>NC_134402.1:60977277-61667277 GCF_038048845.1 Mixophyes fleayi
TTAATTCTTCATTTTGCTAAATTTCATAACAGCTCTGTAAAGGTTGTTTGTTAAGCAGAACATTTGATTATGAAATGTGCTATTTTGTTTCTCATTTAAACAATGCTTTAGGCTGATTTGAAATAGGAGAAATGTTTTCCCTCTTAACATGTTATATAAAGTACATACATATAATATAAAATTAACTCTATGTATTATTTATCCTGACATTTCCCTGAGGGGTGAACCTGTAACATCTAGAGCTTTTCAAGAATATATTTCAATAAGTGTGACAAATACTATTTTTTGCTTTTTAACTGTCTGGACAACATCTATAATAACAGTCAAGGCAGGGGAAGAATCTTAATATGGAAGGAGATTTCATTGTCAATTGGAAGGCAACCTCTGGGACTATTCATCACTGCACAACAACATCAGCAGTAAAATACAGCAAAGTCTGCATGTGGTAATAAAAAGACTGCACCAGCTGTGTAAATGTAAAAAAGCACGACAATGCAAAAGTACATTGTTAAGTAGGTTTGCTTTGAAATCATATGTGCATGTTTTGTATTACAATATTAAATTTAATAAAAAAAAAAGAATGGAGAGAATGTTGTTGTTGCTGTTTGAATAGGGCATTAACATCTAACGGCCTAACTCATTAAGGAAAGTAAAGAAAAAAAAAAATTGAGTAACTTTGCACCTTGGCAAAACCATGTTGCATTGGTGCGGGGGGGAAGGTGGTAAATTTAAAATCTACGGACAGATTTATAGTGGGGATGGAGCTTGTCCTAGATCAACTTTAACTTTCAGTGTACAAATAAGCTATTAAGTATTTGTGTGCTACATGAAAAAACAGCCAGTATTTATCTTATGTGCAAAATAATAAACTAATTTGCACCCCTTGCATTATAACATGGTTTTGTCCAGGAGAAAACTTACTCAATTTTTTGCCTTACTTTCCATGATGAATCAGGCCCTACATCTCAAACATTATCACTACCCACACTCTTTCCAGCTCACCCTGCTCTGCCAACAATCACCACGTCACTATGACACTGAATACCAGGGGGTAAATGTATCAAGCTGAGAGTTTTCCAGCAGGTTTGAAAAGTGGAGATGTTGCCTATAGCAACCAATCAGATTCTAGCTGTTATTTTGTAGAATGTAGTAAATAAATGATAGCTAGAATCTGATTGGTTTTTCAAACCCGCCGGAAAACTTTCAGCTTGATACATTTACCCCCAGATTAGGCCTCTACTCTCCAAGGCTTCAATCAGCCCTCCTCCTAACTACTTTGCCTCAGCTATCACCTTCATTCCCCCGCTTGGTGTCACTCTATTTGTGTCTTCCCCTTTCGTTTAGAATGATATGTCACAAGCAGGGCCCTCTTTCCTCATGTTCTCCTTGTACTATTCCATCGCCCTCTAGGCCTGCTTCCCTAGCCCTGTTTTCTTGAGCTCAGGCCTACTTCCTGTTGGACATTACCCTCATTCTTACTCATTGTCCCGTAAATAAACTGATCTGCATTACCAAGTTATATTTGAGTAATTTGTTAATTGCTAGATTTCTGGTATTTGTATAATTATGTTTAGTTTAATAATGTATTATGTAATGTATTATGGATTGTACTTTCTGAGGGGCAGCATGGTGTCTTAGTGGTTAGCACTTCTGCCTCACAGCACAGAGGTCATGAGTTTGATTCCCAATCATGGCCTTATCTGTGTGGAGTTTGTATGTTCTCCCCGTGTTTGCATAGACTGTAAGCTCCATTGGGACAGGGACTGATGTGAGTGAGTTCTCTGTACAGTGCTGCGGAATTAGTGGTGCTATATAAATAACTGGTCATAATAATATGCAATGACATTCTATTAGGATTGCAAAGGGTTGTGATAAAATACCATTTACCTTCACCTGAGCTGAATGACTGGAAAACAGAGTGATCTAATTTTCTAAATGTTAATCCTAAGAAGTAATTTCCCCATGCTGAAAGCTTATGCAACATCTGTGGAGGAGATAACGGATTTTATATTGACGGTTTTTTAGCTGCAAAAATGCAAACGTGCATTTACTGCTACAGGAGGAAAGACATTTTCTCCATCAACAATGAAAGGAGTATTTTGCAGTATGGTTGGCCAGAAATGTGAAATGCTCTATCTACCAAGGGAGATGGTAATGGCAGATTAACCAAATTGATTTCCAAATAGATTTGATGCCATTCTTACATGGAATTGGAAAGATAACTATTACTATTAAAGTACACAGTTGGGGTGAGTGATCCGTGTAATTAGTCATATTGACATGTATAGGGTAAGAGAGATTTTTTTTTCCCCCTCTCTAAAGTTAAATTAACTTTAATGACTTTCTATTTTTTTTTACCCAACTATGTAACAGTATACCAATTTCAAACACTGTGGGCCTGATTCATTGATTCATCAAGGCACGCATACTAAACGTCACCTGCGTTTGGTTTTAAACGCACGTATTTTGCCTTTGTGCACTCCCGAATTCATCAAGGCACTGATCTCAAAAAAAAATAAAAAATAAATAAATATATATATATATATATATATTTACTGATTGCAAACACATGTTATAGCATGCATACAAGACTGTCATCAATACTAATAAAGACTCAGATTAGCTCTGTAGCTGGAGCAAGAGATACGGCAGAAAAACAAGTAACTGGGAGACGTTCAGAGCTTGATTTGAACGTGGCTGCACACGCTTGAGTTTGGCACTCCCCTACTGTATACTGATTCCCACAAAATGCCCTGCCCTGTTCACTCCCCCAAATCCTAGGCTGAAGTAAGTGTCCTTTGCGTACCAAGATGGAGTAGACAGGGGTGTGTTCTGGGCATTTGCAGACTGATTTTACATACAATATGCTCAAAAGATACGTGCCCTGATGAATCAGCCCCTTTGTGTTTATTTAAAAACAGTTGTAAATACTCAGTGTACCACTGCATAGCCATTAGCTGTTTTCAGTATATGAAAACTATTGCAATTCATCGTAACTATTTTTCTGTTACTATTTTTCAAATATGGCTCCACTGAATTCAGATATGATTCACTAAGCCTGAAAACTCCTCGTCCCCCGCAAGTTCAGAAGAGTGGAGCGGGGCCCCCAAATTTTGCCATGGTGTCCGTCGATGTACTGCTCCTCCCCATGGTTTCCATTCAATATGAGGGCACTGATTTGTCTAATAGTTTCACACTTTAATATGCAATTATGCATAAATTTAATTGCATACATGAAATTTAAATGCAATTTCAAGGGATAATTTGCTGCAGATCATCTGAACACTACATACAGTAGTCTATATGCAGATATATGACACTACACCCCCTAACCTTGATATATAAATTGAACAATATCATTAAAATGTAATCACATAGGATACAGCACTAACTGTCAAACATTTGCAAAGGATAAATTCTCAAATCCTCAAAACCTGGAACACTTCCTTTACAATATGAACAGCTAGCAAGAATAGCACCAGATGAATTCATGTCTCTAACATAAAATTTTAATGTACATCAATATTTTTTTACCTTAGCTATCTTCTGTAGCAATTATTTTGACTTATTTTTACTAAACATTCCAACAACCACTGTGATGGCAAGGTAAACATCAGTGTGTTCTATAAAACCCCTTTATTTGTTTCATAACACTTGTAACATAACATAAATGTGTCTTTTGCTAATTTTACTCACCAAATACTGTTCTTGCAGGCACAGATTCCCTGTTCAGCCAGAATGACACCTGAGACAAAATGACTGTCATGATGCAGGGGAGGTAGGTCTGAATCACAAAATAACCAATTTTTCGCTTCAAATGAAAATGAGTTGTCATAACTGTGTACTCTCCTGCCAGACAGAAACATTCCAAATGAGAATTTTGTTCACGGTACCTACAAGTCATAGCACAGATTGATGTACAAAAGGGCAGGGAATACTGTACAGGATCAGCAATGTTTTTATAAGCAAGAAAAATGTTCATTCACTTGTAGAGATGTAACAAACACAGAGTAAACGGTTATATAAACAGATATTAAAGCACAGAAAATATATTTTAATTATACCATTATTACATTACATGATTAAAGCTAAATAATAAAAAAATAAAAAAAGCATTGCAACAGCATAAATTCCATCATAACAAATAAGAGTAAATTCAGACAGATGACTTCTGCTCACTTCTATGGAATTCTAAAACATTCTAAAAACAAACCCACATATTTAGAACATGCCAGATGCATGCTCTTGGATGCAGTGTGATGGTAAATTAAAACAAAAGAAATAAAACATCTGTCTGGACATAATGTAAGAGTTTTACATAATATGGTGCCTCTGAAATTAGCTTTGTATTATTTGTATATAAAGACTGGTGGTACTCGTTATTCCGACTAGTGTATTAGCAACAACAAGCATATAGACACAAAAATTCTGATTACTATAACCGTGACATGGATTAAAGGCAAACTTACATTAAAACAGACAGAGGACATTTCCGATGAGGCCGCTAGAAATTGCGAACAAACTCCATGCCGGTACTTCACGTTTACGTCACATAATAGCGCGACATTGAGATTCCTGTATTTAAAGCGGCAATGGCAGGTCCTGACAACTGGACAATTTAATCTAAGGGTTAGGGTTAGTGTTAGGCGCTGGCTCATGACATTGCCGCTTTAAATACAGAAATCTCAATGGCGCTCTATTATGTGACGAGAAAGTGAAGTGTCGGCAGGCAGAACGTTCACAATTTCTACCAGTCTGGATGGCATTCTCGTTGGAAATGTCCTCTTTCTGTTTAAGTGTAAGTCTGCATTTAATCCATGTCACGGTTATAGTAATCAGAATTTTTTTGTCTATATACTCGTCACAAATACACTCGTCGAAATAACGTACCCCATCCATAAAGACGTATATAGAGTCAATAGATATGTTCTGATGTGTTTGTTTTAATTCAGATCATATTTGGCATATAAATTTGCAAAAGTAAGATGATTGCTGAGCGGTATGAAGCATACTGTAAAATGTAGAGGTAAAGTTGTGTAAGAGGTGTGTAAGATATATTTGTCTGAGTCTCCTTATACTAAAATGGATTCAGTTGCTGTAAGTGAATATGGATGTAAATGTAATCACACAGACAGTGGTTGATACAACATGACAATAAAAGCATGGGGTGGTATTTATAAATGGTGGAGACATACAGTGGCGGATCCAGGGGGGATCGGGGCGATCGCTCCCCTAGCAGGGGCTAGCTGCCGGCGGCTGCACACTATGTGCAGGTCCATTCGGCAGTGACAGTGTGCTGCCCGGCTGCTCTGATTGTGTTTAAAACACCGCCGCCGGCAGCCTTGAAGTCAAAAAGGGGACGGGGCCTAAATCCCCCCCCCCTAAATCGCCCGGGATAGGATACTTTTCTAGATCCGCCCCTGGAGACATATAGGTGGAGATGCTAATCCTTCAGTTAAACACTTACAGTTACATAAAATATCACTTCGGACAGTTTGATTACAATATCTACCTATCTATGTCTATATATGTAGAATTCTTTAAAATACACATTACAATTGGTTTAATATTTTTACAAATGTGTTTTTTGAGGAAAAAAAAAATTAATAAAAATGCTATGAAAACATTAAAAACAGACTTTTATTATTTATACAACATTTTTACACATGAGCAGTTACAGATGCAATCATAGTAAGGCACGCTGCCAATTCCATGGATTCAAATTGTATCATTTTTGTGCATCGAAAGGCATGTAAAATAATCATGTACTCTGGATCCATTGTGATTGTGAGTTTTAACCCCCCTGTGTTTACACCCTTTACATTCTTCATTCCATCCTAAACCTGCGCTTGTTACCAAACCATGAGACAGTTTTGTGAAAGACAGTTTTCCTAGCAGGTGTGTGATATAAGAGATTGTCCTAGCTTTGTGTGTTTATGTGTTAGTGTCCACTGAATATGATCAATTGTAGTATTCTCAAAACTCTCTTATAACAGTGCAGTGTTTTATTTGTCAGTTACCTGTCTGAAATAGGTCACTTATTCATACATGGGCTCCACTGGTGAATGGACGTAGTTTATTGAGGTGATTTACAAAGCACCCCTCCAAATGTCTTGGTTTTGTACCAGTGAGCCGTGATGGTGCACCCAACACACATCATGGTAAGAGCCTCCTCTACATTGGGGAGCAGCCCCTGCATTCAAAAGTGATCCTGGATGCGCAGAGAAGTGGAAACATTTTTATGTAATATACAGTGTAATGGTGTAAATGTCATATGAAACTCCAACTTCCTACTCCTTTAGTACAATCCCTTTCAATTAAATACATTTCCAGCAAGTGAGGGCTGGCAAATTTTAGCTCGGGGGCAAGACTCGACCCAGCAGCCTATTAGGAACATTTTAAAGGAAAAAAACGCAGGTGGCCCAGTGACCCAGCCCAAGGTAGGTCACTATGGGACCGGCCCTGGGGGGTCAGATGCCCCCTGCCCCCCAGCCCAGCCTACCCCTGATGTCCAGTTTCTCTCCTAAAATACTGCTTGGTTTACCCTTATGTATGGCTTAGATGAGCACATTTTTTAAAGCTGATGTTTGAAATAATCGACTTGTTTCTCAATAGGCAGCCACAATTTGCATGTTTGGCACCATCATTTGACATGAGTCCTAGTCCTACCCTAACCGCAACACACAGGAGAATGAATTGACAGTCACCAGCCCAGCTCTAATCATAGACTATTAATTCTGTAAAATGCAAATGAACAAATACAGTGTAGAGAGAAATTCCATGGAATGGTGAAGCGACAGAGGAACTTTGTACTTTGCTCTTGTTTCTTCACAAAACTTGATTAGTTTGAAATTGCAATGCATCCTCGCTCATCTGTAATGCATATTCCTTTAGGATACTGTATTTTATTCTTTGACACATATTACAGGATCTTCTAGTGGGTCCTCTGACAGCATAAATGGTCATTCCTGATAAAACTCCCTGTATCATATTACATCACAAAATATATTTTTATTCCCCCAGAAAAACCGGTTTACTAACCTGTGCTTGACTTAATGGTTTCTTTCCCAACTAAATGTCCTAAAAGGACATACTGATTTAATCTTGAGCCATCTGGAGCCACCACAACTGACTCTGTGGCATTACGTGTCCATACATAAGTCACTTCTGAAGTTGTGTATGCATCTGTACAAGACAAAAAAATGCATATTTATTTTACAACATTGCCAGATGATGTTTACTTATAACTGCTTAAGGTATAATTACATAATATAATGGTGGAAGTATATAAACAAGTTAAATTGGGGGAAAAAACAATAGCTACTGATGATCCTGATTTATTTGAAGTCAGTAAGTAAAAAAGCACTGTACATGACACCCATAAAAATAATGAAGGCACTTGCATGTGCTAAAACAGGTGTTATGCTGTGATAAAAATATATTTGAAATGCAAATTTCAGTCAGATATTGCCATCTCCTATTGCATTTCTCATGATTCCTATTTTGCAATCTGCACATGGTCCTTAGTTTGTTACAGGAGTGGATCTCTTTATTCTTGCTGATTACCCACACATATAAGAAACCGGTTCAACCTGTAGCTTCCTGCCAGACCAAGATTAAAATGGGCCTATTTCTTGAACATAATGAGCCATCCAATTTGTTGTCTGAAACAATATTCATGAGAAAGGAGCTTTTCAATTAATTTATAGAACCAGTTATAACATAGAGATAATTGTCAATATGGCTGCAGTACCCCTAAATGTAGGAGGCAGTTCTGCATTCTAGCAGTGCTTCAATTACTGCCTTCCTCAAGCAGTGAAGTTCTGAGCACAGCTCAATAGAGTAGATGGTGGGGGGCCCAGTGAAAATCTAGGGGAAAGAGCGAGAGGAGCTAGTCACAACAGTACGATCAGCAAGCCAGGCCTTATACTATCTCTGTATTTCTAGTGAGTGATAAAGTATTTCTGTTGTACTGTCTTTGTGTGTAAAAGGTATGACTCTTCATTAGGATAACTTCTGCTTCCTTTGTTTACAGAGTGTGAATATAAAGCACTTTTGCCAAATTGTCTCATGACGAAAAAAATGTTCATGAGACAAGAATCTATCCCCCAAGTGGTTCATTGTACCCTGGTAGGAGGACGACCTCTACTACTGCTCTGACAAGCGTTACATAATTAGAGTGACAACCACTCTTCTCAGTGTGAAATCCTGGGCTCAGGTGGAAATAATTAATTGTAAAGGGGCTGAAAAATGCCCATTCTCATAAATAACCATTACAAATGGGCACTGCAAACATCCTTCCAACTCAACAGCCATTTTGGTGATTTCCGCAATAAATAAATGATGGCAGTTTCCACTCTCTTCCAATAATTTTGTTGATATCTAGAAGACATAACACACTCAGGGCTTTATTTATCAAAGAGTGAAAATACCCTATTGCTCAGTTTTCACTTCAATTTATATGTGATAGAGAAGAGAAGGAAGTGTTTTATATTGAATCTTATGTTTTAATTTTGTATTGTTTTGGAACACAAAAGCTTTTTTTTTTTGTTTTGTTTAAATAGTGGAACTAAAAGCTCCAACCGAGTTCCCAGTTCCACGCCTGCATCTGTCTACCAAGCATGCTCAGTAGAGCAGAAGAGGGGCCCCAGAGCAATAAGTAACCTTTATTGCTATAGATAATTTTTTAATAAAATAATGGTAAATTGCAGTAGTCATTTTATTGTTCTGATAAAATATTATATTTTTCACCATCTTTCCCTAACCCCATTCACTGAGTGACAAGAGCACATCATGATAATGTCACATTTTCTAAATCATAAGAGAGATTAAAAATTAGTAACAATAACTTTTTTATTTATTTTTTAATTGTGTCACTGTACCAGGATTATACCCACCAAATGTTCATTTAAATGTATGCATAAGACATGTAATTATGTGTTAAAAAATATTTGGAAAAGCAATAGGTAATAAAACCTCCCAGAGACAGAAATGTACTTATTTTCTGATACTGTCCATATTGAGTGAAACCTGTATGTTGGTATTGGTAATTACATATCTATTATTTTGAAATATTAATTTTCCAACAAGATGACACTGTTTTATTGCAGTGTTAATATAACTAATTCTACCTTAGAAGAGAAGTCAGCTAAGCATTTATAAAACAATAAAGGCAAAATTACTCCTACTACTAAATATATTTTACTTCCCTTATAGAGAAATGTTTTGTGCAGGATTGTAGAATGTAATTCTATGTGGCTATGGCTAAGAAGATAGAGTAAAATAAGCAATTTTAACTGTTTACCAACTGGAAATTTTCAGGAAAATGAGATTTCACTGAAAAGCATGTGGCATGCTGACATCAGTTATAGCAGTGATGGCTAACCTGTAACACTCCAGGTGATGGGAAACTACAAGTCCCAGCATGCTCTGCCAGCTATCAGCGGCTTGTAGTTTCACAACACCTGGGGTGTCACAGGTTAGCCATCACTGATTTAGAGCTAGCTGCACATGAGCTCAGCTCTTCCACTTTTTCCTATTCTTCCAAATAAAAAGCATCAGAAATTTGTGGAAACTGTTGGCAAACAACACAATAGCGATGAGAAATAAGGCTGCTTCAGTAATCTACTAAACTACCATCTCTATTCAGCTGCTGGACAAACTAGGCTCAACTGTGATTGCTGTGGTAACATTTATTTGGTTGCTGGTCCCATTAAATTCAACTATCTTTGCTGTCGCCATCTCTGCTTGGCTGATGGACCCACTTTGGTCAACTTTGATCTGTTACTGCTCTTTCTATATCTGTTCAGTTGACCACAGAGCTCAACTATGAGCACTGCTGCCATCTCTGATTGGCTGCTCTACCCACAGAGTCCAACATTCAGAGTCCTGTTCCACTTGTCCAAACTGTGAGTACTTGCTCAATTTTCCCAGCCAGGTACCAGAATAGGAGTCTACACCTCCTCCATTGCCATGCACCACTTCGATCAAATGTTTCTCCTTACTCTCTCCTTACCTAATCTAGCTAATTCTCATTAATTTCCATCTCTTACATCACTCCAGTATGCAATTGTTCAATTTAGCGTTTTCCCTTCTCCTTCTCACTTTCACCACTCTTCTCTTCAAATCCTTCTTCTCTCCAGCATCCTATTTCTCCCTTATTAGTATTTCCCCTTCACTACTTTCCTCCTCATTAGTCTGAACTTCTTTTGTTTTCTGCAAGAACCACACTCTCCAGCATTCATAAGCAGAAAAAACTCCCACCCACAAATTGTTTCCTTTCTCACCCTGCTCCTTCTTCTGGTTGCTGGTAAGATCTCACCCAACCCGAAGCATCATGTAATTCCCACTATCTGCTCACACTCCTCATTCAAACCCAAAACATTCCATCCACCCTGTACTTCCATTACCTCCAACCTAATCCACATATCTCTATTATCCCCCTACCATTTACCTGTTATCATTGGAAAGTGAGGTCTGCTTGTAACAAACTTACATTCATCCATGATGCATTCATCCTTTAACCTCTTTACCATTACAGAAACCTCACTTATCTCCTCTGACACTACATCTCTTCAGCCACACTCTCAGACCGGTAAATAGACAAGGTGGTGGAGTAGGCATCCTTCTTTCTCAATACTTTCTGACTTATAGTCAAGGAACCCTTCTATTCCTTCTCTTTCTTTGAAGGCCACACTATCCACCCACTCTCTCCTCTCTGCCTTTGTGTTGCTGTCATTCGAACATTCCATCCATCTTGAACATTTAATCCCTCCAACCTTATCTACATATCTCCACTACCCTCCCTCCCTCTTTCCTGTGCATTTTGGAACGTGAGATCTGTTTGCAAAAGACTCACATCCATCCATGATTTATTAGTTCAAAATCCTTTAACTGTCTTACTGTTACAGAAACCTGGCTTACCTCCTCTGACACTGCATCCCCTGCAGCTCTCTCCTATGGGGGACTCTCCCTCAGCAACACTCTCAGACCCGAAAACAGACAAATTGGTGGAGTAGACATGCTTTTTTCTCAATACTGCACCTTCCAGTTATACCCTTGGAACACTTCTTTTCCTTCTCTTCCTTAGAAGGCCACTGCCACGATTTGCATCTGTTTGCAGCAGCATCTCCCCTGTGAATGCTGCTTTGTCTTCTGCAGATGGTGTCTGCTAAGGGTTAAGTTTCCATTGTTACATGAGGAACATAATCACCTGTGGCTGCTATTTTAAAAGATTTCCTTTCCCTGCAATCTGTGCTAGTTCATTAATTGTCTTCACAGCTGCTGGTTCCGCAGTGTAACTCCTGTGTTCTGATCTAGACTGACCCCTGGTATCGACTCCTGCTTCTTCCTACTTGAACTGCTGAAGTCTGTCTTCAGCCAGTCACTGTGATCATTCAGTGCAGTCCCAGCTATCCATGGACAGGTTTCCTTCATTTCTCAAACTAGCCACTAATGAAGGCTTCCTTATCTGTAACACAGGTCTCTTATGAAATCGTTTCCAACTCTCCCAGGTCTGGGCCTGCAGTTTCTCTAACCTGCCACCTGTCTCGTGGGCTTTCTCGCTGTCTTGTGGACTCCCTATTAAGCTTCTACCTACTGATACCTTTTCAATCTTGTTGGACTGTATCTCGTATTTCAGGGCATCAATAGGTTGCAAACTAGTGCCACCTAGTATGCAACTATCACAGTGTATATACAGCACCACAGTATCTGATTATATAAATATAGATTTCAGAAAATATAATACAAAACATCATGTAATTTCACCTGTGACATACAAAAAGTACCAGTGGAATTACATTCATCTTGTCTTTATTTTCCCTCCCTCCTCTCTCTTTCATATAAGGCTGTGATTGGGAGAGAATATTTTCCTTTTGCAAATAGACTTTCTATGTTTTTAGAATTGTCTATTAAAAGATACAGACAGATGTTCTCCCTGAGTGTGAAGAACTGATTACTACAACAATAGTTTGCATTCAGCTACAAAAAACAATTGTGGTGTAAAAAATCTTTTTTAATTTAATGGGAACATGTTCATATATATTTTTTGTTATTAGGAGTTTTTGGCAGCTCTTTTATATAAACTGTAATTTCAAGTTAAGTGGTACTTTACTTAACTAGCAAGGATATTTATGCTAAAAAAATGGCAATATTTTTCTACCTCTAGTTGTGACTCTTACTATAGATGTGTTATAGATGCTTAATGACTCAGGCCCCATCAGTAGAGAAACACATAAATAGCAGGTTAAGATAGTGATGTGTTGAGAGTTACATCAACCTAAGGGATGTATCAACAGCCCACACTAACCCTGAACATATGCTATCATAATGCAGGGGTTTGGAGAGATTAAAGTAGAATTTAGCATCAAGCAAGTTAAGCCTTGAAGCCAGATGGACCTTTTAAGTAACACTACCAATATGATATGGGACCATATAATGAGAATTATATACACATGTATATATATATATATATATATATATATATATATATATATATATACATATATATATATATATATATATATATATATATATATATATATATATATATACATATATATACATTTATATATATACACATATATATATATATATATATATATATATATATACATATATATATATATATATATATATATATATATATATACACAGAGAGAGAGAGGAAGCAAGAGAGGGAGAGATGGGAAGAGAGAGAGAGAGAGAGACTGCATATATATATATATATATATATATATGCAGTCTCTCTCTCACTCTCTCTCTCTCTCTCTCTCTCTCTCTCTATATATATATATATATATATATATATATATGTATATAAATATGTATATAAAACAACTTTAGTGAAAATATTGTTATCTTTAATGACTAGGAGTGACATCATTACTCTTCAATTACAGGGATATATTTAACCCGAGCTATTACATATATTTATATACCTATATATCATACTAAGACATACATTCCAACAGTCCCTATTGTGGCGGGATTGTCCTGATTTGCAGACCCTGAAACATGTGTGACTGTGTGATGTAGTGGGCATGGTGTGGGCAGATCTAGATGTGGTTTGGGCGAATCTGGGCATGGTCTGGTTAGAATGTGGGAGGGGCTTATTGGTGTGCTGAATTTGCTTTTTGAAACGTTCAACGATATGCTAATGGTCAGCATTTGAGACTTAACAAAGCATTTCATTATAACACCCTTTTTACAGTTACTAGTAACTTTAGAAAAGTAATACCTTTCTACTTTTCTTGCGCTACTTTTATTTAAGCTTTTTACATTTTAAAAATGTTGAGAAATTTGAGCATAAAAAATTAATGTTGAAGCCTAAGACAGCAACACATGTGTTGTAAAATGTCAGTGATAAGAAAAGATCGTGCAAGACGGTACTGTGATCTTGTGTAGTCCTCCCCTGAGGCTGGGCACACACTTCAGAAAATTTCTCCTGATGCGATACAGTTAATGAATTAAAAAAAAAAAAGAAGTCCCGATCAGCATGCTGATTCATGTGTACAAGATTTACCTTCAGATCTGTGCTCTTCATCTGTCATAACTATCGGCTGAAAAGATCCTGACTCTGCACACTCCAAAGAGATCTATGGACACTGCTAGTCCAGAGTGCACAGACACTGCAGAATTGGAACGACATTGTTTCATCGTTGAACGAGTTTGGTTTTAAAATCAAATCAAATGATACAATGTGCTTTGGAACGATAATCGTTCATCGTTGAAGGGTAAACACTAATACGATATCGGCCCGAGCGGTCGTTCATTGTGTGGTTGGCCTGATAATTGGCTAAAAACTTTGTAGTGTGTACCCAGCCTAAAGCTAGGTACACACTACACGGTTTTCGTCCAATAATCGGCTCAATCAGCCGACATACGACCGCTCGTTCAAAAGTCGGGTCTGTGTGTGTTGTGACACGATGGTCGAAAGTCTGCCCAAGTAGACGATTGTCGCCTCATTTGGTTGGTCGTACCGTTAAATATTTCCGTTCCAATCTCGTTTCCATTGTGTAGTATGTATAAGTTTCCGACCGCTCCACAACAGTGAGTACGAAATTACAGTTATTGCTCACGACAACATGGCTGTAAAAAGTCTCTAAAGGGACGTCCGCACTTCCCTTTATCGTCCTAAACAAGGCTAGTGTGTATGCAGTCCATGGACCGAGCGATCGGACCATCGATCGCATGTAAAATCGCTCAGCATAAAAAGTTGGTGGAAAATTCTGTAGTGTGTACCCAGCTTTAGACAGTGTGAAAAAAAAGATATTCAATCTCCTTATCTCCTTAGATACAGTGGATCAAATTCAAACATATTTATCCCTCAATAAAATGCAATGTCAGAGGTAAGCACTGATATTACCTATTATGACAGAGCAGACCCTTTCATTCAATAAGCTGTACTGACCAGCAATAATATCTATCACTGCTCAACACAACTAATATTGCTACTTCATCAGGAAGTGTTGTGTATTAGTACCAGCAATCTCAAACTATCCTCTGTTTTTAATTTACTCCCTAATGAACTTAAGGCTCAGTGGGTAAGAGAAAAAAAATGTAAAGAAAATAAATATCACATCTCTTGTATTGTGTGGGCAGGGTTATAAAACGACCCTCAACTTAATGTGCCTGCCCATAGTCCTTGTGGCAATGGGGGAAAGGGTATAGCAATGGCTGCTGAGAGAACTTTTGTTAATATATGCTGTCGATGAGTAGGTTTTGCTAACAGGGTGTCACAAACAGCATATTTTCTACTCAGACATTTCTTAAGAAGCTGCAAACACTGTTTAGGGCCAGCAGCATAACAGCTGATGCAAAAATGTGATAGATATTCATAAAAGTAATGTTACTTATCCTCCCCCTGCCACATGAGTGATTAAATAGCTACAGAAAAATGGCTTGGATATTGTGTAGACCTTTCTGTCAAGCAGCGTTTTCCCTGCCAGCAGGAAGAATGCTCTGAAATTTTAAAGAGCTCTATTCCTTAGCTGTTTTTTTGTTGAGTGAAAAGCTCCCAAGTGACACCAAAATCTGTCTGCAACTGGACAACACTAAAGGAACAAGTAAAAAAAGAGCAGAAGACGCCAATAATGAGAGAGCACACAAAAAGATGCCCTGGAGCAAATGAGCAAAAGAAATGAAAGGGTAGTGAGAAAAAGGAATCAGGGAGAAAATAACATAAACATAAATATAAGGTGGATTTAAAATATACAGTCCAGCACATTTGCTTTGTCTGGAATTTTTTCCTACAGTACTGTAGTTAGTTTCTTCAAGGAATTTTCATTGCACTGAAAGAGTGCATCATCAATGAATCACCATTATACAGCTAGTGTACATTATCAGGGATTCACCAAAGCACATCAAGTGTGACCCATCTAATGACCTATCTACGAGTTTCCACAGTAAGGCAAGAACACTACATAAGTAGATCTGCTTCATCATGGAACTCCCACAGCACAGCAAATGTGCTTCACCAGGGAATCACCACAGTACAGTAATTGTTCTTCTTCAGGATATCCCCACAGCACAGTGTGTGTGTTATGTTACGAAATTCCCAAGCCACATCAAGTCTGCTTCATCAGGGAGTTCTCACAGTACAATTTAGGTTCTTTAGGGATGACCCGTGGTACAGTAAGTGTGTATCATCGGGCAAACTCTAGAGTACAGCAAATGTATTTCATCAGGGAATTCTTACAGTATAGGAAATGTGCTTCCTCATGGACTTCCTACAGCACAACAAGAGTGCTTTATCCATTACACACTCACAACACATTATGTACATCACTGCTTGCTTCCAGTTTACTCCTATACTCCAACCACTAAAAATATAGTGGTCACAGTGGGCCGGTATATGGTGGTATGTGATGCCGTCACTTCTAAATTTCCATTTTGTCCACTGTCTATACTACATAACATAACATAAGTAATGTTTACCTTCCATACTTTGATCTATAGGTTAAGACTACTCGGTGCCCATACTAGATAGAAAAGTTACATTCAACATTTAAAGCTGATGCCTACTAGGTTTAAACTCCCAAGCATTATAACTTTGTGGGGTAAATTTGATGTATCTGGATGTGATTGGACAGGTACATGGCTATCTAACCATATGCAACTTTCCTGTAAGATATACCAACCTTCTTTTAAATAATTTTCCTAGGGATTTTCTAACACTTGGGTGATTCGACCTTTTAAGCATACAATAAGTATAGTACAGTTTTAAATATTGTTATAGTATAGTTCTAAATATATTTAGCCAATACATTCAACATTAGTACTAGCTGGCAACTCAGCAATATGGCCTGGACATGAAGCAATCTTTGGCAATATGCATGCAGATCCATATGGCCCTGTTCTGTTAAAGCAACAACCAGCAGCCATGGACAGCTTTCCAGTAACAAAATGAAATATCCTTCTCAGACTATGACTGAAGACTGCCTCCAGTGGCCACAGTAACTTAATACAGGGTCGAATACTAGACTTACCAAGTAATACTGATATAGGACTGCCTTGTGCAAGAAAGAAAAATTCTATAACATACATTTATGAATCATAAATATATCATTTTACACATAGTACTTTTTCTCTGTATATTGTCCCTCTAAACACATATATACAACACATACATAATAAATTATATATATATATATATATATATATATATATATATATATATATATAATATATATATATATATATATATATATATATATATATATATATATATATATATATATATATATATATATGCATATATACACATATACATATATATATATATATATATATATATATATATATATATATATATATATATAATATATATATATATATATATATATATATATATATATGCATATATACACATATACATACATATATATATATATATATATATATATATATATATATATATATATATACATATAACTGTTGGAGTAGATTCCAATTAAATAGCATCTAGAAACATTTTGTGTTAAAATTAAAAACTATGGGTCCATTGTTATTGTTAATTGATTCTACTTTATGTAATATCCAGCTGTAATTGTGTGCAACAATAATAAGTATAATAATGACAAAAAAACAAGATAGTACATTCTAATTAACAAATGACCTTCAAACAATGACTAGCAAAATACTTACAGCTGCCAAATTTTAATGGACAGGCATGAGCATCCATAGGAAAATCTTCCAAATGCATAGGGCATTCCGCCTGGACAGTGAGCCTGAGAAGCAAATAAAAACATTTTTTTTGTTCTAAAGATTAATACAAAAGGGAAATCTGTTCCACAAAGCAGCACAACTTATGGTGGCTGAGATAAAATTACTCTATTCTGCTAATAGCATCATTAACATTTAAATCTGCGATTTTGTTTGGTCCTTCTGAAGACATTTATAACATCAAAACATCACACATTAACATATTTGCATAATTTGCATATTTTATACAAATTCACAAAAACTATTAGCAGCTGTCATATTAATGTAATGCTATCTAGACACTGAGCTTATTGTGAGCAAATTAAATGGAATATTTATTCACATAAGAGGAAAAAAATGTTTTACCAAAACTACCTAAATGTAATTGTACTTCAAAACAATTGTACTTTATCATAGCTCATACAATTTTCTTATGCAACCCGTACACTCACTTGAACTGTGAAATATACAATTATAAATGGCAGTAGTGTAGCAAAACACAGCAGGCAATTAGCAACTTTCTTTTGGTTTTGTTTCTGGGTTACAGGTTTCTAGGGCCTGATTCATTAAGGATCTTAACTTGAGATACTTCTTATTTCAGTCTCCTGGATAAAACCATGTTACAAATACTTGATAGCTTATTTGTACACTGAAATATAAAGTTGATATTTGTGTGCTGCATGAAAAAACAGTCAGTATTTAACTTATGTGCAACACAGAATACTAATTTGCACCCCTTGCATTGTAACATGGTTTTGTCCAGGAGACTAAAATAAGAAGTTTCTTCAGTTAAGATCCTCAATGAATCAGGCCCCTACTAGAGAAGAAATCCCAGTTCTTTACCAACATTCTCATAGTTATTTCAAAAATCATTATACCACAGAATGAAAAAAAATGAAGGATTAAACCAGCCCCTAAGAATATTGGTTAGATATATGCAAATTACTCCTGGGGGTAAATGTATCATACTCCGGTTTCTTCAAGTCGCCGGAAATCGGCGCTGCCTTGTAAAGGGAAACTTGCCTTTACAAGGCAGCTCCGCTTTAAATTTTAGCTGTCAACTCGCCGATTTCTGGCGACTTGAAGAAACCGAGATACATTTATCCCCTAGTGCTTATTGGTCAACCATACATCTGAAACTGCAGGCTATCAAGCATGGGTACAACCTCAAATGCTGAAGCATTGATAAAATTTACAGGCAGCCTCTTTCAAACTTGTTAGATCTCATCATTGCAATTTATGAATTGATGACTTCTGCATAATTCTTAATACCAACAAACCCAAAGGAATAGTGCTTACCCAGTAGAGCTAAATAGCACACATTTTCATACTTTGGTATGTTAGCCATATAAACACACATCATATATATATATATATATATATATATATATATATATATATATATATATATATTTATATTATTTATACACACACAACACTACAAGAGTATATTATTGTTCCAATGTAAGTGAAATGTGTCATATTTTGAGGGGAAATAAAATCGCGTGTCTATTTTTAATATGAATGATGGATTCTGTACGTACTACTTCAGGAGGTTTCCTATAAGGTTTTTATTTTGTTTAGATACCGAGAATAGATTGGTCCAGTGTACCTACATGCTGACAGTTTACATTCAGTGCTGCAGTTTTATTTAAAATTGTGTTTTATAATTGGCTTTATTATGGAGAGATATTCTAGCTAAAAATCTGTCGCTCCCCATTTGAGAATGCCGCTGTTACCAATATACTCCTGCCTCCGTATAACAGAGGGTTCTCCAGTGCTGGGCACTCTAGAGGTTGGAATGATTGGCGATCGCTGCACTGGGAAGGACGGTCATTTAAGACTCCCCGATGCAGCTATAAAGCAATGGGCCAGCTAAAACGTGCAAAGTGTACATTTTTGCACACTCTGAACATAGGTGCACCTGGTCTCAGCACAAGTGCTCCCACAGAGTGTTCCTCTCTCCCCTGCGTCTCTCTGTCTGTCCACCCCTCCCCTTAGATTGTACACTCCTCTGAGCAGGGCCAACTCTCCTCCTGTTTCCACCACTTCTAACTCTGCTCTCCAGCTACTTAGCCCTCCTCCTCGAGGGTCCTCCACCCCACGTCCACTCTCGCTCCCTCCTCCCCCCTGGGGGTCTCCCTGTCTTCCGCGCCCTCCTTCTTGGGCCCCGTCGTTTGCGGATCCTCCCTCCCCCTCCCCCACCCTCTCTAGCTGTGCATTGAGCTTATTGAGTTACTGTGCTTACTGTTTACTGTACTGTGCTGTCTCCCATTGTATTGTAATTTGTTTGTCCCTGTACGGCGCTACGGACACCTTGTGACGCCTTATAAATAAAAATTAATAATAATTATTAATAATAATAATAATATATATATATATTTATACACACACAACACTACAAGAGTATATTATTGTTCCAATTTAAGTGAAATGTGTCATATTTTGAGGGGAAATAAAATTGCATGTCTATTTTTAATATGAATGATGGATTCTGTTTTATGTAATGTGCCATCATAGTCGGAATTCATCTGCTGTGTACAGAGCTAAATATGCTTTGCTTGAGTAGTGTCAATAACAAGAAATATATGCTGTGCATGTCTTCATATTACAACTGACATTGTTAAGCTGCTGTGAAGCAGACAGAAGTGAGATATATGAGAAGAGATAATTTGTTGGAGTTGCGGTGTCAATATTCTGCGCTTTGAGGTAAAAAGGCATGAAGCACAGTATAGAGTGTTGAAGTGGAACACCACAAAACTGTTCCTTTCTACAACATCTCAACCATCACATCAATGTCTTTCATGCAATACTATTCCGAGGTAAACATTTTGGGGTCAGCAATCGTTGCATTTTAAATGACAGAATCCTACAAAGTGTCTCTTTACTGCGAAGTGATCTCTCCTATATGAGCTAAAACAATACATTTGAAAGACTGGATGTTCTGATCTTTACTTTATTCAGTGTAGATTTAAAATGCACTCTTTTTTTTGCTTCTACATGGTCATTTTTGTTAGTAAAAATATTTTTTTATTGTCCACATAAAAGTAGTTATCATTTCATCTCTATCTACTTTTTACATGTAAGTTTGTATTTACAGTAACTCAATAAACAGTAATGTACATTTAATAAACAAATATTTTCAAGCATGGCTGAATAAAAAACATTAGACCTTAACATACACTGATCAATAATGTCTTATAGGACATTTATAAAAAAAATGGTGCACGGGTAACTGCAATCAGACTGATGCTGTCATTTTTCTAGTAAAGATTAGAAACGACCACGCTGTCCTTTGTTTTTTATAAATCCAATATTGGTTTTATGGGTTTTTTTTTTAATATATGTCCCCTATAATGCTTTTTTTTTGGAGTAATATAATATATTAATATAATATAACCTTTAAAAAAAGACCAATAAGTGAAAATCAGCATTCTGTACACTCAATTTTGCAACTGAATCAACCTGGGCCTAATTTCATAACCAATATTAAAACCATCAGTAACAAATTGTTTAATTAAGAACAGATTTATTCCATTGTTTTGTTAATGGGAAAATCTTAAGATCACTGTATCCTGACACAGTAGTTAAGATCGTTTGCTATAAAACACTATGCCGTAGCTGTGTTCTGCCCCAGATACAGGGAGTATTGAATGCACTATACAGTAATTGATGTACGCTCTAGTAACTTTGCTATGCAATTACCTAAGTGACCTGTTCATAGGTGTGAGAAGTGTAATAGAATTTTATTTTAGTAAGTTCATGCTCTTATTATATATTTTAACATGTCCAAAATATACGGAAAGCTAATGTAAAAATCAGACATTGGGGGGTATTTACTAACAATGTCCAGCAACCCATAGTGACCAGTCATAAATTTGCATTAATTAAAGATCATTTACTAACTGCAACATATATGTATGTGCGATACATAACTGTTTCTCTAATGAGCTTTTAGCCTCATAAATAATAGAAAACACGTGCACATTCGCACTCTCGAGTTGAAAAAATGGAATGTTTTCTGGTCTAGTCGGGAAAATGCATTATATATTATTTTTATTATTATTATTGATTTGTAAGGCGCTACAGTGCTGCTCAGCGCTGTAAAGTAGACAAACCAATGGCATATATAAAACAAGGACATACAAGGCAGAAAAAATAAATTCAGACATGAAAACATGGAGTACCCATTAGAGAGCTTACATTCTAAGTGGAAGAGAGCACAGCTGACACAAGAGGAGTGAGTGTGGCATAGAATGGAGATTGGGACAACTGTGAGGGTGTATTAGTGTGAATAGTATCATCAGGGATAAGGTAAGCTTTAAAAAAGAGATGGGTTTTTAGAGAACATCTAAAGATTTGAAGGCTGTGGGAAAGCCTGATTGGGTGTTGAAGGGAATTCCATAAATGGGGAGCAGCACGGGAGAAATCTTGTAGGCGCGAGTGAGAGATGGTTACCAGAGATGAGACAATGCAAGGTCAGAGGTAGATATAAGAGGGATAGTTTTATAATATGAGATTTGAGATGTATGAAGGGGTGGTGCTGTTGAGGGCTTTGTAGGTAATTGTGAGTAATTTGAATTTGATTCTGGAGGACACAGGGAGAGAGTATAGGGATTTGTAAAGTGGTGCAGTAGATGTGGAGCAGTGAGAGAGTAAGATCAGTCTTCCAGCAGCATTTAGGATGGATTGAAGTGTGGATATATGAGCACTGGGATTGCCAGATAGCAGGAGGTTGCAGTAGTCAAGATGACAGAATGGATAAGAGTTTTGGTAGCATAATGAGTAAGAAAAGGGCGTATTCTGGCAATATTTTTAAGGAGGAATCGACGGGACTGAGAGAGAGTCTGGATGTGAGGAATAAAGCAGAGGGCAGACTCAAGTGTGACCCCAAGTCAGTGGGCTTGAGAGACTGAGGAAAATTTTGATGTTATTGACAGTGAGGGAGATTTGACGAGATGTGGCGATTCAGTCAGGAGGGAAGATAATCAGCTCTGTTTTGGATATGTGGAGCTTTAGGTAGCGTTGGGGCATCCATGTGGAGATAGCTGAAAGACAGTTGGTTACACAAGACAGTACAAAAGGGGAGATATCAGAGGACAAGATATAGATTTGGGTGTCACCAGCGTAGAGGTGGTACTGGAGGCAGAATGAGCAAATTAGTGCCCCAAGAGAAGAGGTGTACAATGAAAAAAGTAAAGGATCAAGAACAGAGTCTTGTGGGAACCCAACAGATAGTGGGAGTGGAGAAGGGGAGGATGTACCAGAGTTGTCATGGCTCTAGGATGGGAAAAGCCTTGTTTGGCATTACCTGTTAGAGAGGTGCTGAGTCTAACGACTCAGAAGGTATTCACTAGTGACTCCCACAAGGGGATATGAGCTTGGCTGCTTCCGAGCCACGGGTCATGGCTGTCCTAACTGGTATTAGGCAAGGTCTAGTGGAGAACAAATTCAGAGATGATTGCCAAGTATAAAAGCAAGGATATCGGAGCGCTGATACTGGATCAGGAATAGTATAATGGTGTGTAGCAGAAGTTCAGGTATTGCTGAGAACACTGTAGCAGAGACTGGAGAGTACAATGAACTGCGACAGGCTGTAAACTTAGGTCCAGGGATGCTGGTGCTGGATCGGGAATAGTATAATGGTGTGCGGCATAAGTTCAGGTATTGCTGAGAGTACGGGAGCCAGGAGTAACACATCCACACAAGATGAAAAGACTCAAAGAACTGGCAGTAAATTAATGAAACAGGTGTCCTAAAGTAATGCAACCAATAGAGGGCGCCAACCAATAGGAGAGGATAGGAACAGTTAAAGCACATGCGCAGACTGGAGGCAAGATGGTGCCGGACCGAGGAGCCTGTGGCGTCTCCCCGAAGGGGGGCTGAAACAGAAGACCCCCCAGGTGAGTAGACCCGGTATGTGATAAGAGGTACAAATACTAAAGGACAGGTTCAATATGTAGGAAGTGAATCAGGAAAGAACTGTGTCACAAAGGAGTAAAGTGTGTGTAGGAGAAGAGGGTGACAAACAAAATCAAAAGCAGCTGAGAGGTTCAGGAGAATGAGTATGGAGAAATGACCATTAGACTTTTCAGTAAGCAGATCATCAATCACTTTTGTGAGAGCAGTTTCAGTGGAATGTTGGGGGCGGAAGCTTGATTGCAGTGAGTCAGGAATGGAGTGAGAGGAGAGAAAGTGAGAAAGGCGTCTGTAACAGGCGTCTGTACACTAATTGCTCAAGTAGTTTGGAGGCAAAGGTGAGAAGAGAAATAGGGCAGTAGTTGGAAAGAGAGGCTGGATCGAGGGATGCTTTCTATAGAATTAGTGAGATGAGCGCATGTTTAAAGGACGATGGAAATGTGCCAGTGAAGAGTGACAGGTTGAAGAGGTTAGTTAGAGGTGGGCATGCAGTGAAGGAGAGAGAGTGGAGAAGTTGGGAGGGAATAAGGTTGAGGGGACAAGTCGTTACCGGAGAGAATGAATTAAGGGTGGATTGGGGAGTGTAGGTGAAGGTGGGTAGAGTGAGTAATGTGTGAAATTAATTATGATGAAATATCTTGTCAAATTTTGTGTTGTTTTTTTTCTTTGAAGTAGGTGGAAAAATCATGGTCTGTGAAGGAGGAAGAGAGAGGAGGTGCAGGTGAGCAGAGAAGTGAGTTGAGTGGAAAAGAGGCAACACAAGTTAGAAGACTGGGTATATATTAGAGATTTGAAGAATGTTTTTTTGGAAATAGATACGGCAGTGCTGTAAGATGAAAGGATGAATTTATAGTGGAGGAAATCAGGATAGAAACGAGATTTCCTCCAGTTGCGCCCTGCAGTGCAGGAGCACTTTTGCAGGTACCGGATCTGTTTGTTGTGCCATGGTTGGGGTTTGGATCGTCGGAGACTGTATGTGGGGTCTGTTTGTTGTGCCATGGTTGGGGTTTGGATCGTCGGAGACTGTATGTGGTGTCTTGAGCTGCACTGTCTAGGGCTGAAGTGAGTGTTTTGTTGTAGAAATAGGCAGCCTGGTTAGGGAAGGACAATGCAGACATAGGAGACAATAGTTGTTTTAGTGAAGATGAGAAGCGGATTGGGTTAAGAGTACTTAGGTGTTGTTGTGTACGTGTGGATTTTTCGCGCAGGGGGGAGGGCAAGAGGTTAGGTGAGGCTGAAGGAAAGGAGGTTGTGGTTGGAAAGTGGGAATGCTAAGTTGGTGAAACTAGAGATGGAGCAAAAATATTCCATCAAAGCCCATTCTACTCCACCTCAATTTTTAATTTTAACTTTTTAGTTTGTCCCCTAAAACACTGAATGTCTTATCCTCAGTTATGTCAGGTGAGGCACCTCTTGTGTGTTTGAATATTGTTATTAATTGGTCAAAATACACCTAGACATATGCTTTCCTGTATAAACGGTGCCGGAAAGGTGCTATATCCCACTGACAGCATAGGCCAAGGTCTGGTTTCCACAACCTCGGAGAATGTGTAAAAAAAAAATGTCCTTTTGCGAGGGAGAAAAATACTCTTCAGCTCCCTGTTATACAGAGAATACCCCCTAAACGTGACTTCTCCATCATTTGAATATCATACATTTTAACATCCCACAACCCAAAAGCTAAGTGAGTGCATAGCTAGGCTGGAATATACAAGGAATGCCCTAATTTCATAGCTCCTCCCGTAGGAAGATGTAACATTTTCCACTACTACAGATGTTGTCATCATGCCCAGAAATTATGTTATGTTACTGATCATTTGCACTATGTTAGTGAATCACTATTAACTGCAACATTGTATGCACAAAATTTTATAGGTATCCATTTCGCACACAAAAAAAACTTTTAATTTTGGAGGGGAACATTTAGCTTTATTTTGATATATTAGAATAAATATCTGTATGGGGTTTATAGAGGAAATACAAATGTAGGGTTTATAGAGGAAATACAAATGTATCCTTTCCTTGACTTAATCTCACCCCCAGTTTCATAAGTACGGGGTCTCAATACTTACTCAGACATATTTTACTAACTTTATGTAAAGAAATATGTACATCACTAAGTCTTTCTAAAAACAGCAGAGGATATTATTAAAACAAATTCACACTGATTAATGATGATCATATTGATTGATATAGCCTATAAATCATTTATTTCTGATTCCAGATGATATTAAACAACCGTAACATAGAATTAGAGTATATATGAAAAATGAGGAGGTCCAAAAACGGTTGTGGTAATATTTAGGGATTCAATCCGAGAAATCTTTTAGAAATATAGACTGTCCTATTATTTCTTTGCTGGGTTCTAAAAACCATCTGTTTCATCATTTTTTTTCACTTTGGCCACAAAAGGAAATTTGGTTTAAACCTGTTAGGATCCCCTCCAGCCGGCACAACACAACCCGGAATCTACTCCGCCAGTCAGGTGTTCACTGGAGCCCCTGATGGTGGGGACAGACTGGGCCGCAGACTGACAGAGGGTCGTGAAGTGCGTACCAGCTGGGGAGAACCCAGGCCAGAGGAGTCAGGTCCACGCAGAGGTCAAGGGCCGGCAGCAGACAACGGTATCGATGAACAAGCTGAGGTCAGGGGTCACAGGCAAATATCAGAACGGGTAAACAGGCCAAAGGTCAGGGTCACAGGAAACACGAGCAAGGTCCAAATCAAAGCCAAGGGTCATACACGGGGAGTCAAATAGAGATATCAGGATACAGGACAGGAACTAGCAGGTCAGCAGACTGGAACACAGAAGCTATAACCGGCAATGAGGTGGCAGACCTCATTGCCTTAAATACTTGAGACAGCCAATCAGGGCCTGGCTCAGATAGAAACCAGCCCCCTAACTTCATTAACCCGCAGGCTAGTAATTCTGTAGAGCGCATGCGCCCGGCTTCTCAATGCCGGGACGCAGCGCTGGAGCGTCTAGTCGTTGCCCCGGCAACAGCCGGGACATGAGAGGAAGTGACGTCCCGGTCGCCATAGCGACGGCCGGGACGCAGGTGAGTGAGTCGCGGCGGCTGGGCACCGCCGCGGCTCGTAACAGTACCCCCCCTTGAGGAGGGGTCGAGGGACCCCGACATCCAGGTTTTCTTGGGAACCTCCTGAAGAATTCCTTCAATTGTTTAGGAGCATGGAGTTGTCTTCGCGGAACCCAAGATCGCTCTTCTACTCCGCGGTTCCTCCACTGCACCAGGAAGTGCACCTGTCCTTGCACTTTTTTGGAATCTAAAATCCTTTGAACCACATATCTTACTCGAACTACCCCCAGGCACAGTTGAGGATTGACTAGGATACAATACCGGCTTCAACAATGAGCAATGAAATGTGTTCGGAATTTTTAGTGAACTAGAAATCTTCAATCTAAAAGCTACCGGATTGATCTGTTTGGTAATCATGAACGGCCCAATAAATTTAGGCCCTAGTTTTTTACAAGGCTGTCTGAGCCTAAGATTTCTAGTTGATAGCCATACTTTCTGGCCCACTTTGAATGGGCAGGTGGTACGGTGGCGATCCGAAATTTTTTTGGCCGATAATGAGGATTTTTTCAAGGAGGACTGAACCTTCCCCCAAATTACTTTCAGATCAGCAGCTGTGGAATGAATCTCCGGAATACCAGCAGATTTGAGAGAGTACAGAGAATTAGACCTGGGATGGAAACCGAAGTTACAGTAGAACGGAGAAGTTTGAGTAGATGAGTGAGATGAGTTATTGTAGGCAAACTCAGCCCAAGGCAGCAAAGATGAACAGTTGTCATGGAATTCTGAGGAGTAACATCGGAGGAACTGTTCAAGTGCTTGGTTAACCCTTTCAGTTTGCCCGTTAGACTGAGGGTGGTATGCAGATGACAGACTGATCCGGATTCCGAGGAGGGTGGAGAAGGATTTCCAGAATTTTGCTATGAATTGCGAACCACGATCAGAAACAATATCGGAAGGAAGGCCATGGAGCCGGAAAACATGTTGTATGAAGAGAATGGCCAGATCTCGAGCTGTAGGAAGCCTGGTTAATGGAATGAAATGTGCCATTTTACTGAACCGGTCCACCACAACCCAAATAGTATTATGTCCTGCAGAAGGTGGCAAATCAACAATAAAATCCATGGACAAATGTGTCCAAGGTTTTGCAGGAATGGGCAATGGAAGCAATTGACCCACCGGGCGAGTCCTGGGGACTTTGTTCCTGGCACAAATTTCACACGAGAGGACATGACTCTTGACGTCAGCGGACAAGGATGGCCACCAGACCGTACGGGAAAGGATCTCCAGCGTCTTATAAACTCCAGGGTGTCCAGCAGACCTACTATTATGCGCCTCTGCAAGAACCGCCTTCCTTAGATTGACTGGAACAAAAAGACGTTGTTCCGGAGTAGTATCCGGGGCTAATTTCTGGAATCTCTGAAGCGTGATACTCAGATCTTGGGTTAGTCCAACATGGATTATGGAAGGAGGAATAATAGGCTCTGGGTTCGAAACTGGAACGTGGTGTGCCAAGAAACTTCTGGACAGAGCATCTGCCCGGACATTTTTGGAACCCGGTCGATAGGTAATCAGGAAATTGAACCGAGTAAAGAATAACGACCAACGGGCCTGTCTGGGATTTAGACGTTTGGCCGATTGTATATATTGCAAGTTCTTGTGGTCGGTAATGACAGAGATCTGATGTGGAGCACCCTCCAGCCAATGTCGCCACTCCTCGAAGGCCCATTTGATTGCCAACAGTTCCCTATTCCCGACATCATAGTTGGCTTCTGCTGAAGAGAACTGGCGGGAGAAATAGGCACACGGGTATAGACGAGTAGTATGAGGGTCCTTCTGTGATAGTATAGCCCCAGCACCGACGTCAGAGGCGTCGACCTCAAGAACAAATGCTTTAGCTGGATCCGGGTGTGTAAGGACCTGAGCGGAGACAAAGGCTTTTTTCAGGCTTTCGAATGAGGCTACTGCTTGAGGCGACCAATTAGTTGGATCCATTCCTTTACGGGTTAGGGCGACAATGGGAGCCACGATGTCCGCAAAACCTGGAATGAACCTTCTATAATAATTGGAGAAGCCCAGAAACCTCTGCACCGCCTTAAGGTTGTTTGGTTGCACCCAATCTAGAATAGCCTGAACCTTAGTTGGATCCATGGAGAATCCTTCAGAAGAGATTATGTAACCTAAAAAGGATACTTTCTGCACCTCGAACTCACACTTTTCCAGTTTGGCGTAAAGGTGGTTCTCTCGCAGTCTTCGTAGAACTTGTTTAACGTGATTCTGATGTACAGACAGAGATCTGGAATAGATGAGGATATCATCTAAATAGACGACCACGAAACTACCAAGAAAGTCCCGAAGAACCTCATTGATTAAGTCCTGGAATACTGCAGGTGCATTGCTAAGACCGAACGGCATGACCAAGTATTCATAATGGCCAGAGTGCGTATTGAATGCCGTCTTCCACTCGTCTCCCTTCTTGATACGGATGAGGTTATACGCTCCACGAAGATCGATTTTTGAGAAGACAGTAGCACCTCTCAGCTGATCAAATAATACGGAGATGAGCGGAAGGGGGTAGGTATTTTTGATTGTAATAAGATTCAATCCCTGGTAATCAATACAAGGTCTTAGTCCTCCGTCCTTTTTGGATACAAAGAAGCATCCCGCTCCTACGGGAGATTTAGATGGCCTGATGAAGCCCTTCTCCAGATTTTCTTCAATGTATTCCTGCATGGACTTGGTCTCCGGACCAGAGAGAGAGTACAGGCGACCCTTAGGCAACTTGGAACCAGGAATAAGCTCGATGGCACAGTCAAAGTCACGGTGAGGTGGTAAGGTGTCAGCAGCTTTCTTGGAGAACACATCCCAGAACTCATGATATTGTGAGGGAAGCTGCTCCAGAATAGACTGAATTACCCGCAGGGGCAGTGACAAGCAGGACTGTGTACAGTAAGAGCTCCACTGGACAATTTCTCCTTTTACCCAGTCCATGACGGGGTTATGACGGGAAAGCCATGGGTGGCCCAAGATCAAGGGAACTGATGAACAATCGATAAGAAAGAAGGTTATTGACTCTGAATGGAGAGCTCCGATTTTTAATTGTAATGGCGAGGTCTCCCAGGAAATTTTGCCACCAGGCAACGGACCTCCATCTAATCCACAGACAGTAATAGCGGACTTGAGTTTTACCATCGGTATTTTAGCAGCGCGGGCGAACCCGATGTCCAGGAAGTTGCCTGCAGCTCCACTGTCAATGAAGGCGGACAGGTCCATTGAACGAGCACTAAACATGAGCTGTGCAGGGATCAATACGGCGTTTTTCGGGGAGACAATCTGCAGACCTAGGTGAACTTTCCCCTCATTCCCTAGGCATGCTCTTTTCCCGGCTTATTTGGGCAGGAACGGGAGAAGTGGCCTTTTGTGCCGCAATAGAGACATAGGCCCTGTGATCTTCTCTTGTCTCTTTCCTCAGGGGAGAGACGATACGCCCCCAATTGCATGGGTTCCTCACCATCCGTGGGAACAGGAATGAAGCCGGATAGAGGTGATGATGTCTCCTTTTCGATTTTCCGCTCTTTAAATCTCCTGTCGATTTTAATGGAGAGGTGCATCAGATCTTCCAGAGAGGTAGGAGATGGGTACTGCACCAAAGAGTCTTTGACCTGTTCCGACAGGCCAAGACGGAACTGACTCCGCAAGGCAGGATCATTCCATCCACTATCAGGTGACCATCTACGGAATTCAGCGCAGTATTCCTCTGCCGAGCGCCGGCCTTGTTTCAAGGCCCGTAGATGAGTTTCAGAGGAGGCAGTACGGTCCGGTCGTCATATAGTAGACCTAACGCCTCGAAGAAAGCGTCTACTGACTGCATGGCAGGACTGGTCTGCGGCAAGAAAAAAACGCCCAGGACTGGGGGTCACCCTGTAGAAGGGAAATGATAATCCCGACTCTTTGCTGCTCTGACCCGGAGGAGCGGGGTCTCAATCGGAAATAGAGCTTGCAGCTCTCCCTGAAATTCCGAAACAGGGACCTATTTCCAGAGAAGCGATCCGGCAAGTTCATCTTAGGTTCACAGACGGAACTTGGAGTGGGTTGTGACACTTTTGCGGCTTCTTCTTGAACAGACAGACGCTCAGCCAATCCCTGGATCATCTGATATAAGGACTCAACATGGGCTGCTAGGGCTTGTGCCGGAGACGGTGAGGATCCACTTGCATCCATTCCAACCTCGTCTCCGTGAGTGGGCCGGTTATAATGTTAGGATCCCCTCCAGCCGGCACAACACAACCCGGAATCTACTCCGCCAGTCAGGTGTTCACTGGAGCCCCTGATGGTGGGGACAGACTGGGCCGCAGACTGACAGAGGGTCGTGAAGTGCGTACCAGCTGGGGAGAACCCAGGCCAGAGGAGTCAGGTCCACGCAGAGGTCAAGGGCCGGCAGCAGACAACGGTATCGATGAACAAGCTGAGGTCAGGGGTCACAGGCAAATATCAGAACGGGTAAACAGGCCAAAGGTCAGGGTCACAGGAAACACGAGCAAGGTCCAAATCAAAGCCAAGGGTCATACACGGGGAGTCAAATAGAGATATCAGGATACAGGACAGGAACTAGCAGGTCAGCAGACTGAAACACAGAAGCTATAACCGGCAATGAGGTGGCAGACCTCATTGCCTTAAATACTTGAGACAGCCAATCAGGGCCTGGCTCAGATAGAAACCAGCCCCCTAACTTCATTAACCCGCAGGCTAGTAATTCTGTAGAGCGCATGCGCCCGGCTTCTCAATGCCGGGACGCAGCGCTGGAGCGTCTAGTCGTTGCCCCGGCAACAGCCGGGACATGAGAGGAAGTGACGTCCCGGTCGCCATAGCGACGGCCGGGACGCAGGTGAGTGAGTCGCGGCGGCTGGGCACCGCCGCGGCTCGTAACAAAACCAGTATTTTAAAATCATTTTTTTGCCAATAATAGATTATTACACAAACTTTGAATTTTCTAAAAGGAAAATAATTACAATTCAGACATTCTGGACTAATAGTTCCCCAGTCTCCGAGGGTACTGATCCATACTCCTACTTTGTTCCAAAATCTATTAATTGGGGGGAAGCAAATAACACAGTGCCCCAGTCTGGTGAATGCATAGACTTTGTATTTTTTTTTCCACTGTACCTTTATATATTTTGCTTTATATATTTTGCTAAACAGTTGATATATTGTAGTATATGAGTATAGAATGCATTTATTCAGACCTGCACTTGGGAATTGTGGACATTCTGAATCTCATGTTTTACAAATTCTAGCAGTTCAGTATAAACTAAGGAAATTCTCTATCTTACACTGCATCATCATCATCAACATTTATTTATATAGCATCAGCAGATTTCATAGCGCTTTACAATTGGGAACAAACAGTAATAAAACAATACTGGGTACTACATACATACAGAGAGGTAAGAGGGCCCTGCTCGCAAGCTTACAGTAATAATGTGGAATTTGTGCATTTGTGAAATTTCTTTCTGCAAAGGGAAGAATGTTCCATGTGGATATATCAACCACTTCAATGGTCTTAAAAAGCCTTTGTTGGGCCACTGGGACATCTCTATGTAATAAGCTTGGTTTGAATCTGGGAATACCTAGAATGGGAGATCCAGAGAAATAACTGCCAAACCCTTAAAGCATTATACATTATTGGCATGTGTTTTTATATAAGATGGGATTTATCATAAGAATGAACTACAAATGCTGAATAGATTGTAGGACCCAGTTGCTCTAAATAATTAGTCATAAAATGCTTATTCACAGTGACTGTGGGGTTTGCAATGTCTCTTTATGCATGCAGTTATGGCACAAACATGTATATACTATGCTGCATGAGTGGTCATAGCACACAGGTTAAAGCACTCATCAGCCCTTTAGAAGTCCAAGCTTGGCATTCCATTATTTCCCGAGACAGGTTTAAATTTCTTGGACATATATGTGATATTCTGTGTGCTAATATTCTGTGAACCAATTTCTGCTTAACCCAGGCTACAATTTATCTGTGTCTGTTGTGACTCTTGTCTCATTTCAACGTCCACCTCTGTTGTGATTATTTACCTCGGCAGCCAGTTATGCTTTTGAGCTGGACTGACTACAAGTTGTTAGTTTCATATGTTTTGTTGTCTGACACCTATCAGGATAGAGGATCTGTGCACATGTATTGAGGAAAGCAAGTACTGATGAGCCTCCTTGCTACATAGGAATAGGTACCATATAAATTTTAATTACATATTTAAATATGGGTTTCATATTGGGGCAAATATTGAAATCCATCCATATCTGAAAGGGGCACTAGATCCAATTTCTTTCTTTCTTAACAAAGGATTTTAGACTTATCAATTATGGACCACACAGGTACACATGGTATATTGCTCATATAATAGGAAACAAATAACGATTAAGCTACTGTATGGTCAAAGATCTACTGTATTTATACTCAATTGGGCCTGAGTCATTAAGGAGAGTAAAGCATAAAAAAGGAGTAATTTTGTACCTGGGCAAAACCATGTTGCATTTGAGGGGGATGTAACATTAAAATGTGGGGACAGATTTATAGTTGGGATAGGGCATGTCCTAGATCAACTTTACATTTCAGTGTACAGATAAAGCTATCAAGTATTTGTGTGCTAGAATGAAATACAGCCAGTATTTAACTTATGTGCAAAATAATAAACTAATTTGCACCCCTTGCATTTTATGTACAGTAGACATTAATAAAATAGTGATCAATGTATTTCATGGGAAAAAAAACTTTTTGGAATGTTTTTCCATTAATGACTATATTACTAACAGGTGACAATATATATAATTTTTTTCCCATGTGTTTTTCTGGGACTTTATATTGCACATATGTATTGTATGTATCCTGCAGTGTGTAGTGTCTGCTCAATACGGCAAGTGCCATATATATACCTATAACCATATTCAACAAGAGGCGTTTCTTCAGATCTGCCTGTAGCTGAAATTGAATGTGTGCATGTCTGATTTATATACATTTTTAAATGAACGCACAATACGTTACATTCCGTGTCTTAATGAATCAGGCTCACATTAAGCATGTTCACAGTCTATCTGCCTATCCAGCATCATTGGAGAGGTAGGACTCTATCGCTTGTCCTTCGCAATTGAATATGTTGCCTATATGCATGGCTAACTTTTCTATTTGGCCAGCCCTACCAAATGTTTCCATATTTCATTATAAACATGCATTCACAGTTCCATAGAAATAGAAGTACATTTAATTCAACAATTAAGTCTTACAGATAAACTGATTTTAGGCTGTCTTGTTCAATGAAGATGGATACCAAAGCCATAGTCCCATCTGTGAACAACAGCAATATCCTATCCACTGTGCCTCTTTTGGAGCAAATCTGAGAAAACTATACTTGGTATTGATATGTAACCTGCACTGTTTTAGAAATCTCTAGTAATGTTGTTGGTCTCTACTGAACCTTGGAGAGAGATAAATGGATTTCCTGAGGAGTCACAGGAAAAGGAGTGGACACCCAAATGTTAAAAGAACTGTTGTAAATTGTTAACTGGCCAGTAAGATTCTAAACCTGATTTTGAAGAACTTTTGGAACCTTGCAGTGAAAGCTCAGGCTTCGAGTCAAAGCAATCACTTGCTGGGTCAGAACAGAACTGAGGCCTGAATAATCTGTAATTGATCTGTCATCAGAGAAGGAGTGCAGTTGTCAGAGTGTAAAGAACCAGGAACAAGCCAAAGGCAGTGCAGGCATAAATGGAGCTGAAAACAAAATGACAGTGACAAAGCAGAAACATCCAGGCCCACAGTGAAGATGACGCTTTGTACCATAGTGTGCCTATTCTTGTGCTATTATTTCTAAAGGTTTACACGGGAAAACACATGGCTTAGTGTGTTAAGATACTATTGAATGTTAAGGCTCCAAGTTTTGCTCATTTTGATGTGAGTTAGGTGCCAGAAAAATCTCTTGCAAAAAAAAAATCTAAATTTTGAGTTGTGGGATAGAATAAAGACATTTCTGATCATATGAAAGTACAATGAGTATCTAAAGGTAAACAGAACCCCCTTCTGAACCAGTCTTAATGTTAAAATATTATTATTATTATTATTATTATTATTATTATTATTATTATTATTATTATCCTTTATTTATATAGTGCCAACATACAAAGTGTCTAAGTCGTATAATTGGATGAAAGAAAGCATATTGATTAATATTGTTTTACTGTGCGATTGCGATCAGTATGCCACATGTTACGTGTCACGGCGCAATCACACGATAAAGCATGCACGCATACACTCGCTCTCTCACATTTACTTATATATATATTTCATATATTTATAATGGTTCCATTCCACAGTCGTTTATGAGCAGATGTTACATATTATAAGGTTATATGTACACTTTAGTGATATTTTAAGTTCAGGGCACGGGAAGTATGTTATGTTTAGTATCATTCTAATCCCCAATTTATTCGCAGACATCCGGTGCAAACGCCAAACAGAACGCACATTGCATATGGTAGTTATAGATTGTAGGGAATAAATTATTAGAATGATATTGACAGTGTAATGCTAAATGACCAGCTTGAACCAGTTCTTGGCGGGAAAACTAAGTATGCATCATCTGGAATGTTGACCCCCACCCTTGGAGGGGGTTGTTTGAACTGGTCAATGATCTGCATTGCACTGGACCCTCCTGAAGCCTGAACCTATGGAGGCAAGCCAACTCATCTGTATTGTTTTCACTGCATCACTAAGTGTTTATATACAGCTCCCTTGGACCAGCTAAGTCAGTCATCACTGACCACAGTCTTCTGGACTGAAGGACTGTCTAGCTGGATCCAGCAGAGGGCGCAGCGTATGTATGTATGTATGTATGTATTTGGTATCGGATGTATTGTACTTGTTTATTGAACTGCTAAACTTTTGCTTTTTGCTAAATAAATTGCTTGTGCTTTGGAACCACACAAATCGCTTAGACAATGCTTATTGGAAAACTATGAAATTACTTTAATAAGAGCTATACAGAATGTTTACTCATACACATGGCAATTTTTAGAAATGCAGAATCATTGGATCTGTGCGCTTTTAGCAGGAGTGTGTTTTTTACAACATTCCATAGCAGAATAATCATAATAATAATAACAACAGAAGCACAACTACAAGTCACAGAAGTTCATGCACTGGTCACATGATATCACTGGACCATTCAGTAAGTGCTGGACTCCTCAATTGTAAGAGATAAGCATGAGATAAGCGCCTCGTGCTGCAGAAGGCCCAGCGTTTCTGGAGGAAGGTTTAAGTAATGCAGGTAAGGGTGTAATTATTTTCTATATCTTCATTGCAATCATTACCATGCGTTTGATGGTCCACTTATTTACATAGTTTTGGTACGTGTACAAGGTTGATATTGTATCTGTTGGGGATTGCAAGGGTCCTTGTCTATGTAGGACTTTATTTGACGATAATTAAATGTTGTTACCCTTATGCATACTGTAATATTGATGTATTTTAAATAGCTGTGCAAATATAATGCTGATTATTGGAATATTTATTCCATTTAAATTGAAATATCTATGCTTAAGCTATTCTGCTTATTGGGACATCTCTGCAAAGAGGAATGAAGATAAAAGATTAAACTATATATATATATATATATATATCTATATCTATATCTATATCTATATCTATATCTATCTATCTATCTATCTATATATATATATATATATATATATATATATATATATATATATATATATAGTATTTAGATTCTTGACCATCCATTACACCACCAGGGACAGTAATGTCAATGTATTCAAATACATATACTTTAATATGGAGACCCGCATTTGCAGCATTAACAGCTTCCAATCTTCTTGGAATGCTTTCCACAAGATGTTGGAGTGTTTTTGTGGGAATTTGTGCCCATTCATTCTGTAGAGCATTTATGGGATCAGGCACTGAAGTTGGACGAGAAGGCCTGGCTTGCAATCTCCGTTCCAGTTCATCCCAAAGGTGTTCGATGGGGTTGAAGTCAGGGCTCTGTGCAAGCCAGTCAAGTTCTTCCACACCGAGCTCATCAAACCATGTCTTTTGTAGTCCTTGCTTTGTGCACTGGGGTACAGTCATGTTAGAATAGAAAATGGCCTTCCCCAAACTGTTACCACAAAGTTGGAAGCATAGCATTGTCCAGTGGAGATAAGAGGTCTAGCCCGAACCCTGAAAAACAGCCCCATACCATTATCCCTCCTCCACCAAAATTCACAGTTGGCATAATGCAGTCAGACATGTAAAATTTTCCCACCATCCACCAAACCCAGACTCATCCATCTGACTGCCAAACAGAGAGGCGTGATTCGTCACTCCACTGATCCACAGGCCAGTGTCGGTGTGCTTTATACCACTCCATCCGACGCTTGGCATTGGTCTTGGTGATGTGAGGCTTACATGCAGCTGCTCAGCCATGGAAACAGAGTTGCATTAAGTTCCCGCCGCACAGATTTTGTGCTTACATTAATGCCAGTCGAAGTTCGGAACTCTTGAGCTAAGAAATCAGCAGAGCATTGGTGACTTTTATACACCATGCGCCTTAGCACACTCTGTGATTTCATGTGGTCTTCCACTTCGTGGCTGAGTTTCTGTTGTTTCTAAATGCTTCCACTTTCTAATAATATCACTTACAGTTGACCATGGAATATCCAGCAGGGATGAAATTTCACGAACCGTCTTATTGCAAAAGTGGCATCCTTTCAAAGTGCCACGCTTGTAGTCAATGAGCTCTTCAGAACGACCCATTTTGTATCACAAATGTTTGCACATGGAGACTGCATGGTTAGGTGCTTGATTTTATACACCTCTGGCAACGGGTCTGATTGAAACACCTCAATTCAATAATTAACAGGTGTGGCCAAATACTTTTGTCCATATAGTGTATATATATATTTTATGTGTGTCTATACTTATTCATCAACAAAGCAGAGCGTGATACAAGAAATTGTGTTGGCACAAATAACTCAATCAGAGGCAATAAATAGACTGTAAATTAGTTAAAATGCACTGCGTTTGGGATCATATTTAGAATTAAACAAATCTTGCAGCTGTGACCCCTTGCAGCTCAGGGGCTTTCACATGCAGCGTACAGAGTACAGTAATAGTGTGCACACACAAGTTAATAAAGCATCTTAGAGATATGTTTTATTTAGAGTTAAATGTATCTTTAGATAAATTAGTTGTCAGACATCCATTGTGTGCCTACTTAAGACAGGCAAAAGTGTGGCAGGTGATGTTTTGCCAGCACTAGCTAATCGCTTCTGATAGGCTGAAAGCAAATTTACCTCTGAAGCTGATTGGTGCTTTCTTCATTGATTGCACATATAGTGTATATATATTTCTGGGTGCATTTTAATTTTTTGGTTGTTGTTACTTTAATTTGTATGCAAGAGGGACTATTGTATCTGCTTTATTATAGAGTTTTTTTTAGTCTTACTTAAATCAAACCTAACAGTAAATGTGTTGTGCTTATGACCTGTTTGGGTGTAAGTATACCTGGAAATAAGTACGCCTGATGTAAGCCTGGCACATATGATACTGGTACAAAGCTAGTAACATCTTGTGATGCTTATGTCTCAGCACACGGGCATACGCTATTTCTTCATGCGGCTCTTTAGGGCATATTTGTTTAATGCATATGCGCTCAGCATCAGCCCCATTGATTTATGATCAGAAGAGTCAGCAAAGTCAACCAATAATTATCCTGCGTCTAAAGTGTATGAGGTAGGATAACCAGATTCACCGTCACACCAGATGTAATCATCACATATGTCATGTATCATCTACTTCAAATACCCAATGTACAAAAGCACCATGGAGATCTGAAGCTGGAGACTTGGGTGGATTCGGACAGGATTACAGGGAATATATATATATATATATATATATATATATATTCCCCGAAATGTTTTTAATATATATACATATACAAGTTAACCCGTGCATGATACTCATGCATTCTAGTCAAATCAAGCTACTTAAGGTATTATAAAGGTTCTTGCCATGCATTTAGGCCATAGCCCAGGCCTCAGCCACCAACCACTCCCCACTGTCCCCCCCGGCAACCACCAACCACTCCCAACTGTTACTTCTCCTTCAAGAAATATATATATATTTTTTAAATCTTTATAAACACTTTTAACAATTAACAAATTAAATTAACAAATTAAAAACATCTTAGTATACAGAATTTCAGCCCTTTCTGATTTTTTTTTCCACACACACTAAGAATTTAGTAGGTCAGTGTATAACTGACCTACAGGTGGCGCTGCAGCTTGGTTTTATTTTTTTCACACACACACAGACAGAATAACACACGCCACTAGACATTTATATTATAGATATATACATATGAAAAACTTCCTTTTTTAAGTCTTTGAATGGATCAGGTAAGGGCTTCTAAAATTCTTCTATAATATGGTCAGGTATTTCCTTTGCGGACAGAATTTAAACACAGTGACCAATTTTACAAGAATCAAACTTCATGGATAATAGATCAGGTAAGAGTAGAGGGCTGGAAGGAACCATACAGTAATGATCTCAAAGTCTACAATTCACAAGGCTGCAAAACAAGATTCAGGCACTCAGAGGGTCTGATTCATTAAGGCACATACATGCCGTTTATTTGCGCATGACCAGAAGCCAACCATATGCTAGAGAACGCAGCAACGTTCAAATAATCTTGGAACAGAAAGGACCCTAACTACAGCCTACGATTTCAGGGGTGGAACAGAGGGGAATGGGCGCATGTACGTTGCCAATGTACAGTAACGGTGTGCCAAGCTCGACTCAAGCTTTGGGCACCTCAAAGGGATCACTTGCACCAGTTACAGGTCTGGAGTAAGTGCCAATTACTAGCGATGACAATTGCTTATGTATGCTAGAACATGTGTTTGCAATCAGCAGCAACTGTAAAATGCATTTTATGTACAACAGACATTAATAACATCCTAACATATTTTTTGGGGATTTTTTGTTATATATTTTTTAATGTTTTTTCTTTAATGACTATATTCTTAACAGGAGACATTAATTGAATATTTTTTTTTATGTGTGTTCTTTTGGGACTTTATATTTCACATATGTGTTGTACTATCCTGACTGTTAGAGAAGAGTGGACCAAGTCTCGTACTCATCATCGGACTTATCTTTACATCTGCTCCTTGTTGAATACGGACATGCGTATGATCAATTTATGTGTCTTAATAGCTTTTTTGCGTGCCTTAATGAATCAGACCCTATAGGTTTTGTGCACCATTTACAGGATTGAGGACCCACATTAGAATAGGCATGCTTGCAAAATTGTAAATGTCACTTCATAGTTCTGGCTACTATAAGTTTTGGAGCATCCCATAATTATTTCCAACTTTTCCAACTTTCTCACAAAATACTGCCTGTCGGAGTCTAATTTATGTCTTAAATAAATAATTAGAGCAAGCACAGAATTTTGACTGGGGGTACGCCAAATTTGCCTTTCCCCAAAATATTCACATACTGTTTCTGATTCATTAAGGATTGTAAATGCATATTCATGCTATATTTTGCAATAAAATTGTGCTTTGCACTTTGTACACAAAGATGAATTGGTCTTTGCTGCCTTCTCTGTGGTATGGTTAGTTTATGGGCATGCGCAGAGCGGTTTTATGCAAAATACGGCACATATCTGCATTTACATTTGTTCATGAATCAGATCCATGGGGGGTATTCAATTGACCACAAGTTGTTTTTTTTTTCCAGCAGCATAAAAAAAAAAAAAATAATCACACTCTTGCAATTCAATTGAAAAAGTGGGAACGCTGTTCCCGTGCGTTAATCTTTAGTGTTTGCGAGTTTTTAGGAGAGTGAAGGGGAGTTTTAACGCGGTCGTGTATAACACAAAAAAAGGATTGGCATACATTTCATACATTAGATGCATTACTCAACCTATTTATTTGATAATATCTACATTACAGTACTTTCTTTAGCATATTTTTTTATTTCACTATTTTTCACTATAGAATCATCTATACCATGTCAAAACACATTAGTACATACATATTTGTACCAAAAACATCCATAAATATATATAATTAGTGATTTATTTATTTATTTTTTAATTATTTTTTTCACAAGAAAATCAATTTTTTATTGTTATGCATTAGTGATAGACATAGTTTATCTTTTTTTTTTTTTTCATTATAACGTGATTTCAAATAGTTTTCATAGGTTTTTTATTTTTAGCATACCCGAAAGAGGTGCAAGATAAAACAGCATATTGGCCTGTTTAACGCGTAGGGGACCATTTCATGAAAAAACCCTGAAACTAACTAAAAATGGAATTGAATCGCGGGTAAAGTTAACCCGCTCAAAAATTATAAAAAACAGTGTTAAAATTACTTAACGTGGTGTTAAATTCAATTGAATTCCCCCCATGGAGTCACTTTCTAAAACCAACAAATGGGCTTTCACATATGTATGCAAGTGGCTTTCAAAGGGATAAATTTTAAAAATATAAAAATGTTATACTAATTTACATATTTTGCAATTAGTAACAATCCTTATGAAAATGTATTGATGGTCCATGTCTATTTTAACTAAATAGTATTTTCTAGTATCCATTAGTTTGTGTACTTAATGTCTTCTATTAAAAGTGTAATTAATATTTTATATAATATACTCAGTTAATATTCTGTCTCTTATTATTTTGTTCAACCTGGTTTTCAAAGAGATGAAATACAATCTCTCCTGCAACAAATTTACCAGCCAGTATAAGGCTATAAACTTGGGACATGCCAGCACTTTTAGCCCATAATTTGATAGGTGAAGTATAATGGAATATATTAAACAATCAGCATGGCAACTTAAGGAGCACATCCTCCTATAAAAATGTTTTATAAATGATCCCGCTGACAAGCAAGCTTGAGCCTTGGCTTTTATACAACCAGTTACATTAAAATAGGACATTAAACATGCAAAGAAATCCCAGTACAGAGCACATCATTCAATGTACTCAATACAGTGAAATATTTAATTAAGGAGACGTACTAAGAGTGTGATGTATTATGAGAAGAGCAAGGTTTTAACAGGTAGGAGTGCTAAAGGAAGTACTGTTTCTTAAGAGCAATAAAGATGATGATGGATTTGCCAGCCACAGTTAATAAGATCTTGAAAGATCATGAATGCATAATTTAGACCTACCACATGATGTGGGACCATATCAGACAGTCTCACAGTGTCACGTTTGGCTTATAGGAAATTGATCCCTAGGCTCTGCTGGACATGGCTTAGCCCACCCACAGGCGCGGAGTCTAACAGGCAGGTGGTTTTCACCAGGAACCCCCGCAAGGAGGTATGGACTTAGCGGCACCAAACCTGCAGGTCACGGTCCTGTGAGAGGGTGAACAGCAGAACGGTGTGGAGGAGCCAAGAAACACGGGTATAGATTAATAAGGCACAAGGAGAATAGATGTCCTGTGGTACAACAAGGAAAAGCGGAGGCTGTCACAATGGTGTATCCAATGGTGATAGGTGTAGATACTGGAACAGCTGGAGTACAGCACTAGAGTTATGCTGAGCACACGGGAAGCACAGGTAACTGAGGAGAACAGTCAATGAGTCACCAAGGCAGTTGCGGTTCACAGCGGTAGTGGTCAGAGAACTAGAGCTGTCACGATAAAGCACATCAAAGATCTACAAAACTGGATCAGTGCCACTGGATAGGCCAGTGGCAGAAGCAGTTCCATTTAAATGTTTGAGCATGTGCCGACCTTGAGTCTGCATTTAAAGACACAGGAGTGGGTATGTTCTCCCCACCACCTCTTGTTAGAGTAGCCTTTGCACTACAATGGCAGTTCCTGAAAGCTACTGTCACGGGCACTAGGAGTCTTTACCCAGTATCACCCGCTGATGGTCTTATCAGAGCAGTTGAGTTGGTATATGATACTCTGATGGCAGGGTGATAATGGAACTGGAAACAGCAGATGGTTAGAGAATGCTCAGAAAGTCTATGACTAGCAGCACTGGTAAACAATAGGTAACTGAACACGAGGATCTGGATGGACAAGGACACGTGAGGGTAGTCAGTGGTCTGCGCACGGCAAGTTGTACCACTGCTATAGTGAGAAGAATGTCCAGGAGTAATAAGGAGGTGGAAGTCAGCGGTCTGCGTATAGCAAGTTGTACCGCTGTCTGTAGTGAAGGAATGGAATCCAGGTGAAGGTAACGGGGAAGTCAGTGGTTAGCGTGTAGCAAGTTGTACCACTGCTTATGTGAGAGGATATATGCAACTGGTGACACAGGGAAACAGGAATCAGTGGTTTGCCTCTAGCAAGTTGTACCACTGAATATATATGTGAGGAAGGACACGAGGAGATAAATGCAATGCAGAGTCTACACGGGTACACTGAACTTGATCCCACGTTGAACTGCACACAATAATAATAATGAATGAACAGCACTGCACAGATAAACAAAGTCACTAGAATAGTCCAGCAAAAGGAAACACAGTCAATAATAGCAATAGTCTCAGAGGATGGAAACTCCGGAGGAGAACAACTCAGTCCAGATGGATATGCAATACACCAGCACAGTCAATGAGAAGTATGCATACCGTGGTTCAGATGAGCAGGCTGTTAGAGGTAGCTGCAGGGATACCTGAGCGGCAGGGAACAGACGAGATGAGAAGTCCTTGCAGAATGGAAGCGGCAGGTAGGTGCAGCGCACTGTAGGTAGGCCAGCAAGGACGACAAATACTCAGGAAGCAGTAGTATATCGAAATGAACAGCAGGAGACCACGGGAGAGTTGAAGCGATGTAGCAGAGCTGGAAGCCGAGGAGCGTAGACTCGATGCTAACAGGCAAGTTGACACAAATGGACACACTGTAGAAGCAGTAGGCAGCGGGTCAGCTGACGGCAGGTAGAATGCAGACTGGAGCGCTGAGACGAGCATGACTCTGTAGACACGCTGAAGTAGCTAACAGGAATCAGCTGGAACAGTAGCGATGTAACACAGGAGAGTTTTGAAGTAATCTGTAACTGTAGATACACGGAGGCAGCGGATAGGAATCAGCTGCTGGAGTCACGATGAAACACAGGAGAGTTTGCAGTAATCTGTAACTGTAGATACACGGAGGCAGCGGATAGGAATCAGCTGCTGGAGTCACGATGAAACACAGGAGAGTTTGCAGTAATCTGTAACTGTAGATATACGGAGGCATCGGATAGGAATCAGCTGCTGAAGACACTAGGAACACGAGGAATAGAAGTGGTCTGGAAACCACAAACGGCAAACAGGAATCAGCATCAGCTGAACACACGAGCAGGCACTGGAACACCTTCAGAGACTCATGAGGAATGAGACTCCAAGATCAGGCAACGTGGTATTGACCACAGGTGCTTAATATAGGGAGTGTTGCCTGATCAGCCAATTAAGTTAAAGGAACAGAACTGAAGGTTAAAAGGGACTGCACATGTGCAGTACCTCATTATAATGGACGGACACGGTTCCTAGCTACCTTAGGAGTAGCACTCACAGTCCGGTGAGTGACAGCTACCACTTGCTCACAAACCTGCTCTTGGGTCAACTTATGACAGCTCTTGAATTGGGTGAAGAGGTACGTCGCTGTCCTTAACTGGCCTGGCTCTTCCTTTTTAATTAAACTTGTTGCACTGTAGAAATGACCACCACAAGCAAATGGCAGCAAGGGAGAGTCAGTCTAAAAACACCATTGTTACAACCCAAGCCTGGAACATAATTCTGTTTTGTAGAGAGTGAACTACATTTGCCAACATTTAAAGAAAATATCCAGCTATACTTTGCTGTTATGCAGGTGCGTCTATACACAGTTGCAAATAACTGTATGCAGACACAGGGGTCTCTGAAAAACATCAGAATACAATTCCACTGAATTTGCAATACATACCTTTATTATGATTTAACATATATAGCAAAGAAATATTGTAAACTTCACCAGTAATCAAAACAAGAAAATCAATACTGGGCAACTGGGCAATATGAAAAACTTTGGACGTTGTCTCTGACCAAAATTTCCAGGGACATATCCCTAAAAATGCATTTTCCTTGAATAGCAATGTCTATTGGCAACAATTCATTAAACACAAAAGAATATAAAAAACTTTAAGCTTTAAAAAAAATTATAGAGCTTCCTGTTGATTTTAAAAAATAATTATAATATTAATAATTATATTAACAATGAAATATATAGTGAGTTCCTAGTGCTATAAAAAGAAGACAGAAAATACCTCATTGTATATAGAAGAGTTCCATCATCTTGAATTCTTAGCAGTTTGTTAGGCATTGTCATGTTGTGGGCTATAGATTTCTTCCCGTTATGAAAGAAAGTGTCTGGAGTCCAAATTTTATTAGCCATCAGGTTGTTTAATCGAAGAATACGCATTGGTCCTGTGAACCTCAATCTTTCATCTTCCCAATTTTGACGAAAAAACACGTCTATTGTGTATTCCTGTAATGACATAAAACATTTACTTTCTTAATAAGTAATGAATTAATAAAATTGTGGGTGTTTACTGAGAACATTATAATTGAATAAAGGCAGTCGTCATATTAAAACAGTCTATTAAAATAAAAGCATCAGAGGACCCTAGAATGAGTTGTGAACGACATGTTGTACAAGATTTTGTTTTATATGGGATTCAAGAGGTGGAGTGGATGCTTTTATGGGGGTGTTCTCTGATTTACAGGTGGCCAGAGGTTTTTTGTCCCTACTAAGGACTCCTCTGGGGTGGTGAAAAACATCAGGTTGTACTTTATAGATAGGTGCAATTCTACCAGCATAGTATAAAAATGAACATGTACAATAATGACAAATGTAATAAAGACATTCTTGATCTCCTCCCACTGTCATTATTCATTTAAGACATTAAAAAAAAAAAAAAGCTGAAATTAATGAAGCAGGTGGTTCTAAAATGGTAATAGGTTAGAGTTTGTAAGGATGTTTTTACTCTTTCCTGTATGTACATTTCCATATGGAACTGCAAGCTCATATAAATAAGAGCAGGCTGTTTTTATAAATGACTGCAATAAAATGTGTACAAATTGCTAAATATCCTGTGGTAGCAAAGCTTCATTGCAGCTATTAACACCTTTGCAGGCAGTTATTAACACCTTTGCAGAAAATAAGGAAACCAAGGAAATCCCAGCTATAAGAATAGATTTATACATTATGGGCCTGATTCATTAAGGATCTTAACTTGAGAAACTTCTTATTTCAGTCTCCTGGACAAAACCATGTTACAATGCAAGGGTGCAAATTAGATTTTGTTTTGCACATAAGTTAAATACTGACTGTTTTTTCATGTAGCAAACAAATATCAACTTTAAATTTCAGTGTACAAATAACCTATCAAGTATAACAGTCAGTATTTAACTTATGTGCAAAACAAAATCTAATTTGCACCCCTTGCATTGTAACATGGTTTTGTCCAGGAGACTGAAATAAGAAGTTTCTCAAGTTAAGATCCTTAATGAATCAGGCCCTATGTTATCTCTTGGTCAATTCTACAAATGTAGGTATATGCCTATATCTGTTAGGAATTTGTTACGTAAGAAACTGAAATGAGTGGATTCAGCTGTGTTAATGCGTTGCATTGGTGTTCTGATGTCATAATGCCGGGATAGGGCTTAAATTAAATTAAGAAGAATTGCTGCCTGACAGTGCTGGGGTCATGAGTTTGATTCCGACCAGAGCCCAATCTGTGGTAGTTGACTGCTGGCAAAACGGACCCTAGTCAGTGTGTGTTGTAGGGAATTTAGTTTGTAAGCTCCAATGGGGCAGGGATGACATGTATGACCACAAATCCTCTGTACTGCGCTGTATGCTATGACTGGTACCATATATGAGTAATTTTTCTCCTCTCTCACTAGAATCTCAATTATTTCTCCCAACTTTTCCATTTCATGCATAATAAATGAGTGTATTATCTCGTCCCCCACTCCCCATGGTTCTCCCTCTATCATTTCTCCCAACCTGTTCTTGTTTTTCTTAGTAGATTCATTTCCTATTTCTCTATTCTCTTGCCTCCTCTTTAGGCTCTCTCTCCCTCCAGTTCTCTCTCCTCTCTCTCAACCCCCCCACCACCACTTCCGGCTCTCTCCAACCACTTCACTAACTTTACCTTTCCATATTGGCCACGCAGCCGTTCCTCTCCTCTGAAAGCAGCATCACTGCATCAATACATCCCCAACACGTATAGGGTGTAGAGGGAAGCTATGGCTCTGCATTTTATTTATTTTATATTGTATTATTGTTATTATAGTAATTATTACCCAGTGTGGTGGTGCCCCCTAAAGTTGGCCCTACATCTACGTAAAGTGATTTCAGGTTATATTCGGAGGGTTAAGACAGTATTAAGGAGAAGGCAGCCAGTTCTATGAGACATCAAGCACTATATAAATCAATAGGATGATTACTGATTGACGCCAGACAACGCCTGCTTCCACTGTACACTTTAAACAAAATGCAGTAATACATTAAGTAGTGATCAAAAAGTATTTGATTCAGGTTTGCAGAGAGCTGCTCTATTTCTCTAAATCATGTTTGAATAACAAAACCGTACATTTGAGTGATTGAACAAAATCTACCAACTAAAAAAGTAAAACTGTAAATAATGATTCTTCCCAAAAGCAGACTTTTTGTTTTGTAAATGCTTAACAAAATATAACTGTATATTTACAATGTGAGTGATTATGGGCCCTTGACAACAAACAATGTATAGAACGCCTTCCTCCCACTACAATATGTTTAGTAGCCACAAGGTTTAACCATCCATAATGTATGTAAAACTAATATAAAGAGCCCCTAATGTAATGTAAAGCAGAGGCTATATTGCATGAAAAAATGCTCTATTTATTTAAATAAATAAAAAAAACAAAAAAACCTGTACCACCAGCAAAATATTTTTATTTATATATTTTAAATATTTTGTACCTTTCTTTTAAATTATTTATTTTAAAAATGGAACTGAAAGCCCAAGTCAGGGCTTCCGGGTCCACTGCGTATATGCGTGTACCGGCAGGTCACTTGTGCATGCACAGATCCTCCACGATGCGATAAGACTAGAACGATAATTGATCTGTGTTATTGGCACATTATAGAGACAGAGAGTTTCAATAAATGGAGTGCATTCAGAAGCAGGAGACATTACCAATGTAGTAGCCCACGGATCCGTACTTTGGATCAGTCCTCTTTAACATCTTTATTATTGTTGATATTACTACTTTTAATGAATGGAGAAAGATGACACAAAGACATGTAACAGGGTGACATACTAAGGACATAAATGACATAAATTATCATCATCATTTATTTATATAGCGCCACTGATTCTGCAGCGCTGTACAATTCATGCAACTCATTCACATCAGTCCCTGCCCCATTGGAGCTTACAGTCTAAATTCCCTAACATACACACACAGACAGAGAGACTAGGGTCAATTTTGATAGCAGCCAATTAACCCACTAGTATGTTTTTGGAGTGTGGGAGGAAACCGGAACACCCGGAGGAAACCCACACAAACATGGGGAGAGCATACAAACTCCACACAGATAAGGTCATGTTCAGGAATTTAACTCATGACCCCAGCGCTGTGAGGCAGAAGTGCTAACCACTGAGCCACCGTGCTAACCAAATTGATTGATAATCTATATAGATTAGAGGAGTGGTCAAGAGTCACACACTTTGGTCTCAAAAATCCAAAGTCTGAATCTGGCACAAATTTGGAAACAACTGCGGAGGAAAGGGATCCAGGAGTCCATAGTTCAGGTGACCTAAAGGTAGATAGACAATGTAGCTAAGTAAGGGGATACGCCAGTCAGAGTCTCAGTTATGATTGAATTTCCAGAATGGCTGAAGGGATATACATACCAATGTTGCATGCGATTTGTGAAGCTTTAATTTGCTATTGTGAAAAGTCTGTGGTTGTGTGGACATTGGGTTCAATGCTCCTTATTACAAACTGTCAGTGCCCTGCTTACCATGCTGTAACAGATGTGCAGCAGCCACATTGCTTAGGTGTATGGAAAATCCCTATACCCCCTAAAAGACCAAGTCATCTATTACTATTATCTGTTATATATATAGCACCGAGATATTACATTGCACTGTAACATCAGAGGACCAGTCCCTGCTCCACTGGAGCTTACCATCTAATTGAACCACGGACCTTAGTGCTACAAGCTAATGCTTGTAACCACTGTGCCACCCATTTAGCCCTTTGCATACATGTAGATCTTGATGACAATTACATGAGATTTCAAAACACAATAAGTATATTATGGGGCTAAGTTCCAGTTTAATGAAAGGAAAGAATAACATCATCAACCTAATAATAATCTTTCATTTACAGACTTTCGCTAACGTATGAAGCATAGTGTGAGAAAAAAGACCTGATTGATGGTGAATATTCCTTATTTCTCTTGTCCCCTAGTGAGAGAGATAATTTTTCCTTGAGATAATCAGCACAGCTTTATTTAAAAAATATGGCTCATCCAGTTAGTTAAACTTGGCAGTGACAGTCAGGAAATAAACACATTCTGTCTCCCTTTCCTCAGTCAGTCCATCATGTATTTAATATTTCTATATTGTTTGTCTATTCTGCGAGCCCTTCTGTGTGATAAACTTCTGGAAAGAAGAACAGCCTGGGGACATGGTGTTGTGGCAAGGGATGGGTACCATATGATTAGGAGCAGTACTTGTAGACCAAGGGCCTGATGCTGAGTTGAACTTTGCATAGTGTAAATTTGCACCACACATGTCTACAAAGAGAACGGATACAAATGCGCTAATGTGGACTTTTGTGTATCTGGCACTTGCGCCTCCTTACGACTGGAAATGCATAATGTTGGAGGAATGGTATAATATAATGTAGGTCCGAGTACAGTAAGGATATGTTCATGCACACATATACATACGCCTGTTAGAACTCACATCTTCTGCACCTGCTAGACGGCAAGTGCAAATACACACTAAGGATTATGACTTGGAGAAAACCAGATGCATATGCTGCTAATGCGGAGTCGGATGCATCTTTTTTTAGCCTATTACATCCATTTTGTGAACAACTCTGCATTAGACCCAAGTGTCCGAATGTGGGAAAGAGGTGGTCCTAAGGGTGCCTCTCAGTTTAATGTAACAGGCAAAACACTGTCCCTGCAAACACGGTGGGCCTGAATCATTAATGCATAAATGCTGGGACGTTTAGTATTTGGCTAAAATCGCTCTGCGCATGCCCAGCAAAGTAGCCAAACACCATAAAAGCGGAGCAATGACCATTTTCTCTTAGAGAGCAACTTTCCCTTACTACAGATTATGATTTCAGAGGCAGAGCAGAGAGGGGACTGGGCGTATGCATGTAGTCAATGTACAGTAAGGACGTGCCAATCTGGAGCGCACACAACAGCGTCTGATTCAAGCTCTGGGCATCTCTCAGGTACGTGTTTTTCAGTTGTATCACTTACACCAGTTACATGTCAGGTGTACGTGCCGATTACTAGTGATGACGACTTTTTATGCAAGGAAGAACATGTGTTTGCAATTAGGAGCAATTGTAAAAATGTACAGTAGACATTCATAACATTGCAATTCATATATTTTACGGGGGGAAGCAAAAAACCCACTTTTTTATTTTTTAATGTTTTATCGTCATTATTGACTATATTACACTGGTCAACATTCATTTATTGTCAACCATAATAGAGTGATTTTGGGGTAATTTAGTGGTGCTAATTCCAAATATGACATCGGTTTTGCTAGATTGGCTCTAATTTTTTTTAAATATGTTACTGTAATGGTCAGGCAGAGGCTGCATAGAAATCGCATGAATTGTCTCAAATCATACAAAATTAAACACATTAAATACATAATGACATTTTATTCGGTGTAATAACAGATAAACCTAGTAAGCAGATTCAGATAATTACAATTAATACATATTAAAACATTGTTTGCATAATTTTCTTTTATGTAGGTTTCAAGGACAATTACATTGGAGGCTCCAGCAAAAGTCAGCCATCGCGTGTCTGTCCCATGTGCCTAGATACCTTTCCTCCATCACCTTAATATCTTGATGAAACCTCCCCCCTTGTTCCTCACTATAATCACCAAGATATCTGGAAATCTGAGTAAGTGGCTATGGAGAAAGTGTACCTTTATGCTCATATTAGTATCCATCCAAAAACATACTGGTAGGTTAATTGGATGCTATAAAAAATTGAACCTAGTCTCTCCCTGTCTGTCTCCCTCTCTGTCTTTCTGTCTGTCTCCTTCTCTGTCTGTGTGTGAGTGTGTGTCTATATTAGGGAATTTAGACTGTAAGCTCCAATGGGGCAGGGACTGATGTGAATGAATTCTCTGTACAGTGCTGCGGAATTAGTGGCGCTATATAAATAAATGATGATGATGATAGTTTGAAAGACTGTGACAATGTTTTGCACCAGTTCTTTATAATTTTCTGTTTTGTGGTTACTCAAGAACCTTCTTGACAACTGAGACATAACTGCACCAGGCAGAAGCTTCACCATCATTCATACATTTAGGGAAATTAGAATCCTTGATAAGTTTACGAATTTGAGGGCCATCAAGATTCAATATTTTACTTTTTCAATACTTAGTCCAGGGAATGATCTACAAATGTATTTGAAACAGTCAGATTTTGTTTTATTAGTCCCAGCTTGATATGCGGTAGTGGGATAATGATTTTTCCCCTGTCAACCAATGGCTTGCTAATGATGTTCGCTGCATCTGCAGTAATGTTTTCTCTTAAAGGCCATGTCACTTTTTTTTTTTACTTATATACATGTATACGTGTAATTAGTGTAAATATTACAGGGATGAGAAACAAGAAAAAGACAATGGATAACCTGAGCTGCTTAAATGTCAACTGTCAACTGACTTCTGGTTGGGTGACCGATCACTTATATATGGAGTGAGGGGATATTTTCAGAAAGATCGCGGAGTGAATACCTAGAATACTCATGTGTCTTACCCTCTAGAATGTTCTGGTGAATTCCGGTATGCACGTGTTATGGCTAAGTTTCCTCTTAATTATCTCAAGAACTATAGCCAATTTGGAAAAAAAATACGTTCATTATTTATTTCAAGAACAACAAAATATCCTAAATTTGTTCAAATATCCTTAGCAACCAAAAATAAAATGTTAATTATTAACAGGTGACATTAATTGAACATTTTTTCCCCCTGTGTGTTCTTTTGTGACTTGATAGTCCACATATGTTTTGGAGTGTATTGTCTGTTAGAGCAGAGAACTTCTGCATGTTCATAAATTACCTCTGCTATCTAGTTAATTATGTGTTAAAACTAATAAACATAAGATAAATTTTACTCAACCAAAGCCTGCAGCAATATGGACCTTGTTTTACACTACTAGCAAGAAATGTACAAATAGAGAAATAACATAACTTACCATATCTGTGTCAGAGACTGGTCCAAAACTTGTCACATAAATATCAGTGTGGACTTGTGTTATTCTATCTAGAATTGAAAGATAAGTACAAAGACAAACATGTAAAGCTCTTTAGAAACAGAGGTTAAGCAATATATTTCATTAGCAAAATGCTGGTTTTAAACATGTTATTTAGTTCATTATTGTATTAACATTACATAGTTTGAGTAAGTTACATTTAGTACAGAATAAGTTTGTTTCCCAAAAGAAGTGCCTGATCTCTATACATTATCACTGAACTGCAACATCCACAATAATTGGCTTATTTATTACACAAGGAAAAGCACTACCGCAAATGGGTGTTTTCGCTGGGGATAGGACTTCTCCCTAACTATCAAAGCCCACCATTGAGGGTAAGACTATTTAAGGACAGCGATGCAACATGTATCACCATAATTCATTCCCTATCACAATCTCAGGACAGGAGAAATGCTTTATTACTGAAATATTTAAAAGCATATTTCCAAAGGTAAATTTTTTGAAAAAAATTTCTTTAGATGTTTTTATTCTTCATTTACACAAAGTAGAACTGAAAGAACAAGCCTGGACTTTCAATTCCACTGCGCATGCGTGATTCAGCTAACCAGGTCATGCATATGCATATGCCCCTAGCTATATTTTTTTAGTAAATCGTGGCAATAATTTTCTCTTGCTGCAATAAACAGAAATACAAAAAAAGATTGTTACCACTGCATAGTAATAATGAGGGGCCTTTGAGTGATGGAAAAGTGAGCTGTGGATAATTTCATCCAAAACATGCTTGATCTGCCAATCCTATGCATGATATCTAAAACCATACTTGACACATTGGAGATCACCCCTCTGGGAGATCTCCAAAGTTGGCAGTGTTTTGAGGGCGTGACCACGATAACTGTGTCATTCTGCCCCTATTCCATATAATACCAATTTTGGCCTATTATAGCAGGGGGTGGGGCCAGGGTGACACTATTAGCCCCACCCACTTCACCAATGAAGCAGGCAGGATGCGGGAGGTTGCCCTGCTCTCCAGGGAGTTTGGGAGAGCTCCCAAAAATTTGGGAATCTCCCGGACATTCCGGGAAAGTAGGCAACTATGTATAAAGCCAGTACAGCTTACATTTCAAATGTCAAAAAGGGACACTAAAAGAAAACAAATCTTCTAACACAGACATGCCCACAGACACAAACTGGTCTTTAAGGTCACTGCTTTGCCCTTGTAGGCATAAAAAAAGGTGTGCAATCTGATGTGAGAAAACATAAGGCAGATATAGCTGAGTAATGTAAGCAATTGTGTATTTATACTCTAAAAAGTGTGTACTACATATAACATAAAAGGGGTTATTTACAAAGAGGCAGAGCAAGCATAGTGCAGCAATAGCACATAGTTGTACAGGCACTTTAACCAGCAACACCTGTTTGTTAACTATGACCCACAGGATCCTGAGGTGGGAAAGACTGAGCTACATCTGGGTGGTTGACTCAGAGGTACCACAACGTAGAAGTTAATCCTAACACACGACCATCACCCAGCCAGACAACCAAGGGTTACAAATGGCACCCAACATGGGACTCTGCATAACAGCAGAGCAGCAAACACCCATACAGCTGGGGTTACTTGCTCAAGCAGCAGGACAAGAAAGTAATATACTCAGCTCTCTTTGCGACATCCCTTGTGGTCATCAGCTTATGCCTGTCCTCCTCGAGGTACTCCGAAAAGATTAAATTTCCCCACCAAAAATCTAAAATAACAACACGGCTCTTGCTGCTGATTTACCCAGAAACTGGCAAAGGAGTGAGAATCACCTGAAGTTGTACCAGTGACCAAGTACCATTCTCCCTGATGTCAAGGGGGAGTGTAGAAGACGTGTCTAATGGAACTGTGTTACATGATTGTGCCCACAAGACTGGGCGGGGACTGACGTAGAGAAAGAGTAACTATGAATATGTTGAAGATAAAGAATTTTCCCTTAAGGCACTATAGTTTAAACTAATACAAAAAAGCAGCTGATAAAAGGAACAGCTCGGCCTTTGTTGCAATGTTGAGATCCAATTTCAATGACTCATAGATTAAAGTAGCTCAGTGCACATGGTCTTAAGGTTTAATCCATCTTCTTGCTGCAGAAAGCATTTTATTAAATAAGACCATTCATAGTTGTCAACTGTCCCTAATTTCAAGGAACAGTCCCTGGGAATGTCCCTATTTTATAGTAGTGTATTTCTGTATCTTAGATGCTGCTAGGCTTTAAAAGGCTTTAAAAGGTAACACTTCTTATGAGGAGTACTGACAATTCATAAAAGAGCCTTATAATCAAGTTGTATAAATATGATAAACATGACATTACGACAATTGTAGTGCTCCCAAGGTCAACCATAATAATGTGTGTGGTGCTTAGATACATTGAATTAATGACCTAAAAAAATATTCTAAAATGTAGGCAACTATGGTTTGGTTAGTAATCTTGGGACCACATCCAAGTCGTTGGTATATGCTCCCTCCAAACCCCTAATGGCCAGCAGTACTGCATCAATGCCAATGGTTAAAGCTGATCTTCTCTGTGTGTCCTTTTTCTGGATCTGTGTACCTCAGAACTGCCATGTCGATTGCCTTTATAACAGAACCCTGACATACATATGCCTCTCACAAGCCTTTGATGCCAAAATGCATACATAAAACACAAGTAAGTTTTCCTGAGTGGCCCTAAGGTAATGCACAGATCCCCTTCATGTTAAAGGCCAATCAACCATTAAGGTGGCTGACCAACAAGAAAAAAACCAAAGAAAACAAAAGTGTCTAACCTAAGGTGCTATAAACGGCAGAAACTATAGTGATCACTGAGACCTAACGAGGGGGATAAATCTACAAAACTACAATCTGCACTACAGGTGTGTTTTGCTCATAGTGAATACAGAAGTTTTCCATAGAGCAGGACTGCAGAAAGCTGTTGCCATGGCAACAGGTCACTAGAAATCATGACCTACTGTCCAGATCATGTACCTGCCCGACCCACACATTTTTTTTCTGACCTGTAAAGACAAGCCTACTTGCAGTGCAGCTACTGGGAACAACTGGTGTCTGGTCATTAGAGCTTGCAAGCACAACACTATGAAATGTTTGGCTATTAAAGTGGCCAGAGCTGCAGTCCTGTATTTGCCCTAACTCCGATGTAATCATGACCATGGTTTCACTATGTGAAAATGCTCTGACCTCTGCAATAGCACAGCAGATGATAACACTATACATAAGCGTTCTAACTAACGGGATGCATTGTGTGGTAGGGAATTCCATAAGTGGGTAGCGGCACGTGAGAAATCTTTAAGGTGTGAGTGAGAGATGGCTTCCAGAAGCAAGGCGCAGGTCAGAGGTAGACCTAAGGCAAAAGGCAGACTATTTCAAAATGAGATTTCAGATGAATATGAAGGGATGGTGTTATTGAGGGCTTTGTAGGTGAGGATGAGTAATTTGAACTGTATTCTGCGGGATACGAGGAGCCAGTGTATGGATTTGTAGAGTGGTGCATCAGATGTGTAGCAGTGAGAGAGGAAGATCAGTCAAGTTGTTGCATTTAAGATCACTTGAAGTGGAAATAGAGGTGTGAGGGGAATGTCAGATAGGAGAAAGTTGCAGTAGTCAAGACAGGAGATGTCTAGTGTGCACATCGTGGGGGTACACACTAGTGCAGTGTTCTATATGGTAGCTTGCCCTGGGCCTTCCTAGTGTTCTATATCTGCAGAGATTTACTACTTTTGGTTGAAATGGCTGTTCCTAAATAATTTCTACAGAATCTGCAGGATTTAACATCTATATTTGGGACACTGTTTTCCTCATTGACTTTTTCTTTGACACCGCTGTTTAACATACACTGATCAGACACAACAGTAAAACCACTAACAAGTGAAGTTAATACAATTGATAAACTCATTACAACGGCATCTGTGAATGGGGTGGAATATATTAGGCAGAAGTGAACAATCAGTTCTTAAAGGTGTATTGTCTGAAGCAGGAAAAATGGGCAAGCGTAAGGATCTGAGCTGCTGACACGGGCCAAATTGTGATGGCTAGACGACTGGGTCAAAGCATCTCCAAAACGGCTGGTCTTGTGGGGTGTTCCCGGTATACAGTGGTCCAAAGAAGGACAACTGGTGAACTAACGACAGGGTCATGAGTGTCCAAGGCTCACTGGTGTGCATGGGGGGGGCAAAGGCTAGCCCGTCTAGTCCAATCTCACAGAAGAGCTACTGTAGCATAACTTGCTAAAAAAAATGAATGCTGGCTATGATAGAAAGGTGCCCGAAACACAATGTATCGCAGCTTGCTGGATATAGAGTTGCGTGGCTGCAGACCAGTCAGGGTGCCTCTGCTGACCCCTGTCCACCGCCAAAAGCACCTACAATGGGCACAAGAGCACCAGAACTGGACCATGGGACAATGAAAGAAGCTGGCCTGGTCTGATAAATCACTTTTTCTTTTACATCACATGGACGACCGGGTGTGTTTATGTCGTTTGCCTGGGGAGAGATGGCACCAGGATGCACTATGGGAAGAAGGCAAGTCGGCAGGAGGGAGTGTGATGCTCTGGGCAATGTTCTGCTGGGAAACCTTGGGTATTGTCATTCATGTGGATGATACTTTGGCACGTACCACCTACCTACGTAGGTTCTTGGTCTCCAACAGTGTTGGAGACCAAGAACACCCCTTCATGGCAACTGTATTCCCTGATGGCAAATGTCTCTTTCAGCAGGATAATGAACACTGCCACACTGCAAAAAATGTTCAGGAGTGGTGTGAGGAACATGACAAATGGTTCAAGGTGTTGACTTGGCCTCCAAATTCCTCAGATCTAAATATGATTGAGCATCTGTGGAATGTGCAGCAAAAACAAGTTAGAGCCGTGGAGGTTCTACCTCGCAATTTACAGGACTTAAAGGATCTGCTGCTAATGTCTTGGTGGCAGATACCACAGGACACCTTCAGAGATTTTGCGGAGTCCATGCCTTGATGGGTCAGAACTGTTTTGGCAGCAAGAGGGAGACTAACACAATATTAGTCAGCTGGTTTTAATTGTGTGACTGATCGGCGTATAATCTGACATTTTATTTAGATGCAATCTGTAGTGGAGCCTGTGATTTTGGAGTCATTATAAGAACTTCAAAGTGGGCTGCCTTTATATATTTGTATGTATGCATTCATTATGTGAACACTAACATTTTTGATAGTAATGTTTATGATTCACAGATGCAGTTTTTATTATTGTAGTTTTATTTCAATATATTTTGTGGCTATGTTTGCCATTTCTACAGACCGGACCTTTTACAGCTGTGCTCTTTTTTGTTTGGAATTATTATATAATATATAGGAGGATTGTAGCCTCCTGTAGAAGCTGCTGAGGTCCATGTGTCAAGCATCTTAAGGGGTATCTGTTTTTTGTTCTATGAGGGAGCCAAATACTTATGCATAGTGATTTGGGGGGCTGATATAATATACTGGTCATTAATAATAACAAACCTATTGTATAATTTTAAGCTGCCCATTATTACATATGTTCCCTTGCAATTTGTATCTTCACAGGCCTGCCTCCTACCTTTGGATCAATCTGTCTAGCCCTGTCATAGAGATCAATGATCTCTATGGTGATAGGTTAAGCATACTTGAATATAAATGCAACTGAATTGCCTACTGTGTAAATAACCCAAGGACAGGACTGCTGTAAAAGTGAAAGCTCCCCATGTTCTCCCAAGTCCACTGCATTTGTGTCATCCTCGGATCTGCCCTCAATTTTATTCAACACATCCGAAGTCTTGTGCTGTCTTGTCGTCTCTGTCTTCAAAACATTGCCAGAATATGCCCATTTCTTACTCAGGATGTTATCTTATCCATTCTCTCATTATCTCATGCTTTGACTACTGAAACCTCCTGCTATCTGGCCTTCCCCTCACCCATCTTTCCCCTCTATAATCCATTAACAGGGCTGTGGCAAAACTGATTTTCCTGTCTCGTTACTCCACATCTGCTATAGCACTTTGCAAATCCCTACACTGGCACCCTATTACCTCCAGAATTAAATCCACGCTACTCACCTTCAAATCCCTCTGTGACTTCTGACCTTCATATATATCTCACCTTATATATCTCACCTTGTCACAAGATACACCCCCTCTCCTAATCTTAGATTTGCCTCTGAACTGCACCTCGTTTTCTCCCTGATAAATGCACCTGACCATACTCAATCTTTCATGTGCTCTCTCAAAACCCACTTCTTCACTGTAATCTATCCTACACCCACCTGATACTACGTCTTCTGAATGTTCTACCAGTTACAGTCCCATGTTCACTCAGAGTTCCACTAGTTCCTATTATCTTAGGAATGCCCTCTCCTTCTAGACAGAAAGTTTTCATGAGCAAGGCCCTCTTTTCTCTCTGACTTCACAGCTGTCTACCTCATATATATTTGTTTTGTTTTTATGTGTGATTTGTATTTTGTATGCAAAATGCTGTAAATGTAAATGATGATGATGATGATGATGTGATCCCAATTTATACTAACAATGGAAGGTTAGAGGCCTACTAGGCATTGGCATTGAATAATGCAGGATATTAGAACTTTATTATGGTGGATATTGGACCTAAGGAGGTCCTTGGGTAACCCAGGGTGCTTCCACTGGTCCTACTTTGGCCAAAAGCTAGACTGACTGTTTATGTAAAGCCAGGCACTGCACCTCCAAGCACAGGAATGGCTCCATTCATAATCAGCACGGCTCCGTTCAAGGCTTCAACTAGCAAAAAGGTGCCCCATTTGCTACATAGTGCGGAGGAGGACAAAAACAAAAGTGTCCAAAAGTTCTACAAATAAGGTTCCAATGACAAATTAGCGTTACTATATAGCTGCCTCCCAAAACCTGCTGTCTGTTATAGAGATACCTCAGTCTTATGTTGGACATTATAAGATATAAATTCCAACTATAATAACTGTGTTTAATAATTTTACATTTGTAACATTGTAATGGGGTAATTGGAGAGTGCTAGAGAAAATAAAAATGGCACATAAACTAAATGAACTTTTTACTGGGCAGGCAACTTATAAAATAACTTGAGTTTCAAATAAAATCATGATATCGCTACTAAATCAGCATGGATCAGATTAACCACATTCTGTGTTGTTACTAATATGCATTTTGGAGTATCCCCTTTGACAGGCCTTGTCGAAACACATGATTCATTATGTAAATTGATCATATTTGCACAAATGACCACCTGCCCTATATTAGTACGCAACTTGATTGATCACTGTTAAAAAACAAATAAAGCATTAGACTTGCATATTATAATACATAAGTGAACAACAATAATAAAACCCTTTGCTACAACATGGTTTCAAATATATACCTATAGATGTAATAAATTAGCATAAGGAATATGTAAATTATGCAATGAAAGTATATCATCTTCATCATCCCCATTTATTTACATAGTGTCACCAATTCCGATTTATATATACATAATTATAGTATATATATTGCTAAAAAAAAAAGATAATAAAATCAAAAGAATAATTAAAACCATGAAGAAAAAAGTATTAAGTGTAAAAATAGCTGTGCCAATCTATCCCCCGCACCTCCATTATCATGTGCAATCATTTCTATGCCATGGAATTTTAAATAAAAAGGGTTTGCATTATGGCAATCAGTGAAGGGGCTGCATATATAATGTGAGGTATTTTAAAGCTTAATAAAGCAAGGATGTTCATAGATCTATTTATAGCATACCCAAAAGCCAACTTCTCTGAATTATGTGAAACTGTTTGGCTGAGATAGACTATCAGGCTCAGACCACCTTACTACCGCAAATGAATAAGTGGGCTTATAGTCACATAAGCACTAACATAGAATTTAACTTTATATAACTTTATATCAGGCTTTAGCAATTATCACAAAAAGTTTGAGTAGCTCATCAGAAAAAACTGGAGTGTCCTCTCTCAATCTCTCACCCCTTTTTGCCCAATTCACGCATGCATTATTATTATTTATTTATTTATTTATTCATAAGACACCACAGATTCTGTAGCACCGGATACAGAAGGAAGTAACAAATAGATGAGGTAATACACACAAGTAGCACAGATGAGTGTGAGTAATGCTATGGCACTCACAATGAGTACAGCAAAAGACACGACAGGACATACAAGGGAATAAGACAGTAGACAGACATGGGACAACAGGTAGAGAGGACAATGCCCATGAGAGATTACATACTAGAGGGAGGGGTGGTGAGAGACAGTAGGACTAACCAGGAGATGGCAGGTGAAGGAAGAGGAGGTGATGGATAGGATGGTCAGGAGGTGGTAGGATATATAAGTTTGAAAAGGTGAGTTTTGAGCAAGCATATGAAGGACTGAAGCCTGGGGGAGAGTCGACTGGGGTGGGGAAGGAAGTTCTAAAGATTGGGGCCTACACAGCAGAAATGTAACTCTCAGACTATTTGTCTGCATTCCATCTAGTTCAGTTCCCTGTTTCAGCACCACGGACAGTGGTTCTGACTGAGCTTGCCAGCTTCTCCACACCAGTCTGTTTTAGACTTGCAACTCATTGGGCTCTCAACCCTTAAACATTGTGTTGCTATCTGTGTCTCTTCACAGCTTCCACTGCCTGTGTATTATAGTTTGGTGTTTGAGCTTCTAGGGCTCCCTTACACCAAACTGGATTCCCAAGCCACACTGCAGCTTCTTCTTATGCACCCCTCTACCACAGCAGGATGCTCATGTAAAATACATTGAACAGTTGTATAAGTTGTTTAGTGCAAAGAGACAAGTTGCACTCTGTGAGTATTCACAAAAATAATTTGTGTAACCAGAAAAGCATGACAGGAAATTGTAAATACATTGCTCCACTGCACCTAGACACAAGAAACATATCTCAGGAACAAGAGTTAAAATGCAGCACACATGCTTACATGCATAGGGCCAAAATATTGTGATATACTGGCAGGATCTTGTCTGGATCACTCCATTTCTCTGAGCATGTCCAGCTGTGATATCTATCTATGCAGTAAAACTTCAGAGTTCCTGGGCATGCCCAGTTACAGTGTTTAGAGAAGTTTTCTGATTGTGCTCAGTGTATATTCTCAGCTTCTGCTGCTGCTGATCTGGTAATCGGTGGTTTATTTAAACTTTTGCATTGTGCCTGTGTCTCCAGTACGAGTAGATACAAGACAGAATAATCCTTGAAGAATATATAAACCTGCATTTAAGTTTCCAGAACCTTCAACATGTGCAAAATGACAAACACACAGAGCAAGTGGAAGGTACATACTGTAGAATTTGATCCTTTCTGAATACAAATGCAATAGAACGCAAAAAAGGAGAACTGGAAGTATCTTATTTTGAATACATAATAGCCAGTGAGGGTATAAAATCAGATGCAGAGAAAACAGAAGCAGTAGTGCAGTAATGGAGATGCCTGCAAAAGCAAATAGGAAAGAGCTAGAGATCATATCAAGCATGTTCGGCTATCAGGTTAAATTTTCTAAGGAATTAGCACCAATCAATGGCCCTTTGCAAACCTTACTAAAAAGAACATGACAATGATATAGTATTCTAAGACTCTTTCAGAATGTCAAATAGCACATTACCAAGCAACAGGAGCATTAAAATGCTTTGATTAGCAAAAGGCGCTGTGACTCAAGTGTATCTCAATTGCAAAAAGGGTTAGGTGCAGTACTCCCTCAAGAAGGCAAGAATCAGAAAAAAGACACTCAAATTGAGAAGAAAATGATGACTATAGTAGTGGGATGTTAAAAATTACATTTATGGTCTCAGGACAGTTGTTAAACAGATTACAAGATATTGTAATATGTACTGCAAAAAATCCTGAAGACAGCTCCACAACACCTGCTAAAAAAGACCTATCAGTGTAATACAAAGCAGGCTGAGACATCCCAATAGTGTACACAAAATATGAACAATTCCCCCCAGAGAGGAAGATCAGGAGGAATCTGATCTAGAGGAACAACTGTCTAGCAAAACAAATGCAAAAACAAGGCAAGTACCAAATGGAAAGATACACAAAAGGCAACAACTTAGGATGAAGTGCTAAAGAAAGTGATGCAGACAATATGTGGTGGATGGGCTGTAAAGGAAAATACCGTATATACTCGAGTATAAGTCGACCCGAATATAAGCCGAGGCACTTAATTTTACCACAAAAAACTGGGAAAACTTATTGACTCGAGTATAAGCCTAGGGTGGGAAATGCAGCAGCTACTGGTAAGTTTCAAAAATAAAAACAGTGCTGGATATCGTTAACACTGGGCTCCCAATAATACAAACGTGAGGTTGTAAATGAATATATCAAAATTTATTGTTATTAAACATCAATAAAATTTTATAAGTACATAATATATACCCATATCCTAATAAATTGTACACAAATGGTTAAACTAAATCCTCTGCACTTGGTATCAAGCCTAATAGGTGAACACAGATATAAATAACATTCACTAAAGACAACTCAGATCATTAATATATAAATCAATGAGACAACTGGCACATGTATTTAGTATCCACAGACTAAGTTTATTCGCCTTTAGAAGGTGATGAGCAGTTACTCCTAAGTGTTCAGAACAGTACAGTAATTTAGGCTTTAGTAATGCAAAAGATGCTGCACATACACTAAATAGAATTTGATATAATAGCTCAGATAAAGATAAGTTTGATTTTGTTTGCTGGAAGAAACATTTTAACAGAACAATACAATTTGCTTTGTGTGATTTAACCCTTATTATACTTGAAGTTTGGGATGTTTTTAGACTTTTCAATGATTTCACAGTTATGCAAAAGAATCTTCAGACACTTATTAATAGGTGACAAAAAATGAAAATATTGGACTTTATAAAACTGCTGCAAATAATTGCAGTGGACAAGTCAGGGTACTCACATGTGTCTCTGACCAGCGGGGCTAGATGGAAATGTCCCGGTCTTTAGCTTTGACTGACAGGCTCCTTTTCATTTAACTTTATTGTTCCATGTGCAATGAACACACAAAAACGGGCTACAATAAAATGGTGGCTGACAGTGATCCACAGAGGCTGCAGATGCCTGCAGATGAGCGGGGGAGACTAGAAAACGGAGACCAGGTAAGTGGGACTCGAGTATAAGCCGAGGGGGGCTTTTTTCAGCACAAAAAATGTGCTGAAAAACTCGGCTTATACACGAGTATATACGGTAAGTGCATCCTATAACAAAGGACTTTTGGCTCTTGTAAACCATGTTGTCAAAAGAAAAAGGAAGCATAGTTATAGGTGACAGAATTGTGATTCCCGAATGTCTAGACAGTGAAATATTGACAAATGTACATTATGGGCACTTGTGAACAATGTTGACCAAGAGACATGCCAGCTTCAATAATTCCAGAATGGACATGGCAAGCTTTAAGACTAGGGGGTATATTTAATAAAGTGCGGGTTTCAAAAAGTGGAGATGTTGCCTATAGCAACCAATCAGATTCTAGGTGTCATTTTGTAGATTCTGCTAAATAAATGACAGCTAGAATCTGATTGGTTGCTATAGGCAACATCTCCACTTTTTCAAACCCGCAGTTTAGTAAATCTAGCCCTAGATCTGCTCACAAAAATTTACAGTATACATAGTAATATCACATGTCAGAGAAGTACTGGGAAGACATGGTATATGTGATATGCTAGCTATAATGTCATGTTATGCATCACAATAGTCCTGTGACTTCACACTAAAATCCACAATTAGACACACAGCTTGTCATCTGGATAGGATAGTGGACTCTCTGGACTGGACAGGAACAGGATATTCCCCCTGCCTCTATGAAGGGTGCTCTAATAATTGTCCTCTCTAAGTCTCTGCTCCAAGAGCCCAATATGCCCTTATTAATTTAGACAGTTGACATAAAAAAATGTAACTCAAGTTCTAGCAATAAAGCTCAATAAATGTACGCTCTGTAACTCTGACGAAGCCGGCGTTATGGCAGCCAAATCCACAGATTTAAACATAAGGGGTATACAAGACTTTTCACAGTTCCCATATTTCCACAGTCTTGGTTTCCCTAGATGAAGCTAAGGCTTTTAACACAGTTTATTGGCAGAAATCGCCTGGGCTGACCCTTATTTATCATACTTTATGCCATTTTTAATGAATCCTTGGTAACTTAGATGTGCGTAGACCTCCAAGTCAGGGGACCCATTAAAGGATAGGCATATATGCAGATGGCTTTTTTCTTGAAAGACCCTGTCTCTTACCCAATGTGCCATGACTGTTATCCAACAATGGATAACAATGGAGAGTTACTCATATCTGAATGCTAATTCCTTCAACTCTTTATATTTCTCCCAGTGGCACTCTCCTCTCCCCTTTCTATCCCTCCTTTATCACGTTAAACATTTAACATAATTTTTAACAATAGATAAAACCTAGGACTGTGACATGGAAAAAAAACTACCCCAAGCGGCAGGATGTGTAAAGTTGCAGTGTCCCATGTACATACCCCGTACAATCTTCCATAGAATTCACTGCATATTGCACCCTTTTGTCTCACTCTGGTACAGCTATTAGGAGGGAGGTGGGGTATGAACACTGGGTCACTTAGAACAAAAGGAACCCTAAACCTCTCAAGCAATTGCTGCCGTAGTTCCCCATTTTTTACCATCACATGTTTTATTGTTTTGAACTTAGTGGCAGAACAGACGGGAAATAATTGCTGTGAAAGGGAAAGCAGAAACATCACAGTCTTGCCATCTCAGAACACCAATTGGTAAAAATGAGAAGGAGTAAATTCATTCATCTGAAACCCAGATGGACAAAGAGAAACAGGACTTACCACAAGACCACTAGACAAGTGATACCAACCAGGATGGCAGCACTGAGAGGGTGGCACAAGCACCTGCCACTGTGTGTATGGTAGGGCAGAGGCGCAAAGTCATGCCCCCACAGTTATGTGGCCCCTCTCCTGTCCTGAATGTAAAAATGCAATGTTGGAGGATATGTGGGTGACAGGTCTGCTTTAACAAGGAAAACAAGTATTTTTTTTCCCAAAATGTCCTTGCTAGTTTTCTAATACTACTTTTAGGTAGGAAACACAAGGTTATTTACTAAAAAAAAGTGCAAGTGTGCAGTAAGCCATGTCAAACCACCAGATATTTGCTTTCCTTGTCTAACTTTCAATTGGTACATAAACAATGTGCTAGGGTTTGCCCTTTTTGTGCTGATCCCTGTAAAGTGTACAGCTACATGCAGGTTGTGACTGCTGTTCTACTGTATTCAACCAAGTTCAATTATTAAACACTACTTAATATTGTGCTGACTTGAACTACATTTTAAATCATATTGTTGATAATGCTAAAATGAATCCACAACACTGTGCAGCAGGATAAAGATTCCCGACAGTATATGCCAGTAAGAGGATTTTATAATATAGTATATTCGCCAACAGGATTTATTATTTATAGTCGTAGACAAGATATGTCTGTCTCCCAATGACGAAACGACAAATGAAAGCACTAAAAGGTGTCAGGATGAGTTAGCGAGAACACTTAATTAGGGAATGTGTCCTTCCACTGACAATTTCATATGTCCTCACATGTGGTCATTTGCTTCATAGAGTACATTCAGCAGTAGAAAAATATAATTTTGACATACCTTGCCTTGTGTTGTTACGGTCTTTGTTACATATTGTAACCTTGCCTTGTGTTGTGTGAAATACTGTATACTGTAGGTTAATGATAATTTGCTTCTCAAATATATAAACAAATAAAATTCATACAGAAACCATAGACACCAGCTTCATGCTTATAGGCTGATGGAGAGAAACATGGGTCTCCATACCATTTAAATTCCTAGATAGTTGCCAAGACTTATTATTTCCTGTGGGACTGCTGGGGCCAGTTCCACAGAGATCCCAGCACACTCATATAATCCCCAGCAGGCGATCAGCATGCGATCTAACCTTGCATGGCCCCCAATAAGGTAGGTGGAAAATGTTAAAAATAGATACAAAAATACATGGCCCTACCATTAAAGGTGTGGTGTCAGGCTAATCTTAATTACCCCACTGTGCCCATAGAGGGTGGGTCTTATTGTTCCCATCTGCTACAATATGTGCTAGGAGTCACTCAACTAACTGCTCATGTCTTGGGGGTGGGGTGGGGGGTTCTGGGTAAAATAGATTAAGGACCATACCCACTCCCCCAATGGTGGGGGACAGTGTGATACAGCTTTGTTCTGGGTTATTCTACCTTCTTCCTCTGGTGCCAGCTGTGGGGTGTAATTAAGAACTGTGGAATTGGCATTATGAATCCTGAAGCTATACTTATTTTTCCACTATAACTTCAGAAATACAGGTTTGCCTAAATGCAAAAGAAAATACAGTGGGGAAAACCCCCCAAAATACTAACCCATGTTCTATGTGCATACTGGTTAATTAATGCCCTTATATTCATCAAATATAATCAATGAGCATATATAATTACAGCATATATTGGTTGAGTTCCATGATTATATCTGTATCCAAAGTTGCCCAATTAGAAAAGATTTTAATTTCATTTTTTTTAAATGAAATCGTTGACTCTTCTCTCTCTAGTTAGTTGTAGTCATAGTTACACATAAAAATAATAGTCATAAAAACATATTCCCACTCAATGCTTTTCACTGGAACTTAGTAAGTCTCAGAGGGGAGTCTGCTGCTACTCTGAGCTCTGTCTGCTTTCAACCCGTCACATAGATGGGAAGTGGTTGGAATAATCTTTGATTTTTTTTCTTACTTTTTTTTTTTTAAGAGTAGATTTCTTGAAAGGGATTATCCCCTTTTTCCAAAACCAAAAACATACATGAGACTTAACTTTCAAGTAGTAAAAAGATTACTTCGATATATTTGCTTCTGCGCTTTACTGCTTATCCCCTGAGATAACTACCAAAAGATTAGCAATATGTGATAGTGGTAATTAGTGAGCATTGTCTTTCTGGATGTTATCTAATTGTCAAATGAAAAGATTGCTTTATGAAAAAAAAATATTTTCATTAAATTTATAGAATGTGGGTACCTTAAGGGCATAACTGAGCAGGAGATTTCTCTTGTTGTGTTTCAAATTAAACAAAATGTGAACACAATCACAGGGAAAAAAAGCCACAAGATAGAGCTCAGCTGACCACTATGTTATACACAGCATACTATCCACATAGACAGCAAAAATATATGCAGCAAGTAGGTGACGTTAATCATTATTTTCTCCTGTTAACTCCATTTCAAATATAACTGTGGTTCCTGAAGACAGCATATGCAGATCAGTATAAAGATCAATTGATCTATTCTGCACCATTTCACTCACAATGTACAGGCAATTGAGTTAATTCTGAAGCACAAAATGAGAGGAGACCTCAAAGTCCAGAAATTATCAATTGACAGGTTCCACATTGCCACATACTTCAGCAGATGTGTCTTTTCTTTACTTATAACCAATATTACACTTCACTGGATTCATCATCATCACCATTTATTTATATAGCGCCAATAATTCCGTAGCGCTGTACAGAGAACTCATTCATATCAGTCCCTGCCCCATTGGGGCTTACAGTCTAAATTCCCTAACACACACGCAGACAGAGAGACACGCAGACAGACACAGACTAGGGTCAATTTTTTTTTGCTAGCAGCCAATTAACCTACCAGTATGTTTTTGGAGTGTGGGAGGAAACCGGAGCATCCGGAGGAAACCCACGCAAACACGGGGAGAACATACAAACTCCTCACAGATAAGGCCATGGTCGGGATTTGAACTCATGACCCCAGTCCTCTAAGGCAGAAGTGCTAATCACTACGCCACCGTGCTGATTCATAGGTAATTTTGTTTTCCTCATCTTCATCGAAAATCTCAAATGAGAACTACACAGTTCTATTGGCACAAGTGGATATATATTGTTTAAGTTTTTGAACTTGTCATGATTACGGCATGATCATGAGTTAAGAAAATAATATATAAATGTGGTTATGATTACTCCTAAATATACGACTACCTTTGACATCACTGTGTCAGGGGAAAACGCAGGTGTTCTATAGGGGGGTTGATTGACTACGAAGGGGTGAGTCCATACCATGGAGAGGACATGACCATCCAATGGAAAAATAACAGTGCATATATAGGAGTGACAAGGCCGCCTACCAGAGTCCCATAAAGATACAGCGTATAGCATGCAAATCCATGCCATCCTTCTTTTGCACTGGTGATGACTTGTGCTGGAACCTGTGTGACAAATATGCGCTGTTATTTTAAGTTTGGACTGATTTTATGATGTTTTTAGTTTATTTTTAATAAAAGATAAAGCACTATGTTATTCTGTTTTTTCCATCCCTCCTTCTGCTCCCTATTAATATGAATGAAGTATGTCAACACTCAGAATTAATTGAGGAGAGGAATTTTAAAAGGGATGTTGTGAGAAGACCCTGGTGCTGAAACTGTTTTGAAATCGATTACATTTGCATTTGTGTATTTTCAAGAGAACCTCTGAACCATAGACCTCTGAGCCATAGACCTCTGAGCCATAGACCTCTGAACCATAGACCTCTGAGCCATAGGCGAAGAAGATCCCCTCATTATATTTGCATATGTGAATTTCCCCTTGTTGTCTCCTGGTTTTTTAGTGGCTTGGGAACATTGAGGGTGTAAACAATTTTTGGCACTTATATGGTGTAGGTACTGTTGATACAGTGTGTATGCATTTAATATTTAGAAATACTACATTATCATTGATTCCTTTATATTTGTGGACATCTACCTGTGTTACCTAAACACCATTTCAAGTTATCATCTAGCAACATCAAGTGTAACAGTGGACTTTTTTTGCAGATTGGAAGAAGTGTCATCTGTGGGACTGTATAATGTGAGGTTGTTATTTATAATTATTTGTGCACTAGTGTTTATTGGGAAAAGATACATTTTTATTGAATAATTTTCCCATTGGTATAATCTCTATGTGCAAGAGATCAGCACCATTTGCCATATTTTTTCTGTGTATTGTATGATAGAAATATTGGTGATGTTAGCTATTCATTACCATATACACAGATGACAAAATTTCTATATGCACTACATTGTTGGTGTATGTTCATGTTATAAAACAGTAACACACAATGGCCAAATTGTCACAACAACTTATAGAGCATTTGTCTTCATAAATAAATTCTTAATATCTCTCACATCTCACGTATGGTTATACCCTATACCTTCAGCAAGAAGAACTAAATAAAAGGTATACTATTTTAGAAATAAGTTATTGAGCTACAGTCATTCCCAGACATTACCAGTGTTCTCCCCAGAAAATTTTGCCAGCTGGGTGGCATTAAGAAGTAGTCGGTGAGAGAAGTTGTAATACTTTGCAATAATATTGAAAAATGTTGGAGGTTATTGCCCACACCTAACATATACTACTGGCTGTATTGCTCACATAGTGCCTGTTCTAATAGGAGAAACAATTCTTATTATTTGTTTATTCTTAACATTTTAACATTATTATAACAGGGCTCTGTTGGGCTCCAAGAGCCGGGTGGGAAGTAAAAACAGGCGGGTGAAGCATCCGGGAAACAGGTGCGGAGAACACTGCTAGATATAGTCACAAAAAGTTTATAAGGAAAAAGATGCATACTTGCTGACTCCCTGAAGTCGGTGTCTGAGAGCTGCCTGGGAGGGGTGAATGTTTTGTGGGTGGAGCTATGCAAAACATGTCATGCCGTGATTCCCTGAGAATCGAGGCATTTTTGATTTAATTCTGCCCACTTTACTAGGAAGCGGGCAGATGCGGGAGGCTGCCATACTCTCCCAGGAGTCCAAGAGACCTACCTGCAATCCAGGAGTCTCCCGGACATTCCGGGAGTGTTGGCAAGTATGAAAATGTCTTACTTGAAATAATTATTTTTTGTTGTGAAGCAGGGAAGTAGTGATGTGCTTCCTCTAACTTCTTCAAATAACGCTCATGTAAAACTGAATAAAAGTACAGTAGAAAGTAAATGCTGAATGTGTAACTGCTCCCAATTGAAATAGAATGTTTTTAATGAGATATTAATGTGTTTTAAATGCACTGTTTAGAAATAGCTGACTCCAAAAATGCTGATATATATTATCAGTTTCCTGGAGGTTTTAATAATTCACATGTAGGTATTGCTAACCTAGGGAATTATTTATGATTGAGATGTTACTGGCAATTATGCTGTGTGTGCTATCTGAATGGAAAAACAGCATTAGGGTCTGTTATTCCTATGGGATAATTACTGCAGAGGGCCACAACAAATATAATGTTGGTTTCTTGGCTAAATTATAGGTATGGTAAGGTAATAAAGATATAAGTAGTACTGTAAACGTTAAAGTAGTGCTTTTAAATTATACATGAGTAATTTGCAAATGCTGTGGCTTTTCTGCCACAAATGATTACATGCCAATCTCGTTAACCAATAGAATAAGTCACTAAAGGCCATATAAACAAGAAAAGAACAGGATTCCAGAAAAATTTATAAATGTGAAGGTCTAGGTGGCAGCGTCTGCTGAGGTGCATAATTGTACTAAGGAATGAGATGGATAGAGCATTTCTTGCAGAATGCAGACTAGGTCCACTCATACGCCTCACAGTAGGCCTGTAGGCAAAAACGGGACAAGATATTTAAATATCATTCAAGCAGCAAGAAAGCATTTATAAGGGGTTTCCTTGGTGAGGGGAGACCACAGAGGCCCCCCCCCCCTACTCATAAGGACATGTTTTTATGGGTGCTTGAGATCAGACCTTGGCCTATTGGTGTAATTCCACCAATGTTAGAAACAGTTCTCAATTTCCTCTCACTCTCATGATTTAATTAAGACACAAATAAAGCATAATGACCGCTCAACAAGACTGACCAGTGACACTGCCGCATCCTGCCCACTTCCCTGCATAGTGGGCGGGACAGGGATCTAAAGATCATCCTTGTCCAGCACTTGCCACTTGAGCATCAAAAAGTCGCCGAGTTTGAAATAAGGCTTAGTCAAGCAGTTTTTCAAGAGAAAAACTGGAAGGTTGTAAGTAATGAAAAGTGTAGCACTTAAGTGATAGTAGGCAGGAATTTTAAGTAATTTTTTTTTTATTACTATTTCTACCATGCAAATTTCCAAGTCGACCCGCAATCTTGAAAAATGTCTGCACAGAGCATTTTTGTGGGGGCAGTTCCAAAAGGGAGATTGTGGACATGCTCTCATATATATGCAATTACAAAAGGTACATTTGCAAATATAGTTGTGGTCAACATTACTGGCACCCCTGAATTTTAAGTAAAATAAAAACAATTTGAAAAAAACAATAGTAGGAAAAATTATAAACATTGAAAATTGCCATTTTGAGCAATTCAAATGAATTTGAAAAAAAGACTTAGATTAGACTGTGATAAATTAGAAATTAGAACCACTTGAGATAAACTGTTACGTGACTTGAATTAATTAATAAATGATATCTTTAATGTTTAAAAATACCACTTTTTATTCCATGTTACTTTGCAACAATGGTGAAAACAATAGAGCTGTCTGAGAACATTAGAAGTGCTATTATAACCAAACACAAGACATCTAAAGGCTAGAAGGTCATCTCCAAAACCCTTGGCCTCCCAGTTTTAACAATGTTATTAAGAAGTTTGCTTCTTATGATACTCTGAGGGGCCTCTCTGGATATGGGGGAAAGAGGAAAATTAATGAGAAAAGTCTTTGAGCTTTGGTAAAAAACAAATGGGTTAAAGTCAATGCGAACAATCTCATTGATGCGTTATTATCCCCAAGCGCTGCTTCAGGGCAGAGACATCCCCAATCTCAGTATGAACCAATTGTATTAAGGTCAGCGCCCAGGAATGAAGTACTACATAGTTTTGTGAACTGAGTTTTGTGAACATCAGTTATAGAGACCCGATCCGAACTGATCAGGTTAGACTTTTTCTCAACTGGAGGTCAAAAAGGACACGAACATTATTGGTGATTCAACATTTGTTTTAAGAGACTGATCACATTATTTACGGATTATGAGTGTTTTTAACAATCATGGATTGCTAACAGTGTTTACAACAGTAATGTGATTTTCAGACATATAACCACTCAATTTATTCCCAACAATTGAGCGCTGCGGGCTGAGTAATACATTCGAAGGTTGGTACGAACTGTGGAAAACAACACCACTTAAAATATCCAAAGAGCTGAAGGCTGACTTAGAACAATCCGGAATAATGTTATTAACCCATTATATACACGGCACACTAAACCAAGAAGGGCTTTACGGCCGAAGGCCAAGGAGGACCCCGCTGCTGAAAATAAGCCATAAATAGTAATGACTGATCTTTGCCAAAACGTACCTAGACAAACCACAATCTTTCTGGTCAAATTTTCTGTGGATAGATGAAGCCAAAATAGTACAGCGATATGTTTATAGGTGACAAGATTTTAAGGAGAAGAACACTCTACCTACTGTTAAACATGATGGAGGATCCATAATGTTCTGGGGCTGCTTTGCTGGCTCTGGTTCTGGAGGCCATGACCATATTGAAGGAATCATGAAAACAGAGGATTGCTATGGCATTTTGGAGCGAAATGTGCTACCCAGTGTAAGAAAACTAGACTTGGGTCAAAGAACATGGGTCCACGATAAAGACCCAAAACATACCTCTAAAAGCACATAAGAATGGTTGAAAAGAAAAAAGTGAAGGGTGCCAATAATGTTGACCAGAACTGTGTTTAAATGAGTTGTGATGCTGCATATTTTGCAATTTATAAATGTGCCCCAACGGCCTCATATACTCTACCTATAGAAACTAATTTTAAGAGGTTGTTTATGAAGTAATACTCATATTAATTTGCATCATATCTATTTGTTTCGCCTTTTATAATAGTTCAATTTTATAATTAAAGATGTGATAGAGTTGGTAGAGCCTGTTGAACACACACACACAGACAGAAACTCTCATTTACTACAAAAGGTGGTTCTTGTCTGTGGTGCTGATGAAGGTTAAAACAGCCAAAATAACATAAAACATTGACAAGATTAATGATATTTACAAAGAGACCTTTAGTGGTAATGTTAAAAAATAAAAATAAAAGTTACTGAATTGTGAAGACTGAAGGTGTTATTTAAATACCACCACTCTACCATACCAGATAAGTACATTCATTTATTGCATCATTCATTTTTTTAGTGTTTATGGAGCTAGGGGGCTTTAGTGTGTGTTTATGCATAAATAATCCACCACCAGACCAACAGTATAAAGCAGATATAATCGAAATAGTAATATCAACAATTATGACTACACATCTTTTTTAACAAGCTTTCATACACACACATGCATCTTAATCTAGTATGTACATCTTTATGGAAGCTTGTCAATTAAGGTTCATCTTATTCCTCAACATTTACTAATATTGGTAATGCTGTCACTAGGTAGCGTCCCTTCCCACTTGAAAATAGCCCCCCTTGGATGGCGTACCTCTACCCCGCTGCTCCTTAACTTAGCAGACTGGCGGTGGGGGCAACATCCTGTGCCCCTCAGAGGGGGGTGAAGTGCTTGGCTGTGACATCATAGCCAAGATCCACACTCTTAGCCCATCAGTGACATGAAGGAGCCGCAGGTGGTATCTTAACAGGTCAAATCTAATAACTGCTTCTCCTCTATGTCTGTATCCCCACTCCATGTGAGGGCACCGTAGGGGCATTTAATTTATGGGTGTTTGGAGTTTGTATGTTCTCCCTGTGTTTGCGTGGGTTTCCTCCGGGTGCTCCGGTTTCCTCCTACACTCCAAAAACATACTAGTAGGTTAATTGGCTGCTATCAAAAATTGACCCTAGTCTCTACCTGTCTGTCTGTCTGTCTGTCTGTGTGAGTGTGTGTCTATATTAGGGAATTTAGACTGTAAGCTCCAATGGGGCAGGGACAGATGTGAATGAGTTCTCTGTACAGCGCTGCGGAATCAGTGGCGCTATATAAATAAATGATGATGATGATGATGATGATGATGATGGGTGAGTGACATGATGTAGTGCCCGTCCTGATTACTAATATTACTATTATATCTGTGCTATAATGTTATCTGGTGTTGGCTTATTGGATAAAAAATGATCTAGCCATTCTTCCCCAAAATTTCTCATATTCAAAAACACGTTTGTGCACAAGGTTGGTAACTGTGAGCAGCTTATATGTCACGTACACAAGACAAGCCCTGAATATATGTACATACACACGCGTATCTTCTCCCACACAGGGACACATCTGTGCTTATAATTGACATGCTCTGATAAGAGCCATGACCCCAATTTAACTATTGGAACGTCACCTAATGAGAAAGAGAAAACTGCCTGCAGCCAAGAAAGCTTTAAATAACAACTTCAGTGATGCTAAATTGTTAATTGCTTATCTGCCTCTGTTCATATCTAAAAATGGATTTATAAGACACTAGCAAAGAATATCTTTATTAAAATGTTACCATCTGTGACTGCTGAGAACTCTGTTGCTATAGAAACCGCTGACAACAGCTTACCACATTTTTATTCCTGTATATGCAAGCTATAAATTTAATTAAACATAAATGATGTATGTATACTGGTTTATGCATTGTGTATTTCAGGTGTGGAGACCGCACCTGACTAACGCAGTGGGACATATGATAGCCTCAAACGTATAGCTTTGTAGATTTTTCTATCCAACGTAAATACATATTATAAAATACATTTTGCTACACCATTTTTAGTTTCTTACAAATCTCCTAGTGCATAAAAATCATTATGTCTCTCTTACGCTATTTACCTTTCTCATCATTGTGAGTAATATACTGGCAACTCTGTGCAAATAATATTCTTGAGGCTCTAGAAAAGATTACTCAAACTCAGCTGAATAAAAGTGTTTATTTTTTATAGAGGAAGACAGATCATATGGAGCAGATTATTAATGTAGGTTTTGCCAGCAGATACATTAACTTAGCAAAACTTAGCAAAATGTTTAGTTACTGTACTGTACAAAAGACAGACGCACATTTTGTAATAAAGACTTAGGGCTAGATTTACTAAGCTGTGGGTTTGAAAAAGTGGGGATGTTGCCTATAGCAACCAATCAGATTCTAGCTGTCATTTATTAAGTACCTTCTACAAAATGATAGCTAGAATCTGATTGGTTGCTATAGGCAACATCCCCACTTTTTCAAACCCGCAGCTTAGTAAATCTAGCCCTTAGGGCCTGATTTTGAGTTCGGATCAAAACAAAGAAAAGGAGCAACTTGGCACCTGGACAAACCATGTTACAATGCAAGGGGTACAAATTGACTTATTTTTTGCACGCAAGTTAAATACTGGCTGTTTTTCCATGTAGCCCACAAATACTTGATAACTTTATTTTTACACTGAAATTAAAATTGACTTACGATATGCCGTATTCCAACTATAAATCTGTCCCTACATTTTAAATTTACCTCCCCCTCTAATGCCACATGGTTTTGCCCAGGTGCAAAGTTACTCCTTTTCTTTGCTAACTCAAAATCAGGCCTTTAACAGGCAAGATAAGGCAACGAGAACTATGTTTGATATTTATTATTCCAGGAAGTAGATTCCCCTGAAATAAAGTATACAGTTCACCGCCACGCTATAGAGGCTTCCTTTTGTAGGTTGAAATATTATTCATGAGACTATAGCCTACCAATTGTTAACTGACAAGGAAAGAGTGGAATCACTGAGGCCTGAGGGACAATTGTATCTGTAAAGATTGAAGGGTTAGTCCACCTTTAGTTGACTTTGATTTATTGATTTTCTGATGCCTTCCTGTGATGTTTGCTAAACATGTTACTTTATCTTTCTGGCTTCCTTTTCTGCCTTTCAGCCATGTTATCACCATCAGTAGACAGAGCGGATTCTTTTCATTGCCCTTGGATATGACACCAAACTGCTCGTTGGATATATCTACATGGGCAATGAAAACAAACAACCGTCTGATAGTATAATAACCTAGCATAGATGAAAGCCAAAATGATAAAGCCATTTATTTAGTAAAAATTTCAAGAGTGCGTGCACAGCCAAAAATAAATGAAGTCACATGAAGGTGAAAACACCCATTCAGATCTAACAGGTCTTGTTACTATAGGGAGCAAACACCCTAATTCCAGCTTCGCCCTATAGATCAAGAAACCATCACTGGCAATAGCAGTGCTACTGCTCAAAGTAGCCTAGGCCAGCGATAAGATTCACTGAGTTTTGCCAGCAAAAGCTTCCCCCATGCAGAGAATGTTTAACATGGATCGCAGAGGTACAAGTATTGCTGCAATCATTCTACTGTTATCGCCATCAATTAAAAATCAATAAACAAATGCTTTATTATTTAAATAAAGCATTTTTGTAATTGTGAATTATTATTTTTTACTTTTTTAAAACATTTTTTTACAATTTATTTATTATTTCTTTTAATGACTGTAGCTGAAAACCTAAGTCTAATGTGTATGCGCTAAACGGCCAGCAACGCATGCGCATACCCCTTAAGATAGGCACAGCAAAGCAGTAAATTAACTCTTACCGTTCCGGACTATATTGCCAAGGCACCTGAGTATTGACAAGCTTTTTTTGATAAGTTATAGCAATAGGTGATTTTCAGCCCGTTCTTCACATATTGTTAAATAGACCTGTATGTAACTTACATATTTTATCAACTTCATGACTTAAATATTTCATCAACCTCTATTTGATACACTTCCTCACACACTGTAAAGTCCAGCCAGATAATGTCTGTCATTACGGTAAAGTGGTCAAAAGCGGCCTTAGGGGTATATTTACTAAACTTCGTGTTTGAAAAAGTGGAGATATTGCCTATAGCAACCAATCAGAATCTAGTTATCATTTATTTAGTACATTCTACAAAATGACAGCTAGAATCTGATTGAAGAACAAAAGTGGGAATTGAATCTATCACTCAGTTTGTTCATGGATTGATACCATAGGACAGAATTTGACTGGCCAACTGGGGTACTGAGGAAACCACCGTGGGCTCCACTGCCTGAGGGCCCCTTCCTCTACCTCTGACCATGCCCTGATTTTTTTTTCATGTTAAAAATAAAATGATGATAAATCTAATTACTGTGGCATTGGAGCAGCTTTGATATCTTCAGTGCCAGCGCCACATTTCCTGTTCTATCTTCAAAGGAGGTCAGGGACTCAGGAAGTCCCATAAACCTCCATTGGAACCTGTTAAACACTTGCCTTAATTTTCTTACTTACAGATCGAAGAAAACTAATTATTATGGATTACTGCACATGTGCACCACCCTCTGCTTGTTATTAAGCAAATGATGATTAGCTTTTAAAAAATGTCAAATACAATTCCGCCCTGTTACCGTGTGTACTAATCCAACTTTGGTGGCTGGCCATGATCCTTCAGTGGTGCCCACTATTTTGTGGGACCCTAACATAGCATTCCCACAGTGAGCCCTTCATGCCCTAGTCCGACACTGCCATAGGAGGTAAAAGTTGGCAGCTCTGAAACAGGAGATCCTACAAATACAAAGACTTCTGATTGTTAAAGTCGAGTAGTTAGTTCTCTGGAAAGAGTTATGTCAATTATTTTTATTCCTGGAAATGCAATGCCTCTCTTCAAGCAAGCAAACAAATGTGAATCCTAACAAACAAGGAAAATAATTACCTAGAAAAGCAGTAAGAATGTTGTGAATCATATTACTCAAGAAAAACCACACTGCAATGCAGTAAAATGTTCATTATTATTTCAGCTCCTCCTAGTAACACAAAATATCTGCATAATGAAACTACTATTAAAAATGCATAAATATCTTATCTTCTTGCTTCCTACCACCAAACATAGTGTACTAAACTTGCTAAGAGGCATCTTAATGGAACTTACAATATGATTTGAGTAAGTGGTTACACAAATACTGTAGAGAGAGTATTTTGCATCTCCCATTGGACATAGTTTGCAGTGGTATATATAGTGGTATCCATATTACAATGGCTAATTTGATCATTTCTGTGTGCTCAAAATAGCCGGCAATCTTAATCAACATCTGAACAGAATCAATCTGATGTGGTGTAGGAACGGTGTAATATGCATTTGGACGATGACCACGATCTGACTGTGTGTCTGGTTTGACCCAATGGAATTGTCTGGATCCAAACCGGACCCTATGCTTTGGCTAAGAGGCCGGATCTGCAGCTGTAGGGGCGACATTAATTGCCAGGGACAATCAGCAGTGATCTTTCAGCAAATATCGTTATCATGGAATAGAACGATGATCAACAGGGGCGTTACAAACCAGGCACGGATGCAGACCTCTTTCATAAACATGGTGTCCTTAGGATATAAGCAAAACATCTTTTCCAATTTACAAGAAGGGGAAAATGTCAAGGAATGTGACTGGAGAAATCATAAATCTTGTTTACAGAATTATGTACAAGACTTCAGAACATAACAAACAGATCAAAAGAATATAAATGTAGACATGTCATAAATTAATAATTTTAATTCAGATCTACAACAAAAAAAACAATGTTTAATCTAGCTCATTTGTATAAATGCCTATAGTTTATTTTTATTATTTTGTTTACTTTTTTTTATTTACCTCCCTTTACTTTATTGTTACAGAAACAGCTTTATATGTTACATGTTTGCTGATGACTGCAATCTGTAGGTGTTTGTAGATTCCACTCTTTGGGCTCCACATGTACTTCGGCTTGTTATTGAATAATGCATGTGGCTAAATTAGACACACATGCAGTTATGTAGTGCGCTACTGGATCGGTCTCTGTGTGGACAGCTAATGGCTAATGTAAATAAATTCAAGGGAAACAGGCACATTTGTAACTTAATACAAAGATAATTTGATGAACTTCATTTTTATATACGTATAGTTTACTATTAAATTATATTTGTAAAACTGATTTGTAAATTTTATGTTACATAACCAAATTATCTATTGATAATGATCTACAAGATTTAATCCAAATATGGATGACATTTGTTTAATTTAAGAAATTGTTTTAATTAGATGAATTTATGTACTTAACAGATGTATACTGAATTAATGCATTAGCAATGTGATTAGCTGTGTGATTAACACAGCAATAATATTCTTTACAGATCTGTTGAGGAGGGATGATTCATTGCCAAACTCTACCACAAGGAGAAGGAAATTATGCTAATTAAACAATAAAATATACAAACTGAAATTAAATATTAATGCCTTTATATGATATGCAGTCCTTTATATAGTAGGCTCAAATGAAGAAATCCCCTATAAAGTACCTTTTCCTAAAACCTAATCACTGCTGTGTCCCATTCACAACATAAAGGTGAAACAAACTGATTATCAGCTTGTTTCACAATCTTACTATTACATTTTAGAATAAAATCTTTATTTCTCTATTTGCCTTTTTTACTGTTTTACCACTAAAGAAAACCGAACCAATTCACAGTGTTCTCTCCTGAAAATTTTGCCAGCTGGGTGGCATTAAGAAGTAGCCGGGTGGGGGCAGTTGTAATAGTTTGCAATAATATTGAAACATTTTGGAAGTTATTGCCCACAGCTGCCAGGACTGGTCAGACTGGTGGTCAGTGGTGTAACACACACTGCTGGCTGTAGTGCTCACATAGTGCCTGTTCTAATAGGAGACACAATGGTTTATTCTATTATAATAGAACCCTTTTGGGCTACAAGAGTAAAAACAGCCAAGTGGAGCACCCTTGCAACTTACCCCCCAGTCACACACACACTACTTACTATACGTCTATCTACTACAATGTCTACCTGATAAGACATTTGCTCTTCTCTAGCAAACATAAAAAATCCCAAATCTATGTTCATTCAGGTGAAAGTAGTATGACGAAAACCAGGATATATCAGATACAAAAGTGTGTTCCAATCAATGGCAACAAACCTTTCTTACAATAACAATTACAGGACTTGTGTCCCCCAGGCTTAGCAAATAAAAAATAACGATGCTCTCGTTGTGTAGAATCTTTTTTTATCCCGTATGTCGGATGGCCTTATAGTAGTAAAAGTGCAACAGAGCACATGTAACACATTATTAAAAGAATTATACAGCTAAGGAAAAAAAATGTCCAAATGAAATATTAGTCTGTGATACAAACATGTTAAATAAAAATAAAAATGTTCAATAAATATGTAGATTAAGTACATTTAACTAGCTGACCAATCAACGCTGTGTTTCAGTGTTGGCACATATTTACAGTAGGATATTTAGTATAAGAATTTATATAGCACTGAAGTGTAACACAGTCCTAGAATGCAGTAACTATACTATATCACACATGATAGCACACTTACTCTAGCATGGCATGGCAGCTGCAGACATCGGAGATAGAACAATGGTGAGTGCACTAAACAAATTTAATTGTTTTCAGATTGCTTCGTAATCATTTTACTTACTAGCAGATGATCTTTATTATATATTGCTGAATACGCTATAAAAAATTACATTTCATATATTACCAGTTTTACATCTTATACTATTACCTTGCTACAATTAAGGCAAGCTAATTTGACAACAGATGTAGTCAACTGGGGGTCCTCAGTTGATATAGAACTACAAGTCCCAGAATGCCTTTTCATTCAGCCTTAGGCACACTAAGGCTGGGTACACACTACAGGGTTCTCACCCAATTATCATACCAATCACACGATAAATGACCGTTAGGGCCAACATCGCATTAGTCTGTACGCTCCAACGATCATGTTTTATTGCTCCAAAGCGCATTGTATCATTTCATTTGAATTTGTAAACAGACTAAAAATCTCTATAAATGATAGAATGATTTCTGGCAAATTCTGAATTGTGTATGCACTCCTGATCAGTAGTGTCCATAGATCTCTAAAGAGTTTACAGAGTCACAATCTTTTCAGCCGATAGTTATGACAGATGAAGAGCACAGATATGAAGATAAGTCTTGTAATCCGTGTATAGTGCGTACACATGAATCGGCATGCTGATGTGGACTTTCAGTCCTTGGTAAAATCATTAATGATATCACATTGGGAGAAATATTCTGTAGTGTGTACCCAGCCTTAGACTTAAAGTGCCACAAACAGTTTAACCTTTACCCTGTACACTTGTGGCACTCATAATTAATGTGCATATAATCCTATAGATTGTAACCTTGCGAGCAGGGCCCTATTACCTCTTTGTTAATAACTGTTCTCATATTATTACTGTGTTTAATCCCAATAGTAAAGCGCTATAGAATATGCTAGCGCTATATGAATAAATGTAATAATAATAATAATAATAATAATAAAATTGCAATCATAGAAGCATTACCTCCTAATCCAGGCCTGAGTCGGTTATCATATCCGTCCAAAAGTCTGTCTAAAATTCTTGTGAATATGGTAATATTATTTTTTGCGTCATCATCCAACGTGTCTGCTAGAACGTGCCTAAATAAAAAAATATGTATGTTAAGTTTTACCAATATTAATAAAGAAGTACAATATTTGTAAACAATAATTGTAGTCAACAGGATGCTTTAGAAAGAGTGTGCCAATCCGGCAAATTCTGCGTGGTAGAGAAAATTTCAGCATGATCAACCTCTAAAGAAATGAAAAATACAAACGGTGTACATTTGGTACAACCCAAAATACATAGGCAAATAGACACTATATTATCACAAAATTACAGTTAAATATTAATTTTAGATAATAATGTTCATAAATTACACTTTACATTTCTTAAAAGTCGTGTGACTCCAAATGATGCTTATCCTCGACTTTTATTGAAATTATACTATAAATATATTGCTAAAATTATAATATATTACAAAAAACCTACTACATTCTTTTAATTCATTTACAACACAATGACTACTTATAGCATCAGTAAACGAGTTTCTCACAGAACTTGCTTTTGACTCAAAAAAATCGAATTGCCTTTAAAACGGGGCACCTGTATTTTATTAAACTGAAATCATGGACACCCAAATGAAAGAGAGATAGCTTAGACCATTCAAGACACTTCTTGTGTCATTTTAGGAACTAAAGTTGTAAAACAGGTATTGGAGCACAACAGATTTACATAGTAAAAGTCACAACTGTCCTGGAGAAACAGGGACATATGAAAACCAAATGACATAAAATCTCTACACATACCATACTTTCAACATATATGATATATCCATTGTAAAGGTAGTTTTTTTTTTACACACACAAAGTTAGGAAACTTATTTTAACACAATAACATTATCCTTTTTTATAAAAAAAAAAGTTATTGAGGTTCTATCCTGTATTTATAATTACCTTTTAATTGATATTCAATACCTTGTTTTAAACACATACTCTTATATCAAGAGTATTATACCAAACAATTAAAAACAAATTTCCAAATTGACAAATTACTATACTCTTGATAAAAACTACTAATAAAACATATATAAGTAGCAGATAAAAAATAATTTAAAAAAATGTATTTTATATGCTGAATAATAATAAATGCTTATTACATTTTATGTTTTCACGTGCAGTGGATATTTTAGGGCTGTTATTTAGAAAGGCACAATTCATAAAGCCACAGGAAACAGTAGTTGGCTCAGCCAGTTTGTTAAATAGATGTATGGAACATCACGATAAATATAACTTGTAAAAGGAAAGGAACACTTGCTATGTATTTATGCTGCCATTATAAAACAAAACAATGAGAAAAACTTGTCTAATAAAGCAACCACTGTTATATTGTGCTGAAGCTTGGCACTGTACACTAGCTCCACCTAGAGTATACTAGTGCCTACTTTTCCAGGGACATGAACATTTCCAACAAATACTCTAGCAGCATCACCTTGCCTATCAGTAACTCCAGGCACTGTCCAAGCACTTTTTCTCCTTTTGTGCAATACTATTCATTGTCATACTGATTATTCTTAAGGTATGCAAATTAGTAAAAAATAAATGTTTATGTTTGGCTGACTCTTGTGTACTTTTGGAAAAAATCTGCGATTTGCAATTATATTAGATAAAAATAATTGGATGACTGACCATAATTAATTAAGATAAATGATTGGGCATAAGGCATGTACAGAGCTTTGTGTACACTCACCACCACTGTAGCTTCCAAAATTGAAAGTCATTATTATTTTTTATTTATAAAGCACCAATATATTACATAGGTTACATATGTAAGTAATGTGACTTTAAAAAGCAAATTGCTCCAAATATCTCTTTATTGCTAAGTGTCAGAAAACACCATGAAAAAAACAACAAATGTCTAGTGTTACAACACAGTTAAAATACCTGATCAACGATGGAAAAGACAATATAAAATACAGATTGAAACATTAGCTCACCTTGATAACTCAAACATCACCAGAGTGAGGAACAATATTAGTTTCCTTCTACAGAATGGCAATTTGCTTTCCATGTTGGCTCTTGGATTGGATCGCAGACCAAAAACCTGAGACAGAGAGAAATAATATTAAAAGAAAGCACTTACAGGAGAATAATAAATCACTAGGCAACCAGCAGTGCGATGAAGTTCCATTGTACGTACAGCAGTTCTCAATGCAGGGTCCAGATGCACTGTGACAAAGTCCGTAAGGACTGTACTGAGCCTGGGCGATTTTCTGCCACAGTACCATGTGCTACCTCACTTGACAACAAGCTCCCTACTAAACACTATTCCTCTGCTTTACACATGTACTACGAACACACGAGTGACCAGGGACTGCCAATCAAAGGCTGACACAGAAATCAGAGCCAAGTGAGCGTGCCGGAGCACTGGATACATGTAGCACTAACAGCTAGATGTACATGGAATAGATGCTAAATGTAGAGCACATATCCGGGCTGGCTGGATGACTGACAGATCAGGAGCTGGGGGCTTCTGACATCCATAAGTGGCAAGTTGCTGCAAATCCATTAGTCTGGACAACAGAGACACAATGATGAGGAGTATCCGTGACAAAGGGCTTATTGTTCTCTACCTGGAAGGAATGCAGGAATCGTGCCAGCGCGGAGCCTGCAGAGGATGCTGGAGTTGCAGGTGCAGAGAAGCTGCAGTAGCAGCAGCTCGCTGGGAAATAGATCCTGGCTGCTTTGAATGGAGGAGGGTTCTCAGGCGGGAGCGAGCTCTCCGGCGGCTGATGTGGTTGTGGTGCCCGCGCAGGAGTGAGGCGGGCACGCGCGTAGCTCTGGGAGTCCCTCCAGCACTGTATACGGGGATGGATGGAGAGAGGGGTTGGAATGATCTGCCGTGGACTGCACACGATGTATGGTCTTCCAGCTAGCGTTTAGCTCCCTGTGAGTCTGATATTATCCAGCCTGGCTGTGTCCTGTCTCCAGACAATGTCCAATATCTGCAGCGGTAGGAAGCGGGGGCGCCTGCGCGGTCATAGAGCCATGCAACTGCATCTCTCTTCATTGTGACTCCTTCAGACACTGTCATGATGCTGCACCCCTGCCAACCCCATTTCATGCAGGAATATACAACAGATACAGCCCCTTTGTGTTCCGAGGCTTCATCCGCGAACCCTGCTTGCGGCATGCGTTACCTTTAAATCCCCAACTCCATTTCAGAACCTGTCTTCACCACACAGCCAAAGGGCAAGTTGCCTAAAATGTCAATTCTTGCAACTTTCCTATATTTATATACGGTGTTTATGTGTCCAGCGATTGGAGACACATGTCATCCTCTAGTGCACAAGAATTCAATATTTTATTTAATCAACAATACTAATAACTGACTTTCTGCGATGTGGATTCAATGGGCTGCTGTCTGCAATTATACTGTATGTGTGTGAATCAACACAGTTAGTGACAGTGAAGAGAAGAATGCAGCTCCCTAACGACATGTAAATAAATGCTGCCCTAATAATGTGATGTGTGTGGGTGGATATAGTATCCCTGTGTCATCTGGTGGAAATACACTCGGGGTTTGGGCATGAGTGGGTGGCTAAGTCCCTCTGTCCCGAGCTTGTTGTCTTTCTTTCAGGCGACGTGGGTCTTTATTTTCTATTTTTTTATCTTTATTTCCTGTTCTTGTATCTCTTACACTATTTTCTTCCATTCCAATGATTATACTAATGACATACATTCTGCATGTAATCATCATTTTCAGCATTGTGGTTCATAAATGCTGTGTATTTCAATTAACCCCCTTTGTTATACATTTACAAAATGATCACTTTACTTTTCTGTACATCCCAACCTTCCTCATATTTCATTTGTTGTAAATATTGAGTAATAAAACATTTCATCTCACTAGTTTACTTCTGTAGTGTTTTGTAATGCACAAGACATTTCTGAAATCCACAAATCCCTATTTTTTTATTTTATTGTACAATATTACACTATGTATTCAGTGTATCATCAATACCTGTCTGCCCAGGCTTTATTCATTGACTATAGACATTCTGCAGATGTAAAATATAGGAAGATAGTGTAACAAAGTATATTTACCTGTTTATGATAGCACAAGGTCCAAAAAAGAATACAGTCAACACTAATTTTTCTATCTATCTATCTATCTATCTATCTATCTATCTATCTATCTATCTATCTATCTATCTCTATTAACATATGATATAAAATATAATTTATATATATATATATATATATATATATATATATATATATATATATAAACACTACTATACATTGGTGAATGTAGTCATATTGAACCTTTTCTGCCATACACAAGAGATATGCATATAAACCCCCCACCATCCTATATTACAAACAATAAATTGCATATAAATAGATTAATTACATCTCAGTCTCTTTATAATGCCACCTTCATTACAATGCCAGTTTTGGACTGTATTTTAAGGTGTTATTATAAAGGGAATTAGGACCATGTAGTAACATCAGTCATATCTGGTCAGTTTAAGTAATGCGCAGGCATGGTGTCTTAGGTAAGCAATGTGACCACTTACTTCACAAAGGGGCTGTATCTCATTTTACAAGTGTTTTGTAGACCAAGTTAATTCCAATCATGAATAATAAATAAATAAAAAGCAATATTGACCCCATTCTTAACAAAAAGTCTTAATCCTATTCCTTACTTTGCTCTTTTATTAACCCAAGATTTACTTTCCATTTCTCAAGATTTATTGATAGACCACTAGGTTAAACTCTCACTCAAAGCAAAACTGTAAACCTACCTTATACTGCAACATTATCATAATTCTTAACTATTCTTAAATTCTAAAAAGGAAATTGGCTACAAGAGACTGACAAATACAAAAGATTGCAGATACAAATTAAGCTTTGGCTCTACCTTTCCTTAATGAGTAAAAAGAATAAAAATAATTTGCATGGTCATTACCTTATGTTCAATTAATGAAGTTATGGTTCTATTTATTATTTATGCAATGATAAGGCTGATTTTTTGTATTTCAGTGCACCTATCACCGCAATTTATCAATAAAATATTCAATACTCAACTGCCTCAGTATACTCTCGCAGAGCGGTAAGAATTAACTTACCACTTCATCGGGCCAGCCTGAAGGGATAGGCGCAGGCATGAGCCAGATAGCTGGTTCATGTGCAGTGTGCTTTCAGTTCCACTAAAGTAAAAAAAAAATGTAAAAAAAATATATATCAAAGTATGTAAAAAATATTTAAAAAAAATATTGCTCATTGAAAAATGCTTTAGTCACAGCATAAATCTTTTTTTTTTTTTCATTAATTTTCTTCTGTTATCGTCATCCTGAGATAACAGAACAAGGATTGCTGAGGTACATGTACTGCCGCGATGATTATTAGATGAGCATGGGGAAGTTTATCTCTGGAGATTCATGTGGTTGGCGGTGTCGGCCTAGACACCTTGATGTATATGGTAAAGCCTTATCACTAGCCATACAGCTTTTCGACCTATGATAAATATACCTCTTAATACTCTACATTTGTTGATAGCAGATATTTCCAGTGACAGATGAACTTTTAGGAACAATATTTTTCATCAAACGTAACAGACAGTATTAAGAATGCATATGCAGCCAAATCAGAAACATATAACACTTATGCTGTGACCGCACTTAAGTTTTTGGTTAGTTGGTTAGTTTTACATCCAGTGTAGCTTGAGTCTAATTGTAATGTTATATGGGGGCGCTGAATGCAGCATTTGTAAAGCATAAGCAATCTCGTGAAATAGGAAAAAATGTTTTCCTTTGAATATGTGTTACTACTGGAGCAAATCACTGTCTCAGGGAGCTTTGTACTTTTTCCCGGTTGCAAAATATAGTGTTCACTTGCTGTGATGTGACACGACTCAATTAGCAGTCAGCCCTATGTAGCTCCACAAAGGACTCACTATAATTAGTCATAGTTTAGAAGGCTTTACGAGCTATGTTACATGTCCTACTTAACTTGCTGGAGACGATATGACGTTCTGTCCTAAGAAGTGGTTACTTGTAGTGTAGATAGATAGATGTAGAGAGTGACAATTAATGCTGGAGCATTTATTTTCACCAGGTATGTGTGAAGTGGACAGGAGTATTATGACTTCATGTGAGATAATAGAGATAATGCAATGTGCCTACCATTTAGAGAATTACATCAACTAGAACAAGTACATGAACATACAAAGCCAGTCATTAGAAAAAGAGAAATTACATTTTTATTTTGTGGGCTTTATATAGGGAACAAAACAGACAAATATAGGGGAGATTTTCAATTTTCCATAAATTACACAATCTTTTCCACAAGCAGTGTAACCAAAGATGCACCCCAAATATACTCAGCTGATTCAAGCTATATGCAATATGTATACTTATAGTTAATGTCTATCACAATTACGTGGGTATAAGATGTCAATTTAATTTCCTATTGCTCCTGAGAAAATATTGCAACTAGTCACAGTTTAAATTATGAACCATATTTTTTTTTTATTATTATTATTATTTTTTTCATGTTTATTATTATGGTTTTTTTTACCAAGAGAGATCTGTCTTCTCAGATGTGGACATCATTAGATTCATTTTAATCCATATTTGCCTTCTTTCCCGGAATGTCCTGGAGACTCCTGAATTTTGGGGAGTGTTCAACAAATCATGTCATCATGCTCCAACCACACTGCCCCTTGGGCCTCCCCTCCATGGGAGACTACAAATGCAAACATCTTTAAGACAATAGCAGCATTCCCACCCTGTGAACATGTTATTGTGTGAATACACAAATTTGCGTGAATATTATATTATATCAGGGTCTATGTCATATCTTGATCTTACTTCGTTTTTTTGTAGTGCAATGATATATATATATATATATATATATATATATATATATATATATATATATATACACCTGTCATAGCCATATCAATGGCAGGTGTCCGAGGGTAGAAGCAAATACATGTCGCCGATGATGGTTGCCAGCACTAGCCAAACTACTAATTGTGCTTTTTTTTTATTGCTCATGCAAATATTATATGTTTTGCAAGCGTATTTTAGTAAGTTATTTTTTTTAAATTGTACACAAGAAGGAGAGATGTACCTGCTGTATTTGCACATTTGTTCAAGCATCAGCACCTCTATGTTGTAAATTGTAAATTCCTACTTCACATTTCCATGAAATAACTAATATCTATATAAGATGAACAATACTTGAAATAAAATCATTACCTTCTGAATATTTATTAGATATTTTGGGCCAAATATCCAGATATACCTGATGATTAATGATGTGCAGAAAACATCTCTCTGTAATGCCGTTGATAATTATAGCTTTTCTTAAGAAAAGTTTTAAATCATGCCAAATAGCCATATGCATTTCAGATTACTTATCACAAAGATATTTTATTATTCTTTATAATTTGTTTTGGTATTTACTTTGGTGTTTTAATAGTTTGTGCATGTACACAAATGATATAAGCATTGAAATAAAAATATTTACTCAAAAGACAAATACAATATTTTAGGACTTTGTAAAGCAATGCTCGATTCACTCATCTCAGCAGTTTAAATATCTTACACCTACAAAGTGCATGTTGTCATGAGAACGTCCAGTTTTTGTTGCAGAGGAAAACAAATTTCTAGAGAAGAATTAGCATTCAATGCTTTAATGCCTTTACTTAATAAGACCTCATTGTCCTGTCTGTAATCTACGCTTTTGGGAAAGCTCTGGGAATTTTTATGCCTAAAGGCAAAGTTGGCAGAAAAAAATATGTACAATTATAATACATATGGCACACCACAATCAACACCTTTTAATGTACACGCTTTAGAAACATCATATATTCTTGCTGTTTATGAGGAGTAACACTTGCCATCAATAGTACATGGGCTACCTACAAATGTCCCCTTTTACACATTTATTGAAAGGTGTCACAATGTAAATATGTATCCCTGTTGGCTACATTTCTGGACATACATAATTAAAAATATATGTTAATTCTTCCTCTTGGTTTGAACAAGTATGGGTCAAAGTTTTTGCCACTAGTACCCTTTCTGATGAGAGTGGGTCCCAGGCAGGCTTAACCTTTACTAGTACTGCACATGTGTCATAACTGCAAACCTAGGGCGTGATTCATTAAGGATCTTAACTTAAGAAACTTCTTATTTCAGTCTCCTGGACAAAACCATGTTACGATGCAAGGGGTGCAAATTAGTATTCTGTTTTGCACATAAGTTAAATACTGACTGTTTTTTCATTTAGCACACAAATATCAACTTTAAATTAAATTTAATAGTATAATACAAAATTGGAGATTAACTAAATTTAGACTAAATTTGCTTTTAAAATGAATGCAATATCCATCACCATTGTAAGGGATCTACCACAGCCAGCAGATCTGACAACATGACATCTGCTTATGTGTATGCTAGCAAAAGACCTGTGATACTGTAAAAAACAAAACTGAATAATTGCTTTAGTTCTGCAGTGATTAGATTTTATTAAACTGACCATTGATCAACCTTTTTATAGAGATCACTTTTACTCTTCTGAGATGATGTAATTAGAAGTGAGCGTGTGTTTATTTGCTGTCATTTACATTAATTTATACCATAGCAGTGGGGGGAGGGGAAGATACAAGAAAGCAAACAGGTGTGTATTTGTTAGTGAACATTATTTCTAGCTTCAGAACAAACCATTTTTATGCTCTTTTGCCTTTTAATGCCATTTCAGCTGATAATGGAATTACAGAAAAGCATGCAATGTTTCTGTTTCCAACAAAGACAATTGCATGAATGATGAGCAGTTTGCAGAATTGTTTCTGTGAATGAAAGAAATATCTTTAGATGTTTTTCAGAGACAGAAACACGGATTAATCACGTATGTGTTTATGTTGTTACAGCTTTAACTCTTGTGCAAGATTGGCAACGTATACAGAGATGCTGTGGCGGAAGAGATAAAAGTCATTACTGAAAGTGATACATAAAGAGCTGAGGGAGTTGTGTATTGATAATTATAATTATAAAGAAGGATGTGTCAGTGATTTTTTTCAAAAGAAGCATATCCCCATGGTGGGTAACTGTAAATAATGTATCACTGTACATCATCCTAGCAGGTCATCACAACATAATTAATAGTTAAGGAAAATAAACTCTTAACTCAAGAGTTTGACATTTTCGTACACCTAATTGTCATTAAATGATGTTAGTCCAATTGTAAGCTTGGTATGTGAAGTAACAAATGGTATTTGTAAATAATGAAAGATCTCCGATGATGTAGTTGTGCATTATTTCATGCAAAATATAGGAACAAATGTAAGGTTCTGCATTTTTAAATGTGTGTACCAGCAATAAATCCACTGGATGGTGTAAAAAGGCATGCGAATTAACCTATAGGATGACTACTATTTAGCATTGTAAAGGAATAATGTGTGATACGCTTCCTTATAAAATAATGTGTGTGTTGAAATATATTTATTCAGATATATGATTTCTTATAAGTATGCACAAATATATTAATTGGAAAAATACAGTTATAAGTAACTCAATTTTTGTGACAAGAAGGTCATAAGATCTTTGTGACAGGAACAAGCCTGAAAGGTGACAACATCTATCCCTGCAGTCAAGATGCGATATCAGACATATCACAAGATGTTACACCCATAAGATGTTCTAACTGGTCCAACCACAAGTGGCAGATGTTTCCTCACAGACGTGATAAACAATTCAATATATGGACATGTTATATGATATGTGCTTTTTGCAATAATCAACAGAATTTTCTTGCTTTGTGGTCTGCCTATAAAAAGCTCTCTGATTAAAGAAGCAACAGCTCAGTTTATCTTGACCTCAATCATGTATGTCATGATTTCTGGACTCCTGATCAATCAGTAAAGAACACATACGATCTCTGAAGGTAGTTGGTTTCAAGGACAAGAATTGCCTTAACATTGCTTGGGGGCTCGCAGGGATATGTCAAAGCACCTGAACCAGATGACAATTTTGCCTTTGCAGCTGCAGTAGACTATTGGACACAATCCGTATGGTGAGTAAATGCAGTTGAATTTTCACTCATTTGCTCTCTGTCTGATATTTCTTTTCTTTTTCTTCTTTTTTTTTTTTTAACTCAAAATTTTATTGCATACAAAAACAAGAACATGAGTGACAAAAACAGAGAGCCAAAAGAAGTTTGAGCAGAATATTCAAAATACATGAATCCAGCAATGTCACTCTCATAACAGAAATATACATTATAATATAACAAGTTAGTGGTGGGCAAGGGAGGGGGAGGTAAGGCAATGGACATTAAGGGGGTGTGGGGTAGAAGAGGGGGAGAAGGGCATGGTCGTCTGAAGAGATAAGCTAAGAGAAGTGTGCTATCTCTGATATTTCTAATGCATTTGTAAGGTGTTCATCTGCAAAGGCTGCAAACGACATCATATGAACCCAGATATTTATGTGAGTATATAGTATTAATTAATGTATGATAATAGACAGGAAATTAGATTGTTGTGAAGATTGTAAAAGTACAGTTTTTATAAGGAAAAATAGTAGATCAGAAAAACCATTTTTAGAATATGTGTTAGATGAAGTGAGTAAAACTGATTTCTCTGGAGGGCCGCATAGTGAATTTTTGTGTGTAGTAAATACTCATCTACATCATATAATATAAGAACAATATTTGGAAAAATTTGGGTATTGGGTACTGAAGGAGTTTCCCATTAATCAAATACCATCAGACAATATATCAATTTGTCCATATAGTTTGAATAAATTGCCCATAAGCTTAAGAAAATTTTTAACACTGGGATCTATTAGATGGACCCCATTGCAGAGTTAATAATCATTGTTATTGTAGTCTTGAGAATACTGTTGGCTATATATTTAAATTGTGTCTAAACGGGGGAACTATTGTTTGAAAACTGTGTGAACATATTGCTATAAGAGTGTATGCGGTAAAGCAACCCTAATTTACAGTATATTTGAGGTTTGATCAGCCTAAATACATAGGTACACAAGCTAGCAAGGAGGAGGCAAAGGTAAAGCCCGTAGAAATACGGAAGGGGCAAAGGTAAAGCCTGAAGAAATTCTCGAATATAGAGAAGGAAAAAGGAATTCAAAGGTATCACTCAGATTTTTTGAAAGAGCAGGATTCCCACCTGAAGGCACATTAAAGTCAGAAAAATGGAAACGATTCCAGGACGCAAATAAACAATAGATTATTAAGGGAAAAAAAAAAAAGGTCAAAGTGATGTAGTTAACATATGGTACACTGTCTCCTTAGAGGTGGAAGGTAAAGAAAATATGCAGGTAACAGCTATCCTACATTAGAGGCTGTGATAGAGAAATCTCCGTTTGGGTATGCAAACAGCAATGATGAAATATATGCAATTTTAGGGTGTCATTTGAATAAGATTGTGTTACAAAAGAATGTGCAGTATACTTGGTCACAGGTGCTTTTACATTAGCCTGCTAATTATCTTTTGTTGAACGGCCAGCAACCACTGTGTTTCTTCAGTGTAAAAAAGTTATTGGTGGATATACGGGACATTATTGTCAAAGGTTGCATTGAAGATTATTTAGCTAGAAAACAAAAATGGTTATGACTACAACAGAGATTTGCATGATTGTTCTGGTTGTCTGTGTCTGCATAGTCTGCAAATACTTTATGGCAGGAATAGAAGGAGTTAAAAAGGTTTTTGAACGGAGGTGTTGAAGTGTAATAAAATTAACTACTGTTGATAAAGTTTAATACTCATTGAGGTCCCCTACAGTACAGTACTGTGATAAGAGTTCTTTTCATTCTCGAAGTACAACACAGTAAGCTAGAAAGCGTGTGCGGTATTTAGCAGCCAAATGTACAGTATATGTGGGGAACTGGCAATCTCCATATAATGGGTGCACAAGCTAGTAGGGGTCAGAGTGAAAGCACTCCAAGACATATTTTACATTGCAGGGAAGGAAAGAAATCACAGATAGGACTCAATGAGATATTTAAACGGGCAGGATTCCCTGCAGAAGGTACACTTCATTCCAGTCAGTGGCAGCAATTCATTGCAAATAATAAGGCATGGATAACTGGAAAGGGACACACAGATGTGGTGAATATGTGGCTCACAGTATCATACTAATAGAAGATGAGAAAAAAAAGAGGATAGAGTACTTAAATCCCTTCTATGCCTCCCCCTTATACAGAACCCACCGCACCCACTTCACCATCAGGGGCAGGGGGACCACCAGTTATACCACATTTGCTACCACCAATGTCCAGTGAAGTTTTACATACAGAGGCAGTTAGACAAATTCCCACTCCAAAGTATCCGGACTTAAGTGCCTACGGGATCACTGGTAACACCTCAAGAGATCAAGTTAAATCACAAACTTGGGAAAGAACTGACAAAGATGCAAATGCATACATGGGCCCTCCGATAAAAAGACCTAAAAGGTGTGTTTTAGAAGACACTGACCAGATAGAGAAAACGGTCCAAGGGATGAAAGACAATATAACTAAGATAGAAGAGCAAATAGAAGGTTCCTACCACAGCCCCAGGAGATTTATTCCCCCGTGGTATAAGTCAGATATGCATAGCATCTGTCAAGATGCACCAGACCCTAGGAAGAATCCTGCAGCTTTTTTCACATACATGCAAAGGATCTTCACCATCTGGAATCCCAATTGGATAGACCTAGAACAAGTTTGCACCTCACTATTGGGAATAGGAGTCATGACCGGAATAATGGGGATGACAGCTAGAAACGCTGCAGGAGACAGGCCAGCAATAGTTGATGCACCCCAAGAGATGAGAGAACCACCCTAGAAAGTGTAAGAAATCTATTAGGTAGAGAACAGTGGTGGTGTCATGAACAGAGACTGAATGCCCCTGCGACCCTGGACATAACACAAAGAGGTGACGCAGCACGAGTATACCTTGATAAATTGACTACACGACAGAGTGACGAGGGATTTCCCGTAGAGGGCGCAGAATGTTAAAGATAAAGTTCAATACTAAAAGACAAAAGCACAGATATTGTTCTTGATCACCCACTGACAATACAAGTTCCTCATGCAGTAATTGAAATACTACAGCAAGCAAAACAAAACATCTTTCAGCTGCCAGACTCACAAAATATGAAGTGGCACTATTAAGTGCATCACATGTCACAATCAAAAGGTGTACAGTGCTTAAACCAGCCACATTGTTACTATCCATATGTGAATCTGAAGATTCAAAAGTAGAGAGAGAAATAGAGGAAAAAAGGAACAAGACCAGAAACAGACGAAACAGACATGAAATACACAAATAAATATTTTTCTCATGACTACGTGGCTCTTATGGAACAAGAAAGCCAGACTCTCCCTCACATTACAGACACAGCACTTCAGAATGCCACATATGAACTTTTTGTTGATGGATCCAGATACTATGATAATGGGTCCCCGTACACTGGATATGTAGTAACCACAGATAAAGAAGTTGTTGATTCAGGACCATTGTCATCAGCACTCTCTGCACAGACTGCAGAATTGATAGCACTCACAAAGGCATTGGAGTATGCAGAAGGAACCACGGCTAACATATATACAGATTCCAGATATGCCTGGGGAGTCACACAAGATTTTGGTCCTATATGGAGAAGCAGAGACTTCAAGAAATCAAGTGGCAAGGAGATACAGCACGCAAATCTAATAAGAGACTTATTCCGAGCACTGCAATTACCACAAAAGGTGGCTGTGGTCAAAATACAAGCACACACCAAGTATAGTACCTTTGAAACCAGAGGAAATATGTTTGCAGATACAGAGGCAAAGAATGCAGCTCAGAGGCAGAAAAAAGAATCACAACTGTATGTGGTAGATACAGCCTCTAAGACAATGCCAGATTACAAAGATATCAGGAAATTTCAAGAGCAAACATTGGAAGCTGAGAAACAAAGATGGAAAAAATTGGGGGCAGAAGAAAGTTCCTCGGGACTATGAATGAAGGGGGATAAGCTGTGTCTCCCACAAGTTCTGTTCCCCCCTTATTACAAGCGGTGCATGGACAAGCACATATGGGCAAGGAACAGATGACCTGTCTTGTCCATAAACACTGGATAGCACCAGGTATTAGCAAAGCAGCAGCAGACTACACACAAGGATGTTGGATCTGTGGAACCTCTAACCCTGGACAGAGAGTAAAAACAGCACAAGGAACGATACCAAAAGCTTTCTATCCTCTCCAAAGACTTCAGATAGACTATATACAATTACCAAAATCAGGGATATATGAGTATGCCCTAATTTGCTCTAATATATTCAGCAAATGGCCCAAAAGATGGACAGTATCCAAAGCAACGGCGAAAAACACTGCAGTTCACTGGGGAGGTAATGCAACACATAATGAATGACCTAGGCATACAACAGGTATTCCACAATCCCTACAGGCCACAAGCTAGTGGAAGGGTAGAGAGGCTGAATGGTACACTAAAGCTAAAGATTGTTGAATATGTACACATCCACCCTTGTCTTCTAAAACAATGAATTGGGTGGCCGTTCCCCTTACATTGGATGAGGTGGCAGAAATAAATTTCACAAGAGGAGGTAAGGTAACCCAGAATAAATATGTTACCCTCCCAGTCACCATACTAGCCACTTTGTTCGCAAAGGTTGATTTTTGTGTAACTATCAATCCCACAAATGAAGTTTTCAATACGAGCATGAAGACAACCCAGAAAGGGGCAGATATTACAATAAAATATAAGAAGTATAATTTGGGACAAGTTCCCTATAAAGAAGCCAGATGAATATTTGCTAATTTTGGTAACCCAGATAAGACAAAACACCCTCCTGTGTCCATAAACACCTGTGTTAAAAAGAGCATACCCTTACTGGGAGTATGGGTGAAAAATAATTCCTACCCTGAGTGGATGAACCAGTCAACCTGTGTTGGTAATGAAACCGTAATCACCCCTAACCAAACTAAAACATATGAAATGATACAAGCTATTAGCCATTTGACTCTTGATGTTCCCTATGCCCTACCAGATGATGTTTATTACCTTTGTGGGAGAAGGGCCTATAAGTGGTTGCCCTATGGGGGGTATGGAAATTGTACAATGGGAAAAATTTTACATAGTACCTACTATATTGAAGATATGGCACCAGGCTATTATAACCCTGCGGACATAAGAAATCATCACTTGGTAAGAAGTACCATACCCTTGGCCCCAAAATCCAACGCTGAACTAATTAACCTACCTTGAGTAATAGATGTTGTATAAAAAAGGCTTTCTCGTATATAATAGATCTGGCTAGTTTGATTGATAACATAAAAAATTTATTTGATGAGACGTCCATGGTAAAAGAGATGCAAATGATTACCAAAGAAGTACAGGCTCACAGATTGGTCTTAGACTACCTCACTGCAAAAGAAGGAGGAATGTGTATGATAACAAATGAAGCATGCTGTAATTATGTTAATCAGACGTGTGTAATAGAAACAGCTATAGAAGACCATCTGAATGAGGTAAAAAGATTGAAGGAATATTTTGCTAGTAACCACAAAGAGGAACCCTGGAGGTCAGGGAACTGACTGTCATGGTTAAATCCTGCCAATTGGTTCAGTGGGTTGGGAGGATGGATATCTGGATTATTAACGTTGATATGTAAAGTAATAATGCTATTGGGCATTTGCTACTTCCTGATAAGAATAATAATATGGGTCTTACAGAAACTAGCCGGAAACATATGCCAGGGAACTAAAAAATCAGACAATAAGGAAGAAAAGACCTTGAGAATTAAAAGAAGTAAACGGCAGGTAAGGGAAGGTCACTCCAGCGAGGATGAGGAAGATAGTGAATAACATTTAAGAGAGATGGGGACTATCCAGAGATGGAAGAGGAGCAGAGGATGCCCACGTTTACGAAACAAATGGAGAGACCCCCCTTGATAATAGAGTTATAGAAGGTCGTGATTAGAGTATGGCAACTGGAGTGCCAAATGGTTATTACCTTTGCTCTGACCAGAGGACAAGCCTTGTGTCATTATGAAAAGTAGTCACCAACAACGTTGCCCTAGCCTTTTCGCTTGATTCCTGTTAGGAAGGGAGTTTTAGCCCTAAATTCATATGATAAAGAATAGGGACTGTTGGGGTCTAGGGTCATAGGTAGTAAGGAAAATATTAATAAGGTTATCCTATTACTTAGGGCCTTGAAATATAATCAGAAATTAAGCTTTAAGCTATTATCAAATATAGTGCTTTGTTTGCTTCTATACACATAATGTTTACCTGTGAAACTTTGCAGAATCAAGAAGTTATGCCAGTCTCAAGGATCCTGATTCAAGAATTAATAAGGAACTTGATGACATTTAGCGTTTTTTTGAGATTATTAAGCTTGACCGCTACCTTGTTTTATACAATACTTTAACTGTAGAATAGGAAGAACATATTTCAAACAGGAGGGGAAATGTATAGGAATAATGTGTGATACGATTCCTTATAAAATAATGTGTGTGTTGAAATATATGTATTCAGATATATGCACATATATATTAATTGGAAAAATACAGTTATAAGCAACTCAATTTTTGTGACAAGAAGTTGATAAGATCTTTGTGACAGAAACAAGCCTCAAAGGTGATAACATCTACCCCTGCAGTCAAGATGCGAGATCAGACATATCACAAGATGTTACACCCATAAGATGTTCTAACTGGTCCAACCACAACTCGCAGATGTTTTCTCACACAAGTGATAAACAATTCAATATATGGATATGTTATATGAGACGTGCTTTTTGCAATAATCAATTGCTTTGTGGTCTACCTATAAAAAGCTCTCTGATTAAAGAAGCAACAGCTCAGTATATCTTGACCTCAATCATGTATGTCATGATTTCTGGACTCCTGATCAATCAATAAAGAACACATACGATATCTGAAGGTAGTTGGTTTCAAGGACAAGAATTGCCTTAACAGCATCTTCAGAGCACCTGTTAAAGTCCATTTGCAGGGAGTGAGAGGGTCAACAGCCACCTGAAACCAAAGTACGCAAATTTAAATGTTCCCACTCTACTCCTTGGGCCTGATTCATCAAAGCATGCATTCTGAGCGCAACCTGCGTTTGTAGGAAAATGCACATAAATCATATCTGCGTACTCCCGTATTCAACAAGGAATGGATCTGAAGATACGTGCGCTGATGAGTTTGTGTGTAGGTCTTGTGTGTAGGTCTGCTGCTAAACAAGACACTGCAGGATACGTCCAATACCTGTGTGGATTATAAATTCGCAAGAGAATGCACAGAATTTTTTTTTTAAAATTAATGTCACCTATTAATAATAATATAGGCGTTAGTGATAAAATACTAAGGAAAAAAAAGATTCGTAAAAAATTAAAATATATATTCATTGAAATGCGTTTATTAGGATGTTGTTAATGTCTACTGAACATAAAATAATTTTTCACAGTTGCTCCTTATTGCAATCACATGTTATAGTATACATACGAGACTGTCATCAATTCTGATCAGAACTTAGACTAGCCCTGTAGATGGAGCAAGGTATACGGCAGAAAAACAAGTAACTTTGAGGCTCTCAGAGCTTGATTCAGACGTAGCTGTGTGCGCTTGAGTTTGGCACGCCCTTACTTTACATTGACTACAGCAAAACGCCCCTTTCCTGCCCCGTTCACTCCCAGAAATCGTAGGCTGCAGTAACTCCTTTGCATTTCAAGACAGATCAAACAGGGCTGCGTTTACTGCCATATGTCCCGGTTCTGCGCAGCATAGAGTGATTTTGCGTATGATACGCTAAAAATCGGGAGATACATGCCTTGATGAAGCAGGCCCCTTGACTCTAATTGTGAGATCCCACTCAAAGTAGCAGAACAAAACGTCTGTGTGCCCAACACACATTTAGCTATAGACATCTTTATCCACCCAGCTCCCTCCATCAGAAGATACTAACTCGTGCACCCTCTACAGATGTCACCATCTTGGGGTTAAGATAAATGTCCTTCCTGTACACATGGATGCATTTGTGCAAAATAGCAGCAAATGTGGGTTGCTTTTTAGCATTTAACTTACCCTTATAGATATTTAATTTTATTGAGTTTTTGAAATCCTTGCAGAGTCACCCACAAGTGGTTTTGGGGTATATGAGGCTATTTTCTTGCCATTCTTGTAATTAGAGATGAACAAACTGTTCCTCAACATATTTATCTCAATCCAAACCTGGCTGGAGAATTCTCCATAATTCTCTGGCAGAATTTGTCTGTAAGTGTTCCATGTACCATTTACATTATAATTTTTGTTCCTCCAAGAATCCAAACCCCAACACAGAACAGTCCAAGTCTGACAAACAACTGAGAGTTGTTTTCACAGTTCTATTTAGAGGCTAAAAATTCAGAGAAATGCGAATTTACAAATATAGTGAAATAGCCATACCATGTAATGCTGAAACAAAAAGCAGAACTCGAAAACTGTACCAGTGGAACTTTTCACCTCTGCAAAACACTCTGTTCAGAAGCAAATTTCTATTAACCCTAAATTCCACTCTAAAGCATTGCTCATCTCTGTTTGTAACCTTATTGAAAATGTACTGCACCCCTGCGAAACTATGAAGGTCTGTACACACCTTTACTTTTTGCTACAGTTGCTCATGGTTGTTGGAGGAGTACCTGGACAGTTTAGGTCTGATTCATTAAGGAAAGTAAGGTAAAAAAAAGTTTTCTTCTGGACAAAACCATTTTACAATGCAAGGGGTACAAATTAGTTGTTTTTTTGTTAAGTTAAATACAGACTGTTTTTTCATGTAAAACATAAATACTTGCTTTATTTATATACTGAAAGTTAAAGTTGATCTAGGGTATGCGCTACCCCAACTATAAATCTGCCATCACATTTTAAATTTACCTCCCACTCCATGCAACATGGGTTTGCCAAGGTGCAAAGTTACTCTTTTTTATTTTTCCTTTCCTTTCCTTAATGAATCAAGCCCTTATTCTTTTATGCATTGATCCAACTAAAATGACAAATAAATGTATTTAAAAAAAAACAATATAATAATATTAAGTAAAGACAAAGCATATATATTTTGTATATAAATACAATTGAAAGTCACGGGCACTAGGAGTTGCTTACCCGAGTTTCACCAGATGGAACTCTGCTAGAGAGGCGGGGTTATGGCACGCACCTCAAAGCAGGCAGGTGAATGATTGGAGCGACACAACAGCAGGAGAGTAGAGATAGTCTGAGGAAGTCAGCGACTTGCAGCTATGGTTAGAGGAAAGTCAGCGACTTGGAGCAGTAAACTGGAGGCTGAAGATAATGTAGACACGAGGAGTGGACGTGGATAGGTCATGGTAGGTAGAGGAGGAGTCAGTGGTCTGCGTACAGCAAGTTGTACCACTGTAGTGATGGGAAGAATAGTACTGGTGCAGGTAGGTAGCAGGGCAGTCGGTGGTCTGCGTTCAGCAAGTTGTACCACTGCTATTGTGAGAAGTCTGGTCCAGGTGTAGGTAGATAATAGGAGAGTCAGTGGTCTGCGTATAGCAAGTTGTACCACCGCTGTGATAGGAGGACTTGTCCAGGTGCGGGTAGGTAGAAGGGAAGTCAGTGGTCTGCGTGCAGCAAGTTGTACCACTGCTGTGAGAAGGAATGAGGACTTGTCCAGGTGCAGGAGAGTGAAGTTGAAAGGCAAACTGTGGCTGTATGGAAACAGCGCGAGCAGAGCAATGTCTTGTGAGGCATAGATGGAAGGCACAATGAATAGTCTGTATGGAGTAGATGCCTTGCAGTGAGGAGAAGCTGGTCACAGCAGATATGCACAATAACGCTAAGTAGTAGCGTGAGGAGATATCGTAGCTTGAGTGAAAGCTTGTCCTAAATGAAGCAATGCAGTAACACAGTCTATATGGGTACTTGTACCCTGTGCAGAAAACAACAATGGATACAACTTGTATGCGAGCAATAGTCAATAGTCAGTAGAGCATACCCAGTTGTGTAGATCCGGAATCAGCTGAGAAGTGAAGCATTGTAGCGGTATGGGAACCACCGCTGAGTTGAGCAGGGAGCAGTGTGGAAGCTGAAGCACGAGTAGAGCTGGAAGCAGTTTTGAAACTGTACACACGAGTAGAGCTGGAAGCAGTTTGGAAACTGCACACAGGAGAAGAGCTGGAAGCAGTTTGGAAACTGCACACAGGAGTAGAGCTGGAAGCAGCTTGGAAACTGCACACAGGAGTAGAGCTGGAAGCAGTTTGGAAACTGCACACAGGAGTAGAGCTGGAAGCAGTTTGGAAACTGCACACAGGAGTAGAGCTGGAAGCAATTTGCAAACTGCACACAGGAGTAGAGCTGGAAGCAGTTTGGAAACTGCACACAGGAGTAGAGCTGGAAGCAGCTTGGAAACTGCACACAGGAGTAGAGCTGGAAGAAGTTTGGAAACTGAACACAGGAGTAGAGCTGGAAGCAGTTTGGAAACTGCACACACCTATAGAAGTTCACTGAGAGTGAGACTTCAAGATCAGGCAACTACCTAAGGATGCAGGTGCCTTAAGTAGGGAGGGGTGATTTATCCATCAATCACTTTAGTGGTCAGGTGTAGTTGTTAAAGGGACCTGCGCATGCGCAGTGCGACAGGATGCCGGACGGCCGCGGTTCCACACAGGTGTGAGCGGGAAAGATGGAGAACCACGTACCAGAGTGGAGGCACTTACACTCCGGTGAGTGACAGTACCCCCCCTTTTAAAGGTGGGCACAGAACACTTGGAACCGGGTTTGCCCGGAAATTTTTGGTAGAATTTTTTAAGCAGGGCTGGAGCGTTGAGGTCCTCAGCTCGAATCCAGGAGCGTTCCTCTGGACCGAAGCCCTTCCAATGAACGAGGAATCGGAGAGTTCCTCGCGAAATTTTTGCATCCAGGATCTGAGAGATCTCGAACTCCTCTTCTTGATGAATCTGTACTGGTTTAGGTACAGAAGGAGGAGCAGAAAAATGATTGATAACAAGAGGTTTGAGCAGAGAGACATGGAAGGCATTGGAGATCCGGAGGTTCTTTGGTAATAGTAGCTTGAAGCATACTGGATTTATGACTTGAGTGATCTTGTATGGTCCGATGAAGCGTGGTGCAAACTTCATGGACGGAACCTTCAAGCGGATGTTTTTTGTAGAAAGCCATACACGGTCTCCAAGCTTGAGTGGTGGAATGGCTCGCCTCTTTTTATCTGCGAAGAATTTGTATCTGGCTGATGCTTTCCTCAGGGATAAAGCATCTGCTTTCCTGTTCTTTGCAGCAGGTTTGAACGTTATAATGAGTTCGAAGCGAGAAAAGAAAAGTGACCACCTCACCTGTCGAGGGTTTAGACATTGGGCTGTTTGTAAATAGAGGAGATTTTTGTGGTCGGTGAAGATGGTTACTGGATAATGAGCCCCCTCCAGTAGATATCTCCACTCCTCCAATGCGACTTTTATTGCCAACAGTTCTTTGTCACCGATGGTGTAGTTCTTTTCCGCGGGTAGAAGACCCCGGGAGTAGAAGGCACAAGGATGGAATTTCTGTTGCTCAGATCTTTGGGAGAGAATAGCTCCTAGTCCGACATTGGAGGCGTCCACCTCGAGAAGGAAGGGAAGGTTTACGTCAGGCTGCCGAAGAACAGGGGCGGTAGAAAATGCTTCTTTAAGGCTTTGGAAAGCGTGAAGGGCCTCGGAGGACCAGTGTTTAGTATTGGCGCCCTTCTTGGTCAGGGCCACAATAGGAGAAGCAATAGATGAGAAGTTCAGGATAAAACGTCTGTAATAATTCGCAAATCCCAGGAAGCGTTGTATAGCCCTGAGGGTAGTTGGCTGGGGCCAAAGTAGAACGGCATTAACTTTGTCTGGGTCTATCTCCAGACCTACTCCGGACACGATGTATCCCAAGAATGGAATTTGGGATAATTCGAAGGAGCATTTTTCTAATTTGCAGAATAGGAGGTTCTTCCGCAGTCTGGAGAGAACTTCTGCCACATGTTGATGGTGGGAGACAAGATCTTGAGAGAAGATTAAAATGTCGTCCAGATAGACTACAACGCACACGTATAATAGGTCCCGGAAGATCTCGTTCACGAATCCTTGGAAGACAGCTGGGCCATTACACAGTCCAAAGGGCATAACTAGGTATTCGTAATGCCCATCCCTGGTGTTGAATGCTGTCTTCCATTCGTCGCCTGACTTGATCCGGATTAGGTTGTAAGCGCCACGGAGATCAAGTTTGGTAAAAATCTGAGCACCTTTTATACGATCAAAGAGTTCTGTGATAAGAGGAATCGGGTACCGATTTTTTACGGTTATGGCATTGAGCCCCCGATAATCAATGCAGGGTCTTAAGGTCCCATCTTTCTTTTTCACAGAAAAGAAGCCCGCTCCAGCGGGAGAGCTGGAAGGTCGAATGAATCCGCGATGAAGGTTGTCCTTGATATACTCTGACATAGCCTGTGTCTCTGGTAGCGAGAGAGGGTATACACGGCCCCTAGGAGGGTTTTTGCCAGGTAGTTAATCTATGGGACAATCCCATGCCCGATGAGGTGGCAGGTGTTCAGATTGCGCCTTATCAAACACGTCAGCGAACGGGGCATACTGTGGAGGAAGACCCGGAGGACCAGGTGTTATAGATGATCTGTTGATTTTGAGTGGTACCACTCGGGTTAGGCATCTATGATGACAATCCGGGCCCCAGGATGTGACTTGGGGAGTACTCCAATCAACTTGTGGTGAATGAAGCTGAAGCCATGGAAGGCCAAGAACGATGGGACTAGTAGTAGCAGGAAGGACCAGCAAAGAGATTTTCTCTCGGTGTAAGGCTCCAATTTGAAGGGTCAAAGGAGTCGTACAGTGGGTGATAAGTCCATTAATGATGCGAGAGCCGTCTATAGCGGTGACCGCTATGGCGGTTTTTAACGGGGCCACTGGTAGGGACCACTGGTTAACAAGAGCACTGGAGATAAAGTTGCCGGCAGCGCCGGAATCCAGAAGTGCTTGAGAGATAAAAGATTTGGTGGCTGAGAAGATGGTAACATCAAATGCACACACTTTGGAATCCATAGAAGATGGAGAGGAGTCCAGGGACCCTAACCTTACCTCTCCAGAACTGGTTAGGGCCTGGCATTTCCCGACGTCTTAGGGCATGAGTTCAGGCTGTGAGTAGGGTCAGCACAATAGATGCAGAGTCTATTTTGTATTCGTCGATCCCTCTCTCTAGATGTTAACTTAGAACGTCCTACCTCCATGGGTTCCACTGGAGGGGGAAGATGACGAACTTGAGGTGATGGGCGAGTATCCGAAACTGAATGACGTACTGGGCCACAGAGTGTGATCCTTGGCGTAGTCGGAGAATGCTGAAAGCCGCAGAGACAACGCGGCCAGGTTCATCGAAAATTTTGCGGAACGTGGAAATGAAGAGTGCACTATCCTCCAATAGGGGGTCATTTCTCTCCCACAGAGGGGAGGCCCACGCAAGAGCCTGTCCGGAAAACAGAGAAATGGGGTAGGCAATCTTGGCACGGTGAGTGGCAAAATGGTGAGGTTGAAGCTCGAGATGGAGAGAGCACTGATTCAAAAAACCTCTACACGTCTTGGGATCTCCATCATATTTTGAGGGAGTAGTCAGGTGTAGCGTGGAAGCAGTAGACACCTGGGATGGCACTGGGGAAGGACAAGGCGCTGGAGGTTCAACAGTCGCTGAAACATTTTGTAGAGGAACTCCTCGGGTGGCCAGAGTCTGGAAACACTGGAACAGATGTTGCTGCCGAACATCCTGTTGTTCTACCCGAGTGACCATATGCTGCAGCATCTCCTTAACTGTTGGTTTCAATCCTGGGTCTGTCATGGCCTGATCTTACTGTCACGGGCACTAGGAGTTGCTTACCCGAGTTTCACCAGATGGAACTCTGCTAGATAGGCGGGGTTATGGCACGCACCTCAAAGCAGGCAGGTGAATGATTGGAGCGACACAACAGCAGGAGAGTAGAGATAGTCTGAGGAAGTCAGCGACTTGCAGCTATGGTTAGAGGAAAGTCAGCGACTTGGAGCAGTAAACTGGAGGCTGAAGATAATGTAGACACGAAGAGTGGACGTGGATAGGTGATGGTAGGTAGAGGAGGAGTCAGTGGTCTGCGTACAGCAAGTTGTACCACTGTAGTGATGGGAAGAATAGTACTGGTGCAGGTAGGTAGCAGGGTAGTCGGTGGTCTGCGTTCAGTAAGTTGTACCACCGCTATGGTGAGGAGTCTGGTCCAGGTGTAGGTAGATAATAGGAGAGTCAGTGGTCTGCGTATAGCAAGTTGTACCACCGCTGTGATAGGAGGACTTGTCCAGGTGCGGGTAGGTAGCAGGGAAGTCAGTGGTCTGCGTGCAGCAAGTTGTACCACTGCTGTGAGAAGGAATGAGGACTTGTCCAGGTGCAGGAGAGTGAAGTTGAAAGGCAAACTGTGGCTGTATGGAAACAGCGCGAACAGAGCAATGTCTTGTGAGGCAGAGATGGAAGGCACAATGAATAGTCTGTATGGAGTAGATGCCTTGCAGTGAGGAGAAGCTAGTCACAGCAGATATGCACAATAACGCTAAGTAGTAGCGTGAGGAGATATCGTAGCTTGAGTGAAAGCTTGTCCTAAATGAAGCAATGCAGTAACACAGTCTATATGGGTACTTGTACCCTGTGCAGCAAACAACAATGGATACAACTGGTATGCGAGCAATAGTCAATAGTCAGTAGAGCATACCCAGTTGTGTAGATCCGGAATCAGCTGAGAAGTGAAGCGTTGTAGCGGTATGGGAACTGCCGCTGAGTTGAGCAGGGAGCAGCGTGGAAACTGTACACACGAGTAGAGCTGGAAGCAGTTTGGAAACTGCACACAGGAGTAGAACTGGAAGCAGCTTGGAAACTGCACACAGGAGTAGAGCTGGAAGCAGTTTGGAAACTGCACACAAGAGTAGAGCTGGAAGCAGTTTGGAAACTGCACACAGGAGTAGAGCTGGAAGCAGTTTGGAAACTGCACACAGGAGTAGAGCTGGAAGCAGTTTGGAAACTGCACACAGGAGTAGAGCTGGAAGCAGCTTGGAAACTGCACACAGGAGTAGAGCTGGAAGCAGTTTGGAAACTGCACACAGGAGTAGAGCTGGAAGCAGTTTGGAAACTGCACACACCTATAGAAGTTCACTGGGAGTGAGACTTCAATATCAGGCAACTACCTAAGGCTGCAGGTGCCTTAAGTAGGGAGGGGTGATTGATCCATCAATCACATTAGTGGTCAGGTGTAGTTGTTAAAGGGACCTGCGCATGCGCAGTGCGACAGGATGCCGGACGGCCGCGGTTCCACACAGGTGTGAGCGGTAAAGATGGAGAACCACGTACCAGAGTGGAGGCACTCACACTCCGGTGAGTGACAGAAAGACTACACTGCTTTGTAACATGATGCTTAAAAACACTGTAAGATCCACAAAAGTACTTAGCTTACATTAATAGCTAAGAGGACTATTGAAAAAATAGTAGGCAGTTGTCCTGTTCTAAAACACCACAATTGTTGTGGTAAGCGGGTTACTAGATAGAATAGTTTTCATTTTCTGAACAGATTTTGAGCATTAAAACTGATGCATAAAATTGATGCCATTTGGTATGAGGCAACTGAATAAAGATGTGAACAATAGAATAAGTGCATTTCTATTAATTGCTGCCCCATTTCACTATTGTGACAACTTGCCACAAATCAACCCCAATTTCTAATGACTGTGTATTAGAGAGTGTAGCATACTAAGTATAAATGATTGCTACTAACATAAAATGATTCATTGATACAAGAACAAAAAAACATTTAATTTTGTTTTCTAAGCCGAATAACAGGCTGAGTCAATTAAGTTACTAAGAGTTTAAGAGACTAGACAAATGGATTATGATGAAAGGCCAACAAAATACTATATGTACTATACATACACACACAATTATCAGCATTTTTCGTTAGTAAACCAGGTTTTCAAATGTGGAATTTCCATTACTTTGATGCAGTGCAATCCAGGATAGATATATATTGGGAAATCAGTCCAGAACATTGAGACCAGCCTGTTTAACACAATAATGTTGTCACTCACAACAGACTCCTTTGTAGTATTAATAAAGAAGGGTTATGTGAGTAAAAAGGATGTTTCATTGAACATTAGATTTACCAGCCTGCTTGCAAGAAAAGTGAATGTAAAATGGTCTGGATGCAAGCCAGCTGAAAATCGGCTGAGGAAATCTGAATTGGTATAATAATGACTTACTTGGAAATTAACACAGTTACTATGCAATTAATATAGAATTGGATCTTCTTCAACTATATTCACAGCTTATTTGTGTGAATTGGTGGGTATATATATATATATATATATATATATATATATACAGTATACTGCTGTATATCTCAACACAAAAATGTACACAAAGGGGAAGTCTGTTTGTTGAGTTACATGTATATCAAAATACATCTCAAAAAAAATCTGCAGTATTTCTGGGTTAGATGTATAAATGTGTACACTCATGCCCCATAAAGCATAGAGATGCGAAATGACAGCATGAGTAGTAAATATGAAAGCTGTATTACCCTATTACTACACAATATAATGTAATGAAGTGTCATAAACAAGAGATAATAGTGTCTTGATAGTGTTATTAACAAATTTGAAAGTCTTATTTTACATATAAAGTTCAATTAAACACAAACACAATCACATCCATTGTTTGCTGCTTTAAAAATCCAATGTGAATCTTCTTTCATGCAGTAGTCCAAACCAAATGGAAATGACAAATGAATAATCTAAATAGACTGCTGCAATTTGATTTAATATACCTGTGACATTTATGAATTAAGAGGTCAATATGCAAACAGACAATCAGAAGCGGCTAGATAGTGTTGCTAGTATCATTATCATCATAAATCTTTACACCTGGCCTCCATTACCTGCTAAAGAATTTGTCTAAATCATTATGGACAAATACATTAAGTGTTTCTGAGGTTGCACTGAAGTCACATTGGGTCTCATCTCCGTGGGGCGTGCTACACTTTCTATACTCAACTTACCGTTGCCTGCCTCTGTTCTGCCTCTGCAGGCATAAAGGGCTGCACGTCTAAGATATGCACAAGCAGTATGGAAATGCGTATATTTACGCCTCAAAAAATGATGGGCACCTAACTCTGAACAAGGCCCATAAAGTATATGTGGGCACTTTGGACTTCATATAAGGGGTAGTCTATTAATTGTTCAGTTTCTTTCACCTTTCTCATAACTCTTTTTTTCTTCAAAGACCACTAAGCCTAAAATACACTAAGAGGTAGATTTACTAAGCCTTCTATAAAGGAAAAGTGGAGGTGTTGCCTATAGCAACCAATCAGATTCTAGCTATCATTTATCTTCTACATGCTAGAAAATGATAGCTAGAATATGATTGGTTGCTATGGACAACACCTCGACTTTTAAAAGATTTAATAAATCTACCCCTGGGTCTAATATAGCTCTGCAATTCTGCCTCCCTAGGCCCAGGCGTAGGTGACCTTTCCACAAATCTGGGCTTGTGTATGTATAGTTATATAACTGAACAACTGGCTTTCACATGCGGATGTTTCTTGTTAGTGTTGTTATCAAGCTCTTGCTGTGTTTTGTCAGAAAGCAATGGAGTGACATATGGCTAATACTCCGCATCACTCTGCTGTTAGTGATGGAGGGGTCGGACAGTTATTCCAAAACACATTTAACTTTAGCAAAAATTGAGAGTTAGGATATAAATAAACATGTTGTTTCACATCAATGCTTCATTCATGACAATTTACGTTTTTAGGTTCAGTTGTCCTTTAACCTGTTCTCTTGCAGTTTACAAACGTCTTGTGGTGGTGCAGATTGATGTTTTCAAATGGTAATATTGAAATGGAATCTGCACAACCCCCTTACCACACAATTGTGAATGTCAATGACAGCTAAATGGGCCAGGTATAGTATTAACAGGTATAAACAGAATGTTCTACCAGCTTTACCATGCTGGACATTAGATACATGTTAACTTTGCTAACACAGATCTTTTTTTTTTCCAATCTCTTTTTTTACTCCATTTTGCAATGTTGCATTGATTGGCAATAATGCAAAAACGTTACAGTTGATAGTTATTATACATGTAACACTAATGAATATGGCCACTATACAGTGATTAAGAGTACACAAAATAACACCATGAGGTCAAGTTACTTACCGTAAATAGATATTGCCAAAGAAAATCAATTACAATTGCAAATGTGGATAATAAAGCTAAACAAACTAAACTAAACATATGTTAGAGGCTAAGATAAAGCAGCACACCTGTGAGCAGCATCAAATCAGTTATTTCATATATCTTGAATATCCATTCACATAAAGGATCATCTAGTGATTCCAAAATATTATTATTGTTTATTTATATAGCACCACTTATTTTACACAGAGCTGTACAGAGAATATGTAGTCATTGGCATCATTCGCTGCCCCATTCTTGCATACAATTTAAATTACCTTTCACACACCCACACACACAAAGGGGGGAATTCAATTGGCGGCGATGTGGCACGCGGACATCGCACTACGCACATTGCCAGCAATTATGATAGAAATCTCAGCTCATTTTTCCTCACACATCTCCGCTGAAAAGTGTCTTCAGAACGTCCGTGAGACACTTCGCAGCTAACTGAATTCCCCTCAAAGACTAGGATTAATTTTGTTAGAAGACAAATAAACTACCAGTATGATTTCCAATTAAGATTCTATCATTCCCTTTTGAATAGCAATGATGATCTTCCTATCAAGCTAAATAACCTTTAATATCTCAGCTTTTAGTTCACTCATATAGGGAGGTTTAGAGTAAACCCAGTTTCAGAGTATGTATTTGTTTGTCAAAGTGAAAATGACAAACTAAGTTTGGGATAGTGATATGGATTAGAAAGGCTTCCATGTTCCAAAGTCAAAATATAGCGAGGTCTAATTTTCAAGACATAATTCTTGAACCTTATCCCAGAATTTTCATATCTTGCGGCATGATCACACTCAATGTATACCTGTCTCTTCTGTTGCCAAATGTTTTCTCTGTGCTTATGATAAATAAGGCCTATTAGTAAATATCTGATGCAGTTCTTTAAGAGATGCAGCAGAGAGACGTCTCATTTTGATTCTCACCTTGATTTTCTATCAAAGTCACTTAGAATGCCCCACCCAGTTTTTGGCTTTGCCATGGATTTATTGGCTTGGCCCAGCAGTTTTCTGTATTATTTAAATTTAAACTTTATATAAATATCTGTTGCTTTTAGAGATGTGTATGATTTGATATATCATGAACTGAAGAATAAAATCTGGTTTATTAAATACCCAAGAGCTGTCATAATGTCTTGCTTGCAAATACATAAACACAGGGGCCCTGATTCATTAAGGAAAGTAAAGCAAGCACAAGGAGTAACTTTGCACTTTGGCAAAACCATGTTGCATTGGAGGGGAGGTAAATTTAAAATATGGGGACAGATTTATAGTTGGGGTAGGGTTTGTCCTAGATCAACTTCAAATTTCAGTGCAAAATAAAACTATCAAGTATTTGCATGCTACATGAAAAAACAGCCAATATGTTACTTATGAGCAAATTAATAAACTAATTTATACTCCTTGCATTGTAACATGGTTTGTCCAGGAGAAAATGTTCTCCTTTTTGCCTTATTTTCCTTAATGAATCAGGCCCAGAGAGTTCAATAATGAGTATTTGTCCTTTAGGTGATAAAAACAATAAATGGTTTGGCCTGCTGGGTTGCAACCCAACTATCAAAAGGGGTTATGTAGTCTAAGGGGGAAGTCTGGTGTGCCCCAGAAGAGAGAATATTTGGTATTACATTGATCTTTTTTTAAACCAGATTAGTGCAATACTTTCCATTGAACCATTCTACAATGATTTTAAATAGCGTGAACTTTTAACTCTAGTGTAATTTCTGTTTAGGCAACTAACCCAGCTTTTTTCTCTTCATAAGTGCACTTGTTTCTGGGACTAAAATGTCCTTTCACACTTTTGAAAGCCTTAGTCAATTTAGTCTCCGCAGTAGAAAATACCTTGCTAAAGGAATAAAGGAAATAATTTCAATCCTCAAAACTGTTTTAGCTGGATCCCAGAACATCATTTGTGAATCTAAATATTGTCGATTATTTTACTAAAAACCAAGTGAGGACATGCTAAGAATATGTAAGTGTATGAATACCTGAAAAAGTTACAATGACATTAGATGATACTAAAAAGAAACTATATTCTAGTTAAAGCTTATTTGAGGTGGAGAAGCATGTATAACCCAACTCATTTGCGTTGCTTGGAGTTATAGTCAACTCCTATTTTTGTTTGTTTTTTGTACATGCGTTTTTTAAAACCACACATTACATTAGTTTTGTGTGCCTTGATGAATCAGTTTGCGTGGATTTTTTCTCACAAAGTAAAAGGAAAATGCACAATTAAAGGACACAGTTGAACACATAGTAAACGACCTCTGACATCAGATCTTCACCAGCTACAGACTGACACTGCACTTCTTATTTCATGTTCCTGGACATTGTAACTTGCCACCATCGTGGCTTCTAAACTACCCAGGTGCAGACATCATCATGGCCCCTGCACCATCCTGGTCGTTGCCCAAATAGGCCACTGCACCATCTGGTCCCTCCAGGACTCTGTACCACCTTGGCCACTATGCCATCATGAGCTCAGTATCTTACAGACATCTGCACTCTAGTGATTCCCACTATCCAGAGGCAGAATTAGCGAGTTGTGGGCCCTTGTGCAGGGAAACACTGAGGAGGGAACAGGGGCCCACAGCTTGTTAGTTCCCCATGCAGTGCGCCCCATTATCTACATGGGCCCCAGTGAACCGCAACTGCTGCAGCAATGGTAGTTCCACCACTGCCACTATCCCTATTGTTCCCATTTCCTCCTATTGTCACTCATTACCCCTTACCTTTAGAATGTAAGCTCTCCCGGGTAGGGTATTGTACCCTATGTCTCATATCTTTACCGTATATCTACTGTATGCCTATGCTCCATCCTCTGCCCCTGTTTTGTCTTATGCCGAGTTGTTTTTTTTTATGCCATGTGATTTATTCTGTTATTTGCATCCATGCATTTTTTATTCTGCCTATCTGTACCCATTGACTTATCTGTATGTGCTTATGTAATTTTGTTGTATGTTCTAACCCCTTATCTTAGGCACTTTGGAAGCCTTGTGGCACCTTGTAAATAAAAGTTAATAATAAAAAGGAATAACCTTCTTCAATACTATAGCCTTTTCAGTTATACCATGCGTGTACTAACAGAATCCAACCTCAGCTAAGCAATTTCTGATGTTCTAAAGTTGTACGGTTGGTCTCTTTTAGGAAATATATTTCTTTTTGATAGGGGTTAATACTTAATTACTTTACTTAAATAATATAAGCATCTCAGGAGGTGACCTTTAGTGGGGACATCACTTACTCAGAGTTATAGAAAATTTTTACAAAATACAAGAAGTTATAGCCCTGCAACTGGGATAACTAATGCATCTCCACCATAATAAACCATATTAGCCTTTTTTTATGCAATTATTAAAACTGTTGGCTAGCCCAGATGAAAGTAAGCTCTGCCTTGATCTTCACATCTAGAAGTAGCAGCCTGCACAAGTCTGGGTTCTCACACAAAGGATGTCCTATAAAGTTAGGAGTAAATGCATCTAGAAGGCAAAACCATGTTGCCTTACAGTGGTGGCAAATGTAAAATGTGTGAACATATTTAGACATGGGAGGGTGCATGTTTTAGCTCAACTCTAATTTGAAACGTAAATAAACTTGCTCAGTATTTCTGTGCTACATGCAAATATGACAGTATTTCTCTGCATGTAAAAAAAAAAAAATTTGGTTGCATTTGCACCCGGTTCATCACATCATGGAAAATGCACCATCTGTAATGGGGATGTTGAGAAGTTGTAACAGTTGTTTGGTAATAAATTCAAGCAAATTATGCCCTTTGTAAGTATATTGTAAGTGCTCTAGATTGCTGGGCCTGAACCCATTTTCTAAGTCCTTGATAATATCAAAGATTAGATTCTAATTTTTTTACCATAAGGTAGAGTGCCTTTTTAAAGTAGAAATGTCTGAGAACACTTCTTCTATTGTTTGCTCGTTAGCCACAGCTTGCCTAGTGAGCAGCTATTTATTCAATCCCCCATTAGTTATGGTAGAAAGCTGAGTAGCCATAAGATAGAATCGGCAGTCCCGGCTAACATGGATCTAACAGTAACTGGTATCAACTAGTAGATCTAGTATCCATTAAATATATTAGTATTAAAAATATGGGATACCTATTTGAGTCTCTTTTATGATCCCTGAAGGTCTCCCCTGGTTTAAAAAAAATAGTTTAAAAGTAAAAAAGCATATTCATTATAGCTCTTTATAAGTCATATAGATCATTAGTTTGCATTGCTCAAGCTAACATTTTATTTTAAACAATTGGGTCAATTGCAAATTCCCATGTGTATTTGTGTATTTGTTTCTTTATATTACTTAAAGTGTTTTTAGACTTTGCCTTCATTTTATAATTTAACAGATTTTACACCAATTTTCTTTGCCCAGTTGTTGCCCATAGCAATCAGTCAGATCTAGCTATCATTTATCTAATACACTCTAGAAAATGAGAACTAGAATCTGATTATTTGCTATAGGCAACACCTCCACTTTTCCTTTTTAGAAGGTTTGATAAACCTACCCCAAAGAGTTAGGTACACACTAGAGATTTTGCAGCCAATCACCGGGTAAAACACCTGATAAATGACGAGATGAACGAGAGTGATACCTAAGTACTGATCATCATTTTATTTCATTGCTAATTCTGTTTAAAAATCTTATTCCAACCACCTTCCGATCCTGCAATGTAGGAAATCACAACCAATTGGTCAACCAACTGCTGATAGTTCCTCAAACAGCGACTCCTTTCTGGGCGTGTGTATGTAAATTTAAGATATCTCTGCCTCTCCCACGTGGTGCATTGTCAGAACGTCAAGGAACTGGGAATAATGTGCTTTTAATGGGGAATCAATAGTAAACCTGTTTTACATGCTCCATATGACATTTTTGTGTTGCTGTATGCAAGTGTCTTTATTTCCTGAAGTGACATGTGACATTATATTTGATTGCTTATTATTATAATAATATTCTTATGTTTATGTGTATTGATTTTACATATTGTAGACAGTAAAATCTCTATGTACATAGAACTGTATTAAAGTATTATGTCACGAACACGCTCCCAGCTGCCGTGGCTTTGGGTGTTTGCTGTATGAGGTCACACGATTGCAGTCTGCAGTCTCTCTTTACCTATCACACAGGTTATAGACCTACTGAATTTCCCCCAAACAGTGCTCTCACACCCTCCACACACTACAGGTTTGCCACCATCTATTGAATACGGGCAATTCTTTACATTTTTGATGTTTGCCCCTAATTCTGTAAAATATCCATCCAGCTTTCCATCTTCTTGACCACACCTTTCCCATCATCGTAAGGACTACAAATATTACTGCTGGTTGCATCTTTCTCAACTTACGTCAGATATGATGACGGAACACTTTATGTTGGGATCCTTCTTGGGTATTGTCATGCATGCTGCGATGCTGGTCCATAGCATCTGTAAAATAGGTGCCATTTTTTTTACTATAGCGGAACAAGGTGCTCCTTACGTTGTATTAAGGTTTTACACTAATTTATAATTACCTTCTTTACGTTCCACTTTCATTTCTCCAATCTCTACATGTGTTAGTTCTTGTTATACAGACACTACAGCTTCTTCCATTTTAACTGCACACTTCATTGTGCATTCTTCTTTCTGTAAATAGATGTAAAAAATGTATTCAGCATACTAATCGTTATTTTTTACCGTAAATTAGTAACACCATTCACTAATGTGTTTTAAGCATTTGTAATAACCACTTGTAATACTCACTTTTTTAATGTTTTTTCAGATTCTCAAAAGCCTCCACTGTTTTTTATATTTTAAGTTGGACCACGCTTTTTGTATTTGTTATTTTGTCCTTTTTTTGCTGAGTTTACTTGATTTAGGAGCTTTTGCATAATCACTTCTTTTTGGTGATTAACTTTTTGGTATTTTCTCTTTTGACAATCATAGTCGTACTGGTTCAGCATTTTCACCATCATCTCCATTTCCCTTGGGCTCACTGGCATTGTTCTTTTGATATCTGTTAATTGCATTTCCTCCTCTCCATCTCCATACTCGTCCACTCCTTCATCACTTCTGTCAATTTTCTCCTGCACTGTTCCACCATCCACCATCTTGCTCGTACCGCCGCAGCCAGACTGGCTCCTCTCTAATTTTATAGACACAGACATGGGTGTTTGCAGTTGGTATGGACCAATCATGGCAAGTACAGGTACAGAATGGAGCATAGTGGGTGAACGTTCATTCGTTTGTGTATAATAACCTCATGTTTACTGATATGTCAGAATATTTACCCATAACTTTCCGTAGAATATGAAGGGATACTACAAACGGTTTACCCGCTTTCATCGCTATTACAGCAAGGTACATATTTTTTGTGGTATGTATGGTAAATGAGCTGGTATCAGTGTTTTTATTATTGATACATGTTCATATTGCCAACTTTTTTCTTTTTTTTTAAAACATGACAATACAGTGGCGTACGCAGGATTTTTAGGGGGGGGGAAAGTGAGAGAGCTGCTGCGCACACGCTGGCGTATGCGCAGCAGCTCCGTTTTGGCAGCACTGTACTATACAGCAGCCGCGGCGCTATCAAAGAAGCGTCCGCGGCGGTGATCTATACAATACAGCACCGCCGCGGACGCTTCTTTGACAGCGCCGCGGCTGCTATATAGTACGGTGCCGCTATGTGGGGCACTTCGTTAGTGGAGGGGAGGGGTTTCTGGAGACTCTGCGTGCGCCCCTACAATATATACGGTTTTATTTTGTAAAAAATATATTGCCATTGCATCAGACCAAAATGAGGAGCTCATGAGGTTCTTCATTGAATCCTACAGATCCCATCCCTGCCTGTGGAAAACTAAAACAAAACACCACCCAAACAGACAGAAGAAGAGTGTGGCTATGGAAGAACTTGTGAAAGAATGCCTTCCACGTTACCCTGGAGCAAATACTGAGTGGGCAAAGGTGAAGATACAGAACCTTAGGACTGTGTTCAAAAAAGAATTAAAGAAGATAGAGGCCTTCAAAATATCTGGGGCGGCTGCTGAGGATGTCTGTGTGCCAAACTCGTGGTACTTTGACCTCATTCGCTTTACCCGTGATGAGGAAATTGCTAGACAGTCCACCTGCACCATAGAGGTGGATAGCAGTTCCCCATCTGAAGTACTGCAAGCAGATGTCATACCGGCAAGTGGACCAGTAAGTGAAACATACAACATTGTAAATGCTTAAAATTTTTATTATTTTAAATAATTATCACAATATAGTTTGCAAGCATACAATACTGTCCATACATTACACAATGTCATTCTGCCATGGCATAGGCCTCCCTGTTTAATTTTGCCATGTGACTACCATTTCTTGTCTGCCCTGACTCTAGTGGTGTCAACCCAACAACTTCCGCTACTTCTACATTGTTGTCCATATTGGCATGCGTACTGTGTACAGTGGGGCTTTTGCATCTAAGAAAGACAGATTGTGTTGTGGGTATTATTGTGTAACGCAAATGATTCATCTGCCAGAAATAAAAAGTTTAGTCCATATTTTCTACCACTTCGTGATAGTAAATTAAGTTCATTGTTTTTAACTTTGTCATGGAAGGAAGTCTGCTCCAAAGCGTCCTTTATCTAACTCCTTCCCGTTTTTTCCAATGTTCACAAATAGGAATTCACAATTGGCATGCACTATCCCCATTAGAATAATGCTGAAGAATCCTTTATAGTTGTAATAATAGGATCCACTGTTTGAGGGTGGCATAATTCTAACATGTTTGCCATCAATGGCACCGTTACAGTTTGGAAAATTCCAAAGGTTTTCAAAATCTTCAACAACAACTTGCCATTGCTCTATCGTTGCAGGAAACTGAAAGACAAAGAATAATATTAAATGTTAAATTGGTACGTGCATGTAATGTTATACTCACTACTTTACATTTTGTTTTCATTATACAGCCTGCTGTCCTAACTGAAGCAGTAATCTCTGATGTGTCAGAGTAACATGGTACAACTACGCATGCTAGCTGACACTAGACAGCCAGGACACCACAAATGTACCAACAAAAAAAAATAGAGTACATGATCTCGAGCATAGTGATGCGCTAACAGAAAAGATGGTAGAGTGTGCCAACCATTTGATATCACAAAAAACTTGACAAGACAACTTTAATCTGCTAGGAGCAACACTTGCAAGCTAAATGAGAAGTGCTACTAGACCAATGTGCATAGAGATGGAACGATTGGTGTATGACATCATTTGCCGGACAGCCAGGGAGTATCTGGCGCCAGACACTGTTTCAACAAGATCCAACCACACACAGGAGCAAGGACATTTCAGACAAGCACTATCATATACAATTTGGCCACTCCACATGCAACATCCCATCATGGAAGGACAATAACTTACCCCACAACCATACATGACTTCCACACCTATAGGCACAAGTATGCGACAGTATACAGGGAGTGCATCCTCAATAGAAAAGAGTGAAATTTTGCACTATGAACAGCTGTGAATTCCTTAATTGTTTTTATTGTATTGCACAGTTTTTACATAATTTCAATACTTTCTATTTTAATAAAATAGTATATTTTAAAAAAAAACAACAGATTATTTATTTTGCCAACTTTCATATACTGTCCACACAGAACTTGAATTATAGCGTCACAGGTCTCAGATATGATCCAACCCAGAGGTGAAATTGCTGTGCTGTATTTGAGATCTGCCAGTTTCTTTCCTGTGCTCAAAAATGTCAGGGTAGCAACCAGTCTCTACTCTGCAGGTATGGGTCACCTTAAACGGGATGAGGGGGGTTATAAATTGGAGTAATTCCTGGGATATGGGTTCATTAATCCTCAGGAATCCCTGAAGTCATCAGGGTTGTTGTCCCGTATCTTCTGTAGCAGGGGTATATGGTAGCAGGGGTATATGAGAGAATGAGTCTCTCCTTTGGAACCAGTCTCTGGTCCAACAAGACAGATTCTTTCTCCTTCTATCCCTCCGGGTTTGTGCTTGCAGTCCTCTTGTCATAGCAAGTATCAAAAGACCACAAGCTTGCTGTAGTTCAACAGTATCCATTATATTAAAAAAAATTGTTAATGTTCAGTAGCGAGGGAATGATAGTACACTATACACAAAGATGTGTTATAGAAACATGGCAATGACGTATTTCTTTTTCCTGAATCTGAGTTTGTGGGAGTTTTTGTCAGTGATGTTCTGCCCTGCGATTTAAATTTATTTGGCATATTGCTGCATATGCTGCTAGATATCGTTTCAGTGTGTACGGAATCAGAATGATTTGTGATGATGTCAAGAATCGCTGCCCGGTCGGTCGTGCAAAAATCATTTAAAACATGTATAGTGTGTAGGCATGAATGGACCGACCGATCGGACCTTCGGTCGTAGGTACAATTGTTGTAGATAGCACTTTGGTCGGAAAATTCTTCAGTGTGTACCTAGCCTTAAGCCACATAAGGCTGTGTCAGAGTTCCCTTAGGGCTGGCAAGCTATTTTCATAACTTCATAACTCTATAGCAATTGCTGTGTCTTTTATGTTTACCTTTCCTTTTATTTTAATCTTTAACCATATTAATGACTAATATTTTTTTTTAACATACAGCCAGCACCATTTTGCTCCTATTATGCAGAGCTACAATCATTTCAGAAAGGATACAGATCCTCATGGTTATAATTTGTAATGAGATATCTTTAAATTTTGTGGGAATTTTGAGCTACTGTATGCCATGAGTTACATTATTTTAAAAATTAATTGCACTATCACATTTGAGTTCATATTAAAACTCATTTACATAAACTTGACTAAACTGCAATCTATTAGCATGTTCACATGGGGAATATAAAGCAATATTGCATAAAATTATAAACTCAGCGTTAATGTCTTCATACATGATAAATAAATGATTGCGAAGAGCAATCAGGTTAAAGCGATGGTCAACAGCTAATTGGAGCATAATGTAATATAAGTTACAACCCTTTAAGGCATAATCTCAAAATAATAATGGTTTCAAATGGAGTAAGTGCAACTCAACTACTTGTAATATAGTATGTGGACAGTACAAGTTTAATGATCTGTCGGAGTACCGAGGCTTGGTGCCCCTACTTTCAATCTCTGATAACCTGATTACCTATGTGGTATTTTGCCGTCGACAGCAAAGTGGAGATATGAAACACAAACAAGGTATTGCAGTTTCAAAATCAGCTCTGAGGGTCTATGCAAGCTGACCCTTTATTTATACATAGAGTCCAGCATTAACTGGTTAACGACAAGGACATATAAGGAAATCTCTTTAGCTCAGCAAATATACATATAAGGCCACATCCTCTGTTCAGCATTACATGATTTTCCTGCCAGCTGTTTCCTTCAGTCTGGCATCCTGCTACTGTCTGTTCCATAAGAAGCATTTGTTTTTTTTTCTTCAAAGCGTAGTCCTGTATCCGAAGTATAGTTTTTAAGGCATTTCCCACACACATATTTGTACATCTTAATAACCATTAATTGTTTTATACCCTCACAGATCCAGAACAGGACCAAGCTAATATGCTGTAGCTAAAGACAAACTCATCTTTAATGTAAAACGCAGTTCACTTTACATCCTCCCCCACCAATGTTTATGTTCCGTATTTTCAAAACTCAGTTTCACTTGGCTTTTTAAACGGATCACGGGCAATCTTTGTCACTCATTTCATTTTCATTAAAATCAGAACTGTATAGCATAACAGAGGCATGAGCGAGTGTTACCCAGGGTGAAGATGTGAAGCTGGGGGCCGTCACTTCTACGCCCATCCCCTTCCTTGACTCTCCTACTCGCTTATCCTTAAGCGTCCGGTCAAGGATGACTCATTGGGCCTGATTCATTAAGGAAAGGAATGCAAAAAAAATTAGTAACTTTGAACCTTGGCATAACCATGTTGTATTGGAGGGGGAGGTAAATTTAAAATGTGAGGACAGATTTATAATTGGGGTAGAGCATGTCCTAGATCAACTTAATGTTAGTGTAAAAAAAGATATCAACTGTTTGTATGCTACCTGAAAAAAAAGCCATTTTCCTCATGTGCAAAGTAATAAACTACTTTGCACCCCTTGCATTGCAACATGGTTTGGCCAAGGTTCAAAGTTACCCATTTTTTTACTCTCCTTTCCTTTATGTATGAGGCCCATTGTCTCTGCAGGCTTTACCATGGTATATGTCAAGGTTAAAAACTTACTATCTCCAAAAATGTTGTGAAACCCCACCCCCAAAAAAACCCATATAAGTAAATTTACTGAACTGCGGGTTTGAAAAATTGGAGATGCTGCCTGTAGCAACCAATCAGACTCTAGCTGTGATTTTGTAGAATGTACTAAATATATGTTAGAATCTGATTGATCTCCAAAACCTGCAGTTTAGTAAATATACCCCTGAGGCTCTAGGCTACAGGCTAGTCAGCCTATTGGATAACAGGCCCTGATCCAGAATAGTGAAATGTTTAACCCACCTTTCTAGAAAACAAGGACTTTAAGGTTTTCAGAGTAAAGGATTTCAAATGATGAGTCATAAAATACAATAGTTTTAGGGATTTAGGTAATATGTCTGATTTGTATTTAGAAATTAGAATTTTCCACTGGGTAAATAATATACAAGGGATTGTCACTGATATGCTGTAAATAATTTCCAGGAAAGAAACACCATTGCTAACACTAACTGTTACCCATGTATGATGATTATTGCTAGATGGTGCTACTGATTGTTGATGTAGGGGGAGTGTTCTTGAGATTAGGCCACACACACACACATACGGCAGGTACAACTGCTCAGACAAGCTACTATAGCCAGTTTTAGCTTGCAAGGTCAAATACAAATTTACTTGGGATTACAAAACTGTATGTATTAACTTCCCAAATTCTCTGGTTTATAATATAGTGATATCTTCAGTGACAAACAAGGCAGGACATTTGTGGTACAGATACGTATTTGTTGATTGATCTAGATGTAACACAAGTCCTTTAAGGAGCATTTTATATACATACCTTATAGTGGAAAACTATGAGTTAGATGCGTAACTTTGTATTTTAAATAACGAAACCTTTCCTGTTGTCCTAACTTACAATCAGAATGAACACAACTTTGCTGCTCTTCTTTAAAACCCATGTTTATATAGTGGCTGTACTGTAAAATATTGAAATGCTCTTTTAAATAATTCTGTAAGGGATTTGCTTCTAGTAGGTACGTTTTATATGGAAATAACTGTTTTATGAACATTTACGTCTTAGAAATATGTATGAACCTAGTGCATTTTACTTTTATATTTTTGTAAATGTTACAGGTTTATGGTAGATGAAATACACTATAAAGGAAGAATTCTTTCAAAAGGATGTTAGCTAAAGGCTTTGGAGAAACTATGTGCTGTAAGAAATACATTTTCAATTAAAATGTGCATATTGTAACTGTCTGGTTGCTGAGGTTCATAGCTAATTTTGCACCCAACTGCAGTATTAGTGGATGATCCATAATGAATGATTTTTAACTTGTATGATTTTAGTACATATTTGTACTTTTGAGCAATTTTAGTATAATAAATAAGCCTTATTATATTTAAATAGTGTTTTTTATATATTATTATTTACACAATTGCTGTCCCTTCACTGCATCATGAGCATCATTTCACTGCTCTTGAAATTACAAGGACATGAGCCAGCTACCATATGATGTGGAGATGGGGGCTGGGCATATGCAAGAACTGCATAAACCTGCCTCCTGTAGGTGTAGACTCAGCAGAGAGTATATATCTACTAGAGAGTATATACTCCAATCAGCCATATCATTAAAACCACTGACAAGTGAAGTGAATAACATTATCTCATTACAAATTGCACCTGACAAGGGGTGGAATATATTAGGCAGCGAGTGAACAGTCACTTCTTAAAGTTGATGTGTTAGAAGCAGGAAAAATGGGAAAGTGTAAAGATCTGAGGGACTTTGACAAGGGCCAAATTGTGATGGCTAGACGACTGGGTCAGAGCATCTCCAAAAGGGCAAGGTGTTCCCAGTAAACAGTTGTCCTTCCATGTACCAAAAGTAATACATGGAAGGACAACTGGTAAACCGGTGACGGGATCTTGGGCGCCCAAGACTCATTGACGCGTGTGGGGAGCGATGGCTAGACCGCCTGGTCTAATCCCACAGAAGAGCTACAATAGCATATATTGCTTAAAAAGTTAATGCTGGCTGTGATAGAAAGGTGTCAGAACACACAGTGCATCTCAGTTTGCTGCGTATTGGGCTGTGTAGCTGCAGACCAGTCAGGGTGCCCCTGCTCACCCGTCTACCTCTGAAAGCACCTACAATGGGCACATAAGCTACAGAACTGGACTTTGGAGCAATGGAAGAAGGTGGCCTGGTTTGATGAATCATGTTTTCTTTTACATCATGTGGACAGTTGGGTGCATGTGTATCGTTTACCTGGGGAAGAGATGGCACCAAGATGCACTATGGAAAGAAGGCAAGCGGGCAGAGGCAGTGTGATGCTCTGGGCAATGTTCTGCTGGGAAACCTTGGGCCCTGGCATTCATGTGGATGATACTCAGACACATACCACTTACCTAAACATTGCAGACCAAGTACACCTCTTCATGGCAACATTATTCCCTGATGGCAGTGACCTCTTTCAGCAGGATAGTGCACCCTGAAACACTGCAAAAACTGTTTCAGGAATGGTTTGAGGAACATGACAAAGAGTTCAAGTTGTTGACTTGGCCTCCAAATTTCTCAGATCTCAAACCAATCAAGCATCTGTGAGATGTGCTTACAGAACGTAAAGGATCTGCTGCTAACGTCTTGGTGCCAGATATCATAGGACACCTTCAGAGGCCATGCAAGAGGTGCTTTGGTGGCACAAGATGGACCTACACAATATTAGGTGGTTTTAATGTTGTGATGATGGAAAATAAGACGATTGGTTATTTATTGTGAAACAGAGTATAATAGGGTTTTATTGTGATAATTTCAGTCATTCTGAGACCCTGGTTCTGTTGACATGTGTCTCCATTGTTACATTATGCTAAATCTTTAGCAAGGTAAAATTTAAACATGTAAAAGGGCAGCAGCAGAATTGTAATTATTCTGATTATAAAGGATTTTATTATAATTTGTCAGTATTTAAAGGGATTAAATGTCCCCATAAATCGAAAATGGCCTTCCTGAATTACAGTAAACAGCCAGGACATAGTCTGACTGCTGGAGACTAACTTTTCGGTTAGTTTAGCAATAAGATATTTTTATAAGCCCAGTGTTTAATTTGGCATAAGCTTGATACACGGCATTAGAACTATTATAAATACTTGAACTGTAGCAAAAGTATCACCAATGTATGATCAGAGCATGATATGGTTATTGCATACTTTGCCTCCTTGGTCTCTCACAGGAGCTACTCTATGACACCCGATAAATCCTTAATGATTGATAAAAAGAATGTTGTGAATATTGAGTCTGAGTTATGCATTCGTTTTGAGTGCCCATAAGGCATGCATATGGGGACATGTAATAAAGATTGCACCAAAGTTTCATAAACAAGGTATGTTTGCTGGAAGAAAAACAGACCAGAACTTTTTATCAGTTTACAACATGTATTAAAAAAATCTAGATTAACCTCTCCTCAGAATTCTATTGACAAATGGAGATAACTCTGAGGTGGACTTATAACATATTTTACAGTTATGATAAAAAGCTGTAAAAACTTCAAGCATCCCAGTTGAAAGCACAGTAATCTGTCAATAATCTGTTCAATATAAGAGCTAGGGAAAATATGGTGACATCAAACCTGGAAACGATTAAAAAAACCTGCAGTGACTCTTACACACATCTGTATACACCTGGAAGCTAAGTGCCTAATTCATAGATCCAATCTTATCTAGATATATGCAATCTCCTGGCGTTGACAGATGATGCAGCTGCAGTAAGAACAAGAAAGTGAGATAGGTAAAAAGGTAACTATGCATTTAAAGGGCCTGAAGGCTTACAAGGTTTCAGGGCCAGATGGTCTCTGTTGATGAGTTGTTTTTAGCATGTTGAATGGAGACTAGAGAGTACATTTATCAAACCTTCTTAAAAGGAAATTTGGAGGTGTTGCCCATAGCAAACAATACGATTCTAGCTACCATTTATCTAGTACATTCTAGAAAATGCCCGCTAGAATATGATTGGTTGCCATGGGCAACACCTCTACTTTTCCTTTTTAGAAGGCTTTATACATTTGTCCTTAGGTGGACTTCATTCTTAACCGAGTTACCTTAGACAATGTCAGACACATTGTGAATTTAATAGCTAAGATGATCTGTACCATGGCCCTATATAGAAGTTGTTTTAGCACGTTAGTTTGAGAACAGGTGGGGTTCATCCTTAGCCAAGTAGCATCAGACAATGTCAGGTGCATCGTCAATTTAATAGTTGGGCCAAATGGAACAAATATCCCTCTCTGTATCTTTACCCTAGATGTAGAAGTTATTGGCAGTTTTAGTGCAGTATTACAAAGAATTAGCTTTAAAGGAATGTGTCTGGACACAATACAAACACTCACTACTGTACTTAAACTTCCAGGGTCAGTCCTTTCTTCATAATGAGAGTTGGTGATTATATATATATATATATATATATATATATATATATATATATATATATATATATATATATATAAAATCTAATAAATATCCTATATATTATTAAAGACTCAATCACTGTGGCTTAAATAGCTTAAGATGTGAGGGGATGGCACACTCAAAACAAACAGATTTTAATAATCAGATGCAGGAAAATGGGAAAAAAACCAACAGAACAACATACTTCCTAGACTAGCATGCAGGACTAGTCTAGTGCAGGAGTGTCTCTGGGATACTCTGCTATCCAACGGGTCAGAGTAGTACAATATATTCACAGGGATAAGGTCATAGCTTACGTTATTGCCAACATCAGGTTTCAGGTGCACAGGTCATTCTCCTGTCGGTCAGCACCTTCCAAGAACACGGTGGTTAATTAGTGGATAGAGTCTCTCTTTGTTGGAATCAGGACCCTCTTGAATGTGTATATCTTTGGCTTCGGGTTCCCACTCTGTATTAGGCAACTTTATATGTCATAAGGCTAAGATTTGGCAATCTATGTGAGGAGACTTGTTTGTCATTCCAATAGTTCTTGCACACACAAGCACAATGGTCATTACTTCAAGGTTGAATTTAGGATAAGAACTAGTGAATATAGAACAGACATGGACAAGGAGAATTGTTTACTAACCTATGCAATGTTGAACTTAGAACAGTGATTGGCAATAAACAATGTTTGACATCCCAAGATAATGTTGAATCTGGACAAAGACTCAGTGAATGAATATTGGTACAGTTTAGGTATATCTAAAGTTTTTAATGCATTGGTATTGATTATTATTGAGATATACCCCCTTCAAAGGAGAGCAACTCTCATTGTCCTCAGAGAAGCAATTATACATTACAAAATTTGCGGTGATATGCAATTCCTGGTCTTGTTGAACTGCAATCATGTTACCGCAGGCAAAACAATTTATAAGCAATTCAGATTCATTTATTTGACTGAAATTTTAATTTATCTATAACAGTTCACCCTTTCATAGTCTATATCAACTATCACATCATACCCTGTAATGTGGGATGATAATGTAGGATCCCTGTTTCCATGATGGTAACCCTCATCAGTACCATAGCTCAACTTTCAGTGGTATTACTTTCAGAAGTTACCATGGTTATTCTTTTTCCACACTTCAACACAGCAGGAACACACCTGTAAAATGTATACATTTTTAACAGGACACTAAATATAAGAATAAGGAGCTTACTCACAGCTAACACTATTTTCTTCACCCAATTACAGGATATAACCATGAGATCCAACTTACTAACTGTCCCCCTCTGCAGAAAGAGAAAGATTATGAGCTCTACAAAAACTCCCCTTTTAGAAAGTAAGATCTCATCCATTTTATGGTCAATGATTACATTAGGGTCATCGGTATTGATGGGTGTGGTAGGATTTATCGGCACTGACTATGCCAACAAAGTTTTCATTGACTAAAAAATTGCGATAAGTGTGATAGCGACAAGCTGAAAATATGGACTTACCATATCATTGACAACCACTGTTTCTGGCAGCTTTATTTATCTCCAGAGGTAAAATGCAACTTTTACAAACATCTACACTAAGGAATGACTTCACTTGTAATGTCACTACTGAAAACAGTAAAAATGAAAACGATAAAAATGAATGCTCCATGGAGGGTTAATAGAATCAGTCCATTTTTGGATCAGGCTACTCTCACTGCAATTCAAGAAACAGGCTCATGAGTGATGATGTTGTTTTATTGAATTTTCCCTCATCCCGAACCTCTTCTGCATTATTGACCCTTCTTCATGGAGTGGAATGTATCCAAGTGTCTCTCTCTGCTACGTTCAAGGATGTGATGCTGGTTATCAACAGTAGATATGGCCCTTCCCAACAGTCTACTAGACAATCTGAGCGTAAATAATTTTGGATTATTACATATTCTCCAGGCTCAAAATCATCACAGTTAGTTCTTTGCATATCTGGAGAATGCAGTTTTAAACCTTTCTGTTGCTGTCTCAGCTGTTTGCTCATTTTAATGAGATTTTAGAAGTACAATTCACTATTACACTTAAAATTATCCTTCGGATCTACCTTAATGTACTGTTGTTGACCAAAATAGTGACAGTTTAAGAAGTGGTCTAGGAGTGGTTCTGATGCTGTGCAGTTGTAGTGGCCATGCTATCCCACTCTCAGCCACCACTTCACTCAACTTGTTCTTAATAGTACTGTTATCTCTCTCTGCTTTCCCACTGGCTTGTGGCCTGTAGGAATTGTGTAATTTGCTTTTAAAGCCCATAAATCTACACATGTCTGAAAACAACACCCAAGAAATGAGTACCCCGATCACTCTCAATTACATTGAGGATACCAAACCTACACACAAATTCCTGCATGATTTTCTTAGTGGTAATTACAGCTGTATTAGTTACCCCTACTCAGTTACAAAACACATCAATGCATACCAACATGTACTTTAAAAGAAGATAATTGTATGAAATTAATCTGAATTACCTGGAAAGGACCATCTGTTGGAGGGATGTGTGGCAGTTAGGTTGATATAGCCTTCCCTGTGTTCTTTCTCAAACAAGTAAGGCATGATGCAGCTTTCTTACCAGCATGGGAGGAAAATATAGATGCATTCCAGTAGGTTTTAACTAATCTACACATACCTTCTTTACCCAAATGCACAAATCCATGCGCCACTTTCGCTAAGCCTGGAAAATACCAACCTACCCATTAAATCTTTCCATAAATCCATTGCATCTTGTCATCTTCCAGAGGGCATTTTCTTGTGTGAAACAAATTTATTGCATTCTGATTAGTTTGTTTGTGCTGAGAGCTTGAAATGCCAGCAATTTATTTGAGTCCTCGTTTTGAATCACAGGGGAAGCTGCCACTCTCTTTGCAGTCTCATCTGCTCTTCTCGCCCATAGAGACTGTGTCAGTGTCATATGTATGCGCTTGACATTTGATGACAGATACCCCTGCAGCAATAACTGTATGGATATCAGTAGTCCTTGTATATGTAGGGTGTGTGTGCTATGGGTGTGCCTACTGCTGTCAAAAAGTTTCTCAGGTGCCACAGAGCCCAAAGTCATGGACCACCCCAAAGGCATACCTGAATTCAGTGTTCTTTACCGATTTATCTTCTAATATCTAACAGGCTCTTTCAAGTGCTATTAGTTCTGTGACTCCAAATGTGGAGGTCCTAATGGGTTGGCCTCTATGGTTTTCCTGTCACCTACTACAGCATATCCAGTGCACAAGTTTCCTCTATCTGTCTGTTTGTGACAGCTGCCATTATGTAAAATGTTAAGTGTGAGTTAACTAAAGGGATGTCATGTTGTCAGGCCTAGCCATGAAAGTCTGATTTAGATATTTCATATAGTCATGCCTATCTACATCTCCACCTTTTGTGTCTTATTAGGCACATACAGTAGGAAACTAACAGAATTCAGCATGTTACTTCTTTTAGTGATGTTTGTTAGTGCCATAAAGGCATGTACCCACTTGGTGTATCTATTAGATGAGACATGCCTTATTTGAGCCAAATGTAAAAGTGCAGACACTGCATGACGTGTGTGGAATGTATAATCATGACCCAATACTACATACTAACTCTTCTCTAGTAGAAGAGCAGCTGATTCTACTGTCCTTAAACAGTCCGAGTGGGAACAAGCTGCAGTATCTAATTAACCACTGTAGTAGTCTGCAGGTCTGTTACCATTACCATGTCGTTGTGTGAGTACTCTCACTAGCACTTTCCATACAGAATATTTAAAATAGCTTTCCATAGTCTGGTATTCCCAAAGCAGGAGATCATGTCAGACTTTCCTTGAGCGCTATGAAAACCTGTTCCGTATCCCCAAAAATATTAACACTTGCTGCTGGTTTTGTGGCAAGGTTTTGTCTAGTAGTGCCTGTACTCTATCGGGTGTCAAGTGTTGTAGTCCCAGGGTTAGACAGGATCCTAAGTATTTATCTTTCATCTGGCAAGGCTGTAATTTGTTCTTAGCAGCCTTAAGACCTATTTCTGAAATGCAATAACAGAAGATTATTGTTGGTCAGGAAAGATTTAAACAAGTCTGAACATAATAATAAATCATCAACATACTGTATCCGAACAGAACCGCAGGTAGGCTGAAAAAACTGCAAACAGTCATACAAAGCTTGAGAAAATACACAAGGGTTGTCTATGAACCCCTAAGTTAACCATGTTCAAGTATATTGTACCCGCCGATAGGTAAAAGAAAAATGGTACTGGCAGTCAGGGTGTAGAGGAACAGAAAAGAAAGCTGAACAGAAGTCAATTGCAGTAAAATGAGTAACAGAAGGAGAGATCAGAGTGACAGCTGGATTGGGTACTATGGGGAGTTGGCACTCAACTACTTTGTTAATCCCCTAAATCCTGACCTAGTCTATAGCCTCTTCCCCCACTCTTCTTGACAGAAAAAATGAGACTATTGGCTGCAGTGGAAAAACCCCAAGTTTAACTTCAGGTTTCAGTGTGTATTGTGGTATTTTTGGCACTAGCCTTCCTTCTTTTAATCAGACCACTACAAGATTTACATTTACTATCAATCCAGTGTCTTTTCCATCCTTGCACCATAGGGAGCTGGGTATTTGTGATAGCATTTGTTCTACTCTGGATGGAGTTTACCATTAGTCTTTGTGAGATCCTTAGTATGTCCTGCACTTCCTGGGCATTATATTCTGGAATATCTGAAATCACTCCATTAGGAGTGCAGTATATAATGCATCCCAATTTGCACAACAAATCTCTTCCAAGAAGATTAGTAGGAGCTGCTGCTGCAAGGAGAAGAGTGTTTAGTTTGGAGTAGCTCAATGGTAACTTTGCCAGTTCAGTTAAAGAGTAATGATTTCCCTCGCCTGTTATCACCACAGCCAAAATTGTCCCTGGTAAGAGACAAATTCAGGGATGAGGTCAATACAGATGTGGCTGTCCCCGTGTCTACTAGAAAAGTTTATTTACTCCCTGCAATGTTAATTTCCACATTTGTCTCCTTATCAGGCCTACTAATTAACTGTACTGTTTGTAGCTTTTGGGTGTGGCCTAATTTTTCATTGACCAAACCAAAATAATATAGGTGAAGGTTCGGCAGATCGAGGCCCCCTGCTTTCATAAATCGACATAAAGTGGCAAGTTTAATTCTCGCCCTCTTATTCACCCAAGGAGAAGATATGATGGTCTATTGTGCGGAATAACAATTGTGGAATATAAATTGGTGATTGCTGTAAAATATATAGGAACTTCGGATGAAGGATCATCTTAACAAGATTAACTCTGCCTGTGACTGCCAAGAGGAATTGTTTCCAGGCATGCATTTGATTTTTTTAGGTAATCAATATGTAGTTGAACATTATGTACCGAGGTGCTTAATTTTGGGGGTCTATTATAAGGGGGATTGGAGAGTGAGTTCAGTCGGACAAGGTCACTTGACTGAAGATATACAAGACTTTCCCCAATTGACCAAAAACCTGGAGTATTTTCCCAAATCATTGACTACACTTATGGGAGTCTAGAGAGAGCGTTGAGTGTCCGATAACAACAATAATATATTGTCAGCATATAATGCTGTAGTGGCTGTCAATTTTTAACCCGTAAATACCTGGATGTCTCCTAATAACACACGCCAAGGGTCCAATGGTGTGTGCAAAAAGAGTAGGTGACAGAGGGCAACCCTGTCTTGAACCTCGGCCTAAAGTAAACTAACTGAGGATGCATCCGTTAATGAACACTCTGGCCATAGGATTGGACTATAATAGTCTCACCCATAGAACAAAAACTGGTTCAAATCCGAACTTAGACATCACCGTCCACAGGTAACCCCACTCTACAGTGTCAAAGGCCCTGGTAGCAATCAACAACACCACCCCACCCCTTACTATATTATCCAACCATGGGTTGGATATTATAGTAAGTCACAGGCAATGGCCACCACATTATGTTGAACTTCTTAGGTCTTATTCAACCTCATACCTCACACTTTTTGCAGAAAGTGTTCTAGGGTCAAGATACATATAAACGGGAGAGGGGGCAGCCCTATCTGGTACTGTTTCCAATGTATAAAGGACTAGACAAAGAGATCGGAGTAAAGGGCAAGGCTCTACTTAAATGTCGCCAGGCCCAAACTTATGTGCCATAGGCATACTCTAAATAGGTCCAATCCATTGGAGTTCTCTGAATTTGTAGACAATAGAATATTGGGAATTGTGTTCAAATCAGGTCAGTTTTTTTGATTGTCTCATCTTGCGCATCTCTGAATGGTATAAAGTCTGCCTCATCCAGATGGATCATCAATATTAAGATACACTATCAGAATTTTATCAAAGTTCATTAAATTTAAATATTGAAAACTTATCTATAGATGACATATATCAATTGCTCCTTGTTTTGTTTGTGTTTTACAATGATACGTGTCTATATTTCCTGAGCTGCGAATCCTGAACTCTGTAAGTTATATTTTCACCAAAAATATGTACTGTTTAGTGCAAACCCCATCCAATTAGATCTCGAGAGTGAGATTTTGCCTTTGAGAGTTCTTGTGTTGTGACTGAAACGTCAAAGCTTATATTTTTGAAGCAATCACAACAGGCTAGACTATTGTCTATCATCAGAGTTGTTGTTTCCCATGGTTTGGTGTTTGCTTTCCTGTTTGTCCCCAGTCACTGAAAGACAGTTTTTGCTTCCTCAGGCCTGAAACACAAAGGTGATTCCATCTATTACCATATTCTTAGTAAGATCTATAACATCTTAATGCTATATATTTGTCTTTAATATGGAGGTACTTCTTAAGGTTATCTCTACCTATATTTAGGACTGCCAGTGTATGGATCACCTTGGACTGTGCATTCATCAATAAACAGAAGGTCCTATTATTTGTTTTACTGAAAGGCTAGCCTGATTCATTCTCTGGCAGGGCAATCCCTGGAGGCACTTACATTTAGGATAGGACTCAACATACTGTATACCGTATTTCCCCATGTATAAGACGCACCTTTTTCCCAAAAATTTTGGGTGTAAAACCTGGGTGCGTCTTATACAGGGGTAACGGGGATGCAGGGGGGGGGAAGCAGCATTACAAGGGCAGCGGGGGGGAGTCGAGGGGGAGCGGGGCAGTGTTACAGGGGCAGCGGGCGACGACGACCCAGGAGGAGGGGGACAGGCAGAGTGGCAGCGGGGATCCAGGAGGCGGGGGACAGGCAGAGTGGCAGCGGGGATCCAGGAGGAGGGGGACAGAGGCACAGTGGCAGTGTGGGGGGGGGGGGGGGGCTATTGCAGGGAGAGTGTGCTGCCCAGCTGCTCTGATCACAATCAGAGCAGCCGGCCATTACACTCTCCCTGCCATTTTTGACAGCTACTGTAATATTTTTTTTTTAAAATTTCGGGGCCAAAATTAAGGTGCGTCTTATACATGGGAGCGCCTTATACATGGGGAAATATGGTAGTTCCAAAATTTAGGACATATCTCTGAAATGTAGGAACTGCTATATGCTGTACCATATCTGGTGCCAAATATGCAAATCTAAACCATATCTGTTCCAAAGTCTAATACGCAGATAACTGATGCCAAGTCCAATTTACAGAGTCTAATTTGTACCTGGTTTAAGTGAAAGTCCTTTTTATAATCAGAAAAGGTAGGAGGTTCAGTTAAGATACACAATGAAGGACCATTGTGGTTACCAGCATCTAACTGTTATATTTCTAGAATGATCATGTTTATATTTCATGTATCCACCTCACGCTGTCTCTTCTCATTCCAACCATGCCACATCACTGGGAACTACATAGAAATGCCAGTTGCCAATGGCTGCTTTATTAATGGCGGATGACAATGCTGCTTCCTTACAAAAGCCATGTTATTGTATGTAATTTCTTTGTGTCATTATCCCCTCAATCTAAATGTCTGTAATATGTCAGTACTTATAAATTTAAAAAATAAATAATAATAATAATAAACTAATAATAATAGTAATAATAATAATAATAATAATATTAATAATAATAAAACATTGATTACTAGAAATGATAGATGTTTATGTTTAATTGTATTGTTTGACATGTTATTTTAGTTTAATTTTCCTCTTTCCAGTACACTGTAGTTTATATTTTTGTAGTTCATATAGTTTTACGGTATACGCTCAACTCTTGAAATAAATATAAAAAAAAATGATCTGTCCTCTCTGAAAACGTGTAAGAATCAAAATCTTTTGCAAGGTATAAAAGACTTCCTGGCCCCTTGCTAGCTGAGCAATGCCCCCTAAATATGCTCCCTTTCCACCCCTTCAATCTTATTTAAATATATCTGGTCACAAATTGAAATATTGTTTTGCATGTGGTTATAATAATGGGCAATTTAGCTAATGTAACTAGCCTGCATTTAGCTAGGAATGTCCTGAGGTGCCCAGCTCCTCGCATGAGAAGACGCTAAATTTTGTAGTCCCACAAATTCTGCCAACTTGATGAGCAGATTATTGAGCTTACCATAAAAATAGGTGCACAAACTGGGATAAAATTAGGCACATCATGTTATTGGAACTGCTCAATATTGCACTTTCATAAAATTGCCTTTATTATGTCCCAGTTTAATCACATTCATGTGTATGATGTCTCATTTTCTTTGGTAAGTTCACAAAAAATATTTTTAAACTTAATAAAAAAAAAGGATAGAGGCAGGTATGAAACACTTCAGATGCAGAAGAAAAACACACGACTTTATTTGAGTTTCGGAATACATCAAAGGTAATTATGTTTTTTGAAAAGTATCAGCACTTTAATTAGGAATACAGAGCAAGAAAATTTGTAAGCAATATAATTAGAGGTATTGTATCAAAATCATTATTTATAGAACTAAATGACAGATGCGGAATTATAAGCGCAGGCATTTCAAAGAATATGATGAAATAAAATATGCCAAAAGCATTTAAAAAATATATATTTATTTACATGATGTATTTTAATACTGCAAAAGTCTCTGATTACTAAATGTCACTTCCCATCTCTGCCAATTCACTAGGATCCAATGACTTGTAAGTATTGGCCAATATGTGTGAGTAGTAGAGTCACTGATTCCTTGTGAACTGATAGGCTGCTTGGGAATATTGGCTCAGCTCAAAAAATGGCTATGCTCACTGTATGTAGGCAATGAAAACACTTTACATAATACAAAACAAATTGGCCAGTTATTATTTATACATTGAACATAGACATGAATTATCATTATATAAATTTTTATCATTTCATTTGCTGTGTAACATATCTATGTCAGTTTTCACATATTCAGTTCTTTATAGGACAGCTGGGTGGGCATCAATTATTCATAAGAGTAGAGTCATAATGTGACATTTTTGTTAGAATTGATATCACACAAGGGGGTAAATGTATCATTCTGCGGGTTCTTCAACACCCGCGTATTCAGCCTCTTCCGCGATTAAATTTCAAGCGCGCTGCATTGTAAAGGGTTAACTTCCCTTTACAATGCAGCGCCGCTTGAAATTTAAGCGCGGAAGAGGCTGAACACGCGGGTGTTGAAGAACCCGCAGATTGATACATTTACCCCAAGGTGTTACAAACTCTACAAATGTTACACAAAATGCCCCCTTTAGAGTTGGATGCACATAATTTTTTGCATAAAATGTGTATTCTTATACTGCACATGTACACCAAAAATGCATATACTTACATCTGTACTAAGATTCTGCGTATTCCTGACTTGCGTCTCCTTATGCCTGTAGAGACAGAATGGAGAAGGGAAGAGGACTGCAAGCGTAGGGAGAGTACATTGCGTGCACATAAATGTGTAATGGTTGCTATATTCCTGGAAAAAATAGCTTTGCTGGTGATCATCAACATTTACCATTGCCCATTAAAAAATAAATACTAATCAAGTAATAAAGCACATGCTCCTCCTAATTGTGAACCAATCATCAGCGCTCATAGCCTGGGCTAGTTTCCCCTATCTGAAGATATGTGCAACTTAAAATAAACATGTAAATGAACAATTTCTGCAACGCAGATTTTATGAGTGCGTCTAACTCTTAATGACTTCCAATATTGACAGTAAAAAGAGGAAGTTATACTATCAAGGGTCAGCAATTGGGGAAGAGAGACAATATAATTGTCTGATGTCCTCTTCACATAATTGGCATAAATGTGACACAATTAGATATGGATGCATTTTCAGATACTTAGATACATACCTCTTGTGGCTGCTGCAGGCTGGTGTAATGTTACGCACTGAGGGTGAAGAGTATCAGCAGCACTGTATAGCCCCTTCTTCTTTAATTACCTTTTATATTGAAAATATGTCTTTCACATTTATCAAATAGAGTGTCAAGACTATTCTCTCTTGTGTATATGAGCCATCAGTATATTATTATAGTGTGTACAAGTAGAGTATTGTGACTATAGCATTTATTACTAACACTGTCAAGACACACCTCATATCATATGATATGCTATTATGGGGCATAGGTACACACACTTGTTATATCTGACATACATCTGGTGCAAACGATACTGTCTTGAGCTGGACGAATCTAGAGACACAACATATGCATGTAAATATTCTTTTTTGTGTGCATTGTTTTCCTTCGTATGTTCTGAGTGCATATGTCTCCACCTCTACATGAGCCCCATTGGGTCTCCAGGAGCAGTTTCTAACTACAACGATGGCTGCTGAGGTTGTGAGTCCATCAGAACCGGTTTTGTGGAAAGACCACATAGGCGCAGGCTTGGGCAGTGGACGTGCAGGGGAAGCACTGTGCTCTCTATGTACATCACTATCTTATTCTGCTTATTCATAAACAATTATTTACATATTGAAAACATATAACCCTGAGCTTAGTATGGGCTCAGTTACATAATAGGCATTTTAAATAAATGAGATACAATGAAAGTTACAGCAATAAAGAGCTAACACAAAGCGGGGGCGGGAGGTGGAAGCGCACAAGTGCAGTGGCCTAGAATTAAACATGTCAATAGGCCTGGAGAGCATGACTGACATAACAGTAAAACATAACAGTAAAATGGAATCATCATCATCATCATCATCTTATATAGCGACAGCAAATTCCGCAGCGATTTACAATTGGGGATAAACACGGACACAGTAATAAACAATACTGGGTAAAACAGACAACGAGGTGAGAGGGCCCTGCTTGCAAGCTTACAATCTATAGGATTGCAACAACAAGTTACATTACATTCGGATTCAAACAGCAGAACATACATTTTATGTATTTCATTTGTTTAATATTCTGTTGAGATGTTTTCACCCTATGGTTAGGTGTTCTTCATAAAGCAGCCAAAAGATTGTTGATTCCTATTGTCATTTTTATTCCAAGTCAGAGTTGCAGTATGTACTTACCCAATGACGAGTAACTCATGTAAATGCAGACATCACTGGTATAAATGGCTTGCAGTAAATAAAGCTTAGAGAAGACAGAGAATGTAGTCAGAGATAATAGGTCTATAAACCACCACTACTTCTCCATTGATCAAATCACTTTAATGTATTAGGGTCACAAAGGTTTTTCACAAATGCTTTTGCCGAATTTCTTTTCAGATTTTAAATCACAAAAGCAAATTAAGTCTCTATCACCATATCAGTGTTTTAAATGGAAAGCTTCCATGAACATTATGCATGCAGTTTCTTTCCTAGCCCATATAATATTGCTTTATTTATCTCAGATATGTTCCCACTGAGTCAAGGAATTACATGGGAATACATTTCCTTCCTTTGTGCAAACATTCTCCCTAAACTTGTATGATTGTAATACCACACAATGAACAGTCTTCTTCGTCGCTGATGTATGAGTTGAAAAGAGCTGACAGTATGAAAAAATAATCAGCAACTAGTGTAGCAATATTATTGAATTTAGAAAGGACATGAAAGTCAATCTTACTAAATTTAATATATACTTTTTTTGTAAGAAAGGTTTATTTCTTAGTTTAGCTTTTTCTCCTAATAATTTTCTAGAATCAATTTTCCACAAAGAAGAACCCCTCATGGACTTTTCAGCCAAATTATTTAAAGTACTGTACTGATTAAACCAAAAGTTATGTTTAAGACAAGCGGAACTTTTTGTCACTTCATCTTTAACACTATGTACAGACATTCTCAAAAGCACTCATTACACAATAGAAGAAGGAATTTCTCTGTTCCATGAATTTTTGCTCTGCACATTGTTAGTAAATAGCCGATGGTTCTGTTAGAGCAGGAGGTGTGTGCAGGGAGGAATGCGGGTTGCGTGTGCCAGTTGTGGGGTTTGTCTGTTTTTGGTGTAACACTCCCTTATTCCTGCTAAAGGATGTACATGTAAAATCGTCATTTGTGTATCACTTACTTCTCCATGTACAGTGCCTCCACCAAGTTTTCTTATTCTGGGTATGTAGAAGCGACTTGGGGACCCCCTGTAACCACACACACTTCGCACAACTCTGACACACGATAAGATTTTTCTTTTAGATAAAAATATTTACTTTGAGTATATATATTTCAAATAGATGTACAATTAGGTAATAAATAATAATGAAAATCACACACATTTTTCTGAGGTTGAGTACTACACTATAGATATATTAACACATTTGGATGTTATAGTATTTATGTAATTTTAATATTATGCTATTACTATTAGACTACAATTAACTATTTCTAATAGACTACAAACTTACCTTTATAAACAAATCCTAACTCACTATAAAATATCACTGTGTCTAACACCTTATATAGATCATATCACATTAAATTACTTTATAATAGCCAGGAAGTAATTCAAAATTACACTCATTACTTAGAATAAATATTAACTAATTAATAGTATAACACACTTAAACGTCAAAGTTCACAGTATTGATTCTTGCAAAATCCCTCACTTCCAGGCCGGGCTGTCATTGGTGAACTTCGCACTTAGTTATATGTACATTTTATTTTGTACAGATATATATTTGAATTCTATATCACTAACGATGCAGATGATATAATAAATTGATATATAATTCAATCTTTAAAATAAGTATTTCTAATAATTTAGATAATGTATTGAATGGACCTATATCACCAGCTCTGAAATAAACATTTATATTTATGCAGATGACATATTGAATGTATCTATATCACAGTCTTTGAAATAAATATTTATACTGATGCAGGTGTTAAATCTACAGTATTTTCCCTTTGGGTTTATGTAATATAAGGATATGATAGTTATCAGATTTACTCACAAGAACCAGGGTATAATTATACCAATAACACTTTTCTCATTGTTTCTTTTCCCAGAGCGTTGTTATTTGCCAAATGATATTTTGCCTCACAGATGCTTTGACTTTATAGATGATTCTCTTTACTAATATTTCTATCATCAGATGTTTTTTTTCATAAATGCTGATCTTTACAATACATCCTTTTACATATACATCTCTTAATAGAGCAATCTCATTAAAGTATATCTTCTGTATTCTCACAGATTTGTATCAATCAGTTTTCTCCACCTCACATAGGTCTGTCTCCTTTCTCCCTGGTGTCCAGTAAAAAACGTTATTCCTCCTCTCTTAACTGTAATTGACACACTCTCTTGTCAGTTCTGGTACGATTGAAAAATATCTTTCTAGCTGCTGGGGACTCTGGGGTATTTAGTCCCAGCCAGCGATGGCTTCTATATTTATTTTTAATCTCCACTCGCCGGCAGATGTTACAATGGTTACATACAAAACACATTACCTTGAAAGTATGATAAATTTATTCTAAATACTACCTTTAAAGATTCTAGATTTCTACAGAACTACAGAATATTATCAAACTTTTCCAGTCAATAAATGACTGATGTAATTGTGTCCAATTTCTAGTTTTGTGAAAGACAATTGATTCTGCATTTCTATTGGGTGACTTTCAGAACTATAATATGATGTTTCTACTTCATGTTCGGGATCTGATACAGTGTGAAGAGTGATTGACAGCCATGGATGGGCTGAGGTTCATTTAGCACAGGAAGTATACACTAATAAGCAGGTGTGGATTGTGAACTTAAAATGGCCCTTGAACAAATTCTGAACGTGGCCTCATGTAGGCCTGCCCAAATAAATGATAGGTGGGGCCAATAGTAGGCGGAGTTAGCATATCATTAGCCCTAGCCACATCAGTTTTAGGCAAGCAAATGCAAAATGCATAGTAGACAGATTCACATTTGTCGGAGCAAGCAAACAAACAAGCAGGCAAAGCATCACATTGGTAGGTGGAGCAAATACAAGCAGGCAAAGTCAGCGCACCAGTGGATGGAGTTCACAAATCGGTTATTTCAGCAGCAGGAAGTTCCCAGGGTTGGGTCTCCCACCAGTTCAAAAGCATAAATTAAAGAAAAAACACATTGCCTCTGTCCACATGTACACAAAACTTTAGGGTTTCCCAACCATGGTGATGTGTACCTTAACTCCCAAAAAGAGGTTCCACCCTCCCAATGACCTCTGTACATCTTCTTGGGGTTAGGGGTGGGATTTCAAAGATAAAAAACACATATTTTTTAACTAACACTGTGATTACTGTGTAAACACACTAGCATGAACAATTAAAAAATACTTTTTTTCATGAATTAAACAAAAATATTCCCCTTGAAAGCGCCATTCAAAATGCATTGTGTGTATATATTGTGTGTATATATATATATATATATATATATATATATATATATATATATGTAAAACAAAATAAGCGGGAAGGGGCACCACATAGTATAATACTGCATATAAAAATACAGGATAATGTGCCAAAGAACGAAATATAGGTCACCAAGAGGGTATAAACACACAGGTATTATGGGTCAATCAATGAAGAAAATGCACTCTGGAACACCGACACCAAGCCAATAAATTATGCGTACCAGATATAAAAACTTTGACGCTTATCTGTAAAGGTAACTGGTATCTTCATATGTCGGGATGTGTTCAGGTTCCCCTTCAGAACAATAGAATGCTTCACTCAGCAAATAAGGTTCAAAGCTGACACTTCATATACCCTCAGTAATATCCAGGGTTATAGGATAGAAGAAACTCACATAGTGTGATACTGTATATCCACACATTTATTTGTAAAAAAAACAATACAGATGTACACTTACATAAAATACTTTAAAATGAGCTTATCTAGGTATCTTTATACAAAGCCAAACCGTTAGACTCACCAATGGAGGCTCACCAACATGCTGCTGGATATAGAGTCAGTGGGCTCATAAGATACAGTCCTCAACGCGTTTCGTCTAGTTAGAAAAAGACTTCATCAGGAGGAATAAGAATTCTTATACTATGTGGCGCCCCCTCCCGCTTATTTTGTTTTAGATTTATTCCAGTCCACCATCTGGCTTTGTGGGTATTTTGCAGCCGCCTGAACATAAGAATACCAATTGCCCAAAGGGACATTATTTGAACTTGTTCGTCTCCTCAGAGTTACGCGCTGCATTATCTATTGTTTTTGTTTATATATATATATATATATATATATATATATGTATATATATATATATATATATATATATATATATATATATATGCCCTGTATATAGTAAGCATTGACCTTCGATCATTTTAGCTAGGTTGCTTTTATCAGGGGCAACCTAGCTGAAATGATCGCTGGGCAGGGCATACTACTGTGATGTATCTTTCTATTTTTTCTATTAAGTTTTGTATTTTTCTTATTGCTGGTGCTGGTCTGTTCGCTTGTTGAACAACTACGGATCCTGTTCCATATAGAGAGCATTCCTGTGGCCACCATACAATGCACAGAGCATTACTATGACTGCCATACAATACAGAGAGCATTCCTATGACCACCATACAATACAGAGAGCATTCTTATAACCGCCATACAATACAAAGTGCATTCTTGTGACCGTAATACAGATGCATCATAGTGACCTCATATAATACAAAGAATATTTTTGTGACCACCTCACAATACCACCCCCCTCATCATGAATTAACCCCTCTTCAAAATCGTTAACTCCAGCCTCATCATAAAATCCCTTTCATCATTAATCCCTTTATAATCATTAACTCCCTCATTTAGTTTAGTTATTCATCCCCACATCATAAATTTATTTCATGAATATTTATTAAACCCCCTTATTACCTCTCTGTCTCATCCAAAGACTGTATATGTGTGCCCGCAGCGATTGTCCCTGTATGTATGTGCGCCCAGAGTGTCTGTCACTGTATATGTGTGTGCTCAGCAGTAAAGTAATAACATTTACATTTAATAAATATAATGATTTGCTACATTCATCCTGGCATTAAATAATTCATACTCACATTTAATAAGTAGCCGTTCTCCCCACACTTAGCCCCACAGTCAATTAATAGCCCCAAACCACCACAGTATTCATTTATTCAATTAAAGGTTCTGTCACCTCGCCTTAAATGAATAGGCCCCACTAATAAGATAAAAAGCCCCACCATGACCCGACAAATAAAATATTACCCATTAAATAATTAGCTCATACCTAAACTCCACTATTAAATTAATAGTCTACCTCTCACCAACGTACTAAGACACCCCCCCTCTCATACATCATCATGTCAGCATACCCCCTCTCATATAAACAAAAGCCTCTCTGACTACTAACTAATACATTGGATGACCCTCTCTGAAGTGAAGGACCTAGTGTCCCACACACATACAAAACAAGAGAACTTACTAGTCATAAATGGCTGTGTCTCTTAGTAGCATCCAATGACTCCCCAGATTGTGAGACAGTGAGTGAACTGTCTAGCAGCCTTTTAACAGCACCTCATCAGGTGCAACTCCTGATTAGCCAGAACCTTGTTAACTCTCTGGAAAACCCAAAATGGGCCATATGAATGGAGCCCGCCTCTTTCTTCCATTCATAATCCTATGGACCCTAACCAGTTTTTCTTACAACTGAAGACAATCTCTTGCAAGCTTTTTTCAACCACAAAAATTATTCCTGGGGTTTTAAAACACAAACTATTGCAGCTGGAACATTAGCAATGTATTTATGTTATGTAATAGGGCATCTATACCATCTGATCACAATTTTATATTGGGTTTCTGTAACTTAAGTACTTCTAAAAGATGCATGCATGGCTGTGAAGATTTTTGGCCAGAGGGTCTCTGCCAGAGCCCCGCTTATATCAGTCTACCAAACTTCCAGCATTTTCAAATTACATAATGAAAGGAGAAATAAGCAATTGATAAACAATTACTGTCTAAGCATAATAACTTTCGGTGGGGGAAGTACATCATAAGAAGAAGGAATATAAAAGGGAGGATTGATACCAGAATCAAATTCAAATTACTCACCATTACCTACAAAGCCTTTAACAACACTTTCCCTGCATATATCTCAAATCTCATATCAAAATACTCTTCCTTCTCTTAGATCTCCCTCTGACCTGCGCCTTGTCTCATCCCTGGTAACCACCTCTCACTCCCGACTACAAGACTTCTCCCGTGCTGCTACCCACTTATGGAATTCCCTACCACTCTTAATCAGACTTTCCCACAGCCTTCGAATCTTTAGATACTCTTTGAAAACCCATCTCGTTTTTAGAGGTGACCTTATCCCTAATAACACTATTCACACTAATGCACACTCACAACTTTCACAATCTCCAATGTGAGCCACATTTGCCCCTCTTATTTCAGCTGTGCCCTCTTCCACTTAGAATGTAAGCTCTCTAATGAGCCGGACCCTTCATACCCTTTGTTTTCATGTGTTCATTTATTATATCTACCTTGTATGTCCCTGTTTTATGTATGTACTGTTTTCCCTACTGTATGGCACTGCGGAGCACTGTGGCGCCTTACAAATCTAAGATAATAATAACAACAATAATAATAATAATAATGGGGAACGGGGAGACCTCTAGAGTCAGAAGCCAACTGAACGAATAAACACAATACAAGTGTATGCTTCAGTATCCCTGTCATGAATCTCTCAACATATGGAATTGATTAAATAGTAATAAATGTATTAAAAACAGACTAATGCATAATTTTAAGAACAAATCAAAAAACATGTAAAATCAGTAAGCGCAAGGTGCCCTGATATATCAATTCCTGTGGAAACTCAAATGAACACTGGGAACAGAACATCCAATAGCAATATTAGACTTGTATTGACAGCACTATCATACGGAAAAAAAAATACTTTTACGTTTTATGATGTGGATGTTTCCCCTAAAGCAAAATACAAATCAGCAATGAATGCAGTTTATATGTGTACAATTATATGTCTCCTCCTTATGTCCATGGGCAGCACAGTGGCCTAGTGGTTAGCACTTCTGCCTCACAGCACTGGGGTCATGAGTTCGATTCCCGATCATGGCCTTATCTGTGTGCTCCGGTTTCCTCCCACACTCCAAAAAACATACTGTAAGGTTAATTGGCTGCTATCAAAATTGATCCTAGTGTCTCCCTCACTGTCTGTCTGTGAATGTGTGTCTATATTAGGGAATTTATACTGTAAGCTCCAATGGGGCAGGGACTGATGTGAATGAGTTCTCTGTACAGCGCTGCGGAATTAGTGGCGCTATATAAATAGATGATGATGATGATGATGTCCTAGGTAATTGGATGGTATGCACATGTATTCCAAAATAAATACTCTCAGGGCCTGAGTCATTAAGAAGAGCAAGACAAAAAGGAGTAAATTTGATTCTGGACAAACCACGTTACAATGCAAGGGGAACAAATTAGTTTTCTATTTTGCACATAAGGAAAATACTGTTTTTTTTGTCATGTAGCACAGAAATACTTGATAACTTCATTTGTACACTTAAATTTAACGTTGATCTAGGACATGCCTAACCCCAACTCTAAATCTGTCCCCACATTTAAATTTACCTCCCCCTCCAATGCAACATGGTTCTGCTAGGGTGCAAAGATACTCCTTTTTTTTTGCTTTGTTCTCCTTTATGAATTAAAGGCACTTATTGTGTAAGTGACCAGCTTACATGTATAATTTTTATCTGAGACTGGCATTTCTGGATAAGGCTCAAAGCTGGCAATTATGGATGAAAGTCTGTGAATACTACACAGGATATCAGAGCCTCTAACAATATCTGCAACTGACGCATTTCATCTACAAGATAGAACTTTTTCAAAGATGTTCAATCTACCATAGATTGTAAGCTTGCGAGCAGGGCCTTCTCACCTCTTTGTCTGTTTTACCCAGTTTGTTTATTAGTTTATTACGTTTGTCCCCAATTGTAAAGCGCTACGGAATATGTTGGCGCTATATAAATAAATGATGATGATGATGATGATGATGATGATCTACAAGATAGAACTTTTTCAAAGATGTTCAATCTACCAGTATAAGTAGGTGCACACATTCTTTAATGACATCCCTACTTTATGTCTTGATAATTATAATTATTCTTTAGCTGTAGCACAGTGCCTAGCTGAGTATACCAAACAAGAGTATCATATTTATATTGTTACATATCGAAAACAATTTATGATTGCAATAACAAAATACCAATTACATGTATGACAATAAATCTTAATATATGTGGTTGTGGTATCTGTCTCATTAAAACTTGTTTCAAAAATCTTTTGTGTGGCAAAGCCTCATACTTAAACCCTTCAGAGTTTAACTAAAATTTTAAACATAAACTAATATTAATTTTAAGTAACAACACATACACAAACTTTATTTAACATGACACAATAGGAACACAGTTCTAAACAAATTAAACCATTCCGCTGCAGAAATATATGGAGCTCTCGCGCCTAAAGTTACCAAGTTGTCTGTGTATTATTTGTTAAATACTAGATATCTGTACTTTGTATTATTTTGTTTTGCATGTATTATGTGTTATTGATCATTGCTGTATGTTAATTTTACACTACTATAAATTTCATGCAAGAGGCTGCGGACCTCTTGTGATGCCTTATAAATAAAACATAAAAATAATAATATTTCAGCATCTTCTTTTTATTGTTCTATTATATATTCCTTTTTTCCCTCAAACACTATATCTGATAAATTATTTGTACCACACTCCGTCATCCATTACCTAAGATGTGCGAAAAAATCTCACATTTCACATAACTATATTTAACACATTTAATGATTACATTTATCCCTTGAAATCATTCACTTCCATTTCTTCATTTTCCTTTCTACAGTTTCTACAGTTCTATTCATTAACCCCGCACTCGTCTTCTGGTAGGTCCCGGCACTCCTGCAGTTGGTCAGTCTCCTCGTTTCTTTGATCTTCTCTCACTGGTGGAGTGCAAGCACAACTGCAGCACTTTTGAAACTGGGGTCACGTGATTGCTGACTCCTCTTTGCCCACTTAATTCAAATGGCCTATGTAAACCGGCTCTGTGCAAAATATGGTGCCAGAGTATTAAGTCTCCTTCACTCCAACATTATTTGTTTTGGAATACATGTGCCTACTATCCAATTACCTAGGACATAAGATTTCCTGCGTACAGTTCTCCAGCTTGTTTCCTGAATTTGAACCTTTGTTTGTGACCCTCTTTCTGGGGTGTCCCCACGTGGGTACAAATCGTTCAGGCAAAGGACTATGTTCGAATATAAAAGTGTGGTTTATTTCCATAAATATGCACAGAACAACCTAAAAATAATATCAACAGTTAACGTCTGCAGCAGCCTTGTGTCACCTGGCTTTAGATACCAGCTCACACAACGACCTGCACCAAAGACTCTCCTCACTAACAATCTGCATATCCTGCTCAGTGTTTGTGATCCAGATATCCCACTCTCTCTCAGCCATCCTCCATCATACTTCATACCCTAGATACACTATTGACCACATAGTGGGTGCCATAAAGTCTGGCAAGTGGCAAAGACAAGGTGCCTAGATCCCTACATACAGTGGGCTGTGTGTGTGATCAGATTAACTGCAGCTCACCCCATGTAATATTATCTGGTGTTAAAAGCGATTCTCTACAGTCCTACATAAAAGTTACTAGGTGTCCACCTCCCTTAGAGACAAACATCCAGAGTTAATTAGTTGAGGAAGTGTGGGTCTGTCAACAATGATTCTGCGGATAATCTGTTTACCTGATCTGCTGCACAATGTAAGCACCTGAGCATTGTGGTACCACAAGACCTCTTATGACCTCACATATGTTATATAAATATATGTGAATGCAGCAGTACTAAATATTATAGCATTTGGTATATAAAGGGGCATAAACAACATATTCCTGCAAATTACAATAAACCACATAATATAAAGGTACTTTGCAAAATAATTGCATATAGACATCATTGTATGTAATGAAGGCACAATTGGAACATAGCTGAATACATCAAATACATTTGCCCTCTTTGACTGGGGCATTAACTGCAACATATATTTCTACCATAATAAAGTCTGTGATGCAATGCGGGATGAATGCCAGTTGGCCTGTAAGCTCCTTTTCAAAAGCCAAAGACATGTGACAATTGTTGCATGTTGATTGGCCTCTTTTCATTCTATGCGCTATAATTGGCCTGATTAAAAAGCAGTAGTAAAATGTTTGATAGGACAGAATAGTGGGTAAATTTGGGGTCGAATTTCATAAGCTGAAAATTTGCTTCATCTATCTCTACTCAAATTTCCCAATATGGCTGATTTACATGACTTCTCGCAGTTGGCAACACATCCTGGACTGTTTACTTCCATTGGGCAACAATTTGCTTATTGGGGGCCAAGACAGAGGTGTGCTTATAGGACGCTGTATTGAAGTAGAGAAATAGAGTAACACTTTGAATAATGTGTAGTTAAGGATCTAAAATTGCTCTATAGTGAACTGAGTTTCACAAGAATACAGCCCTTTTTTTCCTTCGTGTTGCTTATTAAAAAAAAAAAAAACAGCTCCCATACCTCTAAATGACGCTACAATGCAATGTTTGCTTTAGTGTCAGTCAGCTCTTAAAAAAAAATCAAAGTAATTATATTTAAATATAGACATCACACTACTGAAAGTGCATGGCTTATTTAAAAAATAATAATATTAATAATAAAATAAGGAAAGAGCTTGAAGAATACGGGTTTGTACCCTTTGACTACTTTAGTGTATGAATAAAATTATTTTAAAAGTTGCATATAATGTGGGCTTTCAGGAATGCAGAGTACAAGGCTTCTGCTTCAAAAGCACGTTAGCAATCATCTTTCTAATAGCACAGTCAGCTGCTCAATCGAAAATACATAGCGTAACTTGCTTTAAAAAAAAAAAAAAAAGGAAAAAAAAATATGAGTTAGTCCTATGAAATAATGAAAAAATTAAAATACTTTCAAGAAGTGGATCAATTTTAATTATGAAATTATTTAACATTGTAATATACTTGCTTATTATTTAACCAAAGATATCAACCAACTCAAGTATTTTTCTTTTTTAAAAAAGACAACTAAACGATATACTCTATAACTTGATAACTACTCAACTGTTCACTTAAATTCAAAAATCAAATTTCAGTGTTCATAAATATATATACTAGTTACATTTACATTGTGGGCAGTGGCATGAACTTTACTTGATTGTATAGACTTCAGTGAGATGTGTGTACTGATACACAAGTCTGTACAGCATATCACATGATTTACTAACACAACAGCACTTTTTCAGGTTTTAATTTGATGCAGATGATTCTTAGAGAAGGATAAGGAGAATAAAGTACATTTCATCAATGAGGCTTTAGGGTATAAGCTCACTTCTTTTCACAGCTTTAGAAAACTATTTCTGCTTTTTCAACTTTTATTTCTGTTGCAACAACCTGAGCTAAGTTAATTACTTAATAAGATTCCTTTTAACGGCAGTTTGTTAATTCAGCACATGTTGCTGCAATTAGAAAATAAACGGGACAAGTAGAATCAGGCCATTATCACACTATAGAAATTAGTCATTTTGATAGGTATGTCATTACATGTCTTTTTTTACGTGTAAAGAATTGGCAAAAATTGAGGGAGGGAGATTGGGAGGTTAATTGACCTTTTAAAATCGAAAATGATGTTTCCTTCTAATTTATGGTTAACTCCTGCAATTTTGTGTAGGTAATAATGGATAATGCATTTTAATGCATTTTAATATAGCGAAATGCATGTAAACGGGTCTGATGTTAGAAATCCTTGTTTCTAGTGTCACCATGCCTACAGCTGCTGTTACTAGCTTATGCTAGCGTTCCAGCAGCATTCCATTTGTGTTCTGGTTTTCTGATGCATTGTATTCTAGTTTTGCTTTTACTGAGGGTAAACTCATCTGGGAGCATACGTCAGCGCCTATGTCAAACATATCTAAAATGCCATTTTTTGTTAGGGTTAAAAAGAAAGAAAAACACTGCGAATAGATATATGGTTTTATAATATGAAAACGACTGTCTATAGAGATATATCTCTGTAAACATTTGTAAACCTCTTCTATGGCTTTAATATTCCAGTGCTGTTGTTGGGAATTCTAAGCAATTTCTTTTAAAAAGCAAACACTTGAGGATATGCTTATAGATGCAGAAAGCTCCATGCATTTTCAAGCGTGTTACAATAAATATTCAAAACTGTTGTTAGTTTTGAATAGAACAGAAGATGTGCATTTCTATATTTGCTAACGGCATATTGATATTTTAAAATGCCACATGGTAATTGTTTATTATGTATTTCACTATTTTACGGTATTGTCAGTTTTAAAAGTACATTGCTGTTTTTGTGCTGCTAAATTTATTGGGGTTCTGATCTGTAGAAGAGAGCTGTGGGTAAGTGCTTCCATTACTTTTCATTAAGTTGTGACATGCAGACGGCAGTTGGTGATGGCTGTGCTTTAGATCAGCTCTGTGCCCTACTTCCCCCATAATCTTCTTCCCACTCATATAATAACAGAAAAAAAATTGTGAATGTAGTGGGAAATTACTTGGCGGTACCAAGGTGCGTCATTACATCAAGTATAATGCATGTATAGAAGATCTACTGAATATCACCTCAGTTCAGCTACTGGAGTAAGTTTAACTGTCATTACTGTCAATTGTCATCTCTGCTTCTCCTTTGGTGATTGCCACTGCCTTGGTGACAATGCAAGCTGTCAATCATGGCGACTAACTGCAAATTTTCCAACAGTAACCATGATACTCCTGGCACACCGCTACTGCAAACTGATGGATAACCACAAGAGTACCTTTGCAGCACAAAAGTAAAAGCCTTCTCTAGAACTAGAATATACAGGAGGGTCAGTTAAATTAGATAGTGAACAAGTTATGGCTGACAGCAGATGACGGTTTTAAGGTTTTTACAGTGACTGACTGATGTTTTGTGTCTCTGCCTTCTGTTGCCTCTCCTTGTTCTAACTCTCTGCACCAGTAGCTGAAGAGAAATCCCAGTCTCCAATGACTGCTTTATTATTGGCGACTGATAATGCTGCTGCCTTACAATAGTAACACACACTATCAACACTGCACTGTTTTATGTCATTGTTTCTCATTTGTGTCATGATCCCCTCAATGTTCAGCACTGAATAATATGTCAGCGCTTTATAAATAAAAGATAACAATAATAATAATAATAATAATAATAATATTAATAATAATAGCTACATTAAACATACAATTTGTAAACTTTCAGTAGTAGAAAGGTTGTACCACAAAATGACATTTGTAAGGCCAGATGCAGAGGGGTATTTGTCTTGCACAAGAACTAAGACATCATTGAAATTCATGGTGCTTGGGATGTCAGTATATGCTGATGAGTGTGTGTGTGTCGGGGGCAGCACGCACTGGGGGTGGGGTTCCAGCTGACCAGAAACTCACATAATTTTGGCACATTACGATCACCACCCCTTCCTCCCCTCTGTAATCAATATGTTTTTGTGAATTGAAAAAGTTGCTCCTCTGCCTTAGAGGAGTCCAGAACCCCCCCAAAATAACTCATAGCAGGGGTTTATATTATGTACTTGGACACTGTTCTCATCACATGAGGGCCTAATATTTCTCACTGCCTTCGTCTTCCTAACCTTACTGCCTTCTGCTGCCTCCTGTGTTTCCTCTGCCTTTCTCCTGTTACATCTTCCTATTCTCCTTCACAACTTTTGCCTCTGTCCTATCTCTCTCCATAGCCACAAACACTAAACAGGAAAGTACAGAGAAACACAAATAACTAACTAGACTAACACTAAGAACACTCATACCACACTCACACAATAAATTGTGAAAGAAGCACTGGGAAAGTAGTAAATGGCAAGTATATAAGTCCTGAATTTCTGACATTTGTGTTTTAAAACCCCAGGGCAGTTGTTTTTTTTGGGAAACATTTGTCAGTTTGTTTTAGCTTTAGGAAAAGCTGGTATAACAGTCCCTGGGGTATGAATGGAGTGAGATGGATGGGCTCCATGCTTTAGGTACATTCTGTGTCTTCCAAATTACAAAGAAAATCTGCTGGTAATCAAAAGTTGCACCTGTGTGATGCTGGTAAAAGGCTGCAAGGCAGCTCAATCAGTCTCTCTAACCCTGGGGAGGAGGTTAGATGGCTCCTGAGAGATACTGCAATTTGTATATAGTCTGTTGTTGTTTTGTATGTGTGTGGGACACTAGGTCCCTTACTTTAGACAGTGAGTTCCTGCCTATTAGTTAGAAGCCAGAGAGGCAAGGATTTTGTTTATGTTTTGTTTCTTTTCATGCTAGTAAATAAAACTAGCTGAGGCTATATAGACCAAAGAACTGGACTGGTGTGACATATTTGGCTGATTGCGTGTAAAGTGCAATTGTCTACCCCAGGACAATCTATGACAAAATAACAGATGCCAGGAGTACAAATATGCACCTAATACTTTTATTTATATAAATATGTTTTTTTTTATGATGATCATAAGACAGAAAATAAGTCAAAGGGGTTTCTTAGTTTGAAAGAGTAGCCTCCTCTTTTTCAAACGTGGCGTCCCTACATCTTTCCCATATGGGGGGAGGGCAGAAATGTGGATTCTAAAAGAACTGCCCTACTTGTATTTCCAAAATACTTGATTGACCAAACAATAAATAAAGAGAGTCATCTCAGTTTGAATGAGGACATTCCCTTCTTTCTAATACGGGTGCCCCCTTTTTAAGCACAGAGAGCAAAATCATGGCTCCAAAAAGCCCCCTCCCCAACTAGCTAAAAACTTTGTCAATTAAAAAACTCAAAAAGTGGGTCTCCCATTTATATTGGCATCTGGGCTGTGTGAGATTTGAGCCCCTCCCTCATATTTACTTAATGTTATTTATTTCCTGCTGATCAAAAACAATCACCAGTAAATAACTAGAAACAGGAGTACACATGGGGGCGTGACCTGGACAGCATGTGGTAGCAAACACACTTGCTAATATACTTTTTTACTGCTAATGTCCTGTGGAGTCCTTTTCTTGCAGTCCTTGCATGGTTCTCACTTCACTGTCCATGCCACTGGTCTGCTGTGCTAAAACTGCTCCTTTACGGCTGTGTTTCTGCATGCCTCTCTGGTCAACATACCCTGGACCTACTAAGTTATTATTGCACATATTTGTTAATTTTGAGCGTATCATACGCAAAATCAGTCTGTGAATAGCCACATCCAGCCCATATGCCAGAAAGAGCAGCGCTCTCCGCTCCATCTTTGTACGCAAAGGACACTTACTACAGCCTATGATTTCAGGGAGGGAACGGGGCTGTATTTAAGCCAAGAGATGTTTTTGTGATCTCCAAATTCCATATGCTATGGCTTTCTCTGCCAGGCTCCATGTGGTGACTGAAGGTCGAACATTCTTCTTTGGTTCTTCTCAAAAGGCGACTGTCTGGACTAATCGTGTGACTCCTGGCAGGGCTTGAAGTAAGACCTTTGATGAGTATATGTTTATTATTACCTATGATACGTGTTTCAGAAACTGCATGTTTTCCTTGTCTGCTATGTTTTGATAACTGTTTATAAAATGCACTGTTAGGTACATGCATTTCCATCTGAGATGTCGTTACTAGTCCCGCAGTATGCAAAAATTGGTTGGAGAGCCCACGCCTTTAGGACCTGCTTAAGCTGGGTACACACTACAAAAACTTTAGACCAATCTGTTATCACTAACGATTGTATAAATGACTAAAGTCCCGATCAGCCTGCCGATTCAGGTGTACACACTATACCCAATTACCTTCAGATCTCTGCTCTTCTTCTGTCATAACCATCAGCTACAAGTGATAGCTGCCATGGGTGTCAGTGGGTAAATGCTCAAAGAACTTTGTAAGATTCAGAAGCCAAGATGTTAATTTCTACACTGCTACATAAGATAACAGTCTTTCAGCAAAGGTTGACTGCAAGTCAGACACCATACTCGCTGATACTGATAATCATGCCGGCACCTGTGACCTATCACAAGACTCTGTGTCAAGAGTATAATTTATGCGCTGCAGTAACTTCTCCTAATGCACTATACACTTCGTTTGTGCTCAGATCTCCTGCTCTGAATACGCTGCTGCCCTAGCTGTTAATTTAGTCATTCCTGACAGTTCTCACTACCTCCCGGAGCCAGGTTAACCCATTCATTGCTGGCCTAAGTTACCTAAAGTTACCTTTGAGGGAGTGAAGATCTTCCAGCAGGAAGTGTTGTTCAGCTGAACATAACAGCGTGTGATGGACACAGTGACAGGCTGCATACATGTTAGGATAGATAAGCCGTGGAAAGGCTGCACACAGTGACAGGCTGCTACCTCTCTCTCTCTGGGCAGACAGTGATTGGAACGACAAAAATCAAACAGTACGACCAACCAGATGAAGCGATTATCGGCAGTTTGGGACGACTTTGGATTATCGGTAAGTATACACACTCACAGATATCTGACCAATCAGTCATATATCGTTTGATTGGCCCGATAATCTGCTGAAAACAGTGTAGTGTGTACCCAGCTTAAGTGCTTAGTTTGTCCTCCTTTCTCCTTTCTTTGTTTCCCTTATCGGCCCCTCTTTATTTTTAGTTCTTGCTAGATCTTGTCTGTGTCCTTGCAGCATTGATCTAGTTAATAGTTATAGAATAGCTTGTTAAGTACCAGCTGTTGGGTGGAGTTTGGGATAGATCTATACTTATGTAACTTATATAGTTTTGGGTCGATTATACAGGGTGGTGACATGGGTTTGGTGATAGGTTGATTTACTTTATATTAGCTATCATAACAGCGAGTATGGATAGACATTTTTTGCATGGTACTACTATTAGTTTTCTATGCCTAATATTTGTATTTTTGATGATTGTTGTGGATGGGTGGTTGCATGTTCTCCTGTACTGGTTGAGATTTGTTGTGTATGATTTCTTCCCAGAGAGTCCTTAAAAAGTACCAAAATATCCTATCATTAAATATTAGGGGTCGGAATAACAAAGTCAAGCACTCTCTGGTTTTGAAAAAGAAAAGTGATCCAGATTTGGTCTGTCTCCTGGAAACACATTTAGAAGGTGCTAGAACCCTCTCTTTGAAAAGACCCTAGGTTGGTTGGATGTATCATGCCACTCATACTTCCAATTTGCGTGGGGTCTCTGTGCTGATTCATAAACGACTCCCTTATTTGTTAGATAAAATCCAAACTGACTCTGGGGGTCTGTATGGCACCACCATATAGGAGTGAGGTGCTTAAGAAATGTATAGAATTTATGGCACTCGTCTCTGATTTGCCCATCATCTACATAGGGGATTTCAATAATGTTATGAACAAAAGTGTTTATCGATGGAAAGAACAACATGTTGTAGGCACTCAGACTAACTCAGCCTTTATTGTACTGGTTTACAGAATTGAAACTCGTTGATGTTTGGCACTTGCGGCACCCTGACTCTATCCAATTTTCTCGTTTTTCTGCCTCTTATAATGCTTTTTCCAGAATTCTCTCTTCTACCTGCAGTGTTGAAAGTAGAATATAGAGCTAGGGTGATATCTGACCACTCCCCTCGCCTGTTATTTATATATTTTAATATTACCAGGGGCCAGTCCTACTGGAAATTTAATCCATTCTGGTTGTCAGCTATAATGTCTTTCCCAAACGGCAAAGCACCTGGTGCAGATGGTCCCCCAAAAAAGCTAAATAAACAGCATAGATCTATTTATGTTTGCAAGCTACTGGACACTTTTAATGAACTGTATGAATCTGTCTCTCTCTCTCTCTCTTCAAATATGTCAGAGGCACTGATAGTAGTTATACTGAAACCCAAATTCCTATAGACCTAGATCTGTTATTGACAGATGTGAAGATTCTGGCTAAGCTGTTAGCCCTTAGACTTAATAAAGTTGTGACGGAACTTGTATATCCAGATAAAACAGGGTTCATGCCCATAAAGTCCAACCCCTTAAACCTTAGGAGTTTATTTACCCTTCTACAGATTAGACACTCACACAATGCGGGACATCATACAAGAAGTTGTAGTATCACTGGACGCTGCAAAAGAGTTTGATTCAGTTGAATGGACTTATCTGTGGAAATTCTGGCCTGTTTTGAGATGTGATCCTTGTATGTAAAATGGGTTAAGCTTCTCTACTCTAACCCTGTAGCATGATTGGGTGTGAATAGATATATTTCAAATTCGTTTCAACTAAGTAGGGGCGCCAGGCAGTGGTGTCCACTTTCCCCCATTTTATTTCCATTTGCGATGGAGCTTCTCACCAGTCTGATTAGGAATAACTTAGGAATGTACTCCCTATGTTATAAAAAGGTTTTACAACATAGGGAGTACAAGGTGGCCCTCTATGCCAATGATATTGTTTTTATCTGATTCCAGTGCCTCTATGGTGGCTTTGCTGCAATTGGCAATCAAATTTGGATTTTTTTTGGGTTTAAAAATTAATTGGGACAAATCTAGAGTTTTCCCATTGCTTTGGAATGTCCTGATATGCCTATATCTAATTTCCCGCTGAAATGGACTCCCCAGTTGAAATATCTTGGAATCACTAATGTTACCTCGGACTATGTGTGGCTTAATATACAGCCCCAAATTGATTTTCTCAGGTTTAAAGTCCATACATTGCAGAATAAATTTAATAAAGATGGTGATACAACCAAAATTTCTCTATGTAATTCAACAAGCCCCAGTTTTTGTTCCGCCCTCAGTTTTCGGTAGAATAGATTAATACCTCACTTCCTTTGTGTGGGGAGGGAAGAGGGCTAAGATTATATTAAGCTCCCTATACAGACCCAGATCCTTGGGAGGTCTCATTCTTTATTATTACGCTTCTCCACTGGCCCACCTCAAATTCTGGGTTTCTAATCCTGACTATCATTGACCTACACTGGAAATGTATGTCAATTTGATAGTAACCACACTCTATTACAGGCCTTACTGTCAGGTATGATTGATAACTGTGCACCTCTATTGTTGGTACAAGCTGTGAAAATATGGTCTACTACCAATAGAACGGCAGGCGGGGATGGTTTAGACCCATGTACTACTCTGTGGGATACTATTAAGCTTAAAGAATTATTTTCAGTGGAGGGTAGATCTCGTTTGTCCCGACATGGGATGATGGCAATAAGTCAACTCTATGTAGATATAGATCTTTAAATTCTTTGAGCAGCTGCGAAAGGCATATATTATTCCCCGGTCAAGGTTTTTCTCTTATCTTCAATTCTGACATGCTATGATAGCACTATTTGACAAGGGAATACCGGCTTTGACAGAGGAGCCCATAAAAAAGCTCCTTCAACCTCTTGGATATAGAAGGCTAATCTTCCATGTTTCCTCTTAATCTTGTGCAATTAAGAATAAAAATGGGAGTCCGATTTAGGTATTACTGACAAAGACTGGAGAATTATTCTTAGTAGCTCACATTACTCTACTCATTAACATTTCAGCAGATACAAGTGTATATTTTACATAGAGCGTATTTAACTCTTGTTTACTTAGCAAAATTTGGTTCTGATCATACTACCATTTGCCCAAAATGTGGGAGTGAGTCTGGAACATTTTGGCATCACCTTTGGGAATGACCCACAATTAATGCCTTCTGACTTAAAGGGGGGTATTCAATTGTTAGCGAGTTTTGAAGTTCGAGCGCGTTAAGTCATTTTCTAGCTATTTTTCCTTTTTTTTGAGCGCGGAAACTTCTCCCTCAATTCTATTCTTTTTTTTTTTTTTACCGAAAAGGTGTTTTCGCGCTCCAACCGTTTGTCAATGTTAAAGTATAGGCTGGATGTGAACGCTCAGCGGGAAAAGCTATTCAATTGTTTTTTAACGCTGAGTGTGAAAAAGTAAAATCTGCAGTTTCATCTCGCACCTCCTTGGTCTGCTCAAAGTAAAAGATTTTTTTTTTTAGTTATTAAAAAGAGATATTAAACTGAAGATGAGGTGTAAAAGTAAATTAAAACAACCTGAAAACGTAAAATAACTTTTTTTTAACAAAAATACAGTGTAAATAATGAAATATTTTTTCAAAGTTCCCCCTTTAAAAAAATCCATAAGTGGTGCAGTCCTATTTTATTTAAACTAATTTTTTTTTTTTTTCATTCCAAACACTTGAGTGTACAGTTGTGGTGATCAGCTCTGTGGTGAACTGACTGTTGCCTCAGTGTTTTTTTTGTGCATACCAATCTTTCTGAGCATTTTCCAGTAGTGTTCGTTGGTGGATTATCCAGGATTTCCTAAAGATAAGTATCGTATTTGTGCTTGGTGTTGTCTGTCTGTCAAGTTTGCAAAATTAACATATAAATTAATCACTTACACCAATTTAATATCATATAAAAATAGTGCATCTCACAGGTCCATTCATCCCCTGCACAAACATTCATTTCCCTTACAATTTTTGTTAAAAATAGTTAAATACTTTAGTTTCAAATTCACCCCTTTTAATTATTGTCTCATTTCAATGGAGCCATTCGTGGACACAGTGTGGATGTACATGTATGCTGCATGTATGGAGGAGACTGCTTTGGATGAAATGCAAGGTGCTGCAAATGTGGGAGTGTCTGGAGAGAATGTTGATGTTTGTGATGTGAATGCGGGTATGGAAGAGGGAGAGGCTGTGGGAGAGAATGGTGGACAGGCAATGGCTGCATTGTCCAGTGTGGCAAGTAGGACTAGGATCCCCAGGCCGCGTCTGTACCGCAACAGGCGTTTGCTTGATGGATTGGCCGAGGACGAGGTGAGAAGACTATATCGCCTATCGTCCTCTGCAATTTACAATCTGTATGAGATTGTAAAACAGGACCTGGAACCTCGTTACCCTAGTAACCGTGCAGTCCCTGGACTTGCCAAACTGCTTGGTGTTTTGCATTTTCTTGCCTCAGGAACATTTCAGCCCACCTTGGCAGTTATTGCCGGGTATTCCCAGCCCACTTTTTCTAGGATCCTGTTCCAGGTCCTAAATGCCCTCAAAAAGCACACTGCAACGTTTATTAATTTCCCGCAGTCTGCCAATGAGTGGCGTGAGGTCAAAGCTAAATTTTACGCTTTGTCTCGAATGCCCAATGTGCTGGGTGCAATTGATTGCACCCACATTGCCCTTACACCACCCCGTCGAATGGAAGAATGTTTTCGTAATCGAAAACACTTCCATTCCATCAATGTTCAGATGGTTTGTGATGCTAAGCAAAAAATCACTAATGTTGTTGTTGGTTTCCCAGGTTCATCCCATGACTCCTTCATCCTGCAACAGTCGTCCTTATTCCGTAATTTCGAAGCAAGATCCTTTCCAGATGGCTGGCTGCTTGGTAATTTTTTTTGTATTTTTTTGTTTTTGTTAATTGTGTATTACAGTTGTAAACCCTTAAAAAAATGTAATGATGTGTCACTGTTTTTAAAAATGTTTTTTTTTTTTTTTAAGGCGACGGTGGATATGGAAATCGTTCCTGGTTGCTGACTCCTTTAAGCAACCCTGTATCTTCCTCAGAAAAAAGGTACCAATCAGCACACATTCGTACCAGGGGTGTAATAGAAAGAACCTTTGGTACACTTAAAAGCCGGTTCCGCTGTTTAGACCGGTCCGGCGGTGTGCTTTTATATTCACCCTCCAAAGTTTGCGATATAATTATTGGTTGCTGTATTCTTCACAATATTTGTATTGCAAACCAATTGGAGGTTGAAATTGATCCAGACATTAGTTTGGATTTGGACCTTTCTCCTGAGCTTGGTCAGATGGAGGAGTTTGCAACTCATGTTCGTCAACGTGTAATAGAAGATTTTTTTTCATGTAAGTATTATTTAGAATGGTAAAATTGATGTGTGTATTTTATAAAAAAAATAATGTTCTTGTACTATTATATATACAGGAATGATGGCAAACTGTGTACCTGGCCCCAAAGGAGGATATAATCTAGCTTTTCAGAAAATGGGTAAGGAAGTGAAAAATAACATCATGGTGAGTATAATTGTTTTTTATACTTTAAAAAAATGTATTTGTTGTATTGCATTTATATGTAAGGGAGTGATGTGATTGGATATGTCAATTGATAACTGAAATCTTTTGACAATATTGCTGACCCTTAATAATTTTTTTATGAAATGCAAATCAAATTTATTTTTCTTAATAGAGTGATACTGACCTAATTTTCTTTTTTCTAATAGATCTCCTAAAAACAAAGCAACATGGATCTTTTGGATATTGGACTGAAAAAAAGATATGCAGAGAGAAGCAGTGTGGTGTCCATTTATTTTATTTTTTTTTCTCTAGGACTATACACAATACAATAAAAACGACTTATTCCAAAATGTATTCATATATAAGTTTCAAAAAGTGATCACTGCAGTACCTTTTTGAATAATCATCCAACAAAAGTGACTTTACTCTTAAATATTGTTTCCTTTATTTTTTTATATCAATAAACAATTATTTTTTTTTATTTTTTTTTTTTTTTGTGATAGGCACTATAGCAGGGGAAGAGAAACGCAGTTTGGTCCCACTGTCATAATTAATAATCAACCACATACTGTTCAGTGCTGCCCTTGATTCCTTAGTGAGTGCTGTCCCCTAAAAATTGTAGTTGGCCTCCCCCCTAGGGACACCCAGCCCAGTGCTGATAGCACTACGGTTCTTCCTAATACCCCTGGCCTGGGGCTTATAAATGGGCATTTTGTTTTTATAAAAAAAAAAATAATATTTATTTGAGGAACTACATGTCCCAGCCAGCAATGTTTGCCTAAATAGTGTGGCCATGCAGCTACTACTCTAACTACAAGCATCAGGATTCCCATGGCACCCAAAAACGATTGATGCCACTTTGAGAACCAAAAGTGTCTTCATGCTCTTACACACATGGCTGGCTGGGATCTGTAGTTCCACAAATCAAATTATTAAATAAAAGCACAACACCCTCATTACAACCACAAATCTTTATAAAAACAAATAAAAAACCCAAGAAATACAATAAACACCCTCATGTACACCTTATTCAAAGAAAAAAAGTAGGATTGCTGAAATACTCTGTTGCAGCCTTTACTAGAAAGACATGACAGCTACCGTGTTCTGATGCAGATGTACATCTTCTGAACCTAAATTTAAAGTTAAGCCTAGTGCAGCCGACCTACTGCTGTTTAATTAGAAAAACTCTGGAAAAAATGTCAAAGCGTAACCCATATTTTCAATAAAACAGCACTGGGCAAACCAGCCTGGGTGATTAGCACTATAGCAGGGGTAAGAATGTCATAATGATTAAACACCCACAGACTGTTCAGCGCTGAGCTGGATTCCCTAGGGAGTGTGTTCCCCTTTAAAAATGTAAACGAGCCACCCCCCCCCCCCCTAGGGACACTCACCCCACTACTGATAGCACTAGGGCTCTTCCTACCACCCTGGGCTGTGGGTAGTAGGGTAATAAAGGAAGAATATTTGTGTAAAAAAGTGAAATAAAAAACCATTTTATGTTGTGGAACTACAGGTCCCAGCCAGCATTGTTGCCCAAAATAGTGTGCCCACGCTGCTACCAGTATAAGTACAAGCACCAGCGTACCCACGGCAGCCAGGGCATGTTGGCACTTGTCAAAGCACAAGTGGAAACATGACGTGACACCCACGGCAGCCTGAGACCTGTAGTTCCACAAAACAAAATTTTTTGTTGGTTTCTTTTATATAAATATTTTTTTTGGGTAATGAGGTTGTTGTGATTTTATTTTACTATTTTGTTAAGTGGGTATGCTGGTGCTTGTACTTATACTAGTAGCAGCGTGGGGACAATAATTTGGCAAACATGGCTGCCTGGGACATGTAGTTCCACAAATCTGATTTTTTTTTTTTTTTTTCCATACTATTACCCTACTACCCAGAGCCCCTGCCTAGTAGGAAGAGCCCTAGTGGTATCAGCACTGGCCTGGGTGTCAATAGTGGGGTGGCACGCTTACATTTTTCAAGGGGAACACCCTTGTTAGCGAATCCAGGCCAGCGCTGAACAGTCTGTGGGTGTTTAGTCATTATGGCATTCTTACCCCTGCTATAGTGCCTATCACCCAAGTTGTTTGGCTATAATACACCCTGTTGTATCAATACCTTTTTAAAGAAAACGCTATACTTAGTTTAATCCCATTGAAAATTATCTCAAACTGCTATCTTGAGTGTTAAACATTCAACTCTTTCCCTGGAAGTTAATTTAATAATACTATTTCTTACCTAACCACAACTTTTTTAATTTTATATTTAATTAAATTAAAAATATGTATGCAAATTTAACCACTAATGACTATATATCAGAGTAGGAGCCATTACAACCGTCATACATGTATACAAAAAAGTTTAGGGTACATGTAAAAATGTCATGTCTATTCTCTCTATTGTCATGTGCTGTTTTTTTTTTCTTTCAAAAAATGGTTGCAGTAGTTCACAGTTAACAAGTCTACAACATCCCAACTTTAAAAAATGGTAATACTATCCCCCTAAAATATTGGCAAGGTAACTGCATTTGATGAAGGTGTATCTATCTAATAATTAAAGGAACAAGAAATTCAAAAGTAAAATTTTATTGTACAAAATACATAAGATTTTTAATACATTTTTCTTAAGTTCATTCAGTCCCTTGGATTTTCAAGCTGTTTCTTTAAAATGACATCCACCAATTCCATCCGAACATCTGCAAGAAATTTTTTTTATTAAAAGCTTATCTTTGAAATTAATATTACATTTCACATCTAAATACTGGAACATTGATATAGTGCTTTAGTTTATATGGACACAAAACATATCCTATTGTTGGACTCTTGATAAGGAGAAAAATGTTAACATTCAAATAGACTGCATTAAAAATGTATGTCTAAGTCAATAGTTATATAGTTTTTTACCTGAAAACTCTAGTTATGTCTGCAATTTTCGATTCCATGTTCCTGAAAGTTGTATCCATCCAATATTTGGGTGCAATCTTAAAAAAGTAAAAATAAAGAAGTGTATGTAAAACCTGTATTTTTTAACAAAATACAAACATAACTTTTAAAACAAGGAAGGATCAGTATGGAGTACAATATTCATTGTCCATGTCACATCATATCCCTTCCATTCTGCAAAAAAAATTAAAAAATTACATTTTTATGAAAAAGAATAAACTGAAACAAACTCACCAAATATTTAACAATGCTGATCATTCCTGATGTTGAAAGGTCTGTACATTTGACTTTTTCCTGTGTTAGGATAAAAAACAAAAAATATGATTACTTAAATTTTCCAAAGAATAAAAAAAAAAAGGAAAGATATATTTATGTATATATAGAGATATATATATATATATATATATATATATATATACACACACACACGAGGAGACAGACACACACAGAGACTCACACACACACGGAGACTCAGACATTTCAGGCATGCATCCTAGAGAGAAATAAATAAATACCAAATAACATTGTAACGTAATGCTTTTGGATGATGTTATCCTCTTGCTTTCACTTCCTACGCATTTTGATCCACGATGCTTCTGGGTTACCTAGAATTGAATGTAAAACATAGAAATTAGGATAAATTTACATTCGTATAAGAAACTTATGACATTACTGTACATATGACATATTTGTGTTTTTATGTCACTAACCTATTATCAGTTATACGCTTCTTTTAACTAATCATTTTCTTACCCTTCTTCCTCAGATGAGACGGGGTTGATGATTTCCTCTTCTGGATGTTCCTGTAACAATCTCCTCCTTGCTGACTCCGCTCTTCTTACTTCCACCACGGGGGTGTGTAGTGCAGATGACGTCCTCTGCTGTGGTGTTGGGGGAACAAATCCAGAAATGTTCCAATCGGCTAATGGGACTGAAACATTACCCTGTACTCGCCGGAGTCTCAGCTCTTCACTGATATTCATTACATGCATTGACAGCATTTGCAGATGCATTGTCTGTTGTTGTTGTAGCATATGCATCTGTGCCATGGATTGATTCATCTGGTAATACACTGCTGTATTCTGCTCCATTGCAGCAGCCATTCGCGTTTGTAAGTTGTTATTTACTTGAATAGATGCTGACATTTCACTGTGCACTGTGATGAGTCGCTCCAGTAACGAATTGGTGGTATTACGGGAGCTTCGTACCTCTTCCACAACAGACGTTAAACGGTCTACCGAGTCACCAATTCTCTGAACTCTGTCTTCCTTCCATCTTTCTGGCAAAGTCTGTGATGGAATGAAACCGAGTGGCTTGTTCTGGCAGACCGTGCACCAGTTGTGTTGGAAGACTGGTGCCTGTGGAAGGTACCCTTGCTTGAGATGGACCTTCCCCTTCGGTGGTTGGAACTTAAAAGTTGGGGAAGGCTTGCTGTAGCATCTCAAATCTTGTTGCAGCATCTTCGTGGACCAAACTGTCAACTGGCGAAAATGTCAGTGATTGACTGTCATGTTCTAATTCCTCTGTAAAACCAAAAAAAAAATACTACATCAATTATTCAGATATTACATTATATGATTTCAATGTTTAAAATAATTTGAGTAATGCATGTATTCTGATAAAAAAATAAAAAAAAAAATTAGTCACCGGTTACTGAGCAGACAGGAGATGCTATTTCTTCCATGGCAGCTTGAGAAAAAAAGGTGGATACTGGTGTTACCACCTGTTCCCTTGGGATGATGGATTCTAAAACATAAAATAAACAAATAATAATTAAAATTTGTCTATTAAATACCCCAAAAATATGTGAGACATTTCTTTATCTAAAATGATACATGTGTACAATTACAATATGTATATTCCTATGGATCTGAAAAAAAAATACGATTATAATGCTAGATAGTTATGGACACACAATTTTCAACATCATCATACCTTCACGACTATGAGCAAGGGTTATTGATGTTCCCCCTTCTTCACACATCTCTTCAACGGGTCGGCCTTCTATACATAAAAATAAATTAGATAAAATAAATTATTACATATATATATATCTATATATATAGATAGATAGATAGATAGATAGATAGATAGATAGAGAGAGAGAGAGAGATAGATAGATAGGTATATAGATAAAAAAAAAATGACACATTAAAAAAAAAAGTTGCTGAGACCAAAGAAAAAATTAATTCTGTGTAAACATTACCTCGCTGTACATCAGCAACAGGTTCCGAGACGTGTACCTCAGTCACTCTTCTTCTCTTGTGAGCTGTAAGTTAATTTTAAAATACTATTAGATGCTATTATTAATTGTTGACAAGGATTTAAATAGTAATCAAGAGTGACAATGAGGAATAGTGAGTGAGAGAGTGTGATAGTGAAAGGAAAAGATAGAGAGAGATAAAGCAATATTAAAGAAAAAAAGAGGGAGAGTGACAGTTAAAAGAGAGAGTGATAGTGAAAGAGCGAGAAAGAGAGAGAGAGAGAGAGAGAGAGAGAGTGAAATAGAGAGAGACATTGATAGACCTAAGAGCGACAGTGATATAACAAGAGAGAGAGTTATAGTAAAAGAGAGAGTGATAGTGAAAGAGCGAGAAAGAGAGAGAGAGAAAGAGAGAGAGAGAGAGAGTAAAATAGAGAGAGACATTGATAGACCTAAGAGCGACAGTGATATAACAAGAGAGAGAGTTATAGTAAAAGAGAGAGAAGGAGATATATGCATATTGTTTTACAATGCAAATATAATTACCTTTTTTATTTGGTTCAACAGTTTGGGCAGGATGAGTAGACTTGGTTAAACGGCTTTCTTTTTCTGTAAAAAATAATTATAATAAGCTTTGCAAAATGTACTATATTTAAAATATATTCTATCTACTTGATCACAATATATACCTTGATTGGAAGCCGTTGTCGCTACTTCCACTGCGACTTGTCTTGGCATAAGCAATGTCACACCTATAATAAAAAATAAAATTTATTTTTAGTTATATAGAAGCAATAACATTACATTTTTGTTTTTGGACTATTTTATGGAAATATTAGATGCACCAAAAATAACAACTTACATTTTACATTGGAAGAATATTTTTTTGATATATATTAATTGCATGCAATAATTATAGTAACAAGTGTGACATCAATTCCCTGGTATTATTAGACAAATGATATACATTTCTATCTTACTATTACAAAATTATAAACATGTAAATATGTATGTGTATATGTAGATATGTATGTGTATATGTAGATATATATATACACACACTTGTAGGTTAATTGACTGCTATTGGAATTGACCCTAGTGTCTGTGTGTGTGAATTTAGACTGTAAGCTGGGTGCAGGGACTGATGTGAGTGATGTGAGTGATTTCTCGATACAGTGCTGTGGAATCTGTGGCACTAAAAAAAAAATGGTGATGATGATGTATGTACATACATACACAAATATGTTTGATTAAATTTTGATGTAAAACCCAATAAAGTAATAAACAACTTTATTATGGAACTTTATTTTTTTTTTATTTAACATAGGTGATATTGTCCATAAAAACTGTTATGTGTGAATAATATTGCTTTAAGGTTAAAAGTTTAAGGGCTACATTTAATAAGCTGTCAATTAGAAAAATTGGGGATGTTGCCTATAGCAATCAATCTAATTCTAGCTTTCATATAAAGCTAGAATCTAATTGGTTGCTATAGGCAACAGCCACACTTTTGCTAACCCGCAGCTTAGTAAATCTAGCACTATAATGGGTGTAATGTGTAGTGTAAAGTATGTAATCTATTGAGCATGTATACATGCATGTTACATCTTTATATCATACCTTCTCCTTCTACACTCCTCTGGCCCTTGTGTCCTTGAGAATAACCCAAATCTAAAATACATTAAAGAAAGATTTATTAGTACATCTTTATATAAGATTTTGGCAAGGCAAGTAAAAAAAAAAATTACAAAAAAAATTTTTTTTATTATACATTTGCCATTTACCTCCTGATTTGAATTTTCTCTTCCGGGGTACTGCTTCACTTTCATGTCTTCTCCTTTGTGCTGCATCTTGTTCTGCAAAATTGTAAAAAAAAATTTAGAATTCTATACAAATTTAATTGACATCGTCACTTTTATAGACAATTATACATACCTCGTGGCTGGAAGGTGGATGGATCAAGGGTGTCCACTGTCCCTTCCACTCCTTCCACAAGATCATCACTGAGAATTTGCCGCATCTTCTTCTCCCAAGGCTTAAATTTTAGGCGCAGTGGCTTGCCACCACCGGTTCCCCTAGAATGACGGGCAACGGCTGCCATCTTTGCCTTCGTGGTGCGCTTGCAGTCCCGAAAGCGTTTCATGCAAACCGCAACTGATCGGACTCGAACACCTACTGCGGACACAGCAGAGGCAATCTGGGACCAAATCTTCTGCTTATGCTTGAAGGACGCCTTCAGCGATTGGGCACCCTTCAGTGTCTCGTAATGTTGCAGTACCCCAGCAACAAGGACTTCATTCTCCTCAAGTGTGAAGCGCCTGGATCGTGTTACAGATGGTCCTTCTTCATCATCAGATCCACTCTCTGTAAGATGTTGCTGCTGGGTGCTTGTGCTGGCTTGCACGCTGCTCACAAACTGCTGCCGCCTTCTTTCTTCTTGGCGCTCCTCAGGACGGTCTCTCCATTCCTCGCCACTGCTGACAATTTCTTCTTGGGTTCCCTGTGTAGAAGAAGAAGAAGAATCCCTACGCTCCCTAGACATGGCTACTCTAATAAATTTTCTTTGCAAAAATAAATAAAAACTATTGACTATTTAACAACACTTGCCTAAGGATACAGTACAATATCCTACTATAATACTAATAACAATTAATTAAACTACACAAGTACTTGACTAAAAAAAAAATTCAGTTGTATTAAAAATAAATTATAATATAATTTTTAAGTTACCAAACTAGGTTAAATACAATCTATAAACTACAGAAAACTAAATGATAACTAAGGGAAAAAGGACAATAATACAACTGTAGAAATACAGCAAAAAAATAATGTAACACTAGATAAAAATATAGCAGTTGTATTTTAACTAAATTATATTATAATTTTTAAGGGACAAAACTACGTGCAATACAATCTATGTAGACTGCAAAAAAGTAAATGCAAACTAATTCAATTTTTATCCTAAAACAAGTCAAAACTGCAATTGCTTAAATACAGGAAAAAAAAAATTTTTTTTTTTAAAAATGTGTGTGTATGTAATAAATGTATATATATATATATATATATATATATATATATATATATATATATTAATATATAAAAAAAAGGAGATATATGTGTGTGTGTGTGTGTGTGGTGGGTGCAATTAAATAAGTGTGGTATGTCTGTAGTATATTCTTGTGTGTATTTGCCTGTATTGTAAAAAATAAAATGTTATTTTTTATAAAAAATATGTGTATAGTGCAGTGTAGAGTCAACTCACTAATCCAATTTCGAAGATTAGAGCAATGGAGAGCAGTCAGGAGTCACAAGCCTCAGGAGTCACAAGCCACAGCAGTCACCAACCAAGTCAGCCAACAGCTATCAGCAAATGACAGTTTGCTGTTGGCTGCATTATTTTTTCATACTGAGCTGCCAGCGTAAAACACTCCCCTTAGATTTCAAACTCGCTAGGACCAATAGTAGAGCGCGAGGCGGAGGATGCAAAAAAACATTTGCATTGAGCGAGTTTGTTTTTAAAACGAGCGCTCAAACGGCAATAAACGAGCGCGGATTTTTTTTTCTTTTTCGAGCGCGAAATTTTATCGCGTCTCGCTAACAATTGAATACCCCCCAAAGTCATTTACTGTATCAGTAAAACAGGTGCTTCAATCCCCTTACGGTCACCAGCCACTTACCTTTTTGGGTTGAACCTAAAGCACATGAAGGATAAAGTAATACAAGAGCACATATTGCATTGATTTATAATGGCTGCATATCCCAGTTATGGAAGGCCCACATTAGTCTGACAATTCACAATAGGATTGCTTTGGTCAATGACATGATAGGACATGAGAGATTTGCTTATACTAGTAGGATGGCCTTTCCGAAATGTAAAAGTATCTGGGGTAGGTGGTTTGACTCTCCTTGTGCTTTAGCCTCCATGAGGAGGTTGAGAGTGGATGACAGAGCCTACAAGCACCCATAACCGCTAACATTAACTACATTGATATCAACTTCAATTATGCTATTACTACTTACGTGTTTCTCTACATATATTATCAAAGCTTCCATTTTCTTTTTTTTTTTTCTTTTTTTGTTTTGCAATTGTTGGGACTGCAGTTATTAGATGAGCTTTTAGAACCAGGCTAACAGAGGTCTTCACCTTTAGCACCCACCTTTACTATACTTGTTCGGAGGTACACGGATGCCCCCAGGACTTAAGCTTAGAGGTAGTAAAAGCTTATCTAAATAACCACAGCGCAGGAGGTAAGCGGAATGCTAGAGGAGGATGTCAGGAACAGGCCAGGGTCATTGGAAATTTGCAAGCAGGATAACCAAGGGACAGGCAAAAGGTCTGGGCAGACAGCATACAAGAATTATCCAAAAATAGACAGAGGTCAAGGAGCACAGGAGTTCAAGCAGGAACCAGAAAACAGACCAAAGTCACAACAGGGAATAAAGGGCCTGATTCATTAAGGATCTTAACTTGAGAAATTTCAACTCCTGGACAAAACCATGTTACAATGCAAGGGGTGCAAATTAGTTTTCTGTTTTGCACATAAGTTAAATACTGACTGTTTTTTCATGTAGCACACAAATACTTGATAGCTTATTTGTACACTGAAATTTAAAGTTGATATTTGCGCTAAGATGTATTATGTTAATTTAACTTGAACAATAAAGAGGGCTTTGGACTTTCCACCAATGTGTTTGATCATATTCAACGTTATTAAATAATAGTTTTACGGTAAGAAAGCAGAGTTGTCAGTGGGGTGCTGACACCCACATCTGCTATGTAATGGCATTTTGCCAGAATTCCTATCTTAATTTGAAAACACTTTTTTTTTATATTTTTCCCAATAAATATTGTTTGAATGTCTACTGTATTTCCAGTGATGCCATTTTTTTTAAACCCCAGGTCAGCAATGAGAGCAAAAAAATAACATAGATGGTAATAGAAATTTTAAGCGAGTTTTAAGCGACAATAGAGACGGTCAATCAACAATCACAGTGTTATTAAATAAAACAGTGTTCCTGAGATTAAATTTGTTTATCACCAACATATTCATTATGCAAATTGCATAAAAGGAAAAAGAAGATAACCATTACATTAAAGATTTTCCTACAGATATAAATGAAAAAAGAGCACAGTAATGAGACCATGGAAAATGCTAGCTGGTGTCTGTAAATTTCAATACTTATTAATAAAAGAAAATTGCATCAATTAATGTATACAGCCCAATTATGCATCTGACTACATTATTTCGTTTAATCCTCATTGCTGGAAGGTTTGTTTTCCTTAATGTTTTCAGTTAAAAATAAATAAATTCAAAGATATATATTTTTATCTTTAGATTACTTACAGTAAACTGCAGCTAGAGTGACACATAAAATCATACATAATAATACAAAGAAATGTTGAAGATGAAAAGTTATGCAACGATAGCATTGGCAATTAACTGCTGTACTGTATAGTACAATGATAGTTGTTAGTGGTTGCAGTGTACAGAAATTAGAGGCTGAATTGCAGAAAATGGCTGCTATACAGTGGTATGTGGTTACATTGTGCAAAGAGTAGAGCCTGCATTGTACATAGCTTGGAGGACACATTGTAAAAAGGTTAGAAGCTACCTCATAAAATGGGTATTATAGAGAGGACAGAGGTTTTATTGTACATAGGTTCGTGGTAGGACAGAGCTGACAAATTTTTGCCTTGGTTTAAATACAGGCAAGTAGACCATACTTTACTACCAGCTGACAATGGTGGGAAAATGAGCTTGGCGAAAACATGTGGATGTGGTTTGCCTTATGTACTTGTAGTTTTATTTGGCCAATGAAACACATGAAAAATTGTTATTCTAAAATTGATGTTCAAAGAGCTATAACTTCTGCTACTAATATTTTTATCATTAATAACTTCAATTGTTCATCACTTTCAGGATAATCTTCACAACAAGGAGATTATTATTTTTAATTATTAATTATAATTCAATAATAACATAATCACCAGTTATTTATATAGTGCCACTAATTCTGCAGCACTGTACAGAGAACTCACTCACATTAGTCCCTGCCCCATTGGAGTTTACAGTCTAAATGCTCTAACATATAAACACACAGACAGAGGGAGAGACTAGAGTCCATTTGATAGCAGCCAATTATCCTACCAGTATGCTTTTGGAGTGTGGTAGGAAACTGGAGCACCCAGGGGAAACTCACGCAAACACAGGGAGAACATACAAACTTCACATAAATAAGACCATGCTCGCGAATTCAACTCATGACCCAAGTGCTGTGAGGCAGAAGTGCTAACCACTAAGTCACCATGCTGTTCAGCCTTCTCAAAGTGTACTTCTTTAACGTCAAGTCTTACATTAGTAAGTTAGTGACTCTGGTTTTATTTCCTATTTTGTTCTGAAACTTATTTGTGCAACTTATTTTGTATGCCTTGTTATTAACTGTTTTGTAATTAAGCCTTGGGCACATTTTTTGGATTAAATACATTTAATCTAGCATATTCTCTGTGATTCTTTGTGAACTTATGAAGCCAAGTGAGGTTCATGCTACATGTGTATGTGATTTAAGTGTGTAATATTAATAAGTGGTTTTGGTCAAAATAAGGACTCCATAGAAAATGCTTTGTGGTGGCAGAAAAGGTGTATTCATTGGTAAGTGGCCAAGGTAACAAGCCAGCTGTTTCAAATTGCTGTTTCTGAGACAGGCTGGGGGTTCGTGACAAACTGGTCTAATGAAACAGTAGATTGCAGTAGTACTTTAAGTATAAAATGTGAACAAGATTTACCAGTAACACTACAGCAAATGCTTACATTATAAAGATATATTGCTTATATATTCTAGCAAGACAAAGAACAATATGTAATCTAGATCCAATTGTCTTATGCATCATTCTGATGTTTAATAGGATCAGAATATATATGTATATGTGTAGGTATATGTGCTTTTGTTACATTTGCAATTGCACTTATTAGATAAAGCATAATAAATGAATATTGTATAACAAATATAAACTTAATATCACCTTTATCATGTTACATATATAAATTTAATTTCACTTAAATTGTAAATTGCTGTGAATTATTTTATTGAAATAGCTTTTGTGATTGATATACAATACAAAGAGCATCTTAATAACCAATATATAACACAGTGAACATTCTAATAACCTCTATACAATACATAAAGCATTCTTGTGGCCCCTATACAAAATAAAGAGCATTCTAGTGATCTTTATACAATACATAAATTATTATAGCTCTTTAGATGATTCAGATAATTTCCTGGTAACATCTATAGAATTGAGAGAGATTTCTTGTGTACACATACAAAACAGATAGAGTTTAGATAACCTCCAAAAAAAGAAACAGATTACAATGGCAATTTTTTTGAAAAAAAATAAATGTAAATATATAAATTAATCAGTTGTCGGAAGTGGTGGTGTATACGGTGGTATGTCATACCGCCACTTCTCATACTGCCTTCATTATAACACTATCACATTCCATTCACTTACATTATATATACAGTGGTAGAAGTAGGGTGTATACGGTGGTATGTCATACCGCCACTTCTCATACTGCCTTCATTATAACACTATCACATTCCATTCACTTACATTATATATACAGTGGTAAAAGTGGAGGTGTATACGGTGGTATGTCATACTGCCACTTCTCCTACTGCCTTCATTGTAACACTATCACATTCCATTCACTTACATTATATATACAGTGGTAAAAGTGGAGGTGTATACGGTGGTATGTCATACCGCCACTTCTCATACTGCCTTCATTGTAACACTATCACATTCCATTCACTTACATTATATACACAGTGGTAGAAGTGGGGTGTATACAGTGGTATGTCATACTGACACTTCTCATACTGCCTTCATTATAACACTATCACATTCCATTCACTTACATTATATATACAGTGGTAGAAGTGGAGGTGTATACGGTGGTATGTCATACCGCCACTTCTCATACTGCCTTCATTGTAACACTATCACATTCCATTCACTTACATTATATACACAGTGGTAGAAGTGGGGTGTATACAGTGGTATGTCATACTGACACTTCTCATACTGCCTTCATTGTAACACTATCACATTCCATTCACTTACATTATATATACAGTGGAAGAAGTGGGGTGTATACGGTGGTATGTCATACTGACACTTCTCATACTGCCTTCATTGTAACACTATCACATTCCATTCACTTACATTATATATACAGTGGTAGAAGTGGGGTGTATACAGTGGTATGTCATACTGACACTTCTCATACTGCCATCATTGTAACACTATCACATTCCATTCACTTACATTATATATACAGTGGTAGAAGTGGGGTGTATACGGTGGTATGTCATACCGACACTTCTCCTACTGCCATCATTGTAACACTATCACATTCCATTCACTTACATTATATATACAGTGGTAGAAGTGGTGGTGTATACGGTGGTATGTCATACTGACACTTCTCATACTGCCATCATTGTAACACTATCACATTCCATTCACTTACATTATATATACAGTGGTAGAAGTGGGGTGTATACGGTTGTATGTCATACCGACACTTCTACTACTGCCATCATTGTAACACTATCACATTCCATTCACTTACATTATATATACAGTGGTAGAAGTGGGGGTGTATACGGTGGTATGTCATACCGACACTTCTCATACTGCCTTCATTGTAATACTATCACATTCCATTCACTTACATTATATATACAGTGGTAGAAGTGAGGTGTATACAGTGGTATGTCATACCGACACTTCTCCTACTGCCTTCATTGTAACACTATCACATTCCATTCACTTACATTATATATACAGTGGTAGAAGTGGAGGTGTATACGGTGGTATGTCATACTGACACTTCTCATACTGCCTTCATTGTAACACTATCACATTCCATTCACTTACATTATATATACAGTGGTAGAAGTGGGGTGTATATGGTGGTATGTCATACTGTCACTTCTCATACTGCCTTCATTGTAACACTATCACATTCCATTCACTTACATTATATATACAGTGGTAGAAGTGGAGGTGTATATGGTGGTATGTCATACTGACACTTCTACTGCCTTCATTGTAACACTATCACATTCCATTCACTTACATTATATATACAGTGGTAGAAGTGAGGTGTATACAGTGGTATGTCATACCGACACTTCTCATACTGCCTTCATTATAAAACTATCACATTCCATTCACTTACATTATATATACAGTGGTAGAAGTGAGGTGTATACAGTGGTATGTCATACCAACACTTCTCCTCCTGCCTTCATTGTAACACTATCACATTCCATTCACTTACATTATATATACAGTGGTAGAAGTGGAGGTGTATACGGTGGTATGTCATACCGACACTTCTCATACTGCCTTCATTATAAAACTATCAGATTCCATTCACTTACATTCCCATTACATTTTTCTTAACTTCACTTCAAAAATTCCCATACTTCCACTTCTAAATGTCCACTTCGACCACTGAAATGAAATATAGGAAAATAAAGAGAGAAATAAAATAAATAAATTGACCAACTAATTATCTTCTTGTGTTGTTGCGGAAACAAAGGACAACAGTCTCAGCCAGTCTTAGGATAAGGATTCATTTTGAAAAAATGGGTATTTCTGTATTAATGGCATGTGTACATGAAATGATTCATGTGTACAATAAAATAATAGTTAGTCACATTATTGTGTCAGCCTCCTTTCACAATCCTTCTTTTTCAGTCCGGATGCTGCAGGAGTGAGAGTCATGAGGAGTCTATTCTAGTGGTCTCTTCCTCTCATGAGACCATTCAGACTGGTATAGAGAGTATAGGAGCCAATTAATCAAACCAGGGATCCCTTCCCCATTGCAAAAATGAAGCAGCCACCCAGAGGCAGGGCCATAAACTGTGCTGCCAGATTTGGCTGTAGGCATAAAGCAGACCAGTATTAGACAAAATGGGGCCATGGACATAAATCATTGTGGGGCCTCCTACACACTGAACCAGCATCCACCGCAACATCTCTTTTATGCTTCCCAAAATATATTGACCCCATGTTTCCTATATGGTTGCCCATGTTCACCCTCACGCTGCAATGTTCAGTGGTTAGTTACTGTAATGTACATGGGATAATGACTGCATTGTAGAATAATGTAACTGTATTGTAAAGAAGGTGAAGGCTACATTGTAAAGAAGTTAGATGTTGCATTGTCCACATGTGAGAGGTAGAGATAAACAAAGCTGCAGCAAAATTTTTCACAGGTCTAGTTTTGCAGTGGAACAGGTTTTGCAGAGCTGCAAAGTTACAGTGATACACTTTTCAAATTTCACTGTTGCTTCCCCATTATGTAGTAGTAAATTTTCTATGAATAGAGCTATGATATCATTGGTCTACGAATTCTGCTTTGTGGTAAGGTTGGGGTAAGGCTAGAGACACTGAGCCAGTGAAACATGCAAAATGAGTGGAGTCTTCACTGTACAGAGGTCAGCAACTGCATTATAGAGAGGCCAGTGGTTACATAATACTGAGAAGAGCAAATTTATGGTACAGAGGGTAGTGATCGCATTGTACAGAAGTTAGAGGTAGCATTGTATTGAGTTTAGTGGCTGCATTGTACATTGGTTACAGGCTTTATTGTACAGAAGTTACAGGCAGCATTTTAAAGCGTGTGTCTAATGATAAGTGGCATGTTATAAAAATTGAAAACAACATGAGTTTAGTTTGGGCTACATTACATCCATATATTTATTGTATACACATAAAATACATTGTCAGACATTGAGAGTTGTCTCTATGGAGAGCTAAGTCAGAGTCAGAGATGGAGAATAGAAACACAAAATTGGCCTGGGAGGCCGATGCAAATCTAACCCATGAAACATTTCTAACACTCAGGAAACAGGTATCTGGCTCTCAAGCATAGCTAGCTGTTATTTCTAAAGAAAATCTATTTTTTAAAATAAAGCATGTCACATCAGAGATCATCTTGCTTGACACTGAATAATTAAGCACAGCCGAGTCTTTAAATCACCATTTACTTGCAATTAGTAATTGTGGTATAACTGCAGTTGCTCTGTTTATTATCTCAATATTGAAGTTGGTATCACAATATTGAAGTTTCTTTTCAGCTGTTTATTATTCTGAATTGTACTATTCACTTTTTTAGTGGTTGCTCTTAATAGGACAGGTTTCAACATATAATACAGTAGTGCTTGGAAATTCAGAGTACACTTTTCCTCAGAGTATGTGTACCAGCATTGTATCTTACTAGCCATTTACAATGTATATGATATCAACATAACACATCTGGACAATATCCGATATACAGTGTATAGTAGAAGACTCAAAGTATACCTCACCCCCAGGGCCGGTTGAACATGGGAAGCCCAGTAAGCACAGCAGGGGGGGGGGCCTCTGAACAGAGCAAGGATCGGAATAGGCTCACCAAGGCACATCCGTGCAGGGAAACTGCGCATGTGCAAATTGCCAACAGGGGGCAGTGGAAATACCCTGCTCGTCTCTCAGGTTATGACATTTACTAGATCCGTAGCTAACTGGCTGGTTACAGTATATATGAGGGTAACAGTTAAAACTCTAGTCCATGCCGCAGCTAGAGACATGATATTATTATCCGTACTCAATTGAACATACCCCATTGTGCAAGCACAGAAAACACACACACTACAGAACTCGATGATGCCAGATAGATAGATATATATATATATATATATATATTTAGATATATATATATGTATATGTATATTTATATATATATGATAGGTGCAACAGAAGGAGACAGGCGCACAGTAGCTTAGTATTTTTCAGAGTTAATAGTCCGAACTCAGTGGGTATATGTGTAAGGCTAAAAACTTAAAACTTTAAAGATGTTCATTAGTCCAAGCATCTGGGTGGTTTTTCAAAGACCATGTACACTCACTCCAGTCCTGTACATTCATAAAAAGAAGACAGAGATATCAGAATAATGTCAGATAACTGGTGTGTTCAATCATGTACCCATCACCTTACCAATATGAAAAAAGGTTTTGCTTATCTGTATGTTTTCATCTAGTTGTAAATGTTCACATCTGGTTCATTCCATCAACCAATATATAGGAAACAAAAAGGTTGTCCCACATAGTGTAGTATATTAAAAGTAATATGAATTTATTCACAAAGATATTATAAAGTGCATGCTCACAATATAAACAATAACAATAAGCTTATCTGTAATTCCAATAGGGTCCTTAATCTCCACAGCCGTGGGTATCATGTCAGGATATCTCTGCTACTGGATAGCTGAATATAGATAATAATAATAATAATAATGGAGGGTACTAGGTGTCCCTCTGCCTCAAAGCGTTTCGTCTCTAAGACTTCCTCAGGAGAGTGATAAACAACTCTCTGCCATGGAGATGTTTATATAATGTGCGGCGGCCATCTTGCGCATGCACTCTGTATAGCACCAACTGCGCATGCGTGGCCCTCTCGTAATCGTGCAAATATATTACAGTGATTTCTCAGAAATTCTTTCACTGTATCTAATTACAGGCCAATAGTAGTCTACAGGCGCCCTAAACACAAGTGAAACGGTTGCTCATATCTCAATATTAGTCCGTCGGCCATTTTTTTTATCAACAAATAGAACACATTTAATGCTCAAACATAGAACAGCCATTTTGGAAAAGGGAAAGATATAATTATAACTACCCTTCTAAGACACCATCAGTTGATCAGTAATATACATCTGACAGCTTATGCATATTTAATCTATGTAGCAAGAAATATTATAAATATTATAAATATTAAAAAAAGAATAATACTACAATGGATAAATAATATAATAATGTCATGCACATCCGCTCAAATGTTGCATAGCAATATATATTATCAATAGTAATACAGCGAAGTTCGATGACAAAAAATCCATATGTAGCCTAATATTTCGGCTAATCATATCAAGTATAATACTATCCTACACATCCACCCACATAGTTGCATAGCAATCTATTTTACAACTATAGTAGTGCAGCAAGATCCGATAACATAGAGTTCCACATATAACCTAATAGGTAAGACTATTCAGATAAAAAACATATAATCGATATATAAAATTTGCATAAATATAAAAACCACATAGATATAAAAAAACAAATTGCTTATAAAAAAGGTGCAATTTCATATCCTTCGTTAAAACCAAGGGGGGCAAGGGTGTTCAACTGAAAAATCCAAAACATTTCTCTTCTGGACAGTTTAGTTTGGATATTCCCAATATATATATATATATATATATATATATATATATATATATATATTTATACACACACAGACACACACACAGACACACACACACACACACACACACACACACACACATACATACAACAATACTCACCATTTATCATCTTAACAGTTAATACATAAATACACATACATTTGTAATTAGGTTTATAAGCAGAGTTTGAACTAGGGCTTATAGTGGAGGGCCATTAGTTATTATTGTTTGTTTAAATAGCACCATTATATTGTACACTACTGTACATAGACATTTAATCATTCATATCTGTCCCTGCCCTATTGGAAATTACAATCTAAGTTCCCTAGTACACAAGCACTAAGGTCCAATTTTAGTCACCAGCCAATTAACAAAGTGCCCAGTGGAAAAGCACACAAACACGGAAAGAAAATGCAAACTCCACAAAGATAGGGCCCAGATTGGAATCAAACTCATGACTCCAGCTCTATGAACCAGCAATGCTGACCACTGTTCCACCGTGATGCTCAAAGGTTAGAGTAGGCTTTCCATCATGGCTCACTTAGACGCTCCAGACCCTAACGTCTCTTCTTTAGACACATGGAATTTTATATGCTGAGATACAAATTGCCTGTATGGAGTAAAAAATCCAAATATATTTAATGTGGAGAGGGTAACTGTGCATTTGCATTCCAGAGAAAAGTGCCTGGGTGCATATGACAAACATATTAAAGGTAGGATTGAGGCACTTACAAGATTTGAAATAAGGAGATAAGAATTTTTACCTAGACTAAAGTCATAGCCGACATTTAACAAGATAAAGATCATCTGCGTCTCATAGAAATTTTGGTTTAGCTCATTATCCCAATTATTTATGTTCTGGTAGTGCTTCCATTCTACATTTAGACTCTAGTAAACTAGTTTAGATGGGTAAATGGGGAGGCTGGCACTAGGTGTAGAAGTAGCAGTCTATCCTTTACCTATCCATTTCAGTGAGAATGATAGAAGAAGATGTTTGATGCACTCATCTGGTAGAGAAATAACAGACTGAATAAAATGCATTTTAGAAAACTGTCACACTTATGATTTATGACTGAATCACCTTCATTTTAAAATGACTAAATTAGGTTTGTTTCACTTGTATTTTTAACAACCTTTTGTCATTTTTGCTATAAAGACTCTGACTCTCTTTTTTTAAAATAAATGATCATTTATTCTAAGTAAAGTTTTAGAACATTAAGATATCACCAATATATCACTATGATAAATTTTACATTTGCATAAGAAAGCAAGCAAGTATTCTACTATTTTCCCATGAATATTTGGACCCTGTTACTCTTGGGTCTATGAGCATCATATGTGATTCAACAGCACAGTGACTTTATTTGTCTGCTGAGGCGTTTAAACTGTTACACATGAATTTACATGGTTATTAAATGTTGTCTTTTCTGAAGGAGCAAATGTTCACCTGGGAATTTGGGTGGAATCAGGACTAAACAGTTTCAGTAATGCCCTTAAATATGCAGAGACATCACTAAATGGGATTTTGCTTCGCAAACAAGATGTTAAATTGTTCTACAACAGTGTGAATGTTTGAAGGTTTTTTCAATTTTCTGGAGATTTGCAAAAGCTTTGTAACTACAATAAAAGGTGTAGATTTTCTGCATTCTTTTAACCATCTGGAGCCCCACAAATTTGCAACATGGGGGGGGGGGTAGAGACTGGTGGACAATCCATTTCAATAGTTTTAATAAATATATTCACACTCTTTTAAATGACAAAATTGGATAGTAATGTGTTCTGTTAAAAAAGTTGGAGAAGATCGCCTTGGACAATGTCAGGGAGAATAGACAATCTCAATGGAATAAATAAAGAAAAAATGAACAACTAGGAGCACTCCTAAACAAAATGTGTCAGCCTTTCACCAGCTATGTATATAGCGCCACTAATTCCACAGCGCTGTACAGAGAACTCACTCACATCAGTCCCTGCCCCATTGGAGCTTACAGTTTTAATTCCCTAATATACACACATACACCAAGGGCTAGATTTACTTAACTGCGGATTTGAAAAAGTGGAGGTGTTGCCTATAGCAACCAATCAGATTTTAGCTGTCATTTATTTAGTGCACTCTACAAAATGACAGCTAGAATCTGATTGGTTGCTATAGATAACATCTCCACTTTTTCAAACATGCAGTTTAGTTAATATACCGCCAAGAGCGACTAATGTCAATTTAATAGAAGCCAAGTAACCTACTAGTATGGTTTTTTTGGAGTGTGGGAGGAAACCGGAGCTCCCGGAGGAAACCAATGCAAATTTTGGGAGAACATACAAACTCCACATAGATTAGGTGATGGTCGGGAATTGAACGCCTGACTCCAGTGCTGTAAGGCACAAGTACTAACCATTCAGCCAGCATGCTGTAAATTAAGGTTTTCACTGTACCCCACTAATAAAACAAAATTATGCGAAGTGTGGATTTACATCAATGGGCTCTATGTGGTTTGTACACGTGACATATAGCTTGAAATAAGATTCAATAAAATATTGAATTATCGCTAAAGTCCCAAAGCACAAAAGTCCTTTATAAGGTGTGATTTGTTGATTTTTTTTTTCCCACATCAGTCAGTGCTGTCTTCTGACTAAGGTTTCCTTAAGCATATAGGATATAAAATATAGTGTAGTATTTTTGTGAAAAAAATGTAAATGCGGAAGATGCTATGTAGAACATACCCCCCCGCCCTTTAAAAGCGCACATGTCTGAACATGTCAGTAAGATAGGAAGCTCCCAGAAGTTAGGAACATATGGTTATTTGTGATTAGGTACAAGTCAGTATTGACTAGATGCCAATAGATAATATAAAAAACAAAAACATCTTCTTTCCTTTTGCCTTGGCTTATAAGAAATGGGTAAGAACAAATAAATACACATCACCTCTTCTGAAGCATTGATGGTTAAAAGCTTCAGCCAGAGTATTTTGTATAGTTCCTACTCTAATAATTTGTCAGTCTATCCTGGTGCCTCAGATAGTTTGGAAGATTATTTTTTTGTTGTGACAATACCCGATTTGTGCTTTTTACATTTTTTTTTTTAAAAAAAACTATATCGGATGAAAGGATGAAGTAAGTGAGATATTTATCCTGTGGATTACATATTCTAAAGAGTGAGGACCATTCATTGAACACACATACACAGATAAGGATCTCCATCTGGTAAACTATCTTTAACATAAAAAAAACAAAAAAAAGCAAGAGCATAAAAAAGCTTTAATTAGTTTTAGTGTCAGAGGCAAATTTAGCTCTTTAAAAAAACAGCACCTATCCCCCATTTAGAGCATCATCATCATCACCATTTATTTATATAGCGCCACTAATTCCGCAGCGCTGTACAGAGAACTCACTCACATCAGTCTCTGCCCCATTGGAGCTTACAGTCTAAATTTCCTAACGCACACACTCAAACAGACAGAGAGAGTGAGACTAGGGTCAATTTGATAGCAGCCAATTAACCTACTAGTATGTTTTTGGAGTGTGGGAGGAAACCGGAGCACCCGGTGGAAACCCACACAAACAAGGGGAGAACATACAAACTCCACACAGATAAGGCCATGGTCGGGAATTGAACTCATGACCCCAGTGCTGTAAGACAGAAGTGCTAACCACATAGCCAACCGTGCTGCACTACCTTACTTCTTGGTCTTTTTCTAACCAGTGGGCAACTAGACCACATACCTCTGTTTAGTGGATGAACACACTGAAACTATCCTTATATATCTTAGGCTCCCTTCTCAGTCAGTCTCTGTAGTCCCACACTCTTGACAGTGACAGTGACTGCTATGTTCAATTTGTCCTTTTTCTCAGACCTTCTGCCTCCTGTAGGAAACACAACAGCCTCAGACTGATCACTGAGATGTCTCCTCTATTCCTCACTGTGTCTTCTCCCAAGCTCATTGTAGAACTGTATCAGCTCTGTACTGAGCTCTATATGGTGTGGTCCCACCTTGCTCTAATTCTGTTGAGACAGATCCCAAAAGGGTGCAAACTACCAAGGACAGCACTTCCATAAAAAAAAAATCACCAATTTAGCAATATCATTGTAGGTCAGTGCACTTTAGTAAGGGGTGTTAGTAATCACAGAGCAGTGTAGTTGTTCTACCTGCAAATGAGATGATAACTCTTATCAAACTGACGCTATATTGTAGCAAGCATGACAAACAGGTTAAGTTATGATGGACACAATTTTTCCTTGCTAGCAATTCAGGCAGACAACTTGAGACTTTAGGGAAAAAGTACAAGGAAATATAGAAGTGGCCTTTCCATAGCTGCCAACAATCCTGATTGGAAATTGTTGAGAAATTAGTCCAACCCCTGAGCTACCCAAATCATGGCACAAATCAAAAACAATCACATTCCAATTCACGCCTGCTTGGATAAGACCATACCCTTTTTAAGTCAAATGTCAAAACTGTTTGGAGGTATGTGTTCCAAACATTCAAGACCATAGTTTCAGACATAGCAAATAAAAAAAAAACACTCAAATCAAATGCTTATAAAGATAGTGTATTTATGTGCATATGTTCAGGCAGACGCATCTCTGCACCACTAGCATATGCGTCAGGTTTATGTCAGTTTTACAACAGCTGTACATCAGATACACTTAGACCCAAATCAACACATTTGTGCTGTCACGCCTGAGGATCTGTCTGTACCCAGACTGGGTTGTGTCTCTGGAGCTGGACTGGTGACTACGTGGACAAAGCTGGGTGGCCTGATAATGTTCCTCTGCATGTAGTGAAAGGACTGATGAAGATGGTGATTACACTAGCAGAGGAGAGCAAACAGAAGCCGGATTGCTGAAAGAGGATTGCTGTAACCAGACTGTAAGCAGAATGCAGACTGCACTATCTGAGCTGGAATAATAGCAAGACTGCTGGAACCAGGTTGGCATCTGAAATACAGCATTGCACTGGCAACAGGTAAGGGCTCCAGGAAGTCTTTTTATAGTGGTTGTTGATTCCTGGTTGGAGACTACAGTCAGCTGGGCCGAAGCAGCACTCTGAATTGCTGAGATGGATCAGGTGATCATATCCAAGATGGCTGCTCTAATGAACTGGTTTTGGAGGGAAACCTGGAATGGAGGCTGTTATCACCTGCTTGGCTGAGAGGCATCATGGGACCAAATCCAAGATGACCACACCCATACACTGATTCTGGAAGGATCTCTGGAGTGGAGACAGACTGGGCAGCATCTTTCAGAGAGGTCTGAAACCAGCAGAGCCTGTACAACTTGGAATGGAAGCAAAGAGGTAAGTGACAGGACCTGAGGGCTTGGTGTGTGACATGTGCATTGTGAATGGCCATTAATATCTCACATTAATCACATTGTTTAAGAAGAGGCCCTTCACTTAATTTGTTAGGCAGCATGGCTTTCTTATTTTCTGCATACATGCAGACACCTCACCAAAAGAGCAAAATGGACATTCACTACCCAGTGATAGCAGAAGTCAGGCTGGCGCTGAGGTTTTGGTCTCTGACAGGGAAGGGACAAACGGTCTCTGGAGTACTGCCCTTGTCCTGATCTCTTTCTCCAGGTCTTGGGGAGCTGTGTGCCTGCCAAAAGTGGAGTGACAGTGACCCAGGATCGCTGCCTTGCTGGTAGCCTTAAATGGGAGAGGGCCTGCGTCCCAGGAAAAGCTTGGATGGACAGCACCCCCTGAGAGTGACAAGGATACTAATGATTTGAATTGTTATTCTGCTACTTTTGGCTATTAAATCACAATGTGCTTTGGAACCACATATCGACAATTGGTATTGCATAGCAACTACACGTGCATAACAGTTGTAATTACGCTCAGTCTGCATTTGCACCTTTCCTCCCTTATCCCACCTCTCCAAGCGTAAGAATGCCAAAGTACCAAATGTACATACATATGTACAATTGTTTGCGGGCATGAACAATACAAAGTTGCCTATTATACGCATTGGAGCATACCATCTGGATTCATTGCTAGCAATCAGCACATGGTAATTTTACACAGATGCACAGAGGCACACAAATAATTTTTAAGCATTGAATTATGTCCTACCATTTACTATTTGTGAAGGACCATGCACTGGTGACATACATTCTAGGAATTAAGTAAATGGATTTCCATCCAATATAGCTTAATAGGAAATCAGAATAATGGATCAATATAAATGATTTGAAGCTCATTGCACAGTTCAGCCCTGGTAAACCAAATAACCTGACCTTTTCTAAATAAACATTTCTGAATTAAATTGCATTTGAGCTTGCGGGGTATAAAAAAGACAAAGTAGTAATAGCATAATAAAAAGCCACAGTTATATTGTGATTGCAAAGCTGTAATTTAATAAATGGGCATTATTTTATGCTCCTGCCTATATTTTAAATTACCTGTCATAGCATATAAAAACTGTATTATATATCAACGTTAGCGAGAAAGTTATAGCTTATAATTAAATAAATTAATTTAATGCGATTATTTCACAGTTAATTTGTTTGATTCTACCTCTTGATCGAGATGTACAATATATTGTTACTGCAGTTTACTGCAGTAGTGACAATAGTGTAGCATATGCAAGGAATAATGTAAAAAACTGATATTTTTCAGAGCAATGTAATGTTCATTCATGCTAGTAGCTATATATATATATATATATATATATATATATATATATATATATATAATTTACTTGTTTTAAACATGCATATATGTTAAATAGTTAGAATTGTAATAATACTGTTTTAGTTTGGGGAATGTGCGCTGCATAGCAGTATATTCCAATAAGTTGTTTCTCCAGATAAGGACTCTATATTAATATCATACTTGCCTACTCTCCCGGAAGCTTGTGTAGGAAGGGGGGGCACCATAGTCTCGCCCCACTATAAAATGCTGAAATTCAGAGCATTCAATATAGGCTGTGGGGTTTAATGGACAATCGCGTCATTAAGCCCTGCCCCCGCTAGTCAATGCTGTGAATTTCGGCATTTTATAGTAGGGGGAGGTGCTATGGTGACGTGATGACATCACTACGCCCACCCTACCCCTGTCACATGACCTGTCCTCTTGGATATCTCAGAGGACAGGTCAAAAAAGTAGGCAAGTATCATTAATATATTTTAATGTGCATATATTTTATACTATGTTATTAAAAATCTATATGTATGTTTTACACAAGCTTCCTTCATTGTTTCAAGTAGTTCACTGTGGATACTCTCTATTTATAATTGTGGCAGTTTATTCTCTCCAAAATTCCTATACCTATGTTGGAATTTTGGCCAGTATGCTAAGTAGTAAGTACATAGTTCTTTTCAACACTACTGTTGTTTAAAATCTACTACGCTATTCAGCTCTCACCTTTTGTTTTTATAAACACACACATAAATAGAAAGCAAAGACATAATATAGAATTCTTTACTATATTTACACACCTCTTTCTCATATATAGGTCAATTTGAATATATAAAACATAAAATATAGAATTATTTAGCATATTTATTAACATCCAATATATAGGTCTATTGGTATAAATCTATTAAGATGCAATTTAACTAAATTGTTTATTTTGGACATGATTATTTTTAATTTCATAAAAGGGCATTCTGCTGGACATTTCCTCAAAACACCAATATATCTATCTAACAGTAGAGAAGAATAACTCATTCTCTATTCCTGGCATGGATTCTAATTCTTCATTGTTGTTGTTTAACCTTTTAGCATCAATGTGCTGCCATGCTATTTTTCCACTTGTATTGATTTTTTGACAATGCTATCCTTTTGTGCAATATAGCTGCCCTCTGTATAATATATGTTATTACCCACATATAAATGGCAATCCATCACTTTGTTTGTTGCATCACATCTTCTCACTTTAAAGACCCTTTTACAGGAACTAAACATCTTGTCCAGAAAAGATTCCAGGTTACTAAGTTCATATGGTGATGGACCAATCTGTCTGTTTCTCATTTTTATGGAATAATTACCAGCTGTAAAAAGGGCCTTTAAAATATTCCAGTTAATGCGAATGAAGAATATTGCTGTTATGTAAATTACATATCACAATGAAAGCTGAGTCTACTAATATTCAGATATGTGTCATGCTTTCAGGCTGGAGTCAACTTCTTCTGCAAACATTTTTTTTACATATATATGCTAGATATCATGGGGTAAATGTATCAACGTCCGGATTCTTCAACTCCGACGAGATCGGCGTCTTCAGTGCTTAAATTTAAAGTGGCGCTGCCTTGTAAAGGGAAGTTTACATTTACCCCCATGCGTTTTTTTGTGCAACTTTACTGACAATTCTACAGATGTAAATATTTCATTATGACAGTTTTTTATTTGATTCTTTCTCAAAGTGTTTGATTGCCTTAGTTTTTGCTTCACATCGATCCTCTTTAGGAAAATAAATCAAAAACTCACTTAACAATATTTTTTTTTCTGTTTTTGATTTAGAAATATATTGGGGTTAATTAAATTCCCTGCATTGTTCTAAATAACAACACAGGGTGTGCATTATTACCATTAGTACGGTAATTTCAACGTAGATTTCTGCTAGCGGCTCAGGGAGCTACGAGCAAAAATCAGCGTTGAAATGACCGTAGTAATGGTAATAACGCGCAGCAATTATCATACTAACGGTAATTGTGCGCACCCCACATTGTTCTTTAGAATAATGTAGGTATTTGAATTCGCCCCTTTGAAGCTTAAAAATAGAACACTTTTGTAAACAATAATCATTCAAGCAAACAGATATGGAGAAACCAAGATTCACACTAGCCAACCATTAGAACCACCATCTGCAAATACACCTAATATAACAAGGGGCCAAGAGATAACACAGCTGGTCAGTTCTATATAGACCATAATACAGAAATATAGACCATTACTTTCACTATTTTGAATTGACCATGATTACTATTTCTCAAATAATAAAGTGTGTAAGTAGACAAATTAGAACACAAAATCCCCTTTCACTTGTCTAAATGTGTGTAAGTAGACAGAGAACAATTTCCATCACCCCAACTTCAATGTATTTCTATGTGAACTCCACCTATTGTCCAGCCTAGAATCAGCTTAACTGAACACTCAGGACTTAGTTATCAATGCACAATGGGTAAATGACAGGATTTCAGCATCTTATATCTAACATGTTAAGTCAGAGATGCAGTATACATCTCACCTTACAACAGCATTGATGGTAAGAAGTTATACTGTTATTCCATTTTTTCATGTTTGCATTGCATTAAACATGTTCATATTGTGATTGCATTCTGTAATTTATTTATTACACTTTTACCACTTGGTTTCACACGTTCTTTACTGCTTAAATAAACACCATTTTTCAGATCTTAACATCTAGACTGGATTATTAAAGTGGGTGTGGTTATGCTGTCGGTCTAATTAAACTCTGGCCAAAGGGAAGTTTATAGCAAGGACAGCACACAAATACAAAGTCCAATACATGCTATGCTAAATCAATTTATTTATATCTACGTGCACCAACTTATTGTTTAGGTGTGTTTAGCCAAAAGCAAGATGCTTTCATCTGTGGAGCAGTCTGTCTACATTCTATCTGTACTTAGTAAACATCTTTGAAGTGATCCATATATCAGAAACACTTCTTTTTTTTACACTTCTGAGATGTTTTTAAACTAACAATGAAGTGCATAACATTAGGTATTATGTTTGCCGAGAAAGAGCAAATAGTGTCTATTTAGCAAACTAAAATCTTTAATTTTAGTTGGAACAACATGGATGGCATCCTCTCAACTATGCCTGTCACACAAGCTTAATTATATTTTACCATCAGTTCAAGTAAAGGTAAATAATTATAACAAATGTAAGAATGATTAGGACTTAGTAGAGCTCACCTTTTGTTAATTACTCTTCAAAGCCTAAAAAAAAGTCTTCATTCACTTGGGAGAGTCCTGGTGGGTTGGTTAATGCAGTTTAACAGAGAACATAAGCCTCTGTAATCTGTACTTAATGACCTTCCACATAACTTTGCACAACAAGCTGGTGATTTTTCAAAATGTAAAAATAAAAAATCATATTTTGTATTGTCTTGAGTTGTAGAAAGATGGACAGTGGACAAAGCAATTATTGTAGGTGGCACTTCTTCATTAAATTGGCTGTTTGTTAGATCATTTAGCTATGGAAGAAATAGAGGCTAAAATATAATATTTATAAGAAGCAGAAACCCCATCACCCCAAATCTTATCACATTTCATTATGTGGCAGTTATGGTTAATAGTTTATTTATTTGCAAAAAAAAAATAATTTACACACACACACACACACACACACACACACACACACACACACACACACACATATATATATATATAAAACATATTCCCTATATCTGGTGACTATATAGAGTATATGAGAATAAATAAAATAAGAAATAATAATGACAGACCCTTTGCTAGTTCTTGGGGCTCATAGATGTCGTTTCTTTACAAGAACTAAAAATATAAAAAAATGAAAGAGGGGAGAATGAGGACCAATGGAAAGTAGGTGGTATTGGACCTTATTTATATAACAGGGACAGTGGGTGTCAAAAGCTCAGTGGGCGGTTTTCTACATGTTGGTGGCATACTCTTAATGTTGTGCTGTGTGCAAACGTGTGTGGTACAGTGCTAATACAAAAGAACAAATTTGCAGTGGTAGATCCTTTTGTGAAAAACCCTAATTTAGTTTAATTGTTTGAACTAAAGAATTTAGTAGCAGATATACAGTTTAGGGTTAATGATTCAAGATAGAGAGAATCCAGATTGTAGATGATCCAGAAGAGACTCAGAGAATTATTATTTAGACAACACAATCAACAAGTTAGGGGAACATATAACTAGACATTATAAAATTGAATTGAAGTGGTTTTCACATTTTCTAAAGTAAACAGGATTTATGAGATGCGATTGTTTCACACTCTTGGGAAATTTAAAAGTCTATTACTTCCCTTTTTCTCAGAGAGGGTTATTTCCTGAAATTGTTGGCAGTCTTCTCTTTAGTTACTGGCCAAACCTCCTTCTGAACTTTCCTGACCTGACTTCATTACATACAGATCTGTACATGTTAGATGTTGTGGTGTTTTCTTTTATTGTACATGAAAAGCGGGAAGGCGCAGTTTCTTTCCCTTCTAGACCACTTTAACTGTGCTGCTTCCTGCCCTCACCATGTTCAATTGAGTTCCATGGTTGTAACCAACATTCCTTTAGTAAGGTAGAAAATAGTAAAAATGATGTTGAATTACTACCCAAGTGAAAAAAATGATCAGGAATACATATTAGCAGAAATAGAGATCTTTGTGTTTATAGAGTATTTACATTTCAATAATCCTCTATAGCAAGTGGCAGACTGGAGCATACACATAATCATAGTGATGCTTCCACATACTAATTATTGCATTGTGTTTTGATTGTCATATAGCGTTCACAAAACAGAATTAGTATCTATTCTCATGGATATGCCATTATGTAATTGGTCAAAGTCGTGCACACAAAGTTCAGAGACTTTATAGACACAGAATTAAGAGTTATAATTATTAACACTAACATAATATTTTAAAATCCAAATTTTAATGGCCTGATTCATTAAGACAAGCAAAACTAATGCAGTTTTAAAAACGCACGTAACTCAGGCATACCAACTAGAAGCGGATCTGAAGAAACACCTCTTGTTGAACACGGGTGTAGGTACACTTTGCCTATACAGCACTTGCTGTATTAAGATAAACGTCATACACTTCAGGATAGGTACAATACATAAGTGCAAAATAAAGTCCCAGCAGAACGCACAGAAAAAAATATTCAAATATTGTGATCTGTTAATAATATAGGGCCTAATTTGTTGAGAAAAGTTAAGCAAAAAATTGAGTAAGTAGTCTCCTGGACAAAACCATGTTACAATGCAAGGGGTGCAAATTAGTTTTCATTTTGCACATAAGTTAAATACTGTCCGTTTCTTCATGTAGCACACAAATACTTGATAGCTTATTTGTACACTGAAATGTAAAGTTGATATTTGTGTGCTGCATGAAAAACAGACAGTATTTAACATATGTGCAAAACAGAAAACTAATTTTCACCCCTTGCATTGTAACATGGTTTTGTCCAGGAGACTTAAAAAATATTTTTTTTCCTCACATGAAATACATTTATCATGATGTTATTAATGTATACTATGCTTAAAATATATGTTTACAGTTATTCTTAATTACAAACACGTGTTTTTGCATGCATATGTGGCCGTAGGCACTAGTAATTGGCACTCACCTGACCTGTAGCTGGTGCAAGTGATATAAATGAAAAACAAGCAGCTTAGAGATGTCCAAAGCTTGGCACGCCCTTACTGTACATTGACTACATGCATATGCCCCGTCTCCTGCCCGTTCCATCCATAAAATCATGGCCTGTTGTAAGTGTCTTTTGCACTCGAAGATGCATTGCATACACTTGCGTTCTCTGGCCTGTAGTCAGTTTCTGGACATGCGCAGAGCAATTTAACACAAAATATGGCAAGTATCCGCATTTACTTTCCTTAATGAAAAAGGCCCATTATGTTTTCCATTTACAATTATTTTACTCAAATGTTAATGTTGTTTTTTTGGAGAGGGAGCAATGGGGTAATGAGATTCTAGCAATATCTAATACTGAAGTAGTGATCATAGTTATATTTAAAAAAAAATAGCAAACAAATAAATAATATGTATATTTTTATCACATTCCTAATAATATTTAATTACATATAAATAGTATAAATAGTTTTCATAATTGCATTCATAAAGCAATGCATAGATCTGTACATCTTAAAGATTCAAAGTTGTATTTAAATAGAAATCATTTAACATAGTGAGGAAATACACACTACATTGGTCTTCACAGTGTGATACTACTAAACCATGCAGTTCTGTTTATTTTATTTTTTTTAAACTTACTTAGCTATTTTCTTTAAACAGCCACATTAACTATCTAATTACTGTGATTGATTACAGTGAATAAACAGCCATGTTTCCACGAATGTAATATACTGCATTGTTAAATGAATCATAATTCCAGTTCAAAATATTTTCCAATTTATACACTGCTAAAAAAACTGGAAAGCTGCAGATGAAAGACAGATATAAAATCAATAACTACTTATTGACAAAATAAATAGAATTGTATAGAATTTTAATAAATAGAATTCTATAAAACAAGTGTTCTCATTTAGGTTAAAAATGTGATTTCAATCAGCTTGGCACGCAGGCATGTTAGGACTTACAGTGCTACAGTAGCTGTAGAGCCACTGGTTGCTTAGGAATGGCACAGTAAAAAAAATAAAAATAAAAAAATAAATCTTGAAAAAGAAGCACAAACACCACACTCAAAGCAAATAAATAAAAATGTAATTAAGCTATAAAATACTATCCCCTTGTTTTATGTATAGTTCACTGATGCCCTCATCCTCAGTGTTCATCAGCGCACCTTAATTGAAGCCTTTGATCTTCTCTTGATGCGATATAATCCAATTAAGACAAAAATGTGTCTACAAATTATCGCACAATATATCCTTCTTGATCCACTGTATTATAGCACAGGTATGGCACAGACTTTGTACATGACTCAAAAGTAACACATTCATATTTAAAATGCAAGCTTGAAACATGTCACATGTCCATTAGCGCACTTCTATTTGATCAAAAGCAAAGAATAGTTTATCAAGATACATTTTATTATACAAATGTCACATGACTGAACATGATTGGGAGGTGAAGTTGTTATGATCCGATCAAAAGGTAGATCAAGATCATTGGATGAGGTTTATGCAGTAAGTTACATATTTAAAATGTAAAGTACGAATAAAAGAAAATAATGACATTTAAAACACACACGAAGGTGTGCAAATGTATAAAGCGGAAGATTAGTACTTTATTGCAAAACGTAATTTGACATGGTAAAATTGACAAAAATATGCCTGAATCTCTATGTGTTGGCAAATTGTGTTTTGGAAATTATTATGAAACATCATATACATGCCACTCAGTCAGCATAAATGCAATTTGAGCTCCAGTCGATTTGTCCTTCAATTACAGTTTTCCATTATTTTTTTTATTTTGTTTTTTTTTAAAAAAAGTGAAAATATTGTCAGAAATGCTATTTATATTATATATGATTCTTGCAGGAGATTGATTTTACTTTTTCTCAAAATCACTATATTGTTTGATGTTGAGGCATTGTGCACATCATTTTCTCATATAATCCAGACAAGTCATCATGTGATGCTGAATCAATTGCTGCATTTGATTTTGTATAGTAATGATTGTTTTTATTTTAGGGCACATTCTATTTGCAGTGTAGCAAGCCAGCAATGGAGTGCATTGTGTTTCCATCATTTGTAACTGACTATGAACTTTTTATTGGTCCTCTATGGATCATATAAATAATGTCTTTATCATTTGCACAGAGCTGGTGGACTTCCTTTACTAATTCACTAATTGTATTAATTGCATGCCAGAAAATGTGAAATTTACTTTGCCCTGTGGTCTCCCAAATGAACAATTTTGGAAAAAACAGAGATTTGAGTCACGGAAATAGAATGAGTACTGATTTATACACTAAAGCAGTTTGGAACAGTTAAATGTATGGTAAAAGACTAGCAATACATCACCAAGTCAACATGAGCTATGGAATTCCCTGATACTATTTTACAGAGTATTTATGAAATATTCATGGATTTTAGACACAGAGGGCCTAAGTCATTAAGGCAAAAAAGGAGTAAATGTTCTCTTTGACAAACCATGTTACAATGCAAGGGGTGCAAATTAGTTTATTATTTTGCACATAAGTTAAATACTAGCTGTTTTTTCATCTAGCACACAAATACTTGCCAGCTTTATTTTACACTGAAATGTAAAATTGATCTAGGACATGCCCTACCCTAACTATAAATCTGTCCCCACATTTTAAATTTACCTCCCACTCCAATGCAACATGGTTTTGCCCAGGTGTAAATGTTACTCCTTTTTCATGCTTTGCTCTCCTTAATGACTCAGGCCCAGAGTGCCTGATTCATTAAGGAACGTAAAATGAACATATTGTGCGGTTTTTATAAAATACATGTAATGGGCATACACACGTCTGTTTTCAACTACAAGTGTATCTGAAGAAGCGTCTTTTGTTGAGTAGGTACGCTCTGCTTATACTCAGGGCCGGATTAACCCGAGGTCTAACTGGGCTACAGCCCAGGGGCCTCGGGCATCCAGGATGCCCTTGACAGAGCTCAGCAGAATTATTGATCGGGCCGGGGGCGGGAGCTCTGTCACTGCGGTCCTCCTTCTCCGGCACTCAGTAATCTCCTTACTGAGGAGATCTCGCGAGAGTGTCACAAGATCTCCTCAGTAAGCAGCTTACAGCGCACCGCGGAAGGAGGGCTGCAGTGACAGGAGAAGGTAAGCGCTTGGGGGGGGGGGCGGTCGGCTAACAGGGGGGCCAGTCTGCTAACGGGGGGGCCTCACGGGGGAATGGGGCCCCCCTTAGCCCAGGGGCCCCATTCCGTTAATCCGGCCCTGCTTATACTGCACTTGCCTTATTGAGAGAGACACAACACACTCCTGGACATATATATATTTATTCTCACAAATATAAAGCTTTGGATATTTCTGAATATTGTTGGCAAACGTTACAGCAGCACTGAGGACCGACTTCATACCGAAAAACAGTCTGTTTTAGGATCTATTGAACTACAATCTCTGTTCAACTGTGGGACCCAGAGAACTCAACTGTCATTGTTTTTTTAACATCTGTTCAGTTACCCATTGAGCTCAATTTTGATTGTTGTTAACATCTCTGCTAGACCCTCTGCACCAAACTGTCAGGTCAGCATCCTCCTGGACCTCGTCGTGTCAGAGCAGCAGAAGCTGCCAACTCTGTTAACCCCAGCCAGGGGGCGGTAAAGTATCCTTCACCTCTTCAATTACCCTGCACAATTTGGATCAATTGTTCCATTCACTTTCTCATTACCTACTCTAGCTAATGCACATTCATTCACATCTCTCCATCGTGCACCTACTCAATTTACAGTATCTCCTCTTTACTGTCACCATACTTCTCTCCATAATCCTCTTCTTTCTCCATCATCCTATTCTTCCCTCCCAGATTATAATTTCCCCTTCACTACTTCCCTCCTCGCTAGTAGATAGCTTCAAACTGTTTTGTCTCTTACACCCGCTGCACTCACCAGCCTACATAAACAGAAATAAACCCCACACTTACAAATCCTCCTCGCATGTCCTCTTTTTACCCTGCTCCTTCTCATGGCTGCTGGTGACATCTCACCTAAGCCTGGACCCCGTACTATCCCCATTATCTGCTCACACTCCTCTCTCCACCCCAAACATTTCCAGCCATGCCGTACTTCCAATTCCACCAACCTTATCCACATATCTCCACTACTCTCTCTTCCCTTCTCCTGTGCACTATGGAACGCCAGATCTCTTTTTAACAAACTCCCATCCATCCATGATCTATTCATTTCTAAATCCCTCAACCTCAGGGCCTGATCAACCACTAGGCTGACCAAGCTGCAGCCTGGGGCGCTGAGTCCTGGGGGGCGCAGCGCGGCACACTAGCAAGCTGGTTTTTTTTATTTTTTGTTTTTTTTTCAAATGCCGGCGATCGGCTTCTTTCTCCTCTGATGGGGCCGCCCCTGTCCACAAGGGGGCGGTCCCACATGTTCCTATACCCAATCACGCAGCTAACAGCATCTCATGCTGTTAGCTGTTAGCTTATGCTGTTAGTCAGTGTGTTGCTTAGTGTGGTCACGTGAGATCTCACATCTCACGTGACCACACTAATCACAGAGAGCGCGCCCGCAGTGACAGTGCAGCTAACAGCATCAGAGGCTGTTAGCTGTGTGTGAAGATGACAGAAGCGCCAGCTGGTGAGAGGAGGAACAGAAGACAGCAAGGTAAGTGCAGCTTGTTAAATATCAGGGGGGGAGACACATTGGATGTGGAGGGGGGGAGATGACTGGGGGGACTAATGAACTGGCTAATGTGGCTAACGAGGGGGGTCTTATAAATTGGATATGGGGGGATTAATGAACTGGCTAGTATGGATTGGATAGGGGGTATTAATGGAGTGAAAATGGGGAGGTAATGAACTGGTTACAGGGGGTGCTTATGAATTGGATAGGGGGGCTTATGAATTGGATGGGGGGATTAATGGAATGGCTAGGGGGGATTAATGAAGTGCAAATGGGGATTAATGAACTGGCTAGAGGGGGTGCTTATGAATTGGATAGGGGGGGCTTATGAATTGGATGGAGCGGGTTAATGAAATGGCTAGGGGAGGGGATTAATGAAGTGAAAATGGGGAGGTAATGAACTGGCTAGAGGGGGGTTAATGAATTGGATAGGGGGGATTAATGAAATGGCAATAGGGAGGTAATGAACTGGCTACAAGGGGGGGTTAATGAATTGGATAGGGGGGGTCATACACTGTCTGTTGCGGGTCGATAGGGGGGATGAATTAGCTGGTGGCGGAGGTGATGAAATAGCTTGTGGGGGAAGGATCTCTGTATTATGTTGCGGTGATGTGGATGCTGACTGTGGTTTCAGCGGTCACTAGAATACTAAATACTAGATAGACAGGGCTGGTAAATGTTACTATATGAGTGTAAATAAATTTCATATATTTTATTGTCTACGTCTGTACTAGGGGGTTGTTTTGTATCATTCAGGGTTTGTTAAAATTTGGCTATATAATACAATTTTTGCACATTTTAAATACAGGACTCCCAAGTTTTCAGAAGCCAAGCAACGGACAACGCTCCAAGAATAAGCAAAAGAGAACACCAGGTAGTCTACGCTGCAAGATCAGGTAAGAGAGGAAGTGCATAATGAAGTGTGTTTTATGTATTAATTAATGTTTTACAATTTTGTTTACATATATATATATATATATATATATATATATATATATGTATATATATATATATATATATATATATATATATATAGATATATATATATTTTTTTATTTACCCACACATTGGTGCGGGGGGGGGGGGGGCGGTAACCAGTGTAGTAGCCTAGGGCGGCTGTGACCCTTAGTCGGGACCTGCTCAACCTCCTTTCCTTTATAGAAACTGGGCTTACTTTCTCTGATACTACTTCCTCTGCAGTTGTCTCCTATGGGACTCTCCCTCAGCCACACTCCCAAAGCCAGAAACAGACAAGGTGGTGGAGTAGGCATTCTAAGCTGCACCTTCCAAGTCATGCCCTCTGAACCCTCCCTCTCATTCTCTTCCACATTATCCATCTATTTTATCCTCTCCACCTTTGTGTCGCTGTCATTTTTCTCCCCCCAGGTCCAGTTTCCCAATTCCTTAACAACTTTGTGGCCTGGCTCACTTATTTCCTATTCTTTGACCTACTAGAGGATTTCAACATTCCCATTGATAATCCCACTGTCTGTTCTGCCACTCAACATCTTTCACTTACTTCCCCCTTTGGTTTCTTCCAATGGACCTCATCCCCACCCAATGTGATGGGCATTTTCTTGACCTTGTCTTCTCCTGCTACTGCTCCATCTCTGGTTTCTCTAATTTTGCCTTCCCACTCTCGGACCACAACCTCAGCCTCACCTTACCTCATGCTCTTCCCCCTGCACCCAAATTCACATGCACACAATGAAACTAAGTACTTTTAACCCAATCCACTTCTCATTTTCACTAAAACAACTATCACCTCCAATGACTGCATTGTCCTGTCCTAATCAGGATGCCTCTTTCTATAACAAAACACTCACTTCAGCCCTAGACAATGCAGTTCCAGCTACTACATATAGTCTCTGACAATCCAAATCCCAACCTTGGCACACCAAACAGACCCGCTACCTGCAAAAGTGCTTCCGCACTGCAGAGCGCAACTGGAGGAAATCTCATTCCTATCTCGATTTCCTCCACCATAAATTCATCCTTTCATCTTACAGCACTGCCCTTTCAATTGCCAAACAAACATTTTTCAAATCTCTAATGTCCACCAGGGGGTAAATGTATCAAGCTGAGAGTTTTCCGGCGGGTTTGAAATGCCAATCAGATTCTAGCTATCATTTATTTAGTACATTCTACAAAATGATAGCTAGAATCTGATTGGTTGCTATAGGCAACATCTCCACTTTTCAAACCCGCCGGAAAACTCTCAGCTTGATACATTTACCCCCAAGTCTTCTAAACCACATCGCCTCTTTGCAATCCTAAGCTCACTTCTCTGCCCACCTGCGCCTCCTCCCCCTCCCTCCCTCACAGTCCATGATTTTGCCACCTATTTCAAAGACAAAATCGACACCATTCGACAAGATATTTCCTCATGCCAAACTCCACTCACTCCACCCACTCTACCCACTTTTGTTTCATTTATTTATTATTTTTTTTAATTTAAATTTTGTGATACTATACATCTTATTGAAACTTATCAATAATATACTAAAACAATACCCATGCAGGGGTAATAACAGTGTCATAAAAACAAGCACACAATACTTAAGAACCATTTAAATTAGAAAACAATAGGAGTCAAACACTGTATGTACCACAAGAATAAGGACATTTTCACAATAAATTTCATATATATATATATATATATATATATATATATATATATACATTAGACAAATGGACAAATTATTTCAAAATAAGTATAATGGGGTATTGGAGGCATAACCAGAGTTACTTATAATTTTAAAAATTGGATTTGGGAGTGTCTAGATCCCGTTTCAGAGACCAGGAGATCATAAAGGGTTGAGCCCCCATGAGACTGCAGCCACATGTTAATATGTGCTAATTGAGATGCAAAACAATACATTTGCATATTTGGTAATGCAAATCTACCTGACTTTTGGGATCTAAATAAGTTAGTAAACTTGACATGGACTCGTTTATCCGCCCATACTAATGAGGAGATTAAGAGGTGAATTGTTCGAAAAACAAATTGGGGTATATGGACTGCCAGTTGCTGTAATATATATATATATAGGAACTTTGGTTGAAAGATCATTTTTACCAATTTACTCCAACCCATAACCATCAGTGGCAACTGTTTCCAAGCATGAATTCAGTCTTTGAGATAATTGATTTGAGGTTGTGCATTATATTGAACATAGTGAATCATATAGTTAGAGGCACTTATACTCAAGTATTTAAATGTGGGAGTCAAAGGGGTATCTACCCCTTTTTCCCTTTACCCACCTTTACCTACACTTCCCAATCCACTCTTAATTCATTCTCTCCAGTAGCTGAAAACAAAGTCTCTGCACTCATATCATCATCTCACCCTACAACCTGTCCCCTCGACCCTATTCCCTCCCAACTTCTTTGCTCCCACTCCTCCACTGCATGCCCACCTGTAACTCACCTCTACAACCTGTCTCTCTCCACTGGCATATTTCCATCCTCTTTTAAACATGCGCTCATCTCATTAATTCTAAAGAAACCATCTCTCGATCCAGCTCTCTCTCCAACTACCGCCCTATTTCTCTCCTCCCCGTTACCTCCAAACTACTTGAGCGATCAGTGTACAAACACCTGTGTCACTTTCTCTGCTCTCATTCCATTCTCGACTCTCTGCAATCAGGCTTCTACTTCCAACAATCCACTGAAACTGCTCTCACAAAAGTGATCATTGATCTTACTGCAAAGTCTAAGGGTCATTTTTCCATACTCATTCTCCTGGACCTTTCTGCTGCTTTTGACACTGTTATGCACCCTCTTCTCCTACACGCCCTTCACTCCATTGGTCTTTGTGACAGAGTTCTTTCCTGGTTCAATTCCTACCTATCGAACCACTCCTTTAGCGTTTCTACCTCTGGCACATCCTCCCGTCCTCTCCCACTATCTGTTGGGGTCCCACAAGGCTCTGTTCTTGGCCCTTTACTTTTTTCATTATATACCTCTTCTCCTGGAACACTAATTTCTTCATTCGGCCTCCAATACCACATTTATGCTGATGACACCCAAATATATATCTTTCCCCTGACCTCTCTGCTTCTGTACTATTTTGTGTTACCAACTGTCTTCCTGTCATCTCTATATGGATGTCCCAACGCTACCTAAAGTTCAACATCTCCAAAACAGAGCACAATATCTCCCATGACCTGCCCTCAAATCTCCCTGACTGTTAATAACACCACAATTTCCTCAGTCTCCCAAGCCTGTTGCCTTGATGTCACACTTGACTCTACCCTTCGCTTTACCCCTCACATGCAAACTCTCTCCCAGTCTTGTCGACTCCACCTTAAAAACATTGGCAGAATACGCCCTGTTCTTACTCAACATGCTACCAAAACTCTTATCCATTCTCTCATCATCTTCCATCTTGACTATTGCAACCTCCTGCTATCTGGCATTCCTGACATCCATATAGCCACACTTCAATCCATCCTAAATGCTGCTGCAAGACTGATCTTCCAATCTTATGGCTCCACAACTGCTGCACCACTTTGAAAAATCCCTACACTGACTGCCTGTGTACTCCAGAATCAAATTCAGATTTCTCACCCTCACCTGCAAAGCTCTCAACAATACTATGCATACATCTCAAATCTCATATCAAAATGCTTTCTCTCCTGCCCTCTTAGATCTACCTCTGACCTGCGCCTTGTCTCATCTCTGGTAACCACCTCTCACTCCCGCCTACAAGTCTTCTCCCATGCTGCACTTATGAAATTCTCTACCAAACTTAATCAGACTTTCCCACAGCCTTCAAATCTTTAGACGCTCTTTGAAAATCCATCTCTTTTTTAGAGGTGACCTTATCCCTGATAGCACTATTCACACTAATGCACCCTCACAACTGTCCCACTCTGAACCACATTTGCTCTTATTTCAGCTGTGCCCTCTTCCACTTAAGCTCTCTAATGAGCAGGGTCCTCCATATCCTTTGTTTTATGTATGTATTGTTTTCCCTACTGTGCGGTGCTGCGGAGCACTGTGGCACCTTACAAATTTAATAATATAATACATATGTGCAATTCAACCCCCAATAGATCGCACAGGAAAAAATATATTTATTAATGTCTCCTGTTAATAATATAGTCATTATTTAAAAAAAAACATTTACCGCATTTTCTTTTACCCAAATACATTTATCAGGATGTTATCAATGCCTACTTTACATAAAATGCATTTTTCAGTTGCTCTTGATTGCAAAAACATGTTCTAAAATGCATATGCAACCATCAATATCACTTGATACTTTCACCAGACCTGTAGCTGGTGAAAGTGATACGACTGAAAAACATGTACCTTCGAAATGTCCAAAGCTTGAATCGGACGTTGCAGCATGTGCTTGAGCTTGGTATGTGCTTACTGTACTTTGAGTATGTGCACATGCCCTTTCCCTCCTCCGTTCCGCCCATGAAATCCTAGCAGTCAGAAGTGTCCTTTGCGCTCGAAGTTGAATTGCGTACACTTGCGTTTACTGGTGTATAGTTTGTTTCTGGGCATGCCCAGTACAATTTAATGCAATACGTATCTGCATTACATTCTTTAATGAATCAGGCTCAGCTGTTTCTAACCTCTTCTTATTATTGTATAACTTCTGCTCTTCTGCAAAAACATTGGAGTTTGCTAAATATTGAAAATGATAAAGATGGACGCATCAGAAGTAGATGTGGAAGCTGTAGGTATGAGAATTGATTTAACAGGTAATTTGATACTTACACCAGTTGATAACAGGATTGTGCTTATTGAGCCATGGGTAGTCAAATAGAATTGCAGACTAAAAGAAATCAAAAGATATGGACTCCTTATAAAGTACACCTGCACTGATATTAAGGCTGTTTCAAATGTGATCAAGGTTTCAAATAATGGATTACCATCAATAACATCAAAGGGTTGTGAAACCTGTTTGAAGAGGATAGGACGAATAGCAAAAGCTGCATGCCATACTGTTTCCCTGTTATGTTCATGAGAATTACCTTGTCCTCGGTCCAGTGATGCCATTCGCTATTGCACCTACCGTATACAACAGGCGATGGCTCTTCTGGCTTGATATGACTGGAGTCATGTTATCGCAGTTATAGTGTCCTTTTCAAAATTGTAATTACTAGTTAAACCTGCTTTGAACATGTTTCAGTGTCAGAGCAACAAGTTTCTCTAGCAGAGTGTCTGGCGTCCTAGCTTCCTGTGCTTTGTCCGTTCCTGCACTCCTCTTGGATTCCTTTTTTGAATTTGGCTTGCTATCTGATTACCCTTTAAGATAAAGAATTGGCACCTCATGTGATCACTTGTGTACCAGGTCTCAGCTTGTTGATGTCTCTACTAGTTACATCCTTACCTTCGCATCACGCCTCCAGCAGCGAAGCCCATATTACCTTTTGCTGATTTCTGGTGATAACTGAGGGCTTGTTAGACTCCGTGCTTCTCTGTTGCTAGAGCTAATTCTGGCTGATAAATTGGAATCCTCCTGTATCAGGCATTTTGAAGGGGGAAGCTCCCCATGAGAAATTAAAGTGAGCTTGGGAGCGGTATAGTAGAGAATAGAATGATTTTCTTACATGTGGCCCAGTATAAGCGAAGTCCAAGGGAGCATATGTACTGTCTTTCTTAATTAGAAAGGTGTGTGTCTTAGGTTCCTCCTCAGAGAAGTATGTTAAGATAGGAACTTGGAAATTGATGGCCAGTCTGACGCCGAATATTCTTCTAGTTTTATTCTCCTATGCTTTAAACTCCTTTTGAAAGTTATCTCCAGTTGCATAGATAAATCTTGATGGATCATCTCATTTTTTAAGCATTAAGATGTTACGATTTGCCCGTGGCTACAGTTCAGCATCTCCACATTAGATGCTAATGTGCCGTCATCTGTTTCTGCCAGAATGGGGTTAAACCTCCATCATTGGATCTGAATCATGATCAGCTGTTTCTGGCCTTCATAAAACTACCTTGCCCTGCAAACTAGGCCAGTTCATCAGTTATCACTGCTGCTGGCCTCCCTGTAAAACTCCTATGATTTGATCCTGACTTTCTTCCTGGTATTTGACTGCTGCGTGTTCCTACATTTTACGCCTCCGCTTAGGACCCAGACCCCAGCTTCGTTTGACCTTGCTTTTGCTTACACCCTGGTATTGCTGTGGATCTTCCAAATTCTGACCTCTGGCTTGCCTGACTCTCCTTGTTCCTGCATTTCCAAAGTGTATATCTTTCTGCCAATGCCCTGTTTTGAGAGGTGGTCATCTTTCTGTCAGTATCCTGCATTTTCAAGGTGCATATCTTTCTGCAAATACCCTGCATTGCCAAGTGATCATCTCTCTGCAAGTACCCTGCATTTTCAAAGTACATATTTTTCTGCAAATACCCTGTATTACCAGATGATTAGCGCTTGGCAAACCTGGGTATCCTGTTAATCTGTATCTGCAGTCATCCTGTTGTGCCAGGTCTCCAACTTTCCAGCTAAACCTGGTTATCCTTACAACCTACACCTGCAATCATCCTGTTGTGCCTGATGTCCAGCTTCCCAGTTTAATCTGGCTATCCTGACAATCTGTACCTGCAGTCATCCTGTTGTGATTGGGCTCTAGCTCCTCAGCTAAACCTGGTTATCCTGACAACCTGCACCTGCAGTCACCCTGTTGTGCCTGATGTCCAGCTTCCCAGCTAAACCTGGTTATCCTGACAACCTGCACCTGCAGTCATCCTGTTGTGCCTGATGTCCAGCTTCCCAGCTAAACCTGGTTATCCTGAAAACCTGTACCTGCAGTCATCCTGTTGTGCCTGATATCCAGCATCTCCAGTTACCCAGCTAAACCTGCTTACTCTGACAAACATGTACCTGCAGTTAACCTATTATGCCAGGTATCAAGTACTCCTGTTCCTCAGCTAACCTGGCAATTATGGGATCCTGTTTCAACTGTTTTCTATGGACTTGTGTTAGCTGCAATACCATTTGCTGCATTTAATTTTTACCTGTTTTTCCTCAGTTTAAAATAAAACCACTGAATTTCATTCACATTACTCACAGTGGTCTTCATATTGGGAATCCTGACATAAGAATGTCCTTGCCAAAAAGCAGCAATTAGGCCTCATTGTTCTAACTGGTCTCAGCAAAAGAATGAACTCAATAAAATACTGTCCCACAGTGTTCTCACTCTGAGAGATATGCAGAGATGAACAGAAGATAAAAAAGTGGAGCCTGACCCACAAAAGACACAAATGTAATATATTTTTGATAAGGAGTGAATATTCTTGCAAGAGTAGTGGTAGATATGATTCCACTTGAGCACTTGGAATGTTAAAGTTAACACATGTTTTGCTACTAGTTTTGTTACTAGTCTGAATATTTTTCAGCGGGTGAATGGTGTTTGGATGTGATTTCTTCTCCCTTTAAACACTGTTTAGCCATTTGTCCACTATTTACAGACTTTTTGACTGGAAGTCATGTCACAGCATGTCACAGTTCTTCTGTGTCAGAAAAAATAAATAATTATACAGAAAATTGTAAAATTAAAAATAATAATAATTATACAATAATTTTAAATGTATATGCTTAGATATAGGGTTTTAATGGTGTTTATGTGTGAGTGGTTCTGTTAATGGGCAAGTCACTGGAACCTCAATGTTATATACTGTTGTATGTTTGCTTCTATAAGTTAGGGGATAACAGGTAGGCTTGCATTGTGTACGAGTGCCTGCTTGTCTGGGTGCCTTGGTCCTGGCTGATCCATGCCCCTTGTTGTACTATCTTCCATGATTTTGGTAATCCAGTGTCGTTGTTCAGTGGTCCTTTCTGGTATTTGTGTGTTCAAACCATAGGGATACATGAATGTTCAGTCTACAGATCCATTACGTATCTAGTCTGAATAACAGTCTCTACGTGTAAATTTTTTTGAATCACATGGAGCTAATATCTTTGGCCTGGTTGTTGTGCAAATGGCCGACTAGGTTGTGTGAGTGCCTTTATAGCAATGATATCTCCGTTTGTGGTTGACTTAATAGATTTTGGTTTCTTTATGAAATGCACTTGGAGCAACTGTAGCATCCATTTGTTATATTACTGGACTTGTTACTAGAAACCCAAAGTTATATAGTGTTTTATGTAAGCTTCTATATGTTAAGTTTGTAAACGTGTAGCATAGTGTTGTGTATGAGTGCCTTCCTGTCTAGGTTCCATGTGTATAATTGCTCTGGCCTATAACTTGAGGGTTCCAGGTCATGTTGGCGTGAGCAATATATTGCAGTGCTTGTTACAGAGGGATATGACCTGCTGGACATAGGTAGGGACAAAAATAACCAATCTACAAATTGTGTCCTGTCAGATGATTCAAGAACTATATCCAGACAGAAAATAACCAGACTAGCTGAGGTCAATGACTGGAGCAATTAGGATAATCAAGATCACAAGACATGTTTAGGAATAGAGATGCAAAATGGTCGACGTCACAAGCTGAGGTCAAATATTAGAGTAAACAAGAATTTTTAAACAGAGTGGAAAGGAGCACTCATGTAAATACTCTGTGATGCTTAGGCAAGGAGTACTACATACAGGTGCCATACATAGGAAGAATGTAGATATTGGCAATAAGGAAATGTGATGCCATGATACCATGCTACTTAGATGGGATGTCATGATCCAGTGCCAATTGCAAAAAACCATGAGTGATAGTTGAGAAGACAAAGTATTACATCATTGCCTACTGACATCATGTGTAATCAAGCACAATGCCAGGACTAGCAACAGTGGTGAGTAGGGGTTACAAATGAGCGTGCATTGAAGGTTTGAGCTGGTGGAAGAAATCCTGCATTACATAAAAAAATGGTATAGATGCTAATCAGTGCAGAGGCAAGCTTTTTTAGCAACCAAGATGAAGTTGACAAAAGGTGACCCCTGAACTATATTCAAGGCCTCTTTTCTTATTCCTATCATTTTAATCATGTAATATACCCAATGGTGACTCCATACACTGAACTTAGCAGAGATATCCACACATTATACCAGAACAGAGATCCCTCACACTATACCTGCATATTGTCCTTCTCTACACAGTATACCAGTGTAGTGATCCTGTGCAGTGTTTACTGTGAGAGTATAAAACAATGAATAGTTATTAAAGGTACAAATATATGTGTGAAATACCTTAAAAAACTATAACTACAGATATGTGAACTACGCCTTTCAAGAATAACAAGTGTTTCCCATGGAACAGATAATAACAGGATGCAAGACTGAAAACAAATGGCCTGAAAGATATTTTCACAGCACTAGACAAAGGAAATTGCCTTATATGTATTTATTGTTGTAAAGAAATATTGTAAAGAAATATTTGCTGAGCTAAAGAGATTTCCTTACATGTACTTACTGTTGCAAAGAAAGATTTATATATGTACTTGTTATTAACCAGTTAATGCTCGAGCTTAGGTATAAATAAAGGAGCAGTCTGAGAAGAACCTCAGAGCTGATACTAAAACTGCAACAACTTGTTTGTGTTCCACTTCCTCCTCTCCTGTAGACAGAATTATGCTAATAGGAAATCAGGCTATCAGAGATAGATATTAAGGGCACTAAGCCTCGGTACTTCAACATTACTCATGTATATAGTAAGGATCACATTATCTGGTTACTGTACAGAGCCCATTCCATGGTGGCTAGTATACAAATCAGAGCCTATTCTTTGGTGCCCAGTGTACAATGCCGAAACTATGCTCATTGTAATATATAGAGCATATTCCTTGGAGTTTGGTGTACATAGCCCTTTTTGGTGCATAGTGTACAATAATTAGCCAATTTCCTAATGTAGAATATAGAGCCTCATTCCCATGTGAGTGTAGCATACAGATCTAGCCACCACCTGCCTGCGTGCCACACAGAGCCCATTATCCAATTGCAAGTGTACAAACCCAATGCCCCAGTGGAAAGTGTAATATACAGAGCCAATGCCCAGTGGACAGTGTAAAAAACAGTTAGTAGCTATTGACCTGTGTGCAGTACAAATCCTATTGTCCAAACGGCAATGTTCCATGCAGAACATAATCTTTTGTGGTCATGGTACAATACACAGTCCTTTTCCCATTGAGAGTGTACCAAATAGAGCCCATACCCAGTGACCAGCTTACAGAGCCAGGTCCCAAATACATGTAAAACCCTGTACCCAGTGCAACCTATTCCCTGGTGTTTAGTGTAGCTTGCAGAGCTCATTCTCTTTCCTAATGCCATTCGAACTGCTTGTTGACTTTGTTATATTGACTGATATGAGCTCTGTTTCTTTTTCTTTGGACTCCAGCAGTCAAGTTTAGTGAAGGGCAGTATAAAGAACACTTTACACTTACATTTATATTTATATTAGTGTTCTTTTTTCACACTTTACATTTTGTATAGCTGTATTTATTGCATCACATATCTGTACATATTGAAATAGCATAGGAACATTACTTCAATTCCTGATATCTAATGATTTTAGTCATGTGATTGTGTATCTTCTTCTTATGTGTGCGTGGGTTTCCACCAGGTGCTCCAGTTTCCTCACACACACTCCAAAAACATACTGTTATGTTAATAGGATTTTGGTGAAAAGAATCTGTGTGTGTCCATGTGGTAGGGAATATAGATTGTAAGCTTCAATGGTGCAGATATTATTAAGGAAATATTCTCTGTAAAGTGCTGCAGAATATGTGGATGCTATAATGAAAAGTTAATAATAATAATAATAATAATAATAATAATAATAATAATAATAATAATGATATTTGTGATGTCATGTACCTTGAATATAAACTATACTTTGTTTATGAAGGGAAACCCTGTATGCCAGTTAATACCACTATAATGTTATGGATAGACACAATTTAAACACACCATTTGTTACTTTGTTTCATCTACACAGTTATTGGCAGAAAGAAGGGCCAGGCAGACCCAAATGTTATCAAAAACTGTAGGCATGTTTTTATGATTTCCATTATAATAATACTTTTCTATCAGCAGTTTTTCTGTGGAGGTTGTTTATACAATAATATGTAAGTAGTTTATGACTACTGCCACTGTGTTATTGATGCTATGCTCCAATTTATATGTATAATCTCGTTGCTATTTTCTTTCTTTTAAATGTTTTTTTTCTCTTTACTGATTCTTTCTACATTTGAACAACCAATATTGTTTTTCTTTCTGATTGAATTACTTCTGCTTAAGTTTGAGAACAAGGGCATTGATTGACTATGCACAGAACAAGGGATTCTTTCAATAAAATAAAGGGATGGGTGGCAGATTTGTACTGGTTATGGGTAATTTCCTATGACTACATAATTTCTTTGTTTTTAAAATAATGTCATCAGTTAATTCTTATGAGAACCATGCTTCTGGGCAGTCAGTTTTATTCACATGTCTGCAACAAAGGTAGCTGGTAAGCAAAATACACACTTAATAAAATATCCATACTGTACAAGTCATATAGCTGAAAGTGCCACCTTAGATATGCGACTTCAGATTCAGAATATGTATATATATATATATATATATATATATATATATATATATATATATATATATATATATATATATATCTAATATATAAATGCTTAGTGGCGTCTGTCTGTCTGTGTGTGTGGAAAAAAAAACAAGTTGCAGCGCCACCTGCTGGGCAGAGTTATACACTGACCTACTAAATTCTTAGTGTGTGTGGGGAAAAAAATTCAAAAAGGGCTGAAATTTGGTAGGGCTCAAACTCATTTTCGTGAGGTAATTTTACCTCATGAACACACATGTGTAGAGGCGTGCGTTAGTGTGTGTGTGTGTGTGTAAAAAACTATTTTCTCAGAAAGGGCTCATCCAATTGACCTGAAATTTGGTATACTGACATTATTTGACAAAAAAAATAGAATAGTCAAGTCAGTTAACTTCCATCATCCCCCCTTCCCCCCGTGGGAGTGGTAGTAAAGGCTAAATTTATGAGTTGAGGGGTCAAACTCATTTTCGTGAGGTAATTTTACCTCATGAACACACATTAAAAAGGCCGCTTGCGTCGGGAAGTAACGCTCTTCCACTGAAGAGGCCTGGGCTAGGTCCAAATGCATGACAAGAACCTTTTTAAGACCTTAAGTAGCTTGATTTGACTAGAATGCATGAGTATCATGCACGGGTTAACTTGTATATATATAAATATATATATATATATATATATATATATATATATATATGTATATATATAATTATATATGTATATATATAATTATATATGTATATATATATTTTTAGAAAACAAATAGAGGATATATCAGGCGCTGATCACCACAGCGTGATCACTTAAAAGTAGTATAATAAAATAAAATAAAATATGTATATATGCACACATACATATACACAGTTTATGACAGTAAAGTCCCGTATCCACAATATATGAAGATCACTTGACTCTTATAAGAGTGGCAGCCTCTATAGCCTGACGTCAGATGGTTAGTCCGGACAAATTGGATTACTGCAACAGAAATACAAGCAGGGCGCCTTTCAGTGGTATATTAAATATGCAACATGGGATAGAGCAATAACATGCGTACCGTGAGGAAAATAGAGTTGAGTCTTTTTGGGAAATAGTGGAGTAGTCTTTGCTGTACTTGTAGTCCTCCAGAACTCCACCGATCAGTACAAAAATGCGGAAAGAGCAAACATAGTATAACTCTGTGATATTTTTGGTAGGGGCAGTATCACCAGTAACCCCACAATCCTATGGGGTGTGTGGGATTGGTATCCCAATATTACCAATTTATATGACACCCATATAAGTGCAACACAGAAAAACATATAAGTCTGCGTACCATATATCCTGAAGTATCCCACTTCTGGAGAAAATTAAAACATGTGCAACACCAATGACTTCACAGTCACAACCTCATCCAGATGGCGAAATTGCATAAGATTGAAAAAAAGGAAGATATTTTGGTATGCATATAAAAAAATTTAATAAAATGTAATAAAAGCACTCACATGAGGTACTGGACAATACACTGGATACAGCTCAACGCGTTTCGTCTTGCACAACTCAAGACTTCATCAGGAGCATGAGATATACATGTACCTAAAATTAGAGCTATTTATAGTATGGCCACGCTAATTGGCACATGCGCGGTGACCGCCACTTATCGCGCATGCGCGGACAATAGAAATAGCTTTATTGTTACAAATATAGATGACAAACAAGTACACTCGGAAATGAGCTATTAAATGAATGAATAATCAAAATAGATAGGTTGATATAGCGTAAGAGGTCTCCTATAATTATATATGGACCTTTTTTGAGATGTTATATGGACTTACGTTATCTAACGTTGCTTATAGTGGATCCATGCTGAGTTGGTACATACATTGCATTGGTCCGTCAGCGCGCATGCGCCAAAACAAAATAACTTTATCGATAGAGTCAATATCTGCGCAGCGTGAGCCCGTCAACGCGCATGCGCCGAAACATAAAGCAACTCTTACCAATACAGATACCTATAGCAACTAAAATGGGACAAGAGACCCATATGTGACCTTAGAGAATGGAATAAAGTACTAAGTTATCAGTAAACCACAAATACTAGAATCCTACCTATCAAGATGTATATCCGTGGTAATGATATTTTTTAAACTGTTTTTGATATATATCCACTTAATTATTGCGGTTCATTATAGTTTTAGTTACTATGGAACCTAAATTTTTTAAAAACTATCTTTGCTATATGTATATATTTCCTGGTCAGATTCTACGTAATCATTGTGGCTCATTATGTTATAGTGATATCTTGGTAGCACAGTTAAATACAGTGTGGATTATATGTACAAAATCATGCTATACTTCTGGCATTGGTACTATTCAATTATCCAAATATAAAACTATTTACAATAGGGTGCATAGATGCAGGGCATAGTCTATTAACTTTAGATGTAATTTATCTAGATCTAATGGATATACATCTTGATAGGTAGGATTCTAGTATTTGTGGTTTACTGATAACTTAGTACTTTATTCCATTCTCCAAGGTCACATATGGGTCTCTTGTCCCATTTTAGTTGCTATAGGTATCTGTATTGGTAAGAGTTGCTTTATGTTTCGGCGCATGCGCGTTGACGGGCTCACGCTGCGCAGATATTGACTCTATCGATAAAGTTATTTTGTTTTGGCGCATGCGCGCTGACGGACCAATGCAATGTATGTACCAACTCAGCATGGATCCGCTATAAGCAACGTTAGATAACGTAAGTCCATATAACATCTCAAAAAAGGTCCATATATAATTATAGGAGACCTCTTACGCTATATCAACCTATCTATTTTGATTATTCATTCATTTAATAGCTCATTTCCGAGTGTACTTGTTTGTCATCTATATTTGTAACAATAAAGCTATTTCTATTGTCCGCGCATGCGCGATAAGTGGCGGTCACCGCGCATGTGCCAATTAGCGTGGCCATACTATAAATAGCTCTAATTTTAGGTACATGTATATCTCATGCTCCTGATGAAGTCTTGAGTTGTGCAAGACGAAACGCGTTGAGCTGTATCCAGTGTATTGTCCAGTACCTCATGTGAGTGCTTTTATTACATTTTATTAAATTTTTTTATATGCATACCAAAATATCTTCCTTTTTTTCAATCTTATGCAATTTCGCCATCTGGATGAGGTTGTGACTGTGAAGTCATTGGTGTTGCACATGTTTTAATTTTCTCCAGAAGTGGGATACTTCAGGATATATGGTACGCAGACTTATATGTTTTTCTGTGTTGCACTTATATGGGTGTCATATAAATTGGTAATATTGGGATACCAATCCCACACACCCCATAGGATTGTGGGGTTACTGGTGATACTGCCCCTACCAAAAATACCACAGAGTTATACTATGTTTGCTCTTTCCGCATTTTTGTACTGATCGGTGGAGTTCTGGAGGACTACAAGTACAGCAAAGACTACTCCACTATTTCCCAAAAAGACTCAACTCTATTTTCCTCACGGTACGCATGTTATTGCTCTATCCCATGTTGCATATTTAATATACCACTGAAGGGCGCCCTGCTTGTATTTCTGTTGCAGTATATATATATTTATATAAATATATATATATATATATATATATATATATATCTATAATATAAATGTCTAGTGGCGTGTGTTAGTCTGTCTGTGTGTGTGTGGAAAAAATAAAACCAAGCTGCAGCGCCACCTGCTGGGCGGAGTTATACACTGACCTACTAAATTCTTAGTGTGTGTGGAAAAAAAATTGCAGAAAGGGCTGAAATTTGGTATACTAAGATGTTTTTAATTTGTTAATTTCATTTGTTAATTGTTAAAAGTGTTTATAAAGATTTAAAAAAAATATATATATATTTCTTGAAGGAGAAGTGACAGTTGGGAGTGGTTGGTGGTTGCCGGGGGTGACAGTGGGGAGTGGTTGGTGGTTGAGGCCTGGGCTATGGCTCAAATGCATGACAAGAACCTTTTTAACACCTTAAGTAGCTTGATTTGACTAGAATGCATGAGTATCATGCACGGGTTAACTTGTATATATATATATATATATATATATATATATATAGTATATGGTATATTCTGCACATTGCACTGGAATAATAGCTTATCACATTCCTGTTACCTGGCAATAAATTGATCCAATCTCTGCTAAGATGGTACAAATCAAAGTGCTTGCAAACTGTCGCCTATATTTACATTAGTAAACCTAATGTAGCTGCACCACAAAGTGAAAATTACTTTTATGTTGTAGATAATGCTTTATTTTCATGTCATGCTGGGATAGTGTAGGTTTAAGGCTGTTTTTGTATTAATTATCTGGTTGATGGCAAAACTGACCACATAATGCACCTCAAGCATTTAGTGGATCATTTATGGATTTATTGTCACAGATGGTTTATTATACTTGGTACTACATGACTTTCATGCTATTAAGATTAATATAATTCTTAATTAATCCACATATATTGCCTCAGGTAAAGTCATGCTTTCTCTGAGCAGCTAAAGAGATATTTTTATTTCTAGCAAATTGGTACTGTTAATTTATCCCTGAATTGTTCATCCAGAGCTTTTCAATTGAAAACGAGGAGGCACCCACGTGACAGGCAGTTTACTCGGACCTTACATATCAACCCTTACTTGGCTTTAACAGTACCCCTGTTATTTTGTACATACTCCAACTGTGGTGTATGTAGTTACTGTTGCTGTGTGTGTATTCGGTGGAAGGTTACACCAGATCTTATTTTGTGCTGTGTATAGTTGATGTATGAATCTGTCTTCTGTGTAATGTGTTTCCTGGAATTCTATAGTACAGAAGCAGGCAATTACCACTGTGGGTCTGATTCATTAAGGAACTTAGGCAAGAAATTGAGTAAGTTTTCTTACTTAAGTTTTCTGGACAAAACCATTTTGCAATGCAAGGGGTGCAAATTAGGATTCTATTTTGCACATAAGTAAAATACTGTCTGTTTTTTCATGTAGCACACAAATACTTAATAGCTTATTTATACACTGAAATTTAAAGTTGATATTTGTGTGCTACATGAAAAACAGACAGTATTTAGTTTATGTGCAAAATAGAAAACTAATTTGCGCCCCTTGCATTGTAACATGATTTTGTCCACAAAACTTGAGTAAGAAATCTTACTCAATTTTTTGCTTAACTTTCCTTAATGAATAAGACTTCATGTCTTGGTCACTAAGGGGGGAATTCAATAGGCCGCGTTACTGCCGAAAGGTCTGCGCACTACTACCGATATTACGGTAATAGTGCACATTATTACCATTAATACGGTAATCTTGAAGGCTGGTTTTTGGTCGCAGCAGAAATCAGGGTTAAAATACCCATATTAATACTAGTAGGTTTATCACTGCGCTACTTCAGGGGGAATTGAATTCCCCCTAAGAAAGCTTTTATTGAATTCTAAGTCACAGACTTAACACCTATTGAAGTCATACTTCAGGTGCATCAGGAGAGTGAATTTTGGAATTTCTAATTTGGAGGTTTCCAGCTACAAAAGCTAGCATTTTCCATAACGAACTAGGGCATATAGTCCACGCCAAAGGAAGAATGGATTCTACTAGATATCAAGAAATCCTAGAAGCTAATGTTAGCAAAGAAAATAAAGCTAAAAAGATTTCGGGTAAGTCAAATGATTCAAACATTACCTCAAGTTAAGCTGAACACAAATTGTGTTACTGGTGTATAATATATTTTTTTACATTTGTGCATGGGCACAAACTACCTGAAATTAAAAAGCGCATTGCACACCAAGAACACAATTTGCACTCAATTAAACATGAGCCCCAATGTGCATGAAGGAAGACTTAAGAATAGGATAGAAAACAATAAACATTTAAAAGTGGGATATTTATGTCTAATTGGTTATTATTTTTACGTCAAGGGCACTTAAACTTTTGCATATGACATTTTTTATTTCTTTTTTTTACTCTGTTAAAGTCAGCAAATAAGTAGTATGTGCATCAATATGTAATATTTAAGAGTGGACCCATTGCAGAAGATTGTACTAAATTATTTTCACTTAGACGATTAGGAAAACATTAAATTCTGCTTGCATAAAAAGTGTAACTAATGGTTTTTGGATTTTTTAAAAAATATAAATTATAATTCAGATGTTGATGTTACGCTGAATCATTTTTAGAGCTAAGTTTTTTAAAATTTATTTTATACTTTCCAGAGGTGGTTGATTTTTCTAGCAACATTAATTACTTTTTAGTAGTAAGACGGATCATTATTCATTATTAACCCATTGTTTTTGGTGCACCTTTAAATTTCCATTGCTTTAATATATTTTAATTGTACATAAAAATTAATCATATCTGGGTTACTTATTTATTGACTAGTAGAAACTATAACTAAAACAGAAACTGCAGTGGAGATTGTGCAATTACTAATATCAAGTGCAACTAAAATCACTAATCTTTTAATAGCGATTCACAAAAATATAACAACCTCAACAATAAAACTATCATAACTAATAATCAAGAATATGTTGTGCATATTCTCGGTGTAAATGAAATTGATGCATATGCTCTCCAAAGTAGCTTGTAAAATAGGAGCAGAGAAACGCTATACAGGAAAAGGAACAACATGACATATTTTAAGAAAATGAAAATAGATTTATTTCATTAACATTTTGCAAATGTTGCTATTGTTGCTTTAAAGTGTATTGTATGGGCCTAAATCATGTCCGTATGCAACTTGAATGTAAATTCTGTGTTTAAAAAGAGCATGCAATTAATGCTTAGTTCTGCCTGTGTTCATATCCAATCGCATCTCAAGATATATTACCTTTTGAATATGCTGGTAAATACTCAGACACAGACAGACATCTGAACATGAATAAGGCCCTATATGTTTTTAAATAAATAGGTGGGCTTTTATGAAAACTGGTGCATAGATACAAGGTGCTGTAAACAACAAACAATTAAATTCTAATTGACATTTTTAGTTACTGTAGGTTACAACTGTATTTTTACACTGTTACCTATGCACCAGTTTCTGTAAATGTCATTCACTATGCTGTTCTTAATTGTATGAAACATTGTGTAATGCGTACTCTAAGAACTGTGTTACAATACGCTGACTGGTATGATAATACATTATCAATAAAGCAATTTCCATACCTAGCAATGACTTTTACTGTTTTTAATAACATAAAACTGTACCTAGAGCAGACAGGAGTTAATAGCAAGACCTGGAAGATTAATAATTGCTTTGTGTTACCAGGATTGGCTTATAAAACATCTTTTTGCTATAAATTGTATTTTATGATTTTCTTATTACATAACATATAATTTTTTATTTCCTGTATAGAGTGATGATCGCAGCTGTGTTAATGTGGTGCCTTTGGAAATGACCTTGTATTATAAATAGCCTTGTATTTCTTATGTAGCCATTGTTTTGGATTGTGTTCTTCACTAACAGTTAATAAAAGTGAAAGGAAGACACTGCGTTCTAAGTGTTTGCTGGTCATAATACTTTCATGGTAGAAATCATTTGCTGTAGTAACATCATAAAAAAATGTTATATATTTGTTCTAAGGGTATAAAATAGGATTACCACAAAAATTCTAATTTCTAAATTTGCCATCCATAACTCATGTCAGTGTGATGCTTTTTTTTATAATGCATAAATATGACTTTCTTGTGGAATTTCACAATAATATATTAAATCAATACTATTCAGAATCGCTATTCTTTTTAACCAATGTACGGAATGTCATTATGCCCTTGAGATGAGCAGCTGAAAAACTAGGATGACAAAGTGTTCTGTTAAATTACCTCACCACATTCTTCTAATATTAGAGCGCCCATCCTGTAAATGGCTTTATAACCATGTAGCACTTATCTTAGTGGACTAAATATATGCCTTCATAAATCTGGGTTTGGTGTAGAATTGCAAGTATGATTAGATAGAACTTGGATCATTTACGAAGCACAGTGCACATTCATTCCTGTGCAAAAGATAAGATTACCAATTAACAACATTGGGGTAATTCTCTGCGTCTGCAATCGGTAGTGAAAACAAGGTGTCTATGTCACTTAATAATGGTGGTGTCTGTGAATGAACACAAATGGCTGTTTTACAAAGTGAAGTAAAGTGTCTGAGACTTAGCAGTGGAGAATTATTGACTCCAGCAGTAGGAAGTGGAAAAGACACAAATATATAATATAAATACAATTGTTTGCTATTTTAGCCCTTAGCAGAAAAACGATATTCTTAAGTTTGCTTCAGCCCCTGTTTTGGACCATAGAAGGAAATAAAAAGAAAATATAGTGCACACTGTGTGATAGTAAGTGGTTGAAGTGGAAATTTATAAGTGCTGGAAATTTGGAATAAACAGCTGGGAACCAAGGGGCCTCTTAGCCCCCATAAGCTTTTGGGGATTTCCACAGTGTGAAATTAATTTTAGTTGCATTTTTTCAGAATATAATATAATATAAAACATAGTAAATAATAGAAGGCTGCCCGCCATGTGTCCCCCACCACTCTTCTGTTTCTTCACCTCTTCTTTGTGCATTTCAAGTCTTAAAATAAAAAATAAAGCGATTTATGTACTGTCTGGATTAAATCCTTAGTGAACTATGGGAAATAGATTGTCCAAAGTGTCAGATAGAAAAGGAGTTCCAAGATGGAACTGCTAAGAAATGTTTGTAGAACTGCGGGGCTACAAAATTTGTTCTGAGCACTTTGTGCAAGGGTGGACGAATATGACTAATCATTGTGATAAGCAATTTCCAAGTGCAAGTTCCTTTGATAAAAACATTTTGGATAATGTGCAAACAGAATATGAAAAATTGCACCATCAGAAAACAAAAGTTACTTATGAAGTATTGTTTGGCATTGTGGAGGACTGAAGCATAGTAATCTGCTAAGGATTGTTATTCAAAGGTTGTAAATAAAATGTCACATTAAATGGATATACATGTGGACATCGCAGAGCATAGGTAAATGACTGTTAAAGTTTTGGCTGAAGTGTAAGTAGAAACATTGAGTGAAGGGTTAAGACTTTGGTGGAGATTAAAGAGTTAACCATGTTGTTAATTTTGGTAAGAAAAAGGAAGATTTGAAGCATAGGTTATTGACTGTTCAATTAAGAGCGTTAGAGAATTAGACACTGCTAGGGATTTATGATAGTCAGTTTGATTGTGAACCACATCCAAAAAGGGCTGGTCATTGTTTTACATGCAGAAGAAGATCCTATCATTGTCCTTCTTTTGGAAGAGGAGGTGTTATGATGATAAGTTGCTCTGTATTGATCCAATATGTTAATAACTTATTTTTGTGTTTTGTTTTTTTACAGTCCTTGCAGATACTTTTTTGATGTTAACATTCCTATATCAAACTGGCCACAATGTTTTCAGAAATAAATTGCAACCTTCCCAGGCTTAGGTTAAGTATTTGTGTCATTGCTTGACCCAAGGACTGACCCATCTTTTGTCGGACAGAGTGCAAGTTAGGCTGCATATGCACTCGCCACTGAATAATCACAAGTGCGGTCCTTTCTAGTGATATGCAGCTGGAATTTTAACACAGTTACATTGCCATTATCAAAGGCCTATTGTTTATTATAGTGCCAGAGTAGACATAGTTGCCTATTCCTATGAACCTGTTTAAGTGTAGTTGATGCTGCAGCATTATTGGTGGATAAGACTGAAGATCTACTGTTTAGCCATGAATTAACCCTTTATATACCACATGCTATTTTGTCCTTGATGAATTTAGCCCAAACACGACATGTCTCTGCTGCCAGATTTACAAAATAGAAGTAAGCTCTTATGGCTCTCCTTTATCTTACCATTTGTTGGTGTACTCTGCTTAATCCTGCTATGTTCTTACCTAGTGTGCATGTGCATGCGAATGCACAAGGGGTGGAGGTTTATGAGGAGAGTACTGATATGTATATGGTTCCGCCTGAGTTATTGTCTATTCATGACTGTATCTAGTCTCAGTTTGCCTATAGCAACTACAATCCTTATAGAAAGTGATATCTGCTTTTGATAAATGTGTAAGCTTAATAGTAGATCTAGCATTAAATGTTTGGTCCAAAAATGTCATTTCATACAGTCATATATAAAGCTATGCCTTCATAATTGGATATATTAGCAAACATAGTCAGTTTGGAAACCCAGCAAAATTATGAAGTCATAGCTTTATAAATGACTGTGTGAAATTACATTTTTGGACCAAACATGTACTGCTAGATCTGCTATTAAGCTTACACAATTACCAAAACAGATATCACTTTCTATAAGGATTGTAGTTGCTATAGGCAAACTGAGACTAGAAATTATGTATAGGATATGTAGAGGTAACAGATGATAGTATTGGTGAAGTGAAGACTTTAGGGTCCCATATTCTGCCCAGATAGCTGTGTTAGTAACACTTACAAGAACGTGTGAGTTGGCGCAAGGTAAAAGAGTAAACATCTCTGCAAAAAAAATGTTATGTTTTCCCCAGGAAGTGGCCCTCAGGAAGTCGAAGGGATGTGTACAAGATACCAACAGTATGTGGAGAGATGGTAAAAATAGACCAGTGGCCCCAAAAGCTTGCCTACAAGCACTGGTAGAAGAAGCCCATGGTCTGACTAATTTAGGCAAGGATGGTATGTGTAGACTTGTTGAGGGCTACTGGTGTGTGCCTGGTTTCTCTTCTATTGCAGGAAAAAGGCTGGTTCATGCTTTATATGCCTGAGGAAGAATCCAGGTAAAGTCATATCTGTACAACCATCACATAACCGTACTACAGAGGGCCCATTCCAGATAATACAAATTGACTTCATCCAAATGCTAAAATGTCATAATCTACAGTATGTACCAGTGTGTGTTGACATGTTTTCCAGTTTGGTAGAAGCATATCTAGCTGCAAGTTGCACTGCAGTATTTACAGCAAAGAAATTGGTACACAAATGTGTGTGTAGATATGGTATATCAGAAATAATTGAAAGTGACAGAGGTACATTTCACTGGGCAAGTTGTTCAGTCAATGTGTACTTTACGAGGAATAAAAAGTAAGTTACATACACCTTATAAAACACAAACAAGTGGTAAAGTGGAATAATTTAATGGTATAATCAAAAATAAGCTGAGTAAAATGATGAAGGACACAGGGATTTGGTTAGAAGAGTTTCCTCTAGTATTGCATAGCATCAGAACCACTCCCAGATTTCCATTCAATCTTTCACTATATGAGATTTTTTTCAGAAGACAACTAAATATTATTATCAGCCCACAAGGGACATTAAAATGCACTTAAGATGTAACTGATAAGTACTTGTTTGAGAAGAGTAAGCAGTTACAAAAGCAAACAGAGACTTTGAAACTGATTTCAATTGCCTATTGAGAACTGTCATAATATAAAGCCAGGAAAAAAAATGATGGTAAAAAAAAATTGTATGTTCTAGTTGTTTGACAGATCGATGGGAATGTCCACAGCATTGAAAGTTGCTGAAAGAGATACTCAGATTCACGTATCCCACTGTAAGAAGGTAGTCAATCCAACAGTGACCTGGAAAGACGCAGAGACTAATAAAGTTTTGAAACCAGATATAACAAATTTGTTTCAAGACTCTGACAATGATGGCATTCGAGAAGAAGAATCTGACCCAGAAGTCAAAGAAAAATATCCTTATTACTGTTGCTATCGCTATAGGCATGATTTGTTTTTTGATTTTTATACCTTATATTATTTTTCATGGACATCTTTTTAATGAGGACTTGATGATAAGATCTGGTAGTTTTCTGAGGAGATGGGGGCATATAGTAGTAAAAATGGAAATTCAGAACTGTCTTCATCATTCTTTCTACTCACAACTATACTCACAACTAAGCACACATACTGTAATGACACATATAATGGTAGAATTAAAAGACAAGTAATTGGAGATGAACCTGAAGATTGTGTTGAGAAACTGCCAACTGAAATGTGTGTATGCTGATATTGCGGTAATCCTCCGAAAGAAAAATATGTAAAAAGGTGTGAGGAGCACCCAGAGCATTTTTCTTTTTAAACCAACATTCTATAGATATGATATGGTTTGATAGGACGAGCAATTAAACAGACTAATTGTTGGATATGTACACATACACTACATGGACACCAAAATGTTGGATTTTGCCAAAACCTTTACATTTTACAGAGTTACTTAATTTGCTAAAGGAAAGACCAGTTGCTGGGAAAAATAATGAAACATGGCTTCCTTACTGAAAATTGTTGCCACCTGTATTGACTGAAAGCGTTATATGTATAAATTTTACAAGTAAACAAGAGGTTAAAAACTGGGAGCTGAAATGGTTTGAATTGATGGTAACCACTTTTAATAGACCTATTGAAGAGAGAAGGGTACATCTAGGTAAAATTGTTAAAAGTCCTGCATTTGAAAATCCAAAATTTAATATGTTGGACGAAAGAAATCTTCAGGAACAGTAGCATCAAAATATTGTAATATAACCTTACAAGATGGTAATTGTACAGAACAATTAAAGAATAATAAGTATGGAAGGTTTATATATATTCTCTGCACAGATATATTACATGTATCAATGTAGCATATATTCTTCCAAGTAATATATATTACATATGTGGAAGTAAGGCATATAAGTGGTTACCACTATATTCAGTGGTAATATGGTATTTAGGTAAGGGTGATTCCAGCTGTTAATATATTTACACCAAATTGTAAAGCAAAAGTATTTAATAAATAATTAACATGAAAGAAAAAAGAAGTGATGAAAAGGGTGGAAAACAATCAATATCACAACTTATTACTGAATCAACTAGTATAAAAATATTTATTGCATTTGATTTTTCAGGTATTGCACATAGAAATATGAATTTGTTTTATATCCAAGGTTAAGCTACACTGATAGGTAAGATAACTGATGTGTATGACGAAACTTTCTGTTATGTTGTAAAAGAGCTTCAAGTTTTCAAAACAGAATTAATACAACATAGATTGGTGCTAAACTATCCTACTGCACAAACAGGGGGTTGTTGTGCAAGATTTCAGATGAAGCATGGAACATAATGCTGTATCTATTTGAAAAATGACACAGATAATCCGGAGTTAATTTATAACTATATGGATGAACTAGGGGAAATGTAGAAAGATTTTGCAAAGATACATAACATGACATTATCTGCAGCAGAAACATGTTTTCATGGATAGATTAAAAAAATGGTTTTCAGGTTTTAGTAGATGGTTTCAATCATTGTTGTATTCATTAGGAAGATTTCTTCTCTTTATATTAGTAACATTATTGATTATCTATTTTGTATTAAAATATATACCCGTATTGTTGAAATTTTGTAAGAAAATATTCAGTAGAGATATTGAAATATTAGTAATTCAGGAGAAGAAATTATAGAACTGTACGAAAAAATAAAACCTCAAAAAAATATAGTGTGATAGTTGATGTAACTATCAAATCAGGGATTTGTCATTGAAAATGTATTTTTGGATGAAGCCAATACATATTAGCATGAAATATATATACATTGTTTTATCTTATTTTATTTTTATCATTTTATTTGATGTGGTATTTTTACTGCAATTATATTTGTTTGTGTGCTGAAGAGAGATGTAAACAGCAGTGGAAGAGTTAATTCTAAGAACAGAGGTTCCTAATCGGTATTGTTGGATAAAGATATTTCTCACTTCTTAAAAACCCCATCACAGACTTGGGACCTGAATGGACTATGAAACTCTTATATACTATCTCAACCAAATGTGATGATCATAATATCACACTGCTAGCTTTTATTTTGTTAATACAATATTGTATACTTTTTCTTAAATATACTTTACTGTAGAGATTCAATTATTGCTTTTTCAATGTTTCAATACCTGCGACAGCCAGTGTTTTATGCTCAGTTGCTGCTTATTTGGGTCCTGGAACTTTGGGACCCTATTTGTAAAAAATACAGATTCATGAACTATAGAAAGCCCCAACAAGTCAGACATTAAATCAATAGCACTAACAATATTTAGGCCTCCCTCCCTGCAACCAGACCCATCTATTTAATAAACTAAAATTAATAGTATTCACACTTAATAAATAGACCTATTCCCCTCCAATCAACCCTGATATTATTTTATTAGCATACACATTTAATAATTTAATAGTATTCTGGACCCTCCGGCTCTCTTATGGAGACCGGGAGTTCTCCATCAGGCCCTCTGGTGGCGCTAGTGGCTCCTCCGTTTTCAGATGGCGGCCGCTCATGCACACTCCTGTCTGTTATCTTCTTCCATTTCCCTGCATTGGTGGATTAATTACCACTTCCCCTCATCCTGATGCCTATTTAAAGCACCTAGTCTGGAAATATGGTGCCAAATGTTCATTTCCAATTAACCTGCCTGCTGCTGAATCCATTTGGCTCCTGTTTCCTTGTGTTTCCTGTTGAATCTTGGTATCCAGCAGTATCCTTGTGCTTCCTTGTGTATTCCTAGTATCCTGTATCTGGTGTTTCTCAACTAATCCTGGTATTCTGTATCTGGTGTTTCTCAGATAATCCTGGTATCCAATATCCTATGTGTATCAGGCACACTTAGCAGAGCATGTGTGCAGATTAAAATGAAGTAGGAATAAGAAGTGCCAATATTAAAATTGATGAAATTTATAATTCAATAAATAGTGAAGTGTGTCTTTCTTTAGTAGAAAATATTTTCTCATGTGGAGGTAATATAGTACAGTGGTTTTATGGAACTTAAACATTTAGATAAAGCTATATGCCCCTGTACCTGTTGAGACTATAGAAAGGGTTGCTGTGTCGTCTCAGTGTGGAATTCCAAATCACAAAGCACCAAAGTGCATACCATATAACAAAATAGGATACATTTAATACATTTTGAATATACTTACCTTGCGGGGAGTTATTAAATCTCAAAATAATCAATTGATGTCAGATGGAAGAATAAAAGAAATGTAGTAACGCCTTGCATTTATATTTGCTCAAGTGCTCTTAATTTTCCACCAAAGTATATAGGTTTATGGAGGAGCAGAACTTTGCACCAGCCTATGGGAGGAGATGGGCAAATTTAGCTACAATACACAGAGTGCATGCGTGCACCTAGTTTTGCAGTGCAGTTTTTTGTTTATAGGTTTCTTTTTAATGCAAACTTTTTGTTATTGTACAACCGTAACCAAATACATACAATATCCAGTACACTCAATATATAAGATTTCATTGACTGTACTGTTTTACCATTTTACTATTAAACCGTCATAGAGAAATGAGAAACACTTAAAACTCAATTCCCTTTACGCTCTAGTAAATGGTTTCCTTACTAGAGTAACATAATCTGGGGGAGGGGTTATAATGAGATGGTGCAGGGCCTTCCTAAAGGGGAGAAAGAAAAATCTAAGATATCTGTCATGATGGAGACCATTAGAATACTGGAACTGTCCAGGGCTTCCACATATCTGCACCATTTACCATAAAAAATCTTAACACCCTTTTCCAAGTTTGCAAAAGCCAGCGATCTGTCAAAACATAGATGCTCTAGTAACTCTATTTTGATTTCTGTAAAAGTTGGTGCAATCGGCGATATCTATTCACCCAATATAACTTTTCATGCTAAAGTAATAACAATCAAAAAAGGCAAAAAGTAATGCCTCTTGGATGTGAATAAAAGGTATAATTTAAAAAAGCTACCAACTTGTTCCAAAATGTAACTATTTTCGAACATAACCTTGGATTATGTATCAAGTGGTTTCCCTTATTTTACATTTAGAGATAGTACTAATTCTGATATCACTGAATATTTTCTCTGTGCTTGATAAATATAAGCCCTACTGATTATTTTCAAATGTTTTTCCTGTGATTTTGTGGAACTCAATGCCTTCATTATATACTCAGTAGAAGATAATACTATCAATGGAGATCATAATTCCGGCAGATCTTTCCTCCGGGTAGACCATACAGTAGACTATAAAAGATCAATATCTATTCTTATCAAATCTAAGTATAGAAACCCTTTTTTAAATTAACGGATGCGTGGAAAACTCAATAATGTTTCAATAACAGAGGCAGAAGGAACCCTCACTTTCTGAAAACCCCGCATCTTACTGGTGATGTAAAGTGGAACTTGTAGAAAGAGATAACAATGGCAGTGCATCAATGCTAAAATTTCCTGCAGCTGTTGGAGTGTGTAGATTAAGCCACCTGGGTCAAAAATGTCTTCAACTGCCAGAATACCTTTCTCCTTCCAACTTACATAGATTGGGTTGGATAGTGTAGAAATAAATTCCGGATTGCCACAAATAGGTAAATAATTTGTATACCTAGGACTACCATTCATCTTCTTATTAATATCCTGCCAAGAACCAAGGGTATCTTTAAAAAAGGTATTCTGAAGCAGCGATGGGGGGACTTTCGATTTGGCAAGATGTAAAAGTGCCACTGGAGAAAAATACCTCCTCTTCTATAATTCTATTAATGAAATGTTCTAACCCTAAGAGCCAATCTGAAATATACTGAAACATTGATGCGCTAGAGCCAAAATATTCGGGAGTCCTACCCCTCCTTCCTGTTTTATTGGAAATAATATTTGTCTCGCTATTCTAGGTTTTTTTCTGCTGCCAGATAAATTTGCTGAACATAGTCATGAATTTAGAAATATCTGCTTTACTAATACTAAGTAAAATTTGAATGAGATAGGATAGTTTTGAAAAAATAACACTCTTTATGACTGACTCTCTTCCCAAGAAATATAGCTGCAGATGATTCCAGTTAGACAATTGAGCATTTATTTTATCAATAATGGTGGTAAAATTATATTTATAAAGATGGCATATTATTGTAGATATAAAAAATCCCAAATATTTAAGAATAGGATTCACTATTCTAAACTGTGCTAAGGCTTTCAGAGGTGGATCTATAACCTGTGGATGTCTAACGTAGCGAACCTCCGACTTATGGATATTAATCTTATAGCCTGAAAACGACCTAAAGTTATAGATAATCTTAAGAATCGCTGGTATCGAGGAATTTGAAATAAAAAGTAACGTCATCTGCAAACAGGGAAAGTTTTACTTCTATTTGTTGTACATCAATCTCTTTAAAGAGACTGTTCTGTTGAAGTGCTTCGGTCAACAGTGCCAACACCATTGCAAACAGTAATGGGGATAGGGGACATCCCAGACAAGTCCCTCTTTGGATAAGAAATGCATTTGAAACATAACCAATAGCCACAATTTGTGATAATGGGGAAGTATATAGGGTCTGAATATTATCAATATATTGAATAGAGAAACCAAATCTATGCAGGGTCCTATAGAAATGGTCCCAAGACACCATGTCAAAAGCCTTTTCAGCACCTAGAGACAACAGTATCGCGGGACCATCTCCATTTGACGTCTCCACCATCTGTAAAGCAGCAATAACTTTATAAATATTAGAGTCCGAATTTCTCCCCCAGATAAATCCAGACTGATCTCTATGAATAATACTGGGTAAGATAACTTTAAGGCATCTGGTAATTATCTTAGTGAATATTCCGTATTGAGGAGAGAATTCGGACTATAAGACCCAGCTAGTTGAAGTAAGGAGGAAGACTCCCATTATTAAGAGTAGCATTAAAAAAAGATTTCAATGTGTCCATGATAAATGGCAACAAAATCCTATAAAATTACCCAGACAGCCCATCTAGGCTAGTGCAGTTTAAACAAGATTTCATGGAGTGAGCATATTGACTTGAGATAAAGGGGTGGAGATAGTGTACCTTTAGGGACGTCACTTGCTGTGCTCCATAAAAGGACACAACCTCTCATTATATACTTTTAATGGGATATATTTTACACCTTCTCTTTGTACCTTGACAGATAACTGAATTTGTAGGCACCCTTTGCTTATTGTAATAGAAAGCTTTCAAAACACAAAAGTGTGATATCTAATGAGGATAGTCCCGCTGTACCCAACTTTTCCTAAAGTTTATGAAGAAAAGTGGAAATGTAAAACGTAATAAAAAGGTTGGTTTATAGTGGTAGGAGGTTAGAACTTTGATGTTAAACACTTTTGTGCACACTTTCAGATTTGTTTGCCTCTCCACACACCTTTGTGCACTTCTTGTTTACGTCAGGTAGGCGTGCAACTTTCTGTGTTCAGGTCAGGCCAGCAGTGTAAAATGAAGGAGTTTTGTTGTGCGCATTGAGGATCCTGATTTATGTTTGGAAAAAAAGGGCACTTGAGCGTAGTTACGATTGCATTCAATTTGAGAGGAATCTCAAGATGTGGTTCGATTTGAACTTGGGTGTAAGTACGCTCTGCGTAAAGGGTACTTGCCTTACGTAGACAGAGACTACAGACTATAGACTGCAGTATACACACACGAGTATATATGCAATATAAGGTCAGCACACTTACAAAATCTTCTATTATAAAATAAATAAATAACTATTAATAGTATAATCACTAATATCAATATGGATTTTCAAAGAATTTTGTTTTTTACATTCAATACATAAATCAAGATGCTTTCAATGCGTATTGTACAATGAGTTTTTATTTGCTACCTTACTTGCATACATCACCATCATCACCATTTATTTATATAGCGCCACTAATTCCGCAGCGCCGTACAGAGAACTCACTCACATCACTCCCTGCCCCATTGGGGCTTACAGTCTAAATTCCCTAACACACATACAGACAGACACAGACTAGGGTCAAATTTTTAGCAGCCAATTAACCTATCAGTATATTTTTGGAGTGTGGGAGGAAACCGGAGGAAACCCACGCAAACACGGGGAGAACATACAAACTCCTCACAGATAAAACCATGGTCGGAAATTGAACTCATGACCCCAGTGCTGTAAGGCAGAAGTGCTAACCACTACACCACGGTGCTGCCCCATCTCCATATGTTCTGAGCTAGCTAATGCCATGCAAATATGTAGTTTTCCAAACAGGCTCAAGGTGTGTATTGAAAATGAGGTCCAGAAATAGGCTGCACAATGTGCATTTTTTGGTGGTCATTAGTAACTAGCTTTAGGCATGTTTAATAACTGGCTTTCAAAAGCTCAGAATACTGTGTTTCAGACTGATATTTGAAGAGACTTTCAGGTGTCAAAATGGCAGATTTTCAATGTGAAAGCCAATACACATTATGTACATTCATTGTGCATGTCATGCAGATGTCTACATGAAGAAGTAAGAGTTTTCAAATATATGATGCTTACATAGAACACATACAAGAGTTTAATATTAAAATCAATACCAGGCAAGCAGTAAAAACTGCAAATGAGCAAATCTAGCTTTGACTAGAAGGGCAAATATGTCTGAGAGTGTTAATAGGCTATTCGGCCTCAGTCAGCTCTTTTCACATATTCAAAAGTCTGAATGAAGAAGCCCTTGTTCACTTGTGCTCTCACAGTGCATACATTCAAAGCAAACAACAAATAATCATTTATTGATGTTTTAAAATGAAATGCCTTTAAAGATGATCATTTTAAATAATTCACATTCTTAAAGTGCTTACAATCATGTCAGGGAATGTCATCTTCTGTTTTCCATGTTGCATTTGAGTGCAATACTTATACCTATGCCTATATGATGAAGATCTAAACATAAAAAATAAATAATATCAATTACAAATACTCATATAAATGTAGAAAATATATGTATGTTAGGTGTTACACTGCTTCCTAGACTAGACTGCTTTAGCCCAGATTTAGTTTGTAGTCTAATTTGAATTTGTTTAATATTTATATATATATATATATATATATATATATATATATATATATATATCTACTCCTACTGCTACTCCTGAGATGTGAGTGGTGTGGCGAGGGGAGGCATTCACTTCCATGATGCTCCAGTCTCAGCACCCCCAGGTGCTCATCTTCCTGAGAGAGAGGTGCCCCGCTCCCGTGAAGAGAGCTATGACAAGGTAGAGATGATCCTGCAGTGTCGCTGACATTATGCAATTAATGATGTCACAACGCTGTCAATGGAGAGGACCCGGAAGGAGCCAGCAATAAGAATCAGATGAGCAGAGGGGTAAGTAAACTACAGCAGGGGTTAAATAGAACCGGGGATGGAGGGTGATTGGAGAGAATGGAGGGGAGGGGGGCAAGTGTTGGGTAGAATATAAGAGCGTGCCCTCTCATCTTTTAAATGTCTACTATTACCGATATACTTAGTTGAGGTCTTGTATCCACTCTTGTCTTAGCGAAGGATTTTGTAACTCTGCCATTGTTGCATTTGCTTTCTCCGATTCAATGAAAAAACAATTAATCAGTCTACATGGTTCTCTAACTCCATCACATAGCATAAATCGTCAGTCATCATATCTACATCTATACATGTATTCTTTGCCAACGCCAAATTCTTTTCAAGAAAACTTACTCAATTATTTGCTTAACATTCCTTAATGAATCAGGCCCTCTATTACCAAAGTGATCTTAAAGTGAATAAAAAGGATGACATTCTTGATGGAAAACGTGATGGTACTGAAGCATTTTGGGTGCTGCTTCATGAAGGTATAAGGACTGACAAGATAATAAAGTATGCTATAAGCATATTTTATAAGCAGACTAGACTGAAGATTAAGAACTACTTTTATGTATACTGTGATTAACATAATTAATATAGCATTAATCAAAACTACAAGGTTATATGGGATCTGTTGCTGGAGATTCTATAAAAAGAAACAGCACATTCTCTTCTATTAGGTGACAAAGGTTGAGACTAAGAGTTAAACGAAGATCTTGATGTGAGGAATGAAAATTACATCTGACTAATCTTTGGCTTAAGTAAAGGTGATTTATTTATAGAAGTTAAAAAAAATCTTTAAATGTGACATTGGCGCACAACACAGAATAAAGAATGGAAAGTAAAAAGTCAGCTAACTAAATATTGCCAATAAATATGAAAGTGAGAATAAGAACGAGATTTCTATAATATAACAGTGTATGCATTGTTTCTGGAATCACAAATAGTATACACTAGTAAAATATTAGTTATGTTATAGGTTCTCATAATAAAATAAAAGTTAAAAGAGCAAGCCAATCATTTAGTCAATGTGTGTTCGTAGCTGCAAAACATTTGCTCATCTTTACTAAATATTTATCGTCCCTCTAATGCGACCACCTTCCAGCTTGACGACTTGGAAAAAAATCTAGGGACAGTCAAGTGAAAAGAGTGTTTCCTTGCCTGCATAGCACACTGTGCTAAATTGTGGGGTGTGTGGCTATCTACATTAATGGGAGTGGCTTCATTATGCATATTAATAAGCTGTAACATATTTACACGCAGCAGTATCAGAACATAACATTACGGTGACACCTTCTTAAAAATAGCTACAGGTTTCAGCAGTCTGCAACACAGTAATTTATACAGCTGATGGTTGTAATGAGGCTGGTCTTGTAGAGTTTTGCATATTATTAAGTGGCACTGGCAGCACACAGTACCCGATCTCCAGCAATATAAGAGTCCACAGTGTTCTGCACAAAATGGTATCTCACTTAGGGCCTGATTTAAAGATGGCAATAAATAAAATGGCAGTGGTGCAAAAAGCTGCTGGATTTACTGTGAATGCAATGGAGAGGAAATATAAGTTCCACTTAACTTTCACCTGCAGTCCCATATGCCTGGAGTGCCAAATCCAGGCCCACCAAGAGGAAATTCAGGGCCCGGTACATCAACATCTTTGTGACCCATCCATAGCCCCTGAAGGGGGCATGGCCACACCAGTTGATGGCTTCATTCCCTTTGCCCAGCAGGCTTGGATCCAGTACTTTGTACCTTGCCACATCCTGCTTTGCACTGGACAGTGGGTATCAGGGTTAAAGTGGGGGAAAAAAGTGTTTGTGGAACTACAAGTTTCAGCAAGGCCTGGAATCCATTGCCTACAAAGACATGCTGACTCTTGCCAAATTGCAAGCACCTCTATGCCAATGGCTGCCAGTGATCCACTGGAACATGAAAAGTACAAAAAAAAACCCATTTACTCTGCATGTTGTTTTTGGTTATTTGAAATACAAATCCCTTGTTTACTCTTAGATCCATTTGGAATCTTCTCTCTTCTGTCCTGATGTAATCCAATAAGTAAAAAAATTAAAAAAGACTTGAATCAGGAATAAATAGGCACATGCAAGGAGCAAAATAGTAATGGAAAGTAAGTTTGGTAGGATATGATATGTTGCTCTGTGTCCAGTGAGGCATATGTCAGCTCTTCACTGCCAAAGGGATCTGCCTGCCCATATGCAATATATAAATGTTTAAAGTCTGTCTGAGCTGGGACATATTCAGGATTCAGTGTCTAGTCCCTAGGACTGTCCTATGAATGTGCAACCATTGGCAGGTATGTCTTCCTCTCCAACAGAAAACATTTTAAAATTACATCGCTAGTAGTCTCTGAGCTGGGAATTGCAAACGTCATTTTGTCAGCAGACTAAACCAGTTACATAAACTGATTGGGTAGTGAGCTAAAATTATGCTCCCTTTACAGCAAGTTCAGTATATTGGGTCTTCTTTTGGGGATTTTATTAGATCCCCCTGGTACTTGGTGTGGGTAATTCATTTTAAAATGATTTTTTCAAAAGTGAAATTGGTTTTAATAACATATGCCTGTTAAGGCTCTTTTTAATCTGTTTATATTATTGATTTATTCAGGCAGCCACTGAACACAAAAAATGTGCATATAGTACAGACAACTGATTGGTAACCATATCATTATGGTTATTTTTAATGCTATCTTATTTTATTTTTTACATTTTTATTTTATAATATTGCGGGTGTGAATTTAAAAGTAGCTTGTTGGTCTAGAGAAGTTCCTTGCCCATTTTGCAATAGGAATTTACAGTTACATCCATTGATTACAAATTCTTGATAAATACTAGAAAATTAATAGAGATTACAAGTAAGTTGCCATTGTACAACATGGCTACAAATTAAGAATGCAGGAGCAGCCTTCTCAATCCATAATCATAGGAATGTTTGAGAAATCTGCTGAGCAACTGGTGGTATGGAGTTATGAGACCAATTGAATAGCCAGTTACTAAAGATGTTACATACTGTATCCTTCTCTCAATGTAGGCCCACATATTTAATAAAAAATACGATACCCAAAGGGATCGCCCACGGCGCTAGCAGTCACAAACACCACCTGAGTAGATGGAAATCACACAAATACCTTCCTGCAGCTAAGACAGCGATTCATCAAATCGCACAACAAACACACCAACCATAGATTGCCAAGCACTGGGAAGGATCTGAAGTGTTCCTATAGTCTTCACACCATACAATAGGGAAGGACAGTGGATCAAACCAATTACATATATAACACTGTTTAATGTGTAAAAACCAGATGGAATATTCACAATCAAATAAATAATAACACAAAGTAAAAAATCCTCATGATTAATCAACACATAATGATCATGCATAAAAACACGATACTATCCTGCAAAGGGAAATAATTAATTGAACATGTACAATGCCCGGACAAAGAAAAAAATATATGTACAAAAAGCTAAAAAATCAAAACAAATAAAAACATGGAGCAAATAAAAAAAATGCATGCAACACATATTTAATAACAAGAGAGTGTATGGGGGCAAAATATCTATTGACCTAAGTACAAGGTTTCCCTGCTATAGTGACAAATAATTCTTGCAAATCCTGCAACTCTACTCGTTTACATTTTAATACAAATTGATGCATGAAATGACCCTTACAAAAAAGTATGTTTTAGTCAATATTATTATTAGACTCTCAATCTAGGAACACTTTTGAAATGTCACCTGTTATGTGTTTATTGGTACATATAAAAGACAGATAGGTAATACTACTAAAAGAGGAGGCAGAGTCCATTGACTGGTATGTTCAGTATGTCCGTTGAAGTCATCTGTTAAGGCTTATTTTGTGAAGTAAGAGCATTGGTTAATGATTACTGCTGATGATGATGAGGGGCAATAATGTTTATTGATTAGAAACTTTGGGCAAGATCAGAGACTTGGGGCAAAAATATCAAGTTCATCTGTTAAATCAACTCTTATACTTTTTTAGCAGTATCTCAGATGATTGAAAAGGTTTTGAGGAAAGAAAAAGTTACTATAACTCTGCATTGTTAATACTGTAGGATAAAGAAAAATAGGAATTTTCTGTGGAATAGTCCTTTTATATAGACACAGTTGCTGTTAACCAGAAATCAATTTTATCATTAGAATTCTAACTCTAAGGACATCCACAGATACCTATAAATCTACTGAAATAACACTTTAGAACAACTGTAAACAAGATTTTATCCCTTTGGAGTTTATCTATTTAATTTTTTAAGCTGTATTTATATAGTGCCTACATATTACACAGTGCTTTACAGAGCATATTTAATCATTCACATCAGTCCTTGTCACAGTGGAAATTATAATCTATAGTTCCTACTTCATACACACAAACACATGCAAGTTTAATTGTGTCAGAAGCCTATGAACCTACCAGTATGTCTTTGGATTGTGGGTGGAGACAGGAGCACCCAAACATGGGACAACATACAAACCGCAAAAAGATAGGACTATAGTTGGAACTGAATCAATGACCCCAGCCCTATGAGGCCGCAATAACAAGTGTGCAACCAATGTTTTATTTTATAAACTAAACCCCCAATTACACTAAAGGGAGGCAATTTTAGGCAGAATGATGAAATTCACATCTTAGCATACAGCCAGCTGCTGTATGTAAACAGAACCCCAATAATATTAATACAGATGAGCGGTTCGGATTTAGCAAAATCCGATAAGATCGAATTTTGGGGATTTATGACTTGGTTTTGCGCGCAAAATATATTAGCCCTCCCTCATTTTGTCAAGTGCTATTTTAGAACAGACAACGTGTAGGTTGGAGGTTAGCTGTAGCACTCTGCTCTGAAAATAGCATTAAAAAGTACATAGATAGCAATAGAATCGTGTCATTATTGTAAAGCATATATTAGTCAGCTAGAATAGTTTGCTGATCAATTGCTTTTAAGTTCAATCTTTAAGAGAGTTTACATGGACTAGTGGCTACTGGCTGTTGGCAATGCATTGCATATATAATAGTACTAGTATATAGACTGTATTAGATATAATTCTGAACTAAGTAGTATATTTAGTGGAGGAAAACAGTGTGCTTTTGCTTATGACTATTAGCAACAGAATAAAAAAAAATAGGTTTATTTCTTTAAAAATGTTAATTATCTATATTTAAAAAAGGCTGTTTGCTTGTGAGGGTTTTTTATGGGCATTTTTGACATTCAGTGACCGCATGTAGAACATTACAAAGACTGCAATAAAATGCCATCTGCCATGCCACCAACTGAGGCAAGCACAATAGATAAATTAAACAACAACAAAAATTGATGTAAGGTGCAAGAGACAAGCATGTTGAAATGCTACAAACACACTAAATATGGAACATTATACAGTAGGCATCATGGAGAGTGAAGAGGCAGAAACAATCATTAGATGGATAGAGGCATCAGTAGATATATACACAAGTAGATACCCAATTGTAAAGAGCTACCTAATTTTCTGTGGCTATATAAATAAATGATGATGCTGATAGACGAAGATGTCCTGCTAATAAAACTTTAAAGACTATGCACACAATATATTGCCAGGGCATTCATCGGTGGCCAAAAGCAGGGCTTTCTTTACCTTGTTGCTATATAAATAAATGATGATGCTTATAGACAAAACTATAGGTGACCTGCATCCATACTAAAAAACTTCAAAGACTATGTACACAATACATTTAAAATATTATAGGGCATTCATCACAGACAGTAAAGCTACAGTAACAGGTAGGGGTCATTGGATGAACAGTGGTATGAATGAATAGAGTTAGATGTTATAAAAGTAAGTAGACGAAGGTTGTTTGCACCCATGCTACAAAACTTCAAAGACTATGCACACAATACATTTTTTGATGGCCAGAGCATTTATCAGTAGCCAAGAGCAGGACATTCCTAACTCCATTTAGTTATATGCTCTTTACCGTAATGCTGTCCAGCTGGATCAAACCAGGGACCACAAACTCATATATATCTTTATGGAGAGGGATGAAGAATCAGTCCCCCAGGGGAAGCTTTGTCAAATCCTGGGGTAAAGGGGACTGTCCAAGATTTGCAGCAGAAGTGGATCCCAATAAAGGGTGTAGTAATTCTGCCACCAGATTTTGCACCAGCCAATCCTTTGCCATGAGCCACCACGCTAGCCTCAACGACTCGAGTGTATCCAGATTGGGGCTGTGTACTGGCTGTTGCCCTGGCAGCTAAGTAATCACTTCCTGTCATTCGTGTCCCGGCCATTGCCAGGACAACTGGTATGCCTCTCACACTGCCGCTGCATTCCTGCTAGTAACAGGCAAACGGGTGCGCGGCTGTATTTAACTAAACAAACAGAGGTCATTGGATGGACAGTGGTATGAATGAATACATTTTGACATTTATAAAAGTAAATATATGAAGGTGGCCTGCACCCATACTACAAAAATTCAAAGATTACACACACAATACATTTTTCAATAGCTAGAGCATTCATTGGTAGCCAAAAGCAGGGCTTTCATACCTTGATTTACTTTTATGTTCTGAGCCATAATGCTGCCCTTCTGAATCAAACCATGGGACTGGTATATATGGAAAGGAAGGGCTGAAGGATCATTACTCCTGGAGAAGCTTCGTCCAGCCATGGGGTAAATATGCAGCAGAGGTGGTCCCCAAGACCCATGTATATAAATATGGAAGATATAACTAGTATATTTATATGTTTTATTAGTGAAGAGTAAAAAATATGTAAAAGAGACAGTTCAGATAATTGCCCTTCTCACATATGTAAATTTTTATAATACTCACATTGGTACAAATTTTGTTGCCAAAAGCATGTATTGAATGCAATTGAAAGTCCACATTCTGAGAAAGTAAGAGGACAGATTTTAGCCCTTTCAAAGAATATATGCAGAGATGGAGATATGATGTCTGATGATTTACACTAAGCGATGGAGTTAGAGAACTGTATAGACTGATTAATTAGTTTTGGGATTGAATGGGAGAAAGCAAGTGCAATGATGGCAAAGTTACAAAATCCTACAAAATCCTTCATTAAGACAGCTCGCTGTCACAAAATCAAAACAAGAAAATGTTTTAGAACCAAAACCATGTCCAAGACCACAACATGAGGTCACATTTCTACTTAACATACTGAAGGTGATACAGTCAGAAACGTAGAACCTGAGAATGTTTCTTATGTTTCCTATCTTCAGTCACTGAGTACCTCCAGCAGCTTAACTTTTGAGGGTCCTTTTCCTTTGGAATAGGTGAAATAGCTGCTGATCCAGCCAAATAGAGTAAATCAACTGTACATTGTGCAGAAAATCCTTAAAAAATTGACCTGTTAGGGTGACCATAGTTGAGAGACCCTGCTCTAACAGAAGCTTAGATGTCACAGATTCTCATTATCACACAATTGAAATGATCCCTTTCCTCCTTTATTGTACTAAATTTTAAGCTATATATGTGCAAATGTAGGATGTAGTTGAAGTAAAAAGACTAATATTGAAATTTGGATGGTGGTTAAAGTTTAAAAAAACATTATTATGAATCCCAGGGGTAAAACAATGCCTTCAAAGCCATTGCCACTTTAAATTGTCACTGCAAACTTGCTGAATAATGGTGAGTTGAAAAAATCAGAAGATCATACATTTACCCCCTAGAGTGCTAAGAACTTTTATATACACATTAATTAACATGCTCTATCTGTAAATTCAGTATAATATTTTATATAAAAAGTTGTCTGCAGAGCAAGTTTCCAATGTTGACATGCAGAAAGCCTGACAACAAAATATGCTATCAATAGCTTTATTCATTCCTGGACAATTCAATGACAGAATTAAGGTCAGATACTGAAGACCTGTAAAAGAGGTCCAAAGAAATATTTTATTCAAAGCAGGATTAGTGCCCATGAAAGCTACGTAGTATATATACTTTCAGGGGAGGATTGGCTGTAGGCCTTACCTGGAATTTTTCCGGTTGCTGGTGCCCTAATGAGGCTGTCTGATGTGTTTTTCTTTCTTTCAATTTTCTTTTCTTTTTACCCAGCTGTGGCAGGGGGTGTTCGGGGCCAACACTGCAAATTGCGAGGCTCTCTGCAGCACAGCATCACCTGTGTCACCTGTCACATTGGGCTCTCCTTGTAGGAGACATGCAACCTAATGCACGACCCCTACCTCCAATCTGGTGGCACCTCTTTTAAACATGACACACAGTGTGTCAGCAATAAGGAGCAGGAACAGGTGAGTGGGGGTTGAGAGAGGAATAGGAACAAGTTAGTGGGAGAGAATGGAGGAATGAGTATAAATGAAGGAAGATACTAATGAGAATAGGGGGGTTAGTTATTAAGATTAGGTTTGTTTATGAGGGTGATCTTAATGTATTTAATGGATTAAATTACTTTTGATGGGTTCTTTTGATGAGACTCGTAGAGGTGATGAGGGGGTTAATGAATATTAATGATGTTTGGGTTAATAATAATGGGGAGGCGGTTAATGATTATAAAGGAGTTCATGATTATAAAGGGAATAATTATGCTGAATTGGGTTGTTATGATGACACTGAAGAAGTTATTGATTTAAAGGAGAAGTTATTTAATTATGAGGGGTATGATATTGGGTGGCGGTCACAAAAATGTCTTTTGTATTACATGGCGGTCACTACAGGATGATCTCTGTATTGTATGGGAATTAGAAGAATGCTCTATTTATTGTATGGAGGTCAGAAAAATGCACTTTGTATTGTATGGCAGTCAAAAGAATACTTATTGTATTAAATGGTGGTCCCTAAGTGGCTCTCAGTGTTATAATGTGGTCACAAGGTTGATCTTGGTTGCCCTACATTTGTGTTGGCCCTTTCTACAGATTCACCACTGTATGCTGAATTAGAATGTATGTTTTATTGGCAAGGAAGCCATGTAATCCAGTCCAGACCCCTAGGGGTCCTTTATTAAAGTGCAAAAGTGTAAAAGAGTAATGTAAATGATGTTTTTTAATATCACAAACTTACTTTTGTGCAAATTCTGCAGGTTCTCCAGTTCTGCAGGTAATTGAAAGATGTGCACGGTCTGATGACAGGATTTGTGCAGATTGGTAGCATTCCTAAATGCAGAATAGGCAAACCTGTGAGCCTAGCTTAGCATTGATGTAGAAATACAAGAGTAAGAAAACTGTAAATCAAAACTGTATCTATGGGCAAAAAAATCTGCGATTAAAGGTCATGTTGAGTTCTGTCTGAAAATCTCACTTTATAGTTGCAGTACAAGCACCCATTATAAAATATATCTAGTGCTCTATACTGCAATTCAGAGAATGCTGAACTGTACTTAGCTGAGCTTGTATATTTATATGCCATAATTCTCAGTTACTTAGCCAAAGAATTAAGATAAATCTATTACTATTGATGAGATTACAGTGGCTATTAATTATTTTCAGTTACACTAAGCACTCTGCCCAGATGGCTCTGGGTTTTATGTGCATAATTATTTCAGCTTATACCTTGCTCAAACTTTTGAACTGTATTCTTAATAATACATTGTAATACATAATAGTACTTCAAAGTTGTAAGTCAAAACCCCTCATGAACTATAATACATACCTTTTTGTCATTAATAAACAGAGTTGTTAAACATTAACTATGAAAAGATTACAAGGTTAAAGAACACCCACTAAATAATTTAACTCTGAAGTATAATAAACACACTTTGCATATGGGAAACTAGACAGTACAATGCTGTGCTGTATTTAATATAAAGTATATGATCATTAATTCACCAGCTAAATCATTCAAAACAAAAGTGTTGGGAAATATTTTTGTGTTACTGTAACAGGCTGGATGTATCCCGAAAATCTGAGGTTGATATAGGAAACATTTTAAGCAATAAATGTTTTTTTTTATTGAAACTATAAGCGGTTTCTGCAAAGTGTTTCCTTTAACATTTTCCTTTTTAAATATGTTGATATTTTACAATGATTCAAGTTTTATTTACTACTATATTTTAACATTGGTGTCACATAGAGCAATTATCAGATGGAATTTGCATCAGTAGGTTTTTCACAAGATCAGCATGGTTAGCAAGCCCTGTCCTATTGTATTATTATTATTATTATTATTATTATTATTATTATTAATAATAATATTAAATCTACCTATTGGAGTTGTATTACATTTTTCTTATAATAATCAGGCCAAATTCTGTTTAAAGATAACCTCCTTTCTAGTGGAGGTGAAGCCACAATAGATTACATTTTTCAGGACTTTACCAAACATAAAAAAAAGTGAAATAGATTACTTTTTACATGGGATAACACTGTTGGAATTTTCACAGGGAGAAAAATATCGCTAGAGGAGTTAGAATTGTAATGTACCAACCATAGGCAAATTCAATCAAGAATGTTGCAGAAATGGATGGCTACACTCAATAAATGTTTATTTGATCGTATTTTACTTGTTATAGAATAATCTAAAAGGAACCTTAATGAAAAAAATCACACTATTTAAGACAAAAAACAGACATTGGAGTCTGATACAAACAAAATTCTAAAAGGAAAATGTCAAAAACAAATTGATGCCTACAGACAAGATCTCATGAAATTTAAGGAGAAATATTAAATATAGTCAACTAGAACTGTAATGAACAATGCATTTATCCTTGTCTAACAGGCATAGACAATCATAAGAAAACAGTCCAGAATCTTATGTCGCAAATTCTTCCCACCGTGCTTTTGACTTTGAACTATCTAATATCTTTTATTCCTCTTTATTTAGCGACAGTGATCATGCCAGTACAGACGGTAGTCGTGGCTCCTCCTCCCAGAGACCCATTTGAGGGGTTTTACCCGTGCCCAAATTGGTAAGTCAAAGAGAAGAGGACAGTGGAAGAGGGGGAGCATCCGCAAAAACATTAAATCAAAGAACGACATAGTATTCAATCTTTCCTCCCATCCGCTTACAAGTGATAAACATACAGTTTTAGACCGTGGTCTATTGATTGTACCCACTAATAAATAGACCCCCAATGGAAAGTGGATGTATCAAGGCTCAATAGACATCTTTAACTAAAAAATATTCTTTGGCAAAAATACAGAATTGCCTTACAGTGATAAAGAAGATATATCCAAATTTAAAGTAAAATCTTATTTTGATCCTCAATCTACTAATGCATCTATTAAGAGTTTTGCTTGACTCCTGGAAAAAAGATCCAGTGCTAACATCAAATTTTCATAACAGTTTACCTCAAAAAGAACAATGAAAATTTGAGCAGAAACCACAGGATTGTCATTCACCCGGCAGACATGGGAGGTGGTATTGTAATTCTAGATATGGATAAACATAGACATTAAATACATAAACAACTCAGTGAGGACAAGGTCTATACTACAACATTCAATAAAGAATTGGACACCTTGTTGCAGGAAGCTGTATCTCAAAAAAGCATTACCAATAAAGTCTTACCACACCCCCTTCCTTTAAAACCTCTATTATATATGGTTCCCAAGATTCACCACCAAAACCATTGTGGATCCTGCTGGCAAACCAATCATATCTGCCAGGGACTCCTTATATCAACCCATTACCATGTACCTGGACCAATATTTCCAGCCCTGTATTCAAAATGACCCATGACAGATTCATTGACATATGTAAATGCTTATATGTGGTGAATTTTGCATAAAATCGCACTGCACTTGCCAAGAAACTAACCATATGCCAGGGAACACAGCACCGTTCACATTAATCTTCAAGTGCAAATGAACCATAATACAGCCTTTGAATTCATGTGTGGAACGGGGAGGATAATAGGAGTATGCACATAGTCAATATACAGTAAGGGCAGCAGCATCAATTTCATGCTTTGGGCATCTCTCAGGTACGTGTTTTTCAGTCGTAACACTTGCTTAGGCTAGAGGTCTGGTGTAAGTGTCGATTAGCAGTGTTGAGAGTCACGTATGTAATGTTTTTGCAACAAGGAGCAACTGCAAAAATGCATATTCTGTGCATACATTTATCCTACATAATGAATAAACATCCTAACAAATGTACTTTATGGAAAAAATGTAATTTTTTTTAAAAAAATTGTAATGTTTTGTCATTAATGACTTTATTATTAAAAGGTATTAATTGATTTTTTTTCTTCTGTGCATTCATTTGTGACTTCATATTCCACATATGTATTGGACACATCCTGCAGTGTATTGTCTGTTAGAGCGGAGCGGACCTAGGCCTGTATTCAACAGCAAACATTTCTTTAAATCCGTTTCTTGCTGAATTCGGACGTGCATATGCCCAACGTATGTGCTTTTCTTAAAAAAACACATTACATTGAAATTGCGTTCCTTGATGAATGAGCCCCTCAGTGTGCAGCACGGACAAAGGACACATTCAAATAGCATTGCCCCTGTAATCAAACAATATATTTTTATTGTCCCTGTCCCTACGGGAGAGTAAGGCAAAAAGAGGGTTAGGCAAGGCAGGGGTCAGAAGCCAGAAGATCCACAATAATACCAGGGGTTAAGCATGAGCAAGGACAAATGAAGTAAGGGACTGGGTGTTAAAAGGAGGTGCAAAACCTACCAACAAGCAGGGGTCAAATACAAGGGAGGAAGTCAGGATACGCTCACAGGACTTTTCACAAGGAGACCAGCAGCAGTGACAATTGATGAACTAGCCCAGTTTGCAGGTAAAGGCAGTCTTTACCTAAGCAGGAATTTAGCTCCTTGCAGGCAGTAACAGCTGAAGGCACAGCAGCCTCTGTGGAGGAGGTGCTGAACTGCAACCAGAAGCGAACAGTGACAGTTAATTTGTTTTGTTTTTTGCATTTTTTATGGGTTTTTTTTATACCACTTGTTGCCAAATATTCCATTTTAAAATACTGTTTTGTTTCATGCCATCTGTCAACTCTGAATTGCTGAAATTGAGAAAATAATTTGCAGAATCATTTTTCTCATCACTAAATTACACAAAATCATGATCCAAGAAGGTTAAATAAGGATACCCAAAAACACCTCTTAATATCTGACCTTGTTATTTTCCTGAAAATGCCCTCAGAATTATTATTCAGTAAGTATAATGTTAACATTATCCAGTTTCTTATATCATCCTTACCATATACATCACTAGAGTAAAACATAATATTTGGTAGATTATAATGAAAGGTTTTTAATTCTATAGATTGAAAATATAAACTAAAAAAGAGCAGTTGTTATAGAATATTTTTTAATTCAGCATCAAAGTAAAGTAAACTATTCACAAAGGCATAATAAACTGTATATGCCTTGTTTAAACATGCCCATTTTTCCTATAGCAATCAATCATTGCCTACTCTCTGGGCATTTAAATTTGAAATAAACATGCTTTGTACACAGGGAATAGTCTAAAATGTCACATTATTCATGTGCTTGTAGTAATTATTTTGTTACTACTATTATTATTGCTTTCGGTGTATTGTTATTTTGTTATCCTAACATATGTCAAATAACATTTTGATGAGATGACATTGTTACTTAGTACTGTAATTTATCAGCTGTTTTCCTCATGTATCTGGTTTTTAAAGGTTCCATTCATTTATTTTGATTGATGTTGATGAATATTTTATGTTGACACTGGAACATGTCTTTATTAAGCAGTTAGAAAAAGTGTTAAGCCAGGCAATTTAACCAATTATTTTTCTGTTGAGCTTTTGGTTTTTTAAGCAGTGCTCAGTTCACCAGTAGAATTTTATATTACAATACCCAATTTAAGATTTATTTTTCTTATGGTCTAAATAAGAATTTTGCATTTTCACAGTTTTTATGGTAACTTGGCTACTGGCTACACTTCATTTACAAAAGCATATCATTATAATAAATAGTAATTCAACTGCAAGAAAAGGGAACAAAGGCCCAATCTTGATTTGACTCTCAAATGTTAAGTATATGGGTATATGAGTCAGAGTTCAGTATACCTAATCAATGATACTCCACTTAACAAAATGATTCAACTATACTATGATATATAAGCATATTATCTTGCATAAAACAAAGTCACAATCATATAGAGATTAAAGAGGCACTGCTCCGCCATAATAGTTAAATGCTTGTGGAAATTCCTTTTCATACTATTAAAAACTCATTTGGACACATTTAAAAGACAGATTTGCCAAAATTATTCTTTTTCCCACCCCACCCTTCAAGACTAACTATACCAAACAATGTCTACATTAGAGAGACCAAGCAGAAACTGCAATCCAGGATGAATCTACACAGGCACACAATAAAGAAGCCTCTGGACATTCCCCGCAGGTAAACACTTCTTTGGACCAGGACACAGTATGACAAATTTAAAAGTCTTAATACTGAAAGTTTTTTTTAAAAATGACAGGGAGAAAAAAAATCTGGGAATTCAAGTGGATAAGAACATTCCAGACATTGACTCAAGTCACTCAACCTAACACCTGGATTTATGACCCACTACATAGACACACTTCACACCCCACAATAGAGTGACTCCAGATCTCTGAACTTCTAGGACTTTCACTCTTCCAACTGTAATGAAAACTTCAGGTTTTATTACTTTAGCTTATCTTAATGATATATCCCCACCCCTTTTACAAATTGCTTGATGTAACATCTCTTAAATGTTGTGCCTTTTTCTCAGTCATTCATTTGTAAACTTGCCAGATGAAGGGGCATCTGTGCTCTGAAAGCTAGCAAATGTAAAAATGTATTTTGGTTAGCCAATAAAGGTATCACTCCTATAACACTTTTGTCTTTTTTGACACGAAAGTATTCATCATCACATATAATACAATACAATAGTGTTTTGTGACATTTACAAAGCTGACTGCAACTAGACAAATAAGCACAGTAATTATAAGTTATAACGACTGTAGCTGATGCAATTGATCAATGTGATATTTGACGTGCCACCCCTTAGGGTTAGTGGCACTCTGTGGAGCTCCCTCAGTGAGATACTGTCTCCTGGTTCACTCTGTAAAACGACCTTTTCCCTTGTCCTAAACTTTAAATGGGAAGTATCTTGGTCCTTTCAGCACATGTCCACTAACTCTCCCAATTATTTTAATGAATCTAACAGAACAATATTTTTAGAGGAAAATGGATAATATTAATATTAATTTATTATATGTGTTTAAAGTGGTGGGAGGTTGGACTATTGATGTGACAGTGTATACTGATATTACAGATAATGCCTTGGACTTATATAGCTGCTGAACACCAGTTGAGATGCACATCATGCATTGAGGGTAATAAGGGGCGGACAGGACTTGCATGCATCTCAGAAAATGCTGGCCTGGTAGGCACATTACACCATCAAGAAAATAACCTAGTGGGTTAGGATGGCATGATTAGAGTAGGACTAGGTGCATACCAGAGGGAGTAAGGTTCTGCTTGTGTACTCGTGATGAATCCACACCATCAGATAGCATGGTGAAACATGGAAATAGACCATTCTTAAATGAGCATAGGTTTAAAGTCAATAATGACACAGGGTCAATTACAAACCACAAGTCACAGGGCCGTCTCTTCCATAGGGCACGATGGGCAGGTACCTGGGGGCCCTGCAGCCCAGGGGGCCCGTCAGAGGCAGCTAAAAAAAAAGGTTCCTGAAAAAAAGAAGAAGAAATAACTTACCTTGCTCTCAGCTGGCGATCCGGCTCCCTCCCTGGTCCCCTCCTCCGTGCGGCGCTCGCAGTGCATGATGGGCGTGACGTCATCACGCCCACCCGACATCCATTGCGGAGCGCAGCACGGAGGAGGGGAACAGGGAGGGAGCCGGATCGCCAGCTGAGAACAAGGTAAGTATTTTCTTCTTCTTTTTTTCAGGAACTTTTTTTTTTAGCTGCCTCTGATGGGCCCCCTGGGCTGCAGGGCCCATATATATATAATCATATATTTTTTTTTTATATATATATATAGGGGCCCCGGTGCACTGCTTTGCCTGGGGGCCCCAAATGTTGTTAAGAGGGCCCTGATAACTCATGACTAGGAACAGAGTAGCTTTAAACAATATATACTACAATGGAACATGAGGCAAGGATGTCATGTGAGAGTAATCCAGAATATATATGAACAAAATCTGTGTAAATAATCAGCTATAAACAGAGGCACAACAAAGTCTGGTAGTAGCAGATCTGTTACAGCAACAAAGAAAAAAAAATGGAAATAGACCTATATGAAAAGAAATATACTGAATAAAATAAACTTATAAACTTATTATTGCTGTTCTCAGAAACATATGACAGTTGCTATCAAGCCCAAAGACAGAAATCTTTTATGCACATTTAGGCTTAAGTAATGACACTAAATGATTTATTACAGAGAGCTGGAAATACAACCTTGCTGATCTCTCAATGTTACTGTCCCTTTGCCAATGCTTTTAGCCATAGCTCCCACTCCTGCTTCCAAACAAATCTTTGTCAGCCATGTGTCACAATGTTTTAATACACAAGAGAAGGATCACATTCACTAATTGAGCGAATAGAAATACTATGACATGGCTGATGTCTTTGTGTCTCACCACACATTAAGGCAGCTGAAAAGTTTATACATGGGGATTGAGTGGAATGTTTTTTAGGTTGTTTGTAATTTTGTCAAAAAATCTGTAATGTACATTTTAGCTTGACCTTAATTGTCTTGAAATATATTATATTTTGCTTCAATGCACATTGTTATATGTGTAACACTGGTATTCATGAAGGTTCAAAATCTTATGGGCTTGGCCATGGAAACAGTCCACACACAGATACCTTGTACAGCTACCAATTTGCCTGAGGTCTCTGAGCATTTTGAGTATAAATGGGTGCATTCAGCCATCTCTGGAGGATTGGAGGTATGGCAGTATTTTACCATTAGCTTGTTGAAGGGTATGCACAAAATGTATTATCCTCAGCAATATGCAGTACCTTAAATTTAATGTATATAGGCCGTGTTATTATTGAAATTTCTAAATTCCTCTTGAACTATATGGTAAAATACCTCTAATTCTGGTCGTTAGACATATAAAGAGTAAAAGCCACTAGAGTTTTACTTTTCTGATAAATATTTTCTGAGTTATGCAATGGATAGACCACTTTAGATCAATTACATCAATTATGTAATGAATCATTGTTGGATGTAATGGATGATTGATATTATGATGTTCTTGATGAGGGACTCATATCCCTCATAGTCTTTTTATATTATCTTTATAACTTTATATGTCAATGGATAGTGTGAGAAAGTACAGCATTCACAGGAATCGGACACAGGTATGCTGAACCATTTAACTGTTTATTAGCAGTTGTTAGGATGGTAAACAGCTCCAGCAATGGTACAGCAGTCATCCAGAAACAGTAACACAAAAATCGCCACCACCTTTATCTGGCTAAACATAACTTCCCTGTCTGCAAGCCGGCCACTTACTGGCATCGGTGGTCCCACACATACAGACAGTGCCTTTATCCTCCACCCCAGCACTACAACAAATCACAGCAAAGCAAACCGATCACACCCATGTGGAACACCTTTGTGTGTGTATGTGCTAAAAGAGGAACCTAGGGAAAATTTAACCTTGTCTACAGCCTGCTGCTGCAGATTAACTGTGTTCCTACCTGTTCCCTTATAGGAGAACTGTGGCAAATATCCCTCTTTGCCACAATAGATAAACAAAATTACTTTGGGGTACATATTTTAGTCCTTTGGAAGATTAATTGGTGCGATAAACAAATTAGTATTAGATGAATTAAATATTCCTTAAAGAGAGGTTTGGATTCTGTAGAATCCTACTAATCCAAATTTTATCAATCCGAGTCAAACCGCTCTGAATCTCAAGCAGAAAGCAGTGCAACTTCAAACAATGTTAATAAATAAGTATAATAATAGGAATAATTAATTACAAATATGAATTCATTTAATGGGAATCACAACCCTATATTCAAGGCTTGGATGTTTTAGGTTAGAGATCGTTCCCTCTTACTGACAAGCAGTTTTTGCAATTTTTCAATTTTTTTAGTCTTTTTCAAATAACCTGTAGTGCTTAACTTTAATAATTAAATAATACATCTTGATCGTTGATAACGTGCCAGCAAAATATTAAGAGAAAAAGCTAAAAAATAAATTTGATATTCTGATAAAAATAATCATGAGTACAAACAGGCTATTCAAGTAAAAAAGTACTATTAGTTTAATTATTACTGATTAATGCATCGTAATATTTTTAGGATAAAAATCTCACATTAAACAATATTAAGTGTGTTTCAGTGGTAGAACAAGATACCATTGTTGAAGTTGATATTAGCAAAAGTGCAAAACAGTTTCTAAAATAAAGTTATGATTCACTGAGAGAAGTAAATGTAGCGCAAAAAGGCTATTAAACAATATTGTGTGGCAATGGATGATTTGAAATGAGGTAATGCAATTCGGTAATCACTGATTTCACTACCTCATTGTGCTTTCACCTAGTGTGCTGGCAGCTAAAATGAGAGAATATTGTCATTTGATTTAATTTGCTGCAATACACAACATTACTGATGTTTTCATGAATACATCTATCTAACCGGAGCATCTCAGTAACAGTTGTATAAGTGTTCTTTCTTTCCGTTTCTTTAAATAATAAATGAGATGAGCAGGTTTCCAAAATATAATATTTCTATAATTTATTAAAAATATATAATACATAGATACAGCCATACTGGACGAAACAGACATACGCCCAGGGTCTCAAATGCCAATTGACCCCCTATACTTGATTAACTTATTCTTTTATAGAATATGAAACTCCTTCTTACTTTAAAACACACCTTCCCAGCTTACATCACTGCTGGCACTCTATCATTAAAATAACATGTTCTATTGGATGGTCAGCATGACCTTTAACGGTGCCACTATTTCTTTTGGACATATCCGGTGATATTGCTACATACAATCATATGACCATGATCTAATCTGTTTTTCTCATGAATTGTGCAGTAATGGAAAATTACTAAAAACCTAAGTCTCATTAGTAATATTACGTAAGTTGTTTTTCAGCTAAAACTAGGGTAAAGTTCGTCTTGTTTAAAAATGCAGGCCTTCATAATACATTAGTTCTATGTATTAGTGATATATGTGAATTTATATGTATTTCTGTTAGTTTTGTTAAAAGTTACTTCGACACAATACTGTAAGAAGTATTACTTCTATTAGTAAAGGTCATGTTAGAAGAAAGTCTCAGACAGGTCACTCCAAAAAACACTTGATAGTCTTATCCAAAACAAGAGCTCTTTCAAGTGTTCAGTGACATAATGATAACAATAAAATGTATTAAAAAAAAACTACATGCTATACACTACCTGCAGTAGCAAGTAAAGGCTCAGATCATGGCCACCTTTTTTTTTACTAGCATTGGTCTTGCTACTGCTCATACTAAAATTCCCATTGCACAGACAAGAGTCCACCAAGGCCATGTCTCACCTTCTGGCTTAAAGTATAGGAATGTCACCTCTAAAAGAGACACATCAAAGAATCAGAAGAAGAACACTGAGGAAGAAAAATATCCATTTATGCCTTTACATAATATTGAGGAGAGCGTCCACGAGTTGCATTTCCGTGTCTGACAGTTTTATATTGGGCGATGACTCATTAGTGTCAGTGTTGATGAAGATAAGGATGATGAACACATTGAAGAAGATGCTTACTTTCAGCCTGAACCCTAGTCCATAGTCCAACATCCTTTTATTTTGTAGTGGCTCAAATGAACCAAACGCTTCAGCCACAAAAGTGACTTTCAACAACACAAGGATGCATCGGACTATGCTATGTTCTTGTACTATTATTAAAAATATCCACATGTATCCATCTTTCTATCTAGCTGGGGCTGCTCTTTCATTTAGTTTATGTCCAATGTTATGTTCTTGTACTATTAAGAAATGCTGGGCTTTCTTCCATCCTATCTGAAATTAATATTTTATTAAGCTATCATCCAGCTACCTATAGTGGGCAGTTCTGCCAGTCTGGAAGAGGCTAAAGGGTAGTCTAGAAAAAAAAGAATACATTATATAATGCATGTACCAGAGACAATAAGCTCCTTTTACATTGTCCTTTTACACATATCCATTATTGAGTGTAACATTTTCAGCCTGGAAGCTCTCTGTAACTCATAGCTTTGTCAGAGCTAATTTCTACAAGCAATTGTCACAGATACATGGTTCACAAATCTTTGAGATGATTACGTCCAAACTCAGGTATTGACGGAGTAGGGGTTGTGGTTGCCAGCTTATGGCAACAGCCAGCAACGCTGATCAGTAAATTATACATGTCAAACATGTGTCAGAATGGAGTAAAGAGACTGTTAAAGACTCAGGGTCTGAGTCACTAAGGAGAACAAAGCATACAAAAAGGATTAACTTTGCACCTGGGCAAAACCATGTTGCATTGGAGGGGGATGTAAATTTAAAATATGGGGACAGATTTATACAATTATATTAAGGTATCCTAACCTACTATAAAGACACACAGTGTTTATGAATTGTTAGTGTATTATATGCAATATATTAGATACACAGTGTCAATTTATTAGTGGGTGAATACAGTATATAGGAATCACCCCTTTGTGCAATATATCAATTAATGATCCTGCTCTAATATAGGCCAGCTTTGCTACTGAAGGGTTTCAGTTTTTATAATTTTTAATTCCCTTTAGGTTTATATCCACACACATTATTTTAACCAATATTTCACCTTTATGTCTGAAAATTGATTTTACAAATAATTTTTAATGAAGTTTCAATTACAATGAGATTTTAATATAGGAAAAATGCTCTTGGGGACTGGAGTGCCTTTCTTATCTCTCTTTTCCTTTTTGATACTTTTGTGAAATGGTCTGTTCTACCACAAAACTTGATTCATGCTAAATTTAACTGTAACTTCGCTCACTTCTAATAAATGTCAACCATCGATTTTTTTTTAGCTGCATTAAAACTGCACAATGAGATATTTAGCATTAAGGATGAGTGTAATTACTTAGAACAATTTCACAGATCAATTTTTTACAATAAAACAGGCCGACTTGCACGCAGAGCTGCAAAGTTCTAGCTATACAATCCTTGTGTTCTGCTTTTGCTTTTCCATTGCCTGGATTGCCATTTCATGTTGTATTTGTATTTGTAAATTCACATTTTGCAGTTAGAGAACGTTGGCCAATTCGTTTTGCTTTATGGTGTGAGGTAGGACTGGGTACACTAGGGACATCATGTAGAATTGGCTGCATTTGCATTTAGCAGGACATATGCATGAAAAATTGCATTTGCGAGCATATGATTAGTTGGACTATCCAGCTCTACAACACAGGCATATGCACCAGATTTACACCAGTCACAGCAAGTAATGAAGTGTCCTATATAGAGAGACTATAAAGAGAGAAAGGTGCCCAGACAATGTTATTAATAATTGTAAAAGTCGCATTTACCGTAAAAAATATAATTAAATACAAACACAAATACAAGCTAGCATATATAATTTTTTTTTTGGGTTAGCCAATAAAGGTATCACTCCTATAATACTTTTGTCTTTTTTGACACAAAAGTATTTAACATCACACAGTATTGCAATAATAAAAAAAAAATATTTTTTGCTACACAATTAAATACAAACACAATTACAAAATACAAGTTTAGTTAATTTAAGTTTTCCCATTTAAAAATCGTTTCACGCCACAGTCCAAATGTAAATGTAAATTAATGTGAATAGATGGCTGTGACTTACAGTTTTCGGCTATTTTTCCGGTGGATTTAAAACCGCTGGTTTTACTAAAGGCTAGACCGCCATTAAAACGGCCAAAATTGACATTTTTAAAAAACACCACTTTCCAATTCACCATCCATACTTTTACAATGCTGAACATTCAAACAGCCAGATTTACTAAGCTGGGGTTTGCAAAACAGCCACAAAATCGCAATCCAAACGGCCAGAACAAAAGAGGTGGTTGTGATAGGCAGATTGCTCAAACTGCATGCTGTTTGAGCTATCTGGCCATTCAGAACATAATACGAGGCACCATCTACATATAAATTATTGGGGCACTCATTATTTATTGATTAAGTGACAAAATTAATTTATGATTAACATATGGGGAAAATTTTATTTTTCATTATGTTAAGAGGATAGTATTATTGTATTATATTTTGGGGGAAATGTGATTATATAATTATATTAACTAGGCAATACTATTTCATTGTTAATGGTAGATATTAAAGTTTATATTGAACAATGTGGCAATACAGTGACCCCATAATAAAATAATACAATCAGAGTGTCCCCTTAATATAATGAAAAATAAAATTTCCCACATAAGTTAATTATATATTAATTTTGCCACTTAATCAATAAATAATGATTGCCCAAATAATTTATATGTGAATGGTGCCTCCTGTTATGTTCTGAATGGCCAGATAGCAACATGTTTGAACTACAAACCGAATCTGAAGCAGGTATTAAAAAAAACTGTCTTTTCGATGGCAGTTTTGACGGTGGTTTTAACCAAACTGCTAGCGGTTTAGATGCTTTCAATCTCCACTCATCGCCAGGCATTTTACATGGCAGCCTCAAACTGTCCTATAGTAAATGCATTGGTTTGCAGCACTAAACTGCCAGCGTTGTATGGCGGTTTAAAACCTCCACCAAACACGATTCTTAGTAAATCTAGCTGTAAGAGTTTAAGACTCAAATACATCTGCATGAAGACATATGCCTAAGCAGTATATGTTTGCATACACAGTACAGAAATGTGTATCATACGCAAATAAAGCAGATGTATGTCCAGCTCTACGTGAAGCCCTTTGTCTATATTAATATTGTAAGTATAATTTAAGTACTGTGGGACTTTTTACCATCATTGTATTATATACTTTTATATTAGTTTATATGTCTTCATATGTCGCATTTCTATGCAGTATGCAATCATATTATCAACATTTCTTATGCAATATAAATATTGAATAGTAATTATAATGCACTTCTTCCACTATTTGACACATCTTAAAAAGTACAAAAAGCAACATTTACAGTTAAACAGGAGGTTTTATGATAATGTTTGTGAGATTAATTTTGTTGTTATAATCTTTGTTATTGTTGATGTAGCATTTGATCACATGCAATGTTGTACAAAATCAAACATCAATAATATAATAGCTTTTAAAATGATTTTGTTACATTAGAATGATATGACTAACGATTTTTTTTGTTTCAGTGAGAACAATTTTTTAAAATTTTTAGTTTGTCCAAGAATATTTTAATAAATATATTTTTATTGTATGTCTTACTATGGTGAATGACAAAAGAAATCATACATAGGTGAAAATGCACATTTCCAGAAATATACCCTTACATTTAAAGAAAGTTTGCTCTCTTAAAATAAGTGTACTCTAAGCACGATCTGTTGCAGTTGTTGTTCCCAGATACCAACGTATATGTTTTAGCTCTGGTTGTTATTCCCTTGAAGATAATTTGCAAATGTGCACAGATCCAAAGAAAGCATCTGCACAGATTTTGACGGGGGTTACATAGTGATAGGGCCAAGATAAAGCAAACATAATCTGGGATGATGGCATCCTTCTAAATAAACACATGCGTTCTGTGCAGCATGCACACAATAGCACACAAGTGTTTGACACATATGCAAAATATATTCTTTCATTATAGTCTGTTTATTTTATTTATTTTTACACTTCTGCATTGGATCGAGTTTCTGCAGAAGGCCACAATGCAGAAGTTACAATAATACATAGATCCATCCTGGGATATTGTGGAATGGATGAACCAACAAACCTGCAGCAACTGTGTGATGCACCAGAATCTCTCAAGAATGTTTCCAGCACCTTCATGAATGCATGCCAGAAAGAATTCAGGCTTTTGTGGGACCAAAGCTACTTGAAAGGTGTACCTAATAAAGTGGCCACTGAGGGCATGTTTCAGAGTGGTATGCAAGCATAAGCAAAACTTTTGATTGAAAAAATTGTATGCAAGTCTATGAGAAGGTACACAGAGTTGAAAATGAGTCCACGTCTGAATGAGTAGCAGATATGTCCACTTGACAACAGACACACTCCTCAGACAATTACACCCAACTTGCGAACATGTACAAAACAGTTTTATTTTATATGCTATGAATGCAATTGTTTTGAAGCATCATTTAATAACATAGCTGATACAGCAGGAGCAACTTTCCGATATACGTGCAAAAAGAATAAAAACATTTTATCTGTGCTTTAATGTGCTTGGCAAATCCTAATCTATGGCTGAGCAACTACTAAAGTCTCAATAAGTGTCTGAAATCCATTTACAAACCCCTAATTACAAGCTGTTCACTAGTTTGGGTGTTCATCATCATACTTACTTCTACCTTTGGTCTCATCTCATCTTCCACCCACTATGATGGACACTCCCTTGACATTGTCTTCTCCAGCTACTGCTCCAGCTCTAGTTTAACCAATTTGCCATTCCCATTCTCTGACCACAACTTCCTTTCCTTCAGCCTCACCTTACCTCATGCCCTCCCCTCTGAACCCAAATCCACACATAAGCAATGATAGCTAAGTACCCTTAACCCAATCCACTTCTCATCTTCACTAAAACAACTATTGTCTCCTATGTCTGTATTGTGCTGCCCTAATCAGGTGGCCTGTTTCTACAACAAAACACTCACTGCAGCCCTAAACAATGCAGCCCTAGTTACCACACAAGTCTCTGACGATCCAAGCCCCAACCATGGCACAACAAAAAGACCTTCTACCTGCAGAAGTGCTGCCACACTGCAGAGCGCCACTGGAGGAAATCTCATTTCTATCTTGATTTTCTCCACCATAAATGTGTCCTTTCATCTTACACCACTGCCCTTTCAATTGACAAACAAACATTCTTCAAATCTCTAAAATCCACAAAGACTTGTAACTCAAGTTGCCTCTTTGACAACTTCAACTGACTTCTCTGCCAACATGCACCTATTCTCCCTTCCTCCTTCGCAGCCCATGATTTTGCCACCTACTGCAAAGAAAAAGTCGACACCATTCAACATGATATTTCCTCAAGCCAACTTCCACACACTACACTCACTCTACCCACCTTCACTACACTCCCCAATCCACTCTTAATTCATTCTCTTCAGTAACTGAAGATGAAGTCTCTACACTCATCTCCTCATCTCACCCTACAACATGTCCCCTCGAACCTATTCCCTTCCCTCTCCTCCACTGCATGCCCACCTCTAGCTCACCTCTTCAACCTGTCTCTCTCCACTGACGCATTTCCATCCTCCTTTAGACATGCGCTCATCTCACCAACTCTAAAGAACCATCTCTTGATCCAGCCTCTCTCTCCAACTACCGCCCTATTTCTCTCCTCCATTTCTTCCTCTGGTACAACCTCCCCTCCACTCCCACTATCTGTTGGGTTCCCACATGGCTCTATTCTTGGCCCTTTACTTTTTTATTGTACACTGCTTCTCTTGGAGAACTAATTCACTCATTCAGCCTCTGTTACCACCTCTACGCTAATGACACCCAAATCTATATTTCTTCCCCTGACCTCTTCCCTTCTGTACTATCTTGTATAACCAAATGACTATCAGCTATCTCCACATGGATGTTCCAATGCTACCTTAAGCTCAACATATCCAAAACAGAACTTATTACGTCCCTCACTGATAATAACACCACAGTTTCCTCAGTCTCTCAAGCCCGCTGCCTTGGTGTCACACTTGACTCCACCCTCTTCTTTATTCCTTACATTCAGACTCTTGTCCAATCCTGTCGATTCCACCTTAAAAACATTACCAGAATATGCTCTTTTCTTAATCAACACAAATCCAAAACTTTTATCCATTTATTCTCTTATTATCTCCCGTCTTGGCTACTGCAACCTCCTGCTATCTGCCATTAGCGACACCCATATATCCACACTTCAATCCATCCTAAATGCTGCTGCTAGAATGATCTTCCTCTCTCACCACTCCACATCTGCTGCACCACTCCAAAATCTCTACACTGGCTCCCTCTGTCCTCCAGAATCTAAAAACCAATCTGATACTATTCACAATTATACGCCCTCACAGCTGTCCCAATCTCCACTCCAAGGCACACTCACTCCTTGTATTTCAGCTGTGCCCTCTTCCACTTAGAATGTAAGCTCTCTAATGGGCCTGGTCCTCCAACCCTTTGTTTTCATGTATGCATTTATTTTGTCTGTCTTGTATGTCCTTGTTTTATGTATGCTCTGTTTTCCCTACTGTATGGCTCTGCCGAGCACTGTGGCGCATAACAAATCTACGATAATAATAATAATCCAATACCTTCACCTACTTCCACCTCCTCCGAACCACCTGCAAATAAAAACACTCTTTCAATCTTATCTGTGACTATGTCCCAGTCTCAATCTGTATGCAATTGCTAGAACACACACTTACTGTATATTGCCTATGTTAGAACAAAACTTCCCTACCTTGTCACACCTCTTTAGGAGTGAGTAGACGCAAGTGCCCAAAATTTGCAGGTCTGAATAGTCGCAGTTGAGTATGTTCGCTTTCTAAGCATGCTCTGTGAAAATAAACACAAAGATATGCCACGCAAACATGCATACATCTCACTCTGAATCAGGCCCTAAGTTTATAAGCTGTGTAATATAGTATATCTGTGTTTACAGCCACTTTCAATCACAAATATAAGGAAACTAAACACTATGTATTTGGTTTCTTTCCCTGCATATATTTGTAGATTAATATCACTTATACTTCACTTTTTGGGGGGGATTGGGAATGGGCCCAGGTTATATTTTGTGAAGATATCAAGTAGTTATGCACAACTACTAATTAGATAAGTAGAAACTATGTGTTATTGTCCAACCATACATATATCTAAGTGAATTCAAATCTCACGCAGTGTGACAGACACTTCCTAAGATTTCAAGGAAATAATAAGCCCTACAAAGGAAATCTTGGAATATTTTATGGTTTTATCCCATTACTGGCCCTCCAGATAAAGAAAATCATAGTTAATTTCATTATTTTTCGCTTCCTTATAATCATAAACATGGCCTGTTGCTATAAATGCATTTCCTGATTTTCCGGTTTTAAAGCCACCTTCCATTTCCTATTATGAAAGAGAGACTAATGTCAATTTAATAGAAGCCAATTAACCTACTAGTATGTTTTTTTTTGGAGTGTGGGAGGAAACCGGAGCACCCGGAGAAAACCCACGCAAACACGGGGAGAACATGCAAACTCCTCACAGAAAAGGCCATGGTCGGGAATTGAACTCATGACTCCAGTGCTGTAAGACAGAAGTATTAACCACTTAGCCACTGTGCTGCTCCAAATGAAAGAAAAGGTTGTTGAAAACTGGAAAACTTGCTCCTTTTCCAAATATTTTCCTGCGAAGCAGATCTACCTTATGTCACAATGCTGTGTGTTGCTGTTGTCACAAATATTGGTCCAAGTTCAGAAGTTAGCAATGTTTATTACAGTAATAGCACACATGTTTAGATAGCATAGTGGAGACCAAATAACTGGAGAGCAGAATCAAAATGGTAACAATAATGAACAGTATTGTAGGAATAGTCAATAATGTTTTGAGTATTAGTTGTCAAGAATACAAAGTAAAATACAAGTAAAAAGTATTTTAATTACTGGATAAACACCAGCAGCAGAATTCCTGTAACACTGGAGTAAACACTGTCTTCTGTAGTAAAAGATGGCAGGGTAATGGCAGGCTTATTGGGATGCTGGAAGAAACACTGGTGGTAAATCTCTGGAGTACAGGATAGCACAGCGATGGTAAAGCTACTGGGACACTGGATGAGCTATTAATAGTAGTCTCTGGCAGACAGGATGGCATTGTGATGACAAGGTTACTGGAAATCTGGATGAAACACTGGTAGTAGTCTTTGGAGTGCAGGATGGCAGCAAGTTCACCAGTACATAGAATAGTAAGCTGGAAGCAAGGTTATTGGAGCAGTGAATAAACAAAACATCTGCATACAGATATTAAGAACAGTCTCTGGAACAAGGAATTGAACGCAGTTTCTGGAACAAGGAATATAGCCAAGTTTCTAGAGCACAAGATGGAGCAATGTAGGTACATTTACAGAGGTAGTTACTAGGAGTCAAAGGCAGCTAGTATGAGCTACAAATGACCAGATACAGGTGGATGAACTTACCTGCTGGGGAATCTGCAGCAGTGTATAGTTAAATACTGTATTGCTGGATAGCAGGTCACTGTGATGTAGCAATCCTTCTGGTAGGAGTACATATTACAGCATTATTATCTTGAATTTGTTTGTCAGAAAACCAAATCTTCAAACCTTAGTAAATAAGATGACCAGATCAAAAAAGAGCAACATCAGGAGGTTGTGAGATTCCAACTCATCCTTGAAATATTCAGAGACCTAGCTAGAAGGCATGACCAAAAGCCTTATTGTTCCAACCCAATCCCAAGTTAGAATTCTGAATTGTAGAGCTTATTGAGCCAATTTCATGGTTCATTGCCCAAAATGCATTAGACTGGCAGAAAAAGAAGACACCTGAACAGGTTCATCACATTGCAGAATGCCAAAATAAAAGAATAATTATTCTACAGAATAGGGTCATTCTTTTAGGGCTTGACCGGATGCATAACAATGAAAAAATGAAGGCTATGTTAGCCAATTCAGAGATGAAATTGTCTGGTGAAGCCTGCAGTGCATCCATGCAATAAGAAAGTAATTGCAGAAAGTGAATAATTTGATTCTGTTTAATCTCCTCCTTGTCTACTTGCTGAGATGTGTGCACTCTATAACATCATACAGCATTCATGTCAAGTTTATTTATTGTTAATTTGGACTTACATTTTTTGCTATCTAATATTTGAATCTTTATTGTTTTTTATTTAAACTTTAATTTATATATTTCGTTTTTTCCATCAGACTGCTCCAGGCGGGCCATGTCAATTTGGTGCCTATTATATTGTTCCCATTCCTACCTCATATATAACATAACATCTTAATATCATTAATAGTATGATACATTGTAATGAAAATTACAACTGTAGATGGTTTACTTTGTGAATGAGGATGAGTAGCTTAAATTACTTACTATAAGACTAATTTATAAAATTGAATGCATTGCCCTGAAAATACAATTTTAAATAAAGGGCCATCTGTGTCGTGTTGCTCTATTCTTCACTCCTATATTCCAGTTTAGGTTACAGTTTGTCAGTTTGCAAGGTCCTTTCTTCAGCACCTCTGGTTTCTGGTTGACTGCTTTGATAGAGATTATGGGCCTGATACAGATGAGTGCTGCATTTTACGTTAAATTGCTTTGCGTATGTCCAGAAGCGAACACTTATAACAGCCTATGATTTCATGGGCGGAACCGGGAGGGAAAGTGGCGAATGCATATAGAAAATTTACAGTAAGGGTTTGCCAATCTCTAGTGTATGCAGCAGCACCCGATTCAAGCTTTTAGCTTCTCTAACGTACATGTTTTTCTGTTGTATCACTTGCACCAACTACAGGTGAGGTGTAAGTACCAACTGATAGTGGTGACGGATGCGTATGCATGTTAGAACATGTGTTTGCAATTAGGAGCAACTGTAAAAATTAATTTTATGTACAGTAGACATTAGTTACATCGTGATAAACGTGTTTAATGGGAAAACATTTTAAATGTTCTTTCATTCATGACTATATTATTAAACGGTGACAATACTTAAAAAAAAAAATCTGTATGTTCTGCCGAGACTTTATATTCAACTTATATTTTGTACGTATCCTACAGTGTATTGTGTCTGTCACAGCAGAGCATACCTACAACCATACTCAACAAGAGAAGCTTCTTAAGCTCTGCTTATAGTTGAACATGGATGTGCATATGCCCGAATTAAAAAAAGCACAATTGGCGTTTCAAAGGTGCTCTTTTTTTTTCTTGCTTTACTTTCCTTAATGAATCAGGCCCAATATGTTTTGTTTTTGTGCCTTAATGAATCAGGCCGTGAGTGTTTCTCTATGCTGCAATTGTTACTTTTTCATCATCATTATTATTATTATAATGTTTAATTTTTATGGCACCACAAATTTTGCCCGGCTGGACAATCAGCTTACTGGTCTCATGAATATTAATTCAACATGAAGCAATAAGTTCATGTACAAGTACAAAATATTCTGTGGCAATATGAAAAATGTTATTAGAGTGTAAGTTAATGGAACTTGATAGTGTTACAATCAAAGCAATAGGAGAAGTGACGGTATAGCGTGGGGGTGTATACCACTGTATACTCCCCCACTTCGACCACTACAAGTAGACTTATAAACTGCATAATGTTGATGCTTCTTTCCACCGCACAATAAACCTGTTATATTGCGTCCAACTTATCACTCTAATAATAAAAAGGTCAAAGTTTTAATTCTAATTAAAAGGGTGGCAGAGAAAGCAAAATGCGAGCTCAGATAAACAGACTTATACTAAACCAAAATGAGTGGATGGCCAACTGGCGCAGAATCCACTAAAACCAAGGCTATAATTCCTTCACTGAATGGCCGGTGCTTATCCTGGCATCAAAGAAACAATGTCCCCTCTGGACTCACAATGACCTGTCCACACAAACATGTCAAGGGGTCCTCCACACAAAGGACCACTAAAGTATATTGAAGGGGGAAGTAACCTGCAGCCATTTAACAAAAGCACTTGTATTGGCCACTGACAGCAATGCTTTCCTGCCAATACTGTGTTCCTTTAATGGACACACATTCCGTCAAGTGACCTAACTAAAAAAAATTTTTTTCCAATAAATTTGATCAATAAAATTCCATAACCCCTCATCTGTAAGGTGAAGCCCATCATGCCTGAACAAAGGAGCCTGGTCCACTGTAATCAGGAGGGTGTTTAATTACCACACCCCTGGACTCCTTAATTAAATTGTCAGTGGACCTGTTCAGATTTTTCTGAATCTGCCTCATAATCTAATCAGTAACCTTACCCCCTCCAACAGATCCTAGGGATAAAATCCGACCAACACAAGATCACTGCTGACCATCTATTCCTGATCCCTCTAAAGTCTTCCATGATTTTAATCTGCATTTAATTAAATTGTTATCTACAAGATGTACGACAAGTATATTGGGCAGGCCTCTATTGTCAACTTGACCGTAATATTTGGCCAGTACAACCCCTCTTACCCAACCAACAAATCTACATAGGGTGGGGAAAGGATGACCACTCATCGGCTAAATGGTGTCTGGATGCCCAGAACACTAAAGAATGACCAATCAGCCATATCCGTATTTTCACTGTGTCACACCTATAAACAAAACATCCCTATGTCAAAGGGCATCCTGACAGACAAATAAACAAAATCACCAAGCAAAGAGTCGCCTTGTATAAGTAAGGGGTGGGGGTTGGGGGATTGCGGTATAACTATAACCAAGGGGAAAAAAGCAAAGCCTTGGGTTACTGAGGGTATTATCTGGCATATTACTTTCTAGTAGGTTTGATACAAGTCATGTAGTCATCGGACATCTGTCTCCCTAAATGCCTTATCACTTTAACGGAAGCCCAGAACAAAGTGGCAGCTGTAGGCGCCGCAATTCTAATTGAATGGGTGCCACCATAGTTTTTTGGGTCTTAGCAGATAAATTCAATGGGCCGCTTAACAATTGCACCAAATTGAAATTTAGTCTTACATAAGGTGACTGGACATATGGTCGGATCAGCCTGTCTTGGACCTCTGAATTTTAATAGTAAAATGGGTGCCCTTGACATGTGATTAGCGAGCAACCTGGACCTTATCCACCTTATCCTTATTTTGTCAGGATACCCTGACAAAAGCAGAGGGCCATCCATGAGACAGGCAGTGTGGGTGGGAGAGCGCTTGGGATGGGACATGGAGGATTAGAAAGGGGGATGATGAGCAACAGAATAGAGGCTCAGAGTGCTGAAGGAAAAGGGGAGAACAGACATACTGTCAAAAAAGGAGGAAGGAAATAGCTCAAATGAAAGAGTAGAGTCAAGAACTGGAGTGATGAAAGGAAAAGATAAGAACATATATGAGCAGAATACATGATGAGATAAAACTACGCTGGTAATACAGAGCGTTTACTTTACAGGTCCAATGATTTTGTGCAGCAAAAGAGGCATAATATCCAAGTGTCGGAACCTATATAGGAAATCCGAAGAGCCTCCCCTACGCATCCCATTTGCTGCTGAAAAACGGGCATGCAAAACTTTACCCTAATAAGTAAGTGCATTCTACAAACATACAAATATATTGGGCCTGAGTCTTTAATGAGAGCAAAGCAAAAACAAAGGAGTAACTTTGCACCTTGCAAAACCATCTTGCATTGGAAGGGGAAGCAAATTTAAAATGTGGGAACAGATTTATAGCTGGGGTAGGGCTTGTCCTAGATGAACCTTAAATTTTAGTGTAAAAATTAAGCTATCAAGTATTTGTTTGCTATCTGAAAAAGTAGTCAGTATTTTCCATATATGAAAAGTAATAAACTAATTTGCACCCCTTGCATTGTAACATGATTAGTCCAGGATCAAATGTATTCCTTTTTTTTTTGCCTTGCTCACCCTAATGACTCAGGCCCATTATGTTTAAATGCATTTGGCTATAGGTGGTTCTCTTGTCACAATTATCCCATAATCAAGCAGTACACCTTTACACACACACAAAGTTATACATTAAACATAAAGGGTGCAAACAAGGTAGACAAAGAAGGTGCAGGCAAGAGACATAGGGGGAGACAGCCCTGCTCATAAGAGCTTACAGTCTAAAGGGACAGGGAAGATGGAGACAGTAAGAGCAGATGGGACGCAGTGGATGTGGTGGGAGGAGAAGGTAGAGGGAATGGTCAAGGAGTGGTCTAGAGGGGTAGGGTAGGCAATAATGAAGAGGTGGGTTTTAATAGAATGCCTGAAGGATGTAAGGGATTTGAGGGGTGAGTCTGGTTGGGAGGAAGTTCTATAGGGAAGAAGTTGGCTGGAGAAGTCTTAGAGACAGGTATGAGAGGTGGTGATGAGGAAGGAGGGGAGGTGTGGGTCAGAGGCAGAGCGGAGAGATTGGGCTGGGGTGTAATTCATCTATTTATCTCTGAAATCAAAATGATGCATGTGGTGGGACTTTGATGCATGTTTTATTAATCTTTGCATTGAATACATGCAAGAATTTACACTGATCAGTTTTGTTATTGCAAAGTTAGTGGATCTTAAAAATATTGAATTGTTATGGAACAAACTTCACCAATAAAATGACCAAAGGGAAATCATTGCACTTCCAGTATTATATTTTATGTATAAGCAAACATTTGACTAATGCCCTAAGTGAGGGGTAAGCTACACAATACATTTAATAAAGGCTTTTTTTTATGTTTACAAGCTGGTATATGAATAGGGGTTGGCTGGAAAATTTTAGCCCACGGCGCAATACTCAAATTAGCACCTTATTAAGAACATTTTAAGGGAGCAAAATGCAAGTAGCCCAGTAACGCCTGCATTGTAAATATGGGAGGCAATAGATGGGAGAACGTTGTCTAGACTAGTGATATGTTTATTCAATAGTTATTCAGTCTTTTATGTTTAGTTCAAGTTTTCTCTATTCCTTTTAATTCCTATTACGTTAAATTCTTATTTTGATTTGTACAACATATTGCCCAACTGCCATGGGTCCCTGTATTTTGTATTATAAGCATATAAATTAAAGATTATTTTAAGATTTGTTCTTTAGAGGATTATATATGTGTTGTCTGCCCAAGGTATTGTACTGAAGAAACTTGTAGACAGGCAGACAGGTGACAACGATCTGAGAGAAAATAGTTGAGCTGTTAAAGCATGTTCTACAATAAGACATTCCAAAACAGTGTGAATGTTACCGCTTGGAAGACTGCATCGAATGTCAATACAAACACAGCACAGTTATTAAGTCTTATCTGCCCTGCAGCGTGATTATATATTGATTTCTGTTAGAAAGTGCAACAGCTATATTGGAGTTCAGTCTTCTAAAGAAAACACCATACATGTATAATATTTTACTTGGAACACATACAAAATGACATACACGAAAAGAAAATGAGAATTCTATTACAATGGTTAAACTGCAGAACATTATTGAAGTTACATAAGAGGCTATTAAATAAGTAAGAGTGTACAAAGTTTGACTAAGAAGGATCTATATGGTTTGTCTTAAGAAGATAAAAAAAACCATATTTGACAAAAATTAACCACTTCATGAGCTGAGGCGATTTGTACTTCAGTGACCAGAATATTTTTTGCATTGCTACACTGCGTTTGGGTATGCTGAAATACATATTTTATTTCTTTGGTAGCATGTTAAAATACATATATTATTATTTTATGGGAATTACATTGGGAAAAATAGCATTTAATTACAAAATTACATTATTCTTTAACTATCCCCATTTTGACTTTTCTGCAACTACTTGAAGTGAATGCAAGTCAAATAGGTGCGAAAAGCGATAGCATACTTGTGCGCGAAAGTTTTGCTTAATTTAACCTAAATGTTTTGTTTTTTCCAGACCTCACATGTAAGATATGAGGTCTGGCTAAAGAAGTTTTCTAAAACGCTTGGCAACAGAGAAATTATGAAAGCTAAGAGTCCCCTTCACTGGCAACTAACCACAAATAGCACGGTGGCATAGTGGTTAGCAGTTCTGCCTTACAGCAATGGGGTCATGAGTTCAATTCTCGACCATGGCCTTAACTGTGTGGAGTTTTTATGTTCTCCCCGTTTTTGCGTGGGTTTCCTCCGGGTGCTCCGGTTTCCTCCCAGACTCCAAAAACATACTAGTAGGTTAATTGGCTGCTAACAAATTGACCCTAGTCTGTGTGTCTGTCTGTCTGTCTGTCTGAGATTGTAAGCCCCAATGGGGCAGGGACTGATGTGAATGAGTTCTCTGTACAGCTCTGCGGAATTTGTGGCGCTATATAAATAAATGGTGATGATGATGAAGTGTTTTTTCACACAGGTCACTTGTGATTAGAGGCAAACAGAAGTCTAAGAAACGCCTTGATTTGATCATTTAATGACTGGCGGCACTGATGAGTGAATACATCTTTTTTTATCTAGATTTCTCATCCCCCATTGGATTACAATGGAACAATTTCATAAAGTGGTGAAGTTTATGGAGACTTTTAAAGTCCATTATACAGGGTCCACTGGGGTGTCAAATTTCCCACTCCAGGTTTTCAATCTTTTTCATTGTTCATTACAGACTAGGGGGACAGGAAATAGCCCCAGCGCTTTTCAGTACAGGACTAGCAGTCTCTGTGAGCAGAGAGGGTTGTTTTCTGCACTACTCTTGGTTTTCACTATGTGAGGGGGGGCCCTATGCTTATGGTTCTCCTGTTTAAGGGGAAATCTGTTCAGTCTGTTTGCCACTGAGGATATGTGTGAGTGTGTGCAAACTGCAACTCCAATTGGTAAAGTTCAACAAGTGGTACCCAAGCAAATGCTGATAATAGACTAAGTGGTGCGGATCTTGTCCATGCTCATCTCTGGAGAACACTTTGCTATAGTTGACACAATCCGTGAATGTCTTAGTATTAATCTCTGGCCCTATGTTCTCCCTGCTGGTGGTGATATTGACTGCAGGAGGGGAACAGTGTTGTTTCTAAAAGAAAGACCAGGATAACCACGTTTTGCCATAATAGTAGCATTAATGTGATTGAGCCTGTTATTGTGCATTTCACGGTTTGGCAAGCAAAATGTTGTACTTCATGATGCGGAAAGGAATTAATAAGGAAGAAGTCCAGGAGGAACCCACATATTAGTCTCAGTTTCACATATAACAGTTAAGGACAAATCCCTACAGTAATATGTGGAAACTGGTACTTTGCTGAACAGTTTTGAACATTTTGCTTATCTCTGATTGCAGACTACAATTTTGCTGTAGATGGTAAATTTGATTCCAGTATCTGGAAACAGAAATGCAACCAGATTCAAAGTGGAGGATGAGATCAAAAAAATCAAAAACAAATCATGTCCTCATACACACCAGGGAAGTTAGTGCCAGGGGGGTCGTGTTACAAAACCATGATCCTAATTTTTAATACTAAAATTATGAAATGTAAAATAATATGTAATAAAAGAATAATTGGGAATAATTAATAGGAATCATTTTAAAATGATCCTTTAGCTATATTAAAAATATAGACATTGGAATTATTATTATTAGTAGTAGTAGTAGCAGTATACTAATATAGCAGGTTTTTCTACAATAAAAATGTTTTTTTTCTTTAAACAAAAGAAAATGTAAAGCTAGAAGCATAATATGCAATGTACTTGTTTTATAATGTATTTTATAAATATATTTTTATTAAGTATAATGTGAACTTCCCCTCCCTTTAGATTGTTCGCTCCTTTGAGCAGGGCTCTCCTACCTTCTGTTTCCATCACTTTTAACTGCGCTCTCCAGCTACTCAGCTCACCTCCTCTCAGTCCCTCTGCCCTCTGTCTCCTCTCGCTTCTCTCCGCTCCCCTCAGTGACTCTCAACCTGTCATCCGTGCCCACCCTCTTGGGCCATAGTTACCTGCCTATACTCACTTTTCCCCTCCCTCTCTTTCATGCTGTGCCTGAGCCCCCAGAGTTATAGTGCTTACTGTTACTTGTACTGTGCTGTTTCACCTTGTACTGTGCCATTGTTTGTCCTTGTACGGCACTACGGATACTTTGTGGCGCCCTATAAATAAAAATTCATAATAATAATAAATAATAATAATGCAAATAAGGGAGTGAGAATGGTGGGACAGAAAACTAGTGGAGGAAAGGAAGGGTTACAAAATAATTAATTTTTTAAGATACATTTTTTCAAATATCTAATATAACAACAACACAAAGATCTGTTGTCGAAATATATACGTACATAAGTAAATAATTCAGTTTTGTTGACTTGACCATATTATAAAAATATATATAATACATCAAGGTGTAATTTGAAAGAGGTAATGTCAAAGCTAATGCTAATCATGTTTACATGTTTAAAAAGTGAGAGGGGATAAGAAAAGAAAAAATGGGGAAGTTAATAACATTCTAATAATTTTAATAAGATTAATTCATATAAACTTTTAGATTGTTTTTTTAAATATTAACCGCATAGTATTTGAGCCTTACAATAATTATTATTTAAAGTATAGGTATTTGATTCTAAATTGTATGTATGCTGTTGAAGAATCGTCTCCTATGAAATGATTCTCAAGCCATTTCATGCATTGTTCAAAGTATCTCCCCTCCTCCCAGCCACATGGCAACATTAGCTATTTTGCATGTGGTTGTAAAACCCCACAAACAACTCAGGTTTAAAAGCTGTTATGTGAAACTGACTATAGACAAAGGAGGGTGTTGGGACACTTGGAGGGTCACTTGCTTTTTACTGTTGGACACATACACAGTGGGGAGAACCAACAGGGGTGATGACATCATCACCCCTGGACACTAGAAGCTCCACGTGTGTGTGGTGAATCACCACACACACGCTGCTGCTGGGCAGGCTGGGAGTTTCCAGGTCTGGACTATAAAAGTCCAGACACGGGACTCCCCCCTCTCTCTTGCTGCCTGCATGCCCCTGGACAACGAGCTTTACACTGCACTGCACTACACTAGGGCCACACTACACTAAAAAAACCATATAGGACACACTACACTACAGAAATTATATAGATACTCTACACTACAGAAAATACACATATTATACTACATCATACTACACTAGGGACACTCTACACTACAGAAAATACACTACACTACAGGAAAGGGTAATAGGAACACTACACTAATATGGACACACTACACTACAGAAAGATACATTGCACTACACTACAGAAAATATATATACATATTACTACAGAAAACCTGCACTAAGCTACAAGAAAGGATTCTATGCTACAGGAATGTTCCCTACACTGCAGATAAAGAATCGGATCCAGGATACAAGAACTTGATAAGTATCATTAATATATATATCCATAAAGCTAAATGTGTATTTGTATTGTGGATTTAACTATTTATATACATATAACTGTGTAGCTATTGTCTGATATCTGCGATAGTTAAATCAATATTATAAATACTGATTCTTATCAAGGATACATATGTAAAGCTAGGATAGTGTAAGGAATAACGGTGGTGAACCTAGGGTTAACTGTATATTGACATACTATGTTATGTTGAACAATGTTATGATATACGTGTGAACTGTGAATACAAGCTTTTCTGTGTTAACAGTAAAATACTTTGATTTAAATACATACATATGTTGTTAGTATTGGCTATTTATAACGTATATATACTGTGAAGTACTGCTGAGATACAGTAGTTATTGGATAAATAATTCTGTGAAGCTTAAGTGTTATTTAGTGTGGTCAAAAGACTGAGTAAGGCAAAATTGTGTAAGGAAAAGTGCATAAAAGTGCGAGTTTTATAACGAGTGTATCTGAGAACAGAATAAGAGGATAGCGTGCGCATGTGAGGTGCAACCACAGGTCCTTTTACATATGCCAAGTTTTATGAATCACTTTTATTAAAATTGGTGGTTCTTATTATTTTCCATTGTGAAGCCATTAATAAGTTTGTAGAATTCAAAATAGGATTAATAAGTACTGAAAGGGGATATGGAGTATATATGATGGAGAAGTTCACTATTTTAGGCAGTTCTACCAAATGTAAGACATGGGGGTAAATGTATGAACCTCCGGATTCTTCAACTCCAGTGAGTCCAGCGTCTTCAGCGCTTAAATTTAAAGCGGCGCTGCCTTGTAAAGGGAGACTTCCCTTTACAAGGCAGCGCCGCTTTTAATTTAAGCGCTGAAGATGCTGAACTCGCCGGATTTGAAGAATCTGGAGGTTCATACATTTACCCCATGGTGTCTTTTTCCCAGCATCCTTTCCAACATGTGTCAGAGTTGTTTGAGCTTATTTCACATAATCCACTAGGGATTTTTTTCCTTACTTTTTAAACATATGGAGCTTTATTTTATGCTTATTTTTGACCATTCCTTCTCATGTTTTAGCACAGTGGCCTAGTGGCCTAGTGGTTAGCACGTCTGCCTCACAGCACTGGGGTCATGAGTTCGATTCCCGACCATGGCCTTATCTGTGTGGAGTTTGTATGTTCTCCCTGTGTTTGCGTGGGTTTCCTCCGGGTGCTCCGGTTTCCTCCCACACTCCAAAAACATACTGGTAGGTTAATTGGCTGCAATCAAAAATTGACCCTAGTCTCTGTCTGTCTCCCTCTCTGTCTGTCTTAGTGTGAGTGTGTGTATATATTAGGGAATTTAGACTGTAAGCTCCAATGGGGCAGGGACTGATGTGAATGAGTTCTCTGTACATCGCTGCGGAATTAGTGGCGCTATATAAATAAATGATGATGATGATGATGATGTTTTCTCGCTCTAGGATTGGTTATGCTTAATAATTAACTTACAGAATGTTGATATTAGGCCTCTTGAAGATGTCACATTTTTACAGAATGTTTCTGAAGGAAAAAATTATATTATATAGTATCGGTAGATTTATTTGACATATAAAAATTATTCAAGTGTAATTATTGATAAAATAAATAGTTAGAAAGCTTTAAATCTCCCTGTAAATCACCAAACTCTAGCAAAAAATTCAGAGATGCTTTATGTTAAGAATTTAATATTCTTGGATGCCTAAGGCTTAAAATATTAATAATTGTTAGTGAACAACCTGTTGTTGGTAGAATTTGCTCTGAGGTAGGTCTATGCTTAGGGGAAATCCTTAGCAAAGCATAAGGAGAGAACATTCTCTTGAGATCAATATTGACCCAGAGGTAAGTATTTGCATTGGCAGGAGTTAAGACCAAATATGATAGATGAGTGATGACATAGTATTTTTGGAGGGTTAGTATTCCTAATCCTTTCTCATTACTTTGTTTATGTATATAATATTAGAGTGAACCCTGGGCTTTATGTCCAACCAAATGAATTTTGAAATACACTTCCCTAAAGATTTCAATATTTGAGAGGGGATTCTTATTGGTAAGGTTTCAAATAGACATACAAGTTTAGGAAAGATATTCATATTTAATGTCAAGATTCTTCCAATCCAGGAAATAAAAAGTTTTTTCCAATCAATGAGAGTTTGTTTTGCTAATAGAATCAATTTCCTTGGATATTGGCCTCATAGAGGTGATCATATTGTTTGGTAATGTAGACACCTAAGTATTTAAGTTTAAAGCTTTGCTTATGAAAATTATAGTTTTTCTTTAATAGATCAACAAGATGAATAGATTAATCAATTTGATGTTTAAAATATTGAGAAGGACTTCATTGTCCCTATTGATTTTAAAATTCTTCTAGCAGGGAGGGCAGTGAAATGTGAGGATTTGGTATGGTGAGCAGGAAATCATCTGCATATTAAGTTTATATGAGTTCAAAAATGTCTCAATTTGTGATCAATGTTGAACAGGATCATAATACTTTGGATTATAGCTATGTACATTTGTATAATATTCTTGAAACCTTTCAGCAATTTTTGACTATTATAAAATAGATTATTTAATTTATCTTTAAGGGCTATGATTCAATTTCTAGTACATATTGCATTTTATTTACTAGCTTGTATTGTGTCTGCCCTGTCATCCCTCGCAGAGTATTATTGCTGAAAACATTGTATTGATTTTGCTGCTCTCTCCACTAAGAGCTCATCCAGATGACCCTTAAAAGCTAAGATCTTTAGGTATTTTTTGAGGTATATTTTTGGTGTTTTTTGGTTCAAATTTTTAGGTGTATATAGATAATAACATCGATAAAATTTAGTTAATAATGTAACATATGTGCTAATGCAGAGTTGGTCGCAAAATGGGAGTAAACTACTCTTAAAAAATGTGCATGCAAAATCAGCGTATTCCGCTTATATGCAGAGCTGTACACATGTCAGGCTTTGTCCACCTCCATGTCAGCAGCATTTGTACCTGGCTTATGATATGTCATCATCATTAGTAAATATTAGCACCTGCTCAATAGCAGCCTTCTTGCAGGCATATGCATTTTTCTGTACTTGGCCATAGCTAGAATGGCCCTTCCTTCTCCTGGTGTAAATGCCAGGATCGTGGAAGGCTGCATAGCTCCAGAGTCTTTATGTACTTTGCTCCTTTATTTTTTTGTTAGCATTGTCAGGCATTGGTCCAATTTGCAGATGGCACTTTATTTTCTTTTAGGTTGAAGATATTGGCGTTAAGGGAGTTCCAATTTAAGAGACCTTCCTTGGGGGAGATTTGATCTTAAAGGTTTTTTCTTTACATACTACAAGTAAATGAAAGGTAATTTCTCATCTATAATTAACTATGATTTTTCAGTGCCTAAGTAATAATAATCAGATTTTGTACTGTTTTTTCAATCTTGGTAGACTTGTAAGTTATCTTCCGTATTCTGATGGAGTCCGTGATGATTTTGAGTCACAAACCTCTTTTACAGAATTTGAAGATGACAAAAAAACTGAGATGTGATGAGGAGTCTTTTTATTCTTTTCTTTCTTTTTAAGGTAAGTGGAGAAATCCTGCTGGATATTTTTTCTTCTATTGAGACATCATGAAATAGAAGTACAAGTAATATGTCCCAACAGTATCTGTTCAATAGAATAACTAAAATATTTAAAATAAATTACTTAAAAAATGATAAAATCACTGCTTTTATTGTATAAGTGGGTTCCCCTGGTAAATTCTTATTCTAAATCAACATTTTTTTAATTCTAAATTGATTTTCTTCTAATATAAAAGTTTTTTTCTACAGCTGGGAAAATTATTAATCCATTTGTACAATGAGTATAGAATAATCGTAATGTAATATAACAGGTTGCTTATGACAGAACCTTTCAGTGGATATTGGATTTATTAAAATGATTAAATTAATATATTATTGCGTAATCCTCTAGAGATGATATTCCCATTGACCATGTTACCTTCTGATGGGACAAGTTGATGATAATTTGAAGATATCTTTTTTCCTTATAGATCTTTTTATCTTCTTGTCTAAAGACCAGGTAAAAACTTTAAGCTAGGTGACATTTCTTAGTTCCGCAAATCATTTTATTATATCTTTTTATTATAGTTAGTTTGAAAATGTTACTATCTGAGAGATCTTTTATATTTCCAAATAGTACTGAATGTAAATATATAATAATCTTGATTCTTAAAGACAATGGATACTAGGAAATTATTTAATAACTGAGATATTAATTTAATCAGTATTACAGATTGTTTACTATTTATTGTTTTTCAATTATTCTTGTTAACATAAAAAGTTATTAATATAAAAGGCTATTAACTTCAGATTCCAGGTTCAGTTAGTGAGCTTATCTCTATTACTTTACCAAGATGGTGGACTAAAACTGATCTCACGCATCTGACAATCATTTTGGAAGTATTCACTGATTGAAATCATTGAAGTCTTTGAAGATAAAACGCAACTAGATACAAGAATCATGCCATGCAAATTGTTTACATAGAGCTTTGGTTTATTTTTAAGTATCCCTCATATATACTGCACATCCACTATTTAAAATCTGGGAGGTGTAGGAATTTTTTTTACTAACAGTATAAAAAAAAGAAATATCAAAAGAGTGGTAAATGGAATAGAATTCCAAATACCCATTTATCAAAGGAAAATGAAGGAGAAAAGGCAGGAGCAATCATCAGTAGATATAACTGTAAGCTTGTGTCCTGATTCTTACTTTTTAAATGTTTTCTTTTTTAAATGGAAGTACTTCAGGAACATGGAAACTAAGGCAGCCATAATTTTTCATACAGAGATAAAAGATGGTAAATTTATTAATTTGAGGGTTTGAAAAAGTGCAGATGTTGCCTATAGCAACCAATAAGATTCTAGCTGTCATTTTGTAGAACATACTAAATAAATGATAACTAGAATCTGATTGGTAGCTATAGGCAACATCTAACTTTTTTAAACATGCAGCTTGATAAATTTACCCCAAAGACTTCTAAATAAATGTTTTCTTTAGCTTTATATTCCAGTGAATTAACACATGTTTTAAAAGCACATTTTGGACATATGCTGGGCAACTGGCAACAGCATCAATACCTGTTTTCAATTTGATCACACATGGCTAAATTGCTCATCGTTTTGGGGCTTTAGACCAAGTGACAAACTGTAGGAGTCTGTAATAAACATATGTGGGCAGCACGGTGGCTAAGTGGTAGCACTTCTGCCTCACAGCGCTGGGGTCATGAGTTCAATTCCAGACCATGGCCTTATCTGTGTGGAGTTTGTATGTTCTTTCCGTGTTTGCGTGGGTTTCCTCCGGGTGCTCCGGTTTCCTCCCACACTCCAAAAACATACTGCTAGGTTAATTGGTTGCTATGAAAATTGACCCTAGTCTCTCTCTCTGTCTGTCTGTGTATGTGTGTATATGTTAGGGAATTTCGACTGTAAGCTCCAATGGGGCAGGGACTGATGTGAGTGAGTTCTCTGTACATCGCTGCGGAATCAGAGGTGCTATATAAATAAATGGTGATGATGATGATAATATTGATGACAGTTAAATATCTGGTTGGTCCATTTAAAGCAGATAACAACATGGGAATTTGGGAAATCTTTGCATTTTCCCATCCCTGCTCTGTCATGTGCTTGCTGTGAACACTGCACCAGCATCTATTCATACAGATCAATGATCTCTATGTTAGCTTGAGTTTCTCCTGCACTCACCTGTCAAGAATATTTCTGATTGGTAAGCTGGTCCAACCAATACCCATGTTATTCATTTAGATTTACTGTAGCCCACCCCCCACCCCATCCCATAATGTCACTACAGTCTGGCAACAAGTATGTGGTGAGTTAAGGACATAAATAATAATAAATAAAAAGAGTAGTACATTTTGTTTAATAAACTAGATATTTAAGAGCAACTAATTTATCAAATAAATAGTGTGCCTTTAATCTTGTCATGCCTGATTCTTGATGAGATTTTTGAAACCGTATTTCAGTACCCATGAGCCAAACATTTAAACACTATTACATATTATAACTAATAGTAGAAATTTAAATTGATGTATTTAAGTATAATGATGTGATGTCATTAAATATATATTACATACCTTTAATGTAAAACACTTGTATACTAACCCCTTTGTTGTGAATTAAGAGCACTCTTATCATAAAATACATACTTGTATCAGAACACCATAAAAGGTCACTTGACGGAATTAAAAGAAGTGTAATTTATTTTTAATGAAAACTACGTTTATGACCAATGTCTATTTTACTGATGAAATCTTACTTATTTAAATATGTTTTGTATATGTTTAAAAATTCATAGTTCCCTTAAGAATTTTAACAACCACCTGCCCCTTGCTGGTCTTATTAAAAATGCCTTGCTATCTACAATACAGGCTCGTTATGGCTTTCATCAGACCACATCCAAATGAAAGTACATTTTTAATGATTACAGAAGTAGATAATGACAGTAAAGTTCTCAATATAATATGTGTGAACTTTGTATAAGTAATCTTGAAGTTGTACCCTATGAAATATCTACTCCTACCCAGCAGGAAACATTCTCTAGTGTTTAGCTGATTTTAGTGACTGCAAATGTTAAATCAAAGGTCTTTTATTGAAATTTGGTTCTCAAAGCATTGATAAAACAGGCACATCTTGTGCAGATAATGTTTTAGGCATAGTTGCCTACTCTTTTGGAATGTCCGGGAGACTCCGAATTTCTGGAAGTACTCCCGGAATCCCGGACGAGCGAGCAGGGCAACCTCCTGGATCGAGCCCACTTCATTAATGAAGTAGGTGGGGCAGGGCTTAGTGACGCGATTCTCACATATTGTGGCCCCACCCTCTGTTGTGATTGGCTAAATGGTGACATATGCTTAAGAAGCAGGGATCCAATATGATGCAATTCATCGAACCCCGCACCCACGTGCTCACCTCCCCCTGGATCTCCTGAAGGCCAACGAGCAAAAGCTGGCAAGTATGGTTTTAGGATTGCTATAATTAGTGAAGAAATATGACACTGAGCTACAGATCACTCACGCTAGATAGAATTATTTCTCATAAAGCTGAGACATTTTCTTATGAAAGTGGCCTACCTTTCTTTGCTGCAGCAAATAGAGGTTTATATGACAAGAAAAGCTGCTGACATATATTGTAATGTTAGCAATGTTCTTCTCAATTTCTGCAGGTGTCCCTAGATTTTCAGCAAAGTTTCTGGGTTTTGTGGCGCACTATGGCAGTGTCTGCAGAGGATCAGAAGTCCTCAGCGCCTGATGGGAGGAGTTGACTGGAGCAAGGGGATCCTTGACAACTACAAATGCAGGCGTACCAATGTGCCTAGTTTTGTGGAGCAGTGGAAAACAAGATTTTTGTTTTGAAGACCAAGATTATTGAAATGATATAAGAGCTGAGAGGGTGCATTTTTACAGGTACTTTTGCTGTTAGAAAGGGCACATAGCCATTAACACTCAGAAAAACACTTAAATGTTGAACCCGTTTTGAGCTGGTGTAGATTGAATTTTAAATTGTGGCACACTATGTCTTCCTGATGCATTTCCAGATGATTTGTATTTGCCCGATCTGGTTCTCCACAGGGGCCTCCGATGATACTGCTTTAAACGGAGAAACGAGTGTCAGGTAATTACAATTGATCTGGTACTTGCAGAATCTATTTTCTGAAACTGTGGAATGTGATTTAATAGCTTTATAGCTGATACAGTAGAATTTGATTGAACATCTCTAAAGATTCTGAACAATGGTTCTATTTGGTGAATGAATCACACAAACTTTACGGGACACTTGTGTTCATAATGAGTGAAGATTCTTATCTTTGCAGCATTGTAGTTTTATTCACTGCTTCTTAAGCATATTATATGTCTTTTTTATTATATTGGGACTCACAAAAGAAATGTTATATGTAGTTTTTTTTTTATATATTATTGTTATGTTATACAGCTGCAATTTAGTGATGTAATCAACAGCAAATTGATTTTCAGTTTCATATTTGAATATAGGTGGTGCTATTTTATGAATTACTTGATTTTAGCTTAATAAATATGTTTCACAATCATTTATATTATATATAATACATTTACAATATAATATAATATAATATACAGTATATATTACATGTTCTATTTTTAGAAATGTAATAATCTTAGAATGTAATGTTCCATTACTGTTTGAACAATGAGTTAGCAAGTTAGTTTTAATATGCAACACTTCAACATTTTTTAATTGAAAACTCACTCAACGTGATCAGCAGATATAGTACAGTATTTGTCAATTAGAATGGGTTAAATCTGATTGATTCTAGAAAGTAAACTAACGAAAATGAATACTCATATCACAGCACTTGTGTATGAATATTACCCCAAAGGGTGATCTATCTAGAAAAAATATAAGGAGTGAAAAGAAGAGAAGATACAAAAGATCATAGGTAACATTAAATAGGGAAAGTGGTGGGAGAGGAGAGGAAGGTGAAAGGAAGGATTCAGGATGGAGCCCTCTTGGATCAAAGGGACAGGAGTCTTCTATTTAGGTGCTAGGTTGGGTATAATCTAGGAACAGTTTTCACACTCTCAAAAACATTATGTGTACAAAAAGATGCTGGTCAGCTTCTTAATCATCGTGCACTCATTCAAATTTATATCTCATATCTGAAAAGTTTATCCTTTTGGTCCATAGTAATGGTCTGCCTAACTACTTGAACAATAAAGTCTTCCAACTTGCCACTGAGCCTTTAAAAGTGAGCTCCAAAGTTTGGATTCTTACTAAGTGTGTCTTCTTGCTATGTTGCAAGTCAATTAAAATGATAGTTCTCCTAAAGACAGTGTGATGAGCCTCCCACAGGTGATGAACCCATGTTAAGCGTAAAAAATCTTTAACTGCTGTAGTATGTTAAAGGAATCCTGCACGCAAAACATGTAAATAACTCAATGTATATAAGTCCAAGTAAGTAAGAAAAAGCCTATACAGTAACATAGAGAAGGTTATTAAATGCAATCAGTGGCCAGAAAATAGAGTGGTAAGAAGATGGATAAAGAGACAGATGGGTGGATGGGTGGGGGGGGGGGGGGGGTATTGTGCATTCTAAAAAAAAATCATATTAAGTCAGTTGTAAAAAATATATAGTCACTTGGTCACTGGTTGAGGCATGCAGGGGTATGAGGCCTTTCTAGACATGAGTTGAGAACTAGATTAGAGTACCCATACAAAATTACAGCACCTTTCCTTTCTCTTGTGTAGGAGGTGGAAGAAGTAAAGTTGTTGCACATGCAGGGTGGAGAAATAGACAAAAGTAACTTCTGAATCACAGAGTAAACTGAAACATTTAAAGTTAGGATTTCCATATCACACCTGGTTGCCCCTTCTGAAATCTATTGACCCCGTAGACCTGACCAGAAAAGTGCCTATGCTGAAAGGCCTGAAGTCCGAGAGAAGCTGGTTCCTGTAAGAAGACATCTACACGGCTGGACCAAATAAAGAGTCAAACATACATAAATGCGTGAAAGGGTACCCGAGGCAAAAGGCTAAGAAATGATCATAATATAAAATAGTGTAGAAAGGTTGCCTGACATTGTAAAATGTAAAGGGTCCAGGTGCCCCGGGAGAAAACAATAATTACATTTCTAAGATTGGGGAACCAAATAATAGGCTTAGGAAGTAAGGACATCCTAAATTGTTGAAAGTACTGAATCTAAGGGCTCTGAAAATGAGCCTCAAACTGGAGTGTCGAACATCTGCTGGGGAGAATACAAAGCATAAGGAACATGTTGAATAAACACAGGGAATGTGTCTCAGTAAAGAGCATGCATGTTAACTAATGCCAAAGTGACCTATAGAGCCTACCACTAGCATAAGCATTAAACATAAGTCAGGTCTTATTATCCGAACACCCACAGAGTGTGTGCACCACAACGTTAAATATCCTGCAACAGAATAGGAAGGAAGAAGGGGAAGTTGAGAAATTACTGTTGTTTTTTTTTTTTCGAAAACCAACTTCCTTCTGTAACTGTGTCTCATATATGAAAAGGACAAAGCAACAGCTGTAAGTTAACCACCCGCATCCTTTCATTATAAGCAAACAGCAAATAAAATAAACCTGTGAGTGGTTGTCTTGACATCAGTCTCAAAAACTCTTGGCAATTACAGGCAATTTAAAAAACCCAAGGGAATTGATAAATACAAAGATGGCCTTTGTTGAGATCATTTTGAATGGTGAACTATGAAGCAGCTTACACTTGGATAACTGAATAGAGCTTAGTGTAAACCTCGGTACTGAATGTTTCGTCCGATGACTCATAAGTGGTTTTGGCAAACCAGGATAGTCACTGGTGGGTGTTTTCATTCAAGTAAGACAATAGAAACAATTTAATGAATAACTAAGTGAAAACACAAATAAATATAAAGTTATAAGTGCTACAAGGAGGGTTTCTGGGGTGGAGATGTAGAGGGTGTGAATGAGGAAACAGCTGATTAAGTATAGTATATTTATAGTAGAAATACTTTTGGTGTGAATGCATGAGGTTCCTTATTATCATGTAATACAGGAAGAATATATTGAAATGATTTCTATTTATGTTTATGCAACTGAAGCATACTGAGGAGCATATCTTTTATTTACAACATGAAGAACTGACATAGTTCAGGGTGCTAGTTGTTTCCAACATCAACGTTTGATTTGCATCTTTCTTTACAAATGTACATACATTTATATATTTAAATAATTTGCAGAAGATATAGGCACAAGACGTTATTGCAATTGAAGTATTGTTATGGGGAATAGGGGTTGTTCATAGTTTTTATGTTATATATTTATTTTTATTACACTTTAAATTTGAAGAACAAAAAGATACTATGCATTTTTTGTTTGTGTGTTGGGGGTGGAGGGGGGGCTAGTCCCACCTTTGACCAGCAAGCTCTAATATGCCAGTAACAATGCCGACAAAGACCTAATGCAGTTGTTAATGCCCATTAAGATAAAAAATGTGCGTTTGCGTGTTTTGCGTGTATTGATGAATCAGGCCCTATATGCACTATGCTGTTTTCTGGGCTGGATTTCTCTTAACCTTACATCACAATAGCTGTAAGGTATAGATGAAGGCAGCCCAGGAGATGGCACAGTGCATTCTGCTTTTGAAAATCAAGTTGACAAGTTAGCATACAGTGGAGTTCACTTGGGAAGTGCAAATCATCCTCTGTGCAGTACAAAAGCAGTTTTGGAGGAAGAGGGCTTGAGTCATTAAGGAGAACAAAGCAAAAGTAAGGAGTAAGTTTGCTTGTTATAATGCAAGGGGTGCAAATTAGTTTATTATTTTGCACATAAGTCAAATACTGGCTGTTTTTTCATGTAGCAAACAAATACTTTATAGCTTTATTTTTACACTGAAATTTAAAGTTGATCTAGGACCATGCCCTACCCAAACTAAAAATCTGTCCCCGCATTTTAAATTTACCTCACCTTCCAATGAAGAATGGTTTTGCCAAGGTACAAAGTTACTCCATTTTTTTGTTTTGCTCTCCTTAATGACTCAGGATATAGAGGTTTGTGGTCTATTCATATTAATCAGTTTTCTGTTTAGATATTTGATTTTTGTCTATAAGCGCTGGGATTGTTTTGTCTCTTGGTGTATCTATTTATATGAGGGATCACAACCCACTTTACAATAACAACTGAGATGAGTATAAATTTTAGAGGAAAAAATGGGATCAAAAACAAAAACAAGTGAGGGTGGTTTTGCCAAAACTAAAACACGAAGTTAATCCAGATCCAAAACCAAAACCAAAACCAAAACACGGGGGTCAGTGAACATCTCCACCTGAAAGGGGAAGGTAAAAGATTTTGAAAATCATGTACCACAAAAGAGAAGAAAAACACATTTCTTTCTTTTCAAAGATAAGTCCTGGATCACTCTCCTATGTAATACATTATGATTCTGTTAATTAATTTAATTAGATCAGTCTTATACTGTTGAGTGGGACACCTAGCCCTGATGATGATTAATGATATAATGCGTATGAAAGCTTCCCTTCTTTTCACTTCCCTAGTTACATCATTTTTTTTATTAACTAGTTAGAAGTAAACACATTCCCATGTTACGCTTTCATCTAAGGTTTGCATCTTTGCTATAATAGTGTACAATTTCATCCTCAAGGCATAATATTTTGATCCTTGCCTTTTACACATATCTTTGCTTGACTGTATCGATATACAATTAAATGTCATATGTCAAATATGTACGTGATTACCATCATATCACTGGATTAACCTGAACCTCAATTTTACAATTAATCAGAAACTGATCATGCCTAGCTGTATATAACTGCTCTATTATATATATTCGTATTTATTGAAATTGATAATCCAGCTGATTAACAGTGGAGTATCTCAGATTTGACATGTAAAAGCTGAGTTATTCATACAGATGTGCTGGGACTCAGTTCTGTAACATGTCTCCAGTGAATACAGAAATGTACTCTGTAATAAAAGATAATTGAAAGGAATACAGAAGTGGAACTTTAATTTATGTAAAATTATATAATGTATAAAGTACATATATATATATATATATATATATATATATATATATATATATATATAAAAGATGTTGGAGTTAGAAGGCCACTTGGTTAAATACTCTGCACTTTAGCATTGCTACATCAATTTGTGATTTTAGTTCCAACTTAATTGATATGTGGTATCCATCACTAAGGTACAAATTTGAAGAGCAAATGAGAAGTTACGAATGTCTTCACAAAGCCTTAGAGAACATGTTTTCAATATTTTATCAGTTTCTGTTTTAAGTTATTTGAGTATAGTATACATTTTAGGACGAGAATGAAAAAGCAGAGACTGTAGAAAAAATGCATATACACAAAAGAAAAATTATTAAGCAATAGACTTAAAACTATTTGTTCAAAGGAAACATTAAAAAAGAATGAACACTGGCCATTGCAAAATAAATCAGTTTGGTTTGGTTAGGAAAATTAGCTTTTAAACCTAATTGCATAGTCAAACAGACCACAATCTTGACATGTTGAAGGAAATAAGGCTACCAATTTAAAAAGTGGGTATTTGTCTCAAACAAAATATACAGTATTATTAAAGAACAAAATATTAATGGGGCTGTATAATATCTCCAGTGAAGATCCTATCCTGTTTATGAAATAATGGCTAGCCAATATGCAAATATGATTCTTAATTTAATCTTCACTACAGCAACTCCTTTTATCAGGACTCATGAGTTAATCTGTTAAACTGACTAATAAATACAAAAGATAAGAAGCCTGTGCAAGGCAAAGATAAGAATAAAGCAAATGAATATAGGAAAAGAGCAAAAAATATGTAGTTGTGCCTTGAAAATTAGATAGCAGACACCGTGCAAGACAGAATTCTGATGTTCAAACATTACTCATAAACATTTTTGAGACTGTAAATGTTTAAGCATATTTTAATCTGGAGTTAGTCTGTTTATGAAAATAAAATACAACAATAAGCTTATATTCTCCTTACAGTATAATGAATTCTCAGGCTCTTTCTCTCTTTGATATTGGTGTCTTTTTACTAAGGTTCAGCCTGTTATACCACAACTATTTTACACAAAAAGTAACATCAGCGGTGCTTAGATAAAGTCTGCTGTCAGCAGGGCCGGATTAACCATAGGGCTAACTGGGCTACAGCCCAGGGGCCTATGGCATCCACGGGGCTCTTGAAAGTGCTCAGCAGCAGCATTGATCGGTCGGGGGCGGGGGCGCCCCTGCGTGATCAGTGCTGCTGAGCACTTTCACTGTGGTCCTTCCCCGGCGTGCTGTAGTCTCCTTACTGAGGAGATCTTGTGAGTCTCACTCTCACGAGATCTCCTCAGTAAAGAGCGTACAGTGCGCCGGAGAAGGAGGTAAGGTGGGGGGGGCCTCATGGGGGAATGGAGGCCCCCTTAGCCCAGGGGCCTCCATTCCCTTAATCCGGCCCTGGCTGTCAGATGAAATGCAGGCTTACTCTAAAGAGGCATGGTTGTTACTATGACAGGGGGCTGTGGATGTACCATCCCTTGCTGCCATAGCCATGTGCTAGTATTGTAATTTTTCAGGGTGACCCCATGCTCTTTGTCCCCCTGAATTTCCCCATACAGTCTAAGCTATCTCACTTTTTGTGGCAGGGAAAGGGGCACTTTTTTTTTTATCTATCTATTTAGTTATTTATTTTATTAAAGGATCTGTGTGATGATTATCATGAACACCTATGTTGTGCCAGGGTGGAAGCAACTGCAACAGATATATCTCCTGGCAGGCATTGCTCATGAGAGAGCATACATTCTACTTGGAACACTGGTGTACTGCCACATTTCCATTAGGAACTGTTTGGTTTATTTGTAAAATTATTATTACCACGTTATTGTGTATGTATTATCTCTATGTATTGTGCATTGTGAACGTTCTGTGACATCAACATATGTAAGCAAAAAACTATTTTTGAACATAACTATTACCACCATTGTCCACTCCCTGCTCAGGCTGTGAACTTCTCCCTGCACAACAGTATTGTGACATTATTAGATCACATCCATGATGCTGTCAACATAGGAGAGCTGGAAGGAGCAGATTGTGGTGCAGAGAAGGTAAGTGTGTTTCTTTCACCTTTATTATTACAAGGACTCTATTTCACTATACACACACCTCATCCTCAAGTGACATAAGGGGGTTTGATGGCCGGACACAGGAAGATGTACTACGTCCAGGTTTCTAAGTGTTTGAACCTAGTACTCACTGCACAAGATGATCACACTAACTGCACCAAAGGAGGTAAGTTAGGGCAAAATTACTATCCCACTATTACTATTAATTTACACCTACCATCAACACTGCAGAGGGTGAGTTATACTTCCAGCATTAAACCTAGGGAATTTAATAGCTGCCCTCATTTAACCTTCAGGGGCAGGCTACAGCCATCAGTGCTAAGCTGAACATATAGATTGGACCTTCCTAGAACATATAGACTGGTCCTTCCTAGAACATATAGACTTGGACTTTCCTGGAACATATAGACTGGACCTTCCTAGGACATATAGACTGGACCTTCCTAGAACATATAGACTTGGACTTTCCTAGAACATATAGACTGGACCTTCCTAGGACATATAGACTGGACGTTCATAGAACATATCGACTGGAACTTCCTAGAACATATAGACTTGGACCTTCCTAAAACATATAGACTAGACCTTCCTAGAGGGCCTCTGGGCCCTAGCTTGTTGAAGTAGATAATCCAAAAGGGTACTAGACAGATCGGTCTAATCTGCCCAAATCTAAATAAAAAACCATTCAAGCATAAGGGAAAAAAATTACCTTATGATTTGCATACACAAAGCTGTTGACATTTTTAGAAAATCTCCATTTCTTGTTTCTCAAACAGTTTCATACCTCTCCAGATTCATAACAGAAAACTAAAGATACTAACTCTGAAACTCTGTAACTTTAATTAAATATTTGGAAATGCAAATACCATTTTACTAGTGTTACAACTCTGTCTGTTGTTTGTACCTAGCAGCAGTGCCTCATACCACCAGAAGTGCTGCTGTTCTGTTCTGTTCCTGAACTCTTCTACTTGCCTGAAGGAGTTAATCTCCTTGCATTATGCCTGATTAGAACTGCACCTGTCGCACTGCTTTACGTACCTGCCTCTAGCTGTGCTCTGTGCAGTTTATCCGTTTGTTCCTGGCTGCTGCTAACCTGCTCCTGTGCTGTTTGGTATATACCTGCTGAACTGAACTTCTGTGTATGACCCCTGCCTGTAGCTTGGACCTTGCCTGCTTGCCTGAGACCTCAAATTGTTTACCTGTACCTTGGACCACGCTGTTTTGCCTGTTGCCCTGACCTTTTGGACAGACTTCTGGACCTCGCTAATTTGCTTGATCTCTGCCTGGCTATTTGGATTTGTTTGTCTGATCACTGCTTGATCCCTGGACTCTGTTTGCTTTCCTGGACAGCCTTGTGCCTTCTGGACTGGGGTAAAACTTATAATACCTATTCCTGCCATTTTTACTATACAGTCTCCTTAGGAACCTGTTCTTATCAATGGATCTGAGTTATCTTTGTTTGTGTATTTACCTGAATAAAGACACTTTGCTTTACACTTCTGTTGCTCTTCATGAATACACTGGGATTCATAACAACTAGCTGTACATTATTAGGGCACATTCAATCGTAAAAATGGAACATCCCCACTTTATCAAGGTTTGGGAGATTTAACTAAATGAAAAGGAATACTGTTCCACAACTGTCGTACCTTGTCCAGACTAATACAACTTTCATTACATTTTTCACATATGCATGTATACTTCAAAAAAATATTTGGCAGAATAAACCACAACCCCCTTGCAAAACTTCAATCACTCATAGCAAGATTCTGACATTACTACTACTGTTCAAGCTTCAGGCTTTAATGTTGTGGACTGGACATCCAAGAACACCTCTTACAAAGTGTTAATATCCCTAGAGCAACACTATTCCAAATACCAACTGCACACTCTCCTCTAGCCTGTAGAGATAACCATCACTCATTGATCCAGGCATTTCAAAATATACTCCCTAAAGAAAGAGTTTATTCATTCTAACCAAATTTATGTAATCCAGCTTTTTCCCTTTGCTGTCATGCTTGTGTCGTCTAGAAGATATTAGAGCATTAAAAACAGATTAGATAATTGCATTGAATATAAGAATTTTAATTTCCTTTTGCATTTTAAATTGCTTGCTCTGCTTCTGCATATATTTAAAAGAGTATGGCAACATATGGATTCCCTGGCTTTAAGTCCAGGGGAAAGGCAAGAATTTGGTATTGCTATTAGTTGAGTCCCCTTACAAGTATTCTTGTATAAAGCACGTCTGATGTAAGGAGGGCTACCTACGCCACACAATGCTGATCTACCCATCCATTTTGAGCCTCCCTTTACCCATCTTGTTTTAGTTCTCTCATATTTTCCTTTATACCTCTTCTTTTCCTACTCCTGATCTCCGAAAGCTTGAATTACAAAAAAAAATGAAAGCCAGAGCCACTATTTCACTTTAATTACCATTATTTTGTATTAGTGGTCTTGGTTGGGGTGGTATTGGTGTAATATGTAGGAAGAGGAGTGGGTGTGCTATAGGTGTAATGTGTGTGGGTGTCATAGAGATGTGGCTCCAATACAGGGTAACATATGGTGCACCTGTCACAATGAATGGTATATAGAGACACCCGGCACTATTGATGACACGTGGAGGACACAGTGAGGGCACAGTAATAATATCTGTGTTTATTGTGAGTGGCATAAGATGGCTTGGACAGTAGATGTCATGTGGGGACACCTGGTACAGTGTCCCCACATGTGGGGGAAAACTGGCACAGCGGATCGCATGTGGGGGTATCTGGTACAATGAATGAAGTAGAAGTTTCTATACTTTTTTTTCCCTCCGATTTAATAAAGACACTTTTTTTTTGCTGTGTTCTGAAATCTAACATTTGGAACCCTCCTCTAGAAATAGTGCGTCTTTCTCTGGGCAGTAGTGGTGCATGAAGAACATTCTGCATCAGGCATCATTGCCTTTGGATGGCAGTTTTGCCACTCTGCCAAGAAGAGGTAAGGGTTATTATTTTTATTTTACAAAAGACAAGTATGTGAGGGGCTAAGAATTGGTTACTGGGGGAAGGAGGGGTGCTAGGCTGGAGCTTTGCTCTAGGATGCCAAAAAGTCCTGCACTGGCCCTGGATGACACTGAGCTGGCAATTGATGCCACCCAATTATGCCTGGGCCTCCTCCATCAGTTCCTCCGGATGCGCAGCATCTGTGAGGAGAAAAAGGGAAATTGTTGCAATAGTGAATTTGTAGACAAACTAAATATGTCCTAAATATAGATTTCATATATTAATTGTTGCTAATTGCGGTTTGGGAAAATGCTGACTTTTCTTTTATGTTGTCAATATTTTTCCATTATATTGAATTATACAATATTATTTATATGCTTATTCACAAAGCATCAATTATACATGGGTAGGGTACGTATTGGCGATGACTACAATAACGACAAGAAAGACACCGACATAAACATCATGATGACCATCAATGCGACAGTGAATAAAATTTTACATGCCATTATTAGGATGTACTGTATCTCCAGCAGCAGTTATAGCCGTCACCTGTAAATTGTGAATAGAGGGAATCCGGCGACTGCTAAGCCCGTCATTTACAGTGGTCACAGTGCGATTGGCGCTTTTAAGGTGGCAATGGGTGGAACCGACGCCTCTATAATGTATTCTACATAATGGTATGTAGATATTTATGCACTTCTGCATTGATGGTCATCGTGATGTTTATGTTGGTGTCATTCTTGTCTTTATTGTAGTCATCAGGAAACTGACTACCACCGTTATACATAGGTCTACTTACAGTAGAAAGCATCACGTCTGTCGCATGCCCAGAATAACCACTATGGCTTACACTACTTTAACACATTTGGTATACATGTCTTTTAGTGAATGTCATTGTCGTTTGTAAAAAAAAACAAGATATTTATGCCAGATTTTTTTCTGTAAGCAAATACAGCTTTTTATTATTTTTTTGACTCAAAAAGCTAAAAATCTTAAAATAATACATCTAATTTATTTCAAGCGCCTATACACTCTCCAAAGACACTCATTATGTTTGGTCATTATTAAGTCATCTAAGGCCTACAATGTCATGCCTACCAAAAAAACATGTTCTTTGACTGTGATAATATTGTACATTTAGTTACCTTCATTGGTGTTCACAGTGGATGGGCTGTCCTAATCAATGCCCATTGACTTCACAGGGTTTACCTGCTAGGCATCCTCCAAGGCCTTCCCCATGACTCCCTGGGGCTGACCTCCTGGGCCTCCTCCTCCAGGGCTACATCCTGGCACTCCTACATCTGTAGTAAATTATATGTATTAGCTGTTGTTTAATATGTTTTAATACAGTATTCAACCAAAAGTCAACATGTATATGGTGGCAAAATTGCAAAACTATGGACGCTCAACAAATATTTCCACAATGTATTTGTTAACCTTTACAATCTACATTTGCATTTACCCAGATTGCCCAATAACAACCTATTTTTAAGAGACAAGACTCTTTTACAGTAATATGTGTAACTTAATGTTCTTTTTTATATATATTAAAACAGTGTTGCACACATGTCCATTAGAATACTTGAAAGCTTTTTTAGAGGGGTTTATAGTGAAACCTTACATTTAATAATAAATATTACATTGGTCTGTAGATTAGGTTTTGGGGATGGTGAAGTCTTAACACATCAAAACTAATCTAGAAGGTTGCCTTGTTTAACATATTTTCAAGTAAAAAAAAAAATACTTAGGCCTCCTAATCTTCCTGAGGCCTAGCAAGGAGATTGGTTTGCTTACACTTCAAGTTGTGTTGTTTTTGCTTGATGGAAAAGCATAGGCCACAAGCGTCTGTTTGCTGTGTGAAAGGGCCTGGCCTTAAGGGCGTTGTGGACAGTTACCTCACCGGCAAGGGCAGGCTGGGCCGGACAGAAAATTACTATTTTGGGCCGGGGCATGAACCCTCTAAGTCTCTATCATTGGCCGCGGACCCTGCTCCCCTCGTCCTCCCCATGTGGCTTGTCACCACTTGACTGGTGCCGTCCCATGTGTGAACTGTGAAGTGCCGCAGATGTGCGGGTGGAATAAGGTAAGTGTGTGTGTGTGTGTGTGTGTGTAGTATATATATTGTGTGGGTGTGTGGGCAGTATATATTGTGTGTGCGTGCAGTATATAGTGTATGAGCAGTATATATTGTGTGTGTGTGGGCAGTATATATTGTGTGTGTGGGGGGGCAGTATATATTGTGTGTGTGTGGGCAATATATATATTGTGTGTGTGTGTGTGGGGGGCAGTATATATTGTGTGTATGTGTGTGGGCAGTATATGTTGTGTGTGTGGGCAGTATATATTGTGTCTGTGTGTGTGGGCAGTATATATATTGTGTGTGTGTGTGTGTGTGTGTGTGTGTGGGCAATGTATATTGTGTATGTGTAGGCAGTATATATTGGGTGTGTGTGTGGGCAGTATATATATTGTGTGTGGGCAGTATATATATTGTGTGTGTGTGTGTGTGTGTGTGTGTGTGTGTGCAGTATATATTGTGTGTGTGGGCAGTATATATTGTGTGTGTGTGGGTGGTATATATTGTGTGTGTGGGCGCAGTATATATTGTGTGTGTGTGTGTGTGTTTGTGTGGGCAGTTTATATTGTGTGTGTGGGCAGTATATTTTGTGTGTGTGTGTGGGCAGTATATATTGTGTGTGTGTCGCTTTATATATTGTGTGTGTGTGTGTGTTTGGGCAGTATATATTGTGTGTGTGTGGGCAGTATATATAGTGTGTGTGTGGGCAGTATATGTTGTGTGTGTATGTGTGTGTGTGTGTGTGTGTGTGTGGGCAGTATATATTGTGTCTGTGTGTGTGGGCAGTACATATTGTGTGTGTGGGCAGTATATGTTGTGTGTTTATGGGTGTGTGTATGTGTGTGGGCAGTATATATTGTGTCTGTGTGTGTGGGCAGTACATATTGTGTGTGTGGGCAGTATACTGTATATTGTATGTGTGTGTGTGTGTGGGCAGTATATATTGTGTGTGTGGGCAGTATATATTGTGTGTGTGTGGACAATATATATTGTGTGTGTGTGTGTGTGTGTGTGTGTGTGTGTGTGTGTGCAGTATATATTGTGTGTGTGTGGGCAGTATATAAACTATAGCATGTGAGTGTGGGGGGGGCAGTATATAAACATAGTGTGTGAGTGTGGGGGTCCAGTATATAATATAGTGTGTGTACGGGCAGTATGTTTATATATGTGAGGGGAGGGGGGGGTATTAATATAGTGTGGGAGGTAGGCTATTTAATGGTGGAGTGCAGGTGGGGGCAAATTATTAAATATTTGCTATTTTATTTGTAGGTTGATGGTGGGGCAATTTAATTTATTGGTGGGGCTATTTAATTTAATATTGGGTCCTATTAATTTGAGGTGAGGTGGTTTGGGGCTGTTAATTTAATATGGGACTGATTTTGGGGAGGAGGGCTATTTATTAATTGTAATTGTAAATATGAATTTTTTAATGCTGGTGATAGTTGTGGGAAATGGTTATATTAAACGTAAATGCTATTTAATTTATTGCTGGGGCTGTTTGGAGGGAGGGGAAAAAGATTTATGCATTAAATGGGAATACTATTAATTTAATGTTGGGGCTGGTTGGATATTATTTTAATTAATTATTAATATTTTATTGTTGGGGGTGGAGGGAGGCCTAACTCTAAAGCATGTGTGCTACTGATTTAACACTGGGGCTAGTTGGAGTTTTCTAAATCTCATGTACACATGATGTCCATAAACATGATGTTGAATACTATATACATGTCAAGTCACAAATAATTATCAACAACAGAACAAACAGCAAAGTAAATTTGGATTTAATTTTTTTGTCCTACACTACTAATGATGATGAGTGCCCTCACAATAGCCGCCTCTCCACAAAAAGCCAGTCCAATTAGAGCTATGCTGAATTTGAGTTCTTAGCTCAGAACTTGGTGAAGAAGCTACACAACATCACCAGGCAGCTTATAGCAATGATTCAGCTGGTCTGGTAGCATCAAATGTGCAATTACTGCTGCACTCATGCAGTTTCTGATTGGTGCTGTTGCTTTTATAAACCTCTTCCTGTCATCATACCAATGCTGGTGGTAATTCCTGCTTTATCTAGTGTGCCTGATATCCTTACTTTTTCTGATCATTGTGTTTTACCCAGATTGTTCTAAGAATCCTCTATCTTCTCATATTCCTGACCTTGGCTTGTTTAAATAGCTCTACATATACATCTATTCCTGACTTGACCCCTGGCTTGTCTAAAGAAAAAGCTATCTTCTCCTATCCTAGGCCTCGGCTTGTTTCTTATCTGCATTACCCCCTGCCAGTCTCATTCTCAGTTTACAGCACTATAACATCTAGGTTGCTTCTTACCGGTTTCTGTGTTCTGTCCACTACACTGGGCAATTATAGGTCAACAGCTACTACTACCTGAACTTAAGTCCTGGGGGCAAATGAGTACTGTGGAACACATCAAGTTCCTCAGAAATTGGTCTGCTGTAGGTAAACACCTCGAGAAGTTTTTCTAGTAGTTGAAGATTACATATAGACTACCTTTAACAGTGTGGTTGCCATCAACTGTGGTTGACAATCATAAGCTCAAGGTCAATTTATAAAATGGACATAGTTTCTAAGATGACATGAGGTGTGAGCCTAACTGTAGGCATCCCAAAGAGGTAACACGTGACCTCTAGACATGCTCCCTGGACCTTGATTGCTGTTGATGAAGATGCTGGTCCTAGTGGCAGTGGCGACATCTGAGGTCCAGCAGCACAGCAAGTGTCTCAATCTATGTCTATATGGAAGAAAAATGATTATTAACAAAAAGAAAGATTAGCAATTTAAAATATTGGAACATTTGGTTGTTTTTTATTTTCAAACAATTTTTTGGTCATGGTTTGTGCTAAAAAAATTGTGTGTTTAGGGTGAAAGAAATGCAATAAATATGTTGTGCAAATATGCATATGATACAATTGATAAAAAAGTGTTACTTTGTAAATACACTAATATTATAATATGTGAATGATATTTACATTTCTTAAGCTAAAACACAGCATTTTAAATTCTCATACACACTAAATCTGAGTGGGAAAACAAAGATAGAATAGTGTTTTACAGTGGGTTTTGTGTTAGCAAAAATCATAGTGCAATACACAGACACAATTCATTTATATTAGAAACACATTAACATTTTTATAAAAATCTCATAAGCAACAGGTTAGTTTGTTGACACTCTTATTAAAAGTGTCAAACACAATTGATATTAGGTATGCTTTGACACCAAAACAATTACCTGCATAACCCTGCTGGAGAATTTCTGTTTGCCTAGCAAAATTTAGCAAATTAAACATGTTTCTATATTGCAAGGAACAGGGAATGGACTGTGCTGGATTAAATAGTACGGCTGTGATTTTGTTGCCAATTAAAGTCTCAGTTGCTAAATATACAATAAAAAAATGATAATAACATTCAAGACCCAATAAAAAAATATATAAGTTGTATAGTTCACAATAATTTCATTATCAGATTGAGCTGCTTATGTAAAAATAAATTCTATTAAGAAAGTGCTACTGTATCACATAAATTAAAATATCCACAATAAAGTGAATATATAGAAAAAATGATTGCTATATCATTTGATGCTCATACTTTTTCAAGAGCACTCTTGAAAAAGTTGTTACAAGAACGAAACGCGTTGAGATGCTACATTCATCTCTTTAGTACTCAATCAAATGATCTTTCCGAAATTTGTATTATTGCCTATTACTACTATTGTGACAGTTGTTACAAACAGTTGATTCAGTAAAGTTATTGTGCTCGTATTGGCTGTCCCGTCTGTCAGCTTTGTGGGGAAGCTGGCAATACGAACGTCCTGTTTCACTAGTTCCTCTATCCCGGCCACTTCGGTTTTTCTGATTCTCCAAGATTGGACACAAAGACATCAAATTGAGTCACATGAGTATACCACTATACACATCACTTTTGCAATATTGCATGTCATTACATATGTTATAGTTATCATTGTCCAACATTGTATATTGTATAGTCATATTTACATATATATGTGATTAGGTTTTTGTCAATCACACCATTTGCAAATTGGCTGTGCGCTGTAGTATTATTGTTTTTAATTACCATGGGCTATTTACCAAAGAAGATTTAGAATTTTTATTTTGTAGCCTCCCAGTCTCAGAACCTGAAAACAGCTATTTTGTATCTTCAACAAGTAGAGATAACTTTATATGGAATAGAAAATTACACAGGTGAATTTATGAACCATGAAATTTATAGGCCTGCAATACATCTTTTTTTGTGCTCAATTGTGCTACTGTTACACCTAGCAAATTTAAATGTATACATTAATTTACATGTCTATGGAAATATTCCCAGAAAGTCAATCTGCATCTCCTTTTGAGCGCTACAGAAAAGGAAAAAGGGTACGATAGACGTGGGAAGGCGAGGACAACCAAGCAACAAATTGCTGCAGAGATACAACCAAGAGAATTAGATGCCAAAAGACTTAGAGACATTTGGGGCAATGCATGCAAGAGAAAATACATTACAAAACCATATATCATATTAATCATTAATTTCCTTTTATTCTAATGATCCTTACTTTATATGCATCACTGTATATCCTGAGTTATGAATAGGGTAATTACAACTTGGAAGATAGTGCTGTGATTTAAGGGATGATAAAGGTTGCAAACTATATAATTAAGACCCCTCATGGGTGTGATTCTGTGATTACAATTCTGGTGAAAGGGATTGGAATTCATGGCTGTCCTGCAAGTTTGTTTAGCTAGTTAAGTAAATATTATAATAGCCAGATGGGCTAAGTGCATTGAGAGGTGTAACTACATTAATGAAAGGGATCCAAATATATCATCTGATTTAAACTAAATTGTCAAATTAGGCTATATTGAATTAACATGATATTATCCGGTCTTTTAAAAATTGTAAAATATAGATGGGTACTGTTAATGAGCAAATTATGTTTTAAATAATGAACATAATAAAGATTTGATATCTTTTACTTTATTCTAGTGGAATGGAATGCTCTCTTTTTGAACATCCCGATCTGTAAGTTGTACATTGTCCTAGAGCTAATATTTGGGAGCATTCCTTCTTATAACCAGGAATAGCAGAACAATACATGATAAGTACTATATGTGATTAACTGGCAGAATGGTGGTTACAAAGGTTCATCCATTTCTAGTGCGGATAGAACCAATACTGTAGCATTACCTTTTACACATGACAGATCTCAGGACTAATATCACGTGTACAAATGCTTGTGTAAATATCCCAGAAAAAGGCACTTTTGTTAATAATTTAATATGCTTAAATGATTTTAAATAAACTGTAAGTGTGTTTTTAGTTGTTGTTTTTATGCTAAATGACAGAAAATGCACCAGATCCCCCATGTGAATTAAGATCAGAGAGGTGAAGTGAGAGGTGCTTATCCGGAGCAATACAGACCAAACAAAAGGATCTTTGACATCTTAGTGGATTTACAATAGGTCTTAAAATGGTTTGTGCCAAGGGGATGCTGCAAATTGCGATCTAATCCTTGAATATTAACAAAGTAGGGCTTCACTGGGACTATGACTACACTACTGGAGGATATTTTAACAAGTGACTGAATATTAATGCCTTCAAAGTAAGGATATTTTATTCTTAACATTTGTAGACTAATTCACTGTCAATCCTGATTCTAGGAGCAGAAAGAATATAACCAATGTTTGAACTTTTACAGATAGAAATTAAGATTATATTGTCGAATGTCTATGCTTTTGTTAGTAGAAAAAAGTAGACAAATCAGTTTGATATCTTGATTAGTTGAAAATCAACAATAAATATGCATTTATTTTTTATTTTTTGATACTAACATCTGAAAATATCTAGCTATTTTGATAGTAGTCACATAATATAAAACACTATCCACAAGTTTGCTTCCCAAATAGAAACACTTTAAAAATGGCCCTATATACTAGAGATGAGCGCACTCGGATTTCTGAAATCCGAGCCCACCCGAACGTTGCCGATCCGAGTCGGATCCGAGACAGATCCGGGTATTGGCGCCAAATTCAAATCTGAAACTGAGGCTCTGACTCATAATCCCGTTGTCGGATCTCGCGATACTCGGATCCTATAAATTCCCCGCTAGTCGCCGCCATCTTCACTCGGGCATTGATCAGGGTAGGGGGAGGGTGTGTTAGGTGGTCCTCTGTCCTGGTAGATCTCGTGCTGTGCTGTTTAGTTCTGTGCTGTGCTGTTTAGTTCTGTGTTGTGCTGTGCTGTGCTGTGTTCTGCAGTATCAGTCCAGTGGTGCTGTGTGCTGTGCTCTGTCCTTCTGAGGTCAGTGGTGCTGCTGGGTCCTGTGCTGTGTCCTGTTCAGTCCAGTGGTGCTGTGTCCTGTGCTCTGTGCTTCTAAGGGCATAGTTATTTCCCCAATATTCCCCTGTGTTTAAAAAAATAAAAAAAAGTTATTTAAAAAAATACCAAAAACTAATTTAATTTTTTTTAATTACCACAAAATTTGCACAACCAATCCTGCAGTATAAGCCCATTGGTACTGCAATATTACCAAGTTCACACATTCAGCAGTAAAAGTCCAGTGGTACTGCAATATTACAAAGTTCACACATTCTGCAGTATCAGTCCAGTGGTGCTGTGTCCTGTGCTCTGTCCTGCTGAGTTCCGTAGTGCTGCTGGGTCCTGTGCCGTGTCCTGTTCAGTCCAGTGGTGCTGTGTCCTGTGCTCTGTGCTTCTAAGGGCATAGTTATTTCCCCATTATTCCCAAGTTTTTAAAAAATAAAAAAAAAGTAAAAAAAATTAAAAAATTAAAAATTAAAAAAAATATATATAATTATAACCAAATTTGCAAAACCAATCCAGCAGTATAAGTCCATTGGTACTGCAATATTACCAAGTTCACACATTCTGCAGTATCTTGTGCTACATATAATGGAGACCAAAAATTTGGAGGATAAAGTAGGGAAAGATCAAGACCCACTTCCTCCTAATGCTGAAGCTGCTGCCACTAGTCATGACATAGACGATGAAATGCCATCAACGTCGTCTTCCAAGCCCGATGCCCAATCTCGTAGTACCGGGCATGTAAAATCCAAAAAGCCCAAGTTAAGAAAAAGTAGCAAAAAGAGAAACTTAAAATCATCTGAGGAGAAACGTAAAGTTGCCAATATGCCATTTACGACACGGAGTGGCAAGGAACGGCTTAGGCCCTGGCCCGTGTTCATGACTAGTGGTTCAGCTTCACCCACGGATCTTAGCCCTCCTCCTCCTCCCCCCCTACAAAAAATTGAAGAGAGTTATGCTGTCAGCAACAAAACAGCAAACAACTCTGCCTTCTAAAGAGAAATTATCACAAATCCACAAGGCGAGTCCAAGGATGTTGGTGGTTGTCAAGCCTGACCTTCTCATCACTGTACGGGAAGAGGTGGCTCGGGAGGAGGCTATTGATGATGTAGCTGGTGCTGTGGAGGAACTTGATGATGAGGATGGTGATGTGGTTATTGTAAATGAGGCACCAGGGGGGGAAACAGCTGATGTCCATGGGATAAAAAAGCCCATCGTCATGCCTGGTCAGAAGACCAAAAAATGCACCTCTTCTTGCCCACCTAGGAACATCCTCCCTTATACGTCACCTGAATAACCTTCATAGTTCAGTGGTTAGTTCAGGAACTGGGGCTAGGACCCTCATCGGTACAGGGACACCTAAATCCCGTGGTCCAGTTGGATACACACCAGCAACACCCTCCTCGTCAACTTCCTCCACAATCTCCATCAGATTCAGTCCTGCAGCCCAAGTCAGCAGCCAGACTGAGTCCTCCTCAATACGGGATTCATCCGAGGAATCCTGCAGCGGTACGCCTACTAATGCCACTGCTGCTGTTGCTGCTGTTAGTCGGTCATCTTCCCAGAGGGGAAGTCGTAAGACCGCTAAGTCTTTCACAAAACAATTGACCTTCCAACAGTCGTTTGCCATGACCACAAAATACGATAGTAGTCACCCTATTGCAAAGCGTATAACTGCGGCTGTAACTGCAATGTTGGTGTTAGACGTGCGCCCGGTGTCCGCCATCAGTGGAGTGGGATTTAGAGGGTTGATGGAGGTATTGTGTCCCCGGTACCAAATCCCGTCGAGATTCCACTTCACTAGGCAGGCGATACCAAAAATGTACAGAGAAGTACGATCAAGTGTCCTCAGTGCTCTAAAAAATGCGGTTGTACCCACTGTCCACTTAACCACGGACATGTGGACAAGTGGTTCTGGGCAAACGAAGGACTATATGACTGTGACAGCCCACTGGGTAGATGCATCCCCTTCCGCAGCAACAGCAACAGCTGCATCAGTAGCAGCAACTACAAAATGGCTGCTCGTGCAAAGGCAGGCAACATTGTGTATTACAGGCTTTAATAAGAGGCACAACGCTGACAACATATTAGAGAAAATGAGGGAAATTATCTCCCAGTGGCTTACCCCACTTAGACTCTCATGGGGATTTGTGGTGTCAGACAATGCCAGTAACATTGTGCGGGCATTAAATATGGGCAATTTCCAGCACGTCCCATGTTTTGCCCACACCATTAATTTGGTGGTGCAGCATTACCTCAAGAGTGACAGGGGTGTGCAGGAGATGCTTGCGGTGGCGCGCAAAATTGCTGGACACTTTCGGCATTCAGCCAGTGCCTACCGCAGACTAGAGGCACATCAAAAAAGCATGAACCTGCCCTGCCATCACCTCAAACAAGAGGTTGTGACGCGCTGGAACTCCACCCTCTATATGCTGCAGAGGATGGAGGAGCAGCAAAAGGCCATTCAGGCCTACACAGCCACCTACGACATAGGCAAAGGAGTGGGGATGCGCCTCAGTCAAGCGCAGTGGAGACTGATTTCCGTGTTGTGCAAGGTTCTGCAGCCATTTGAACTTGCCACACGAGAAGTCAGTTCCGACACTGCCAGCTTGAGTCAGGTCATTCCCCTGATCAGGCTGTTGCAGAAGCAGCTGGAGAAAGTGAGGGAGGAGCTGGTAAGCCATTGCGATTACACCAAGCATGTAGCTCTTGTGGATGTAGCCCTTCGTACGCTTTGCCAGGATCCGAGGGTGGTCACTCTTTTAAAGTCAGAGGAATACATTCTAGCCACCGTGCTCGATCCTCGGTTTAAAGCGTATATTGTGTCTCTGTTTCCGGCGGACACAAGTCTACAGCGGTGCAAAGACCTGCTGGTCAGCAGATTGTCCTCTGAAGAGGACCGTGACATGCCAACAGCTCCACCCTCATTTTCTTCCACATCTATGGCTGCGAGGAAAAAGCTCAGTTTTCCCAAAAGAGGCACTGGCGGGGATGCTGATAACATCTGGTCCGGACTGAAGGACCTGCCAACCATTGCAGACATGTCTACTCTCGCTGCATTGGATGCTGTCACAATAGAAAAAATTGTGGATGATTACTTTGCTGACACCATCCAAGTAGACATGTCAGACAGTCCATATTGTTACTGGCAGGAAAAAAAGGCAGTTTGGAAGCCCCTGTACAAACTGGCTCTATTTTACCTGAGTTGTCCCCCCTCCAGTGTGTACTCGGAAAGAGTTTTTAGTGCAGCGGGGAACCTGGTCAGTGAGCGGCGAAGGAGGTTGCTTCCTCATAACGTTGAAAAAATGATGTTTATAAAAATGAATAATCAATTCCTCAATGAAGTACAGCACTGCCCTCCAGATACTACAGAGGGACCTGTGGTTGTGGAGTCCAGCGGGGACGAATTGATAATGTGTGATGAGGAGGAAGTACACACTGTAGGGGGAGAGGAATCAGAGGTTGAGGATGAGGACGACATCTTGCCTCAGTAGAGCCTGTTTACTCTGTACAGGGAGAGATGAATAGCTTTTTTGGTGTGGGGGCCCAAACAAACCAATCATTTCAGCCAAAGTTGTTTGCTAGGCCCTGTCGCTGAAATAATTGGTTTGTTAAAGTGTGCATGTCCTATTTCAACAACATAAGGGTGGGTGTGAGGGCCCAAGGAAAATTCCATCTTGGAACTTTTTTTTTTGCATTATATGACCAATCAACAGTCGTTTGCCATGTTCAAAAAGTAAAACCAAATTTAAACAAATTCAAGAAATTAAACCAAAAGTAAAATGCCCTGTCATAATTTAAAACAAGAGGTATTGACGTGCTCTAAAACTACTGTATTGTTGTTTATATTTTATAAACACTACACTTGAAAGCTTGAGTCTTTCAATAAAAAAGTAACTGTCCATTGCACGAATATTTGCAACAGGGACAATTTTAGGGTTAAGAAAGTCAACTAATAACACTTCGACGCTGTCTGTCTTTATAAACACTACACTTGGAAGTTGGAGGAGGTATTGTGGCCCCGGCACCAAATTTACTACCGGGGCCACTCCACTGTGCAGTCCATATTTAGGTGTATCAGATATTAAACAACGGTGACAGTTGATGCCCAATTTTTTAATTATATTGTGGCCTCTGTACCAAATTGTGTACCGGGGCCACCACACTACGCAGTCCATACCCTTTTTTGGTGGAATTCTGACCCGTGGAGGGTTTTTTAATTATATTGTGGCCTCGGTACCAAATTGTGTACCGGGGCCACCACACTACGCAGTCAAGATAGATAGATGCGTATCATAGATAAAGTACATTCAGTGGTGTGGGGCAAATTGAAAAATATTCAAAATGCACTGACATTATCAAAAACAAGAGGTTGTCACACGCTAAAACTCCAACATGTATATGATGGAGAGGATGGAGGAGCAGCCGTATGTGCAGTGTAATGCAGACCTGTTGAAGGTTTTTTATATATTTTATTGTGGTGCCCAGTGCCCACTCCTCTACGCAGTCCAGATACATTTATTGGTGCGAATCATAAAAGTTCAGGGTTTTTAATATATATTGTGGTGACCCACTCCTCTACGCAGTCCAGGTACATTTATTGGTGCGAATCATACAAGTTGATGGTTTTCTTATTATATATATTGTGGTGACCCACTCCTCTACGCAGTCCAGGTACATTTATTGGTGCGAATCATAAAAGTTCAGGGTTTTTAATATATATTGTGGTGACCCACTCCTCTACGCAGTCCAGGTACATTTATTGGTGCGAATCATACAAGTTGATGGTTTTCTTATTATATATATTGTGGTGACCCACTCCTCTACGCAGTCCAGATACATTTATTGGTGCGAATCATAAAAGTTCAGGGTTTTTAATATATATTGTGGTGACCCACTCCTCTACGCAGTCCAGGTACATTTATTGGTGCGAATCATACAAGTTGATGGTTTTCTTATTATATATATTGTGGTGACCCACTCCTCTACGCAGTCCAGGTACATTTATTGGTGCGAATCATACAAGTTGATGGTTTTCTTATTATATATATTGTGGTGACCCACTCCTCTACGCAGTCCAGATACATTTATTGGTGCGAATCATAAAAGTTCAGGGTTTTTAATATATATTGTGGTGACCCACTCCTCTACGCAGTCCAGGTACATTTATTGGTGCGAATCATACAAGTTGATGGTTTTCTTATTATATATATTGTGGTGACCCACTCCTCTACGCAGTCCAGGTACATTTATTGGTGCGAATCATACAAGTTGATGGTTTTCTTATTATATATATTGTGGTGACCCACTCCTCTACGCAGTCCAGATACATTTATTGGTGCGAATCATAAAAGTTCAGGGTTTTTAATATATATTGTGGTGACCCACTCCTCTACGCAGTCCAGGTACATTTATTGGTGCGAATCATACAAGTTGATGGTTTTCTTATTATATATATTGTGGTGACCCACTCCTCTACGTAGTCCAGGTACATTTATTGGTGCGAATCATAAAAGTTCAGGGTTTTTAATATATATTGTGGTGACCCACTCCTCTACGCTAGCCAGGTACATTTATTGGTGCGAATCATACAAGTTCAGGGTTTTTAATATATATTGTGGTGACCCACTCCTCTATGCAGTCCAGGTACATTTATTGGTGCGAATCATACAAGTTGATGGTTTTCTTATTATATATATTGTGGTGACCCACTCCTCTACGCAGTCCAGAAAGATACCTCGTTGCAACGTTTTGGACTAATAACTATATTGTGAGGTGTTCAGAATACACTGTAAATTAGTGGAAATGCTTGTTATTGAATGTTATTGAGGTTACTAATAGCATAGGAGTGAAAATAAGCCCAAAAACTTGATTTTTAAACTTTTTATGTTTTTTCCAAAAAAAATCCGAATCCAAAACCTTAAATCCGAACCGAGACCTTTCGTCAAGTGTTTTGCGAGACAAATCCGAACCCCAAAAATAATGAAAATCCGGATCCAAAACACAAAACACGAGACCTCAAAAGTCGCCGGTGCACATCCCTACTATATACCCTGATTAGAATCTGCTTAGATCCTACTCGTTATATTGAGGCACATTGAGTACCTTTCACTGTCTATGCGATCCTTGCTTAGAATTTGTTGTAACTCAAATTCATTTTGGTTTACCCTTCAATGTGATTACTCAACCTTTCACATTGTCATTCTAATGCAGTTTATATGGCTCGGCAATAATTAAGGACTTAAAGGAGAAGCCGCCCACTTGCTCAGTTTTATAAATGAAATATAAAAACAATTGCAGCTACCAATACCACCTTCCATCTTCTGGTAATCACATCACACCCCAATTCTGTCCTCTTTAAGTCTAGGAAATATCACAATTTATGGGAGATGCTTACTTTAAATATTATACATTTGCATAAACAAAGAAGTATTGTACACTAGCTGATAATTCTGTATCTTGGCTAAGGCGTCAATACGGCAACTCACACTTATTATTTATGCTCACACTTATTTATTACACTCACACTTATTTAGAAATACACATAAGCAGAGATTGCAATTTGCTGTTTAGATAAACACATGCCTCTATGTCTTAAGCAGGGTACACACTACAGAATTTTCCACTAACTTTTTATGCTGATCGATTTTACATGCGATCGATGGTCCGATCGCTCGGTCCATGGACTGCATATACACTAGCCTTGTTTAGGTTCATAAAGGGAAGAGCGGACATCCCTTTAGCGACTTTTTACAGCCACGTTGTCGTGAGCAATGACTGTAATTTCGCACTCACTGTTGTGGATCGGTCGGAAACTTATACACACTACACAATGGAAACGAGATTGGAACGAAAATATTTAACGGTACGACCAACCAAATGAGGCGACAATCGTCCACATTGGCAGACTTTGGGACATCGTGTCACAACACACACTGACCCGACTTTTGAAAGAGCGGTCATATGTCGGCTGATTGAGCCGATTATTGGACGAAAACTGTGTAGTATATCTTTACTAACATATACTAGGTTTTATAGTCACTACCCAATATTGAGTTAGTCCCATATTAGCCCATAGAGAAGCCTAAATTCACAAGGCTATGGTTTCAACAAAGTGTTGAAGTAGGCCAGATGTATAGTGGCTCATATCAATTCTAGTGTATCCCATAGGTGATAGAGAGTAGATTTCAATGGGGTGGAATTTAATTCTGATCTCACAAATACTTAATTGGATTGGGAGCAGTCACATTCTAAGAACAAATGTAGCTGCCAGATGGGAAAGTGAATGTGGCTGGGATGTGGTTGGAATGAGAGGAGGAGCTGGCAACATGAAACATATAGAAATCTTAAAACAGCTGCTAGCAGCTATAACTGTCCCTATACATTTATGTCACTTTTGTTATCCAGCAGCTTGGAGTCACATTGTATAGCCTGGTGTTTTTCTTTAGCATCATACCCACTGCTGCAAACAGTGTTGAGATACTTACTCAGCTTCATTGGTTGTCCTTTCTTGGACCACTTTTGTGCTAACCACTGCATACCGGAAACACCCAACAAGACCTGCCGTTTTGGAGATGCTCTAACCCAGTCATCTACCCATCACAATTTGGCTCTTGACAAAGTCGCTCAGATCCTTGGGCTTGCCCATTTTTCCTGCTTCCAACAACTTGAAGAACTGACTGTTCACTTGCTGCCTAATTTATGTTTCAAAATTCATCAGTTGTCTACCTAAACCAAATTCAATATCCAACTTCAGTATTTCAAATTAATTTGTTGCTAAAACATAAAAATATATCAATGTCTGTCTACCCCAAGGCACAAAGCATTCCTATGCAAAATTGATGATTATTTGCTGTTAATTAACTTATGTTTTGAAACATCTGTACTATATTCAAGCATTATCTTAAATACAGAAGAATGGGAAATACATATTTGCCTTTCCATTGCTCTCTAAAATCAAAACAAAAATCGCATTCATATGGGAAATGTAATAAATGATTGACTAAAATGCAGACAACATTTTTTTGCATATATATTATTTTGGTGCATCAAATATTATTGTTTTACCTCCTTCTTCATTGAAAAAGATGAGGCATTTATGAAGAAATAGTATTGTCATTTGACTTATTTATAGATAATATTAAAGGTTTAAAACATCATAACTAAAGATCAAACATCTATTTCCATTTAGTTTACACAGTAGCAATTCTTGCTATTCTTTCCAGCAGTCATTTTTCTCCTGGGTGATGCATCTTTTGAAAAGATTTTATTTTTAATATGTTACAAAAAATTTGCTGTTATTATAATACATTTTTAAAATGATCATTATCTGCTTTGAAAATACTGCACATGGACCTGGCTTATCAAAATTATCAGATTGTAATGCAAATTAATGGTACACTGTCATTAGGTAGCATCTTGCTTCTCTTAGCTACTTATGTAAGTCATCAATCATTCTGGCTGTAATCCAAGTGCATTACACACTTTATTGACAGAGCTTTTTATTTTTTTGCAGTTTTAAGATTGATGGAAACGTGTAAAGTGATTTCTGGCAGTGTTCTCCATTTTAACTGAAAAATTCATGCTGTATAACATAATGCTTAAAGTTATGAATCCATTTACATGTGTAAATAATTTATTTTCAATGTGGCATCAGCCAATTTAGTTTTTATATAAATAGCACCCAGTTATTTTAATACAGAAAACATAATTTTTTTGGAAAGTAGCCTTGTATAAAGAAGCACAAAATTAAGAGTTGCATTCGTTGATTTTCAATGGATATTTAAATAATCATTTTTAAAGTTCCATTACTTGTAACAAGATTATTATTATTGTCCTTTATTTAATAGCGCTCCACACACGGTGTACAGAGGGCAACAAAATAGTACATGATATTACAGGACAAAACAGGGAACATATAACAATACAAATCTCAACACAGCTAATAATAGCCTAAATGGGCCATGGGGTGTAAAGGGTATCTTCAGCGTAAGCTGAAACCTGTGCCCATAAGTGTGGCCATGACTAACAGGATCAGAGCAACTGATAGAGGTGCGACGACAAAGGAGAAGTTGAGTCAGGGACAGAGGTGCAATATATAGCTGGTGGGCAGAAGTTATAGGTAATGAAAAGTGGAGGAACAGAAGGGAAGAGGGCCCTGCTCAAGAGAGCTTACAATCTAAATCAGCGAAAATTATTTTTTGTGATTTTTAGTGATACCAGCTGCTTATTTTTATGCCAATGTGTGAAGCACAAGGATTTGAATGTCAAGATGGTGACATCAGTTTAGATGCATTATTTTGCATCTTCTGATGGGAAGAGCTGTACAGATTATGGCTGTCCGTCCATTACTGAAAGTGAGCTTGGTGGATGTGGATGACAGTTGGAGGTGGCTGCATAGTAAAATTGATGCATCTCATCACATCACGGAACGGATTGTTTTGAAGTTCTACTGGAATATCACCTCTGTTCAGTTACTAGACTCTGTGAGTTCAACTGTTATTGCTGTTCCCATCTATGTTCCTCCTTCACATGATATCAGACATATTTTCCCCACCAGCAGAAAAATTGTTATGCCACTACCTTTATGTATCAAGTGTTTCCCACACCTCTTAGATTGAAAGGTGTACATAATGTATGGCTGTTATCTCCAGAATTGGCCCTTTGTTGGTGGGGGGAGCAGGCTAGAGGGTAGTTAAAAGAAAAAGAGATATACTCACCTGATCGCGGCACCGGCGTCCCACCTCCTTCCTCTCTGCTCTGTTTACACTGAATGTCAGGCGTGACGTCATCAAGTCACGCCTGACATTCAGTGAGGAGCAGCGCAGAGAGGACCAAGAAAGAAGCAAGAAGAGAGGCACAGTAAGGAAAAAGGGACGGAAAGGCACAGCATGAGAAAAAAAGGGGGGAGAGGCACAGCATGAGAAAAAAGGATGAGAGGCACAGCATGAGAACAAAGGCTGGAGAGAGGCACAGTATGAGGAAAAAAGGGGGAGAAAGGCACAGATTGAGGAAAAAGGGGGGAGAGAGGCACAGATTGAGGAAAAAGGGGGAGAGAGGCACAGTATAAGGAAAAAGGGGGGAGAGGCACAATAGTGGGGACTATTAATTTAAGATGGGGTGGTTTGGGCACTACTGAATGTGGGGGTGAGTTTGGGGAGAATGAGGTCTCTTTATTAAATGTGGCTATGAATTATTTAATGGCAGTGACGGTTGGAGGAAATAGGTATATTTCTGAAATGTAAATACTATTAATTTATTGCTGGGGCTGTTTGTAGGGAGGGAAATAGGTTTATTTATTAAATGTGAATACTATTATTTTAATGTTGGGGCTGGAGGATAGCCTAATTATTAATCGTGGGTGGTATTGATTTAACACCGGGGCTGGCTGTAATTTTCTAAATGTACCCATTTTTTTTTTTCCAAATAGGGCCCCCAACATTCCAGGATCCAGAACAGCCGCAACTAAAGAAACCTGCAGTACAGGTGGTGAAAGTGAGAAGAACAGGTAGGAGAGAGCAGGAGAGTATGTGAAATGTTGTGATTCTAGTGGGACAATCCCAATTTTTGGTGACCGTTCAATGGTGTACACAACAATGCAGGTTTTTTGTCTGTAGGAGGATGGCCTGGCCATGCCCAATGATGCATAGCCATGCCCCCAATTGTATCAACACACCCATTAGCAATTTTGAATAAATATTGAATAAAATTGTAGTACGTTTTATATATATATATATATATATATATATATATATATATATATATGTAAGCTAATTAAAGCTTTAATATAATATACATAGCTACACACATATAAATAGACATATAGTCAAAATTGGTGTTATGTTATCAATGTTTATTTTTTATGTTAGTTTTAATGTGCGGTATCATTGCTAGTTTTAATGTGCATTATCAATGGTATTTTTAATTTGCGGTATCATTGATAGGTTTAATGTGCATTATCAATGCTATTTTTAATGTGCGGTATCATTGCTAGTTTTAGCATGCGGTATCATTGCTAGTTGTAGCGTGTGGTATCATTGCTAGTTTTAGCGTGCGGTATCATTGCTAGTTTTAGCGTGTGGTATCATTGCTAGTTTTAGCATGCGGGATCATTGCTAGTTTTCGCGTGCGGTCTCATTGCTAGTTTTAGCATGTGGTATCCTTGCTAGTTTTAATGTGCATTATCAATGCTAGTTTTCGCGAGCGGTATCATTGCTAGTTTTAGTGTGCGGTATCATTGCTAGTTTTCGCATGCGGTATCATTGCTAGTTTTAGCGTGCGGTATCATTGCTAGTTTTAGCGTGTGGTATCATTGCTAGTTTTAGCATGCGGGATCATTGCTAGTTTTCGCGTGCGGTATCATTGCTAGTTTTAGCGTGCAGTATCATTGCTAGTTTTAGTGTGTGGTATAATTGCTAGTTTTAGCGTGCGGTATCCTTGCTAGTTTTTAAGTGTATTATCAATGCTATTTTTCATGTGCGGTATCATTGCTAAATTTAACGTGCGTTATCACTGCTAGTTTTAGCGCGCGGTATCACTGCTAGTTTTCGCGTGCGGTATCATTGCTAGTTTTCGCGTGTGGTATCATTGCTAGTTTTAGCGTGCGGTATCATTGCTAGTTTTAGCGTGTGGTATCATTGCTAGTTTTAGCATGCGGGATCATTGCTAGTTTTCGCGTGCGGTCTCATTGCTAGTTTTAGCATGTGGTATCCTTGCTAGTTTTAATGTGCATTATCAATGCTAGTTTTTGCGAGCGGTATCATTGCTAGTTTTCGCATGCGGTATCATTGCTAGTTTTAGCGTGCGGTATCATTGCTAGTTTTAGCGTGCGGTATCATTGCTAGTTTTAGCATGCGGGATCATTGCTAGTTTTCGCGTGCGGTATCATTGCTAGTTTTAGCGTGCAGTATCATTGCTAGTTTTAGTGTGTGGTATAATTGCTAGTTTTAGCGTGCGGTATCCTTGCTAGTTTTAATGTGCATTATCAATGCTATTTTTCATGTGCGGTATCATTGCTAAATTTAACGTGCGTTATCACTGCTAGTTTTAGCGTGCGGTATCACTGCTAGTTTTCGCGTGCGGTATCATTGCTAGTTTTAGTGTGTGGTATCATTGCTAGTTTTAGCGTGCGGTATATTTGCTAGTTTTAATGTGCATTATCAATGCTATTTTTAATGTGCAATATCATTGCTAGTTTTAGCGTGCGGTATCACTGCTAGTTTTCGTGTGTGGTATCATTGCTAGTTTTAGCATGCGGTATCATTGCTAATTTTAATGTGCATTATCAATGCTATTTTTAATGTGCGATATCATTGCTAGTTTTAATGTGTGGTGTCAATACCCATTTTAATGTGGTGTTTTGATGATTGTTTTAATGTACAGTATTTTAGTTTGTGGAAGCAATGATTTTTCTTATGCAGACAACCTAGGCGAGCCCTCTGGGAGAGCTGTAAGTGTCATACTGTGAGCTGTAGGTGATGTAATGCAGGATGTGTCACTATGCCATTCATTTTAGATCTTAGGGGCCCCCTTGTCTTAAGTGCCCCGGGCCCCCCAAAGCCTTAATCTAGCTCTGCTACAGATGACTCAATTACATTTCTGATATTATTCATAACATATGGTGTATAGTATTATATTTACTTTGTGTGTTATATACAAAAGCATAAAATAAAAACAATATTTTAACACAATTCTTAAACTATTTTTGGATTTGCTTCCCAATGATTTTTTATTGTAACTTGTGTTGTTACTAATCAACACACTTTATTCTTAATTTTTGGATTATCGTTAACTGTTTGATTTACATTTACAGTAAATATGTGATTATCAAATCTGCAGTTATACCTACAACCCCCCCAAAAACGTATTTATTTTATTTCCATAAACAATCTAATTGCTCAAAAGTGCTGTGATACAAAGAAGCTGCTATTGGACATGTTTTTCTAAAACACAATTAGTAGCAAGTCAAATGGTTCTGAAGCTAAGTAATGTTGCTCTTGGCAAATACTATGTAGTTTGTTTCCATTTATGTTTGCTACAACTCTTAGCGCTAGTTACAACAAAATAGCAATTAAAATACAACAGTTGCTTAGATGTACATAGTACTTCAGTCATCCACTAACAAATAAATTAAACATTTATCATGAAGTGTACATTCTCCTATACTAACATCAATTATGATCAATTATTTTGTTTTCAACTTTTTCTTTGCATCTCTTCACCTAATATATTAATTGACATAGATGGATATATTGTTTAAATGCTCTGTTACACACTGCTTAGACCATTTGGAAAGCTTTTTATACTAGATTTGCATTTGTTGTGGTGTGTATGTGTGCCACATGTGTTGAAATAAAGGAAAGTAAAGAGATCATCGATCAGTAAAAATATAGGAGTGAATTCTATTCCCCTCGAATTAGCGCAGCGTTAAAGCTGTTACCGTTATTATAGTAATATTAACCCAGCTTTCTGCTCGCAGCTCAGGGAGCTACGTGGAAAAAGCCGGCATTGAAACTACCGTAATAACGGTAATTAAGCGCAGACCGCGTTACTTTTACCAGTAACGCGGCCAAGTGAATATCCCTCGTAATGTCCATTTTCATATCAAGTTCATAAATAGCCCAACCAGGGCCGGTGCTAGGGTCCATGGCGCCCTAGGCAAAATCGGCGCCCTCTCCCCCCCCCCCCGCAAAAATTGGCGCCCTCCTCCCTCCTCCCCCCTCACCACGTCTTTTCTTACCGTGTCTCACCACCGCCGCCTCTCTGCTCCGTCTCATCCCCTCCACTCACTGACACTAGTGAGTGGAGGGGAGGAGACGGAGCAGAGAGGCGGCGGTGGTGAGCAATAGCCTCTTCCCCCCCTCCCCATGCATCTGAATGCTGTGCGGCGCCCGTGACAGGTATGGTCAGCGGTCGCCGCACAGTTTTAAAGTAATTTACCATTCTGTGGCGCCCTCCAGAGCCCGGCGCCCTAGGCAAGTGCCTAACCTTGCCTAATGGGAGCGCCGGGCCTGAGCCCAACTCAAAACTTTGAGGTTAATTCAATTGTAGTTTTAGATAGGGGTGTAAGTTATTTGTTATAAAACATAACAAGTTGTTTTTGACACCTACATTAAACATTGTAGTATTTTAATTACATTGTAGTCATTATATATTTTAGCCTACTTACTTTTCTGTTTATTCAGTATTATTTTTTTAATGAGAGAAAAGCTGTCAAACAGCTCTGCTGTAGCAGTAGGTTCTGTCCATCTGTGATCTGTGACAGGCTGCTGCATAGAGAAGGTCAGGGCTCAGTACAGCGGTGGCAATTAGATTGTTAGAACTGTATTATTGGCAGTGTAATCACTGGCTGAGAGATATATTAGGCTGGAGAGAGGAGTGAAGCAGAGAAATAGTAAATACACTGTAAGAATAACTTAGATGAACAATATGTCTGTTACCCTCTGGCGTGTGTGAGGACATTATAGTGAACGATAGTGACAAAGACAAGGATATGCTATACAAATGTTGTCACCGGTCCTGCATTCTAATGATATTAATAATGGCCTCTAAGGATGTAGCCTACTAGCCACAACTTTAGGTTAGAAAATTATAAGCATATAATAGTGATTGCAAATAAAGATTAATTATCCATCTAGTTTGCTCATTTTACTTAGAAACAAACTCAGGACAAACCTATGTTTAATTCAAAGACCACTAATCCCCAAAACTGAAATTGCCAGCGTTCATCTCACATTCACTGTAGCTGTGTTAGAAAGTATTACCCCAACATTCCATTACAGATTGTTTAAAAAAATGAAAAATAAGAAACAATGGATAACGCTCCTACCAATCACCACTTCCCACTCAATGAGAATCACACATGAATTCTGAAACATGTAAGAAAATTTCTAAAGTAGAATTTCCAGCGTTATTGGTGTTGTTGTCATAGAAAGCGAAACAAAAAAAAAACTAAAAAAAAATTGTATACTTTGGGCTAGATTTACTAAGCTGCGGGTTTGAAAAAGTGGGGATGTTGCCTATAGCAACCAATCAGATTCTAGCTGTCATTTTGTAGAAGGTACTAAATAAATGAAAGCTAGAATCTGATTGGTTGCTATAGGCAACATCCCCACTTTTTCAAACCTGCAGCTTAGTAAATCTAGCCCTTAATTTTTTGGAAAAAGATATTCTTCCTTCAGTGCTTTATGTGGTGTTAACTCTTCAAAAGCATGATATTGTTATAAGAAAAATATGTGTGCCTATATAGACAATTTGGTGCTATTGACAATCTTCAATCTAATATTGATGTGTTTCTTTTCCCCATTCCATATACCCTGTTGGGAATTCACTTACTAGAATTGAGTATTTATAATTGCCTTATTAAATAGGTGGAAGGTGGAAGCTTAATGTGACAGAGAAACCTACATGGAATTGCCAGCTTGATGGAAGTGTTGCTGTAATACATCCCGGGACAATATCAACATCTTTATTACACGATTACCTCCTTTATTTATCTGGCAGGAGTACCTGTACCACTCACTCAGTTGTTTTAATGAACATTATTTGTTTTTATGTACGTGATTTTGTTTAGTGTAATAATACAATCTATATGTGTTGCTTAAAAAATAAAACTATTGCTCTAGATATTTTCCTTTTTTAAAAACAAATCCATATATCATGGTGACTGAATGAGGGGACTTCTTCAATTCATCTGCTATTATACCTCCATTTCAAGGCGACCATTGAGGAATTTCTGAATGATTGTTATATATGAGAGTCTCAAGAATAATTATAGTAAGTCTGGTATTCACTGAGGGTTCCACTTCGAAAGGCAGCTCATAAGATCATATGTTTCATGCACAGACACAATTTTTTTTTTTTCTAAGTTTATTCATGAGAGGGGAATCACAATGGATATTTGGATCATAAGAAAATTTATCTAACTTCGGAATTTGATTCATTTGAACTTTTTGACTATATACAGTGTTGAACTATTATTTTCTTCTTTTTGTTTTCTTTTTTTTTCACAATTTGGTTGGATCCCATTGATGAAACATCACGGAGAACACCTATGGACCAGATATCAAATATAAGTATTATTTATTTATTTTATTTATAGATATTTATATAAAAGTCTATGAGGGATAAATAGTGATTAAATATTGTAAACACCAATGAACATAATATAAAGCTCACATTTTCCATTATCATAGAGACAATAATTTTTTTGGGGGATTTGAATATTTATATAGATCAAAGATTTATTCAATCTAAAAGTTACAAAAAAACCTGCAAATGCTAACTTATTAAGAAATATTGAACAGCATGAGACCTGGCTAAGAGGGATACCATACAGCCAGTTTTTAAGATTAAGGAGGAATTGTGCAAGTCAAACTGTATTATTAGAACAATTAGATAAACTTAAATTAGATTTTGGATAAGAAGGTTACACATACTACACAAAATGTGAAACACAAAGTGCTGAAAGTAGATAGATCAGACTTATTGGTTCCTAAAAAGAGAAATATTATCAAAGAGAATGAAAAGAAACAATCTAAACTTGCTTGTACAACTCAATACAGCCATCATCATAAAAGATTGTTATTCAACAGTGCGGTCTCTTACATAAAGACCCTACATTACATAAAATTTTGCCCACCGAACCAACATTTAGATATACATGAGCTCCCACTCTAAAAGATAAGTTAGTGAAGGTACCCCTTACAATCATTACATAAAAATAAAGGGTTTCTAGGTGTGTTGATTCTATAGGATGTATGACCATCAAACATAAGAGTTCAAAAATTCAAGAGTTTGCTCATAACGGTATCACTTACAAGATTAATATATTTATCACATGGAGTACAAACAATATAGTATATATCTTAGAATGTCAACATGGTCTACTATATGTAGGAAAAACATCAAGAATGTTAAAAAAAAGAGAATATGAGAACATTTATACAATAAAAAAAAATGGAAACGAGACACATTCAGTATCTTCCCATTGTAAATACATGCTTAATTGGTCAGAGAAAAGCCTTGTTAATTTTTGAACTATACAGGTATTGAATCCAAACTGGAAATATAGAAATGTGGATAAGCATCTAGCAATAACAGAAATGACCTAAATATATAAGTTAAATACCCTTATTCCCAAATATTTAAATAAAGATTTTGAGTTAAAATGGTTTCTTAATGGGTTTTTTCCCCTTCTTTCCTGAGCATTACAAAAATTATACCCACAATGAAGACTTTTGTCACGCTTCAAAGTACATCACAACTATGGAGTCCGGGATGTGATGAAGCATAAGGTGTTGCTAGAAATTACAAATAAATAGTACGAACCAAATATAGTTGAAACTGCACAGGAATTTCTAATAAGGCTGAATTCTGGTTGCAAGGAATACCGCAGACACAGGTAGCAAGGTAAGAGGAGAGAGATACGGAGAAGTGGTGTTAGCAGCAAAATGTGAAGATCTGAGGGAACAGGAGCAGCAGGAGAACGAACCCATAGGAAGGGCAACAAAACAACAATGACCAGCACAGGAAAGGAAGAGAGGCAGGTATAAGTAGGGAACACCCAGGTGCAGGAGGTAATTAGTGACACAGGTTAACTCATAGTAATAACAAAGAAAAAAGACATAATAGTAGCACATCTGGTAAACAGAGATACTGCCAGATAAACATATGTCACTCACCAGACCGTGAGTGCCTCTTCCCGGACATTTAGGAACCGTGGCCGTCCACCATCCTGAGGGTCTGCGCATGCGCAGCCCTTTTCTATATTTCAGTGTATACTCCTTTAACTTAATTGGCAGATCAGGCAACCTCCCTATATTAAGCACCTGTGGTCAACACCACGTTGCCTGATCTTGGAGTCTCATTCCTCATGAGTCTCTGAAGGTGTTCCTGTATTACTCGTGTATTCAGCCCTGCTGATTCCTGTGGTTTCCAAACCACTTCTATCTCTGTGGTTCCATACCACTTCTACCATCAACTGTATCATCATTACTGTTTGCTCATTGCTATCCGCTGCCTCCGTGCACTCCAGCTTTTACCTCATTCACCTGCTTCTCATCAAGTCTGTTTGCTGACTACTATCCGCTGCCTCTGTGCACTACAGTCTCCTGCTTGCAACCCGCCTGTGTTCAACATCGTGACTGCCAGCTGACTACTATCCGCTGCCTCTGTGCACTACAGTCTCCTGCTTGCAACTTGCCTGTGTTTAACATCGTGACTGCCAGCTGACTACTATCCGCTGCCTCTGTGCACTACAGTCTCCGGCTTGCAACTCGCCTGTGTTCAACATCGTGACTGCCAGCTGATTACTATCCGCTGCCTCTGTGCACTACAGTCTCCTGCTTGCAACTCGCCTGTGTTCAACATCGTGACTGCCAGCTGATTGCTACCCGCTGCCTCCGTGCACTACACTCTCATCTCATCTTTGCTGTGGCTTCCTCGAGACTGCCGCTTTTCATTATCATCTGCTACACTTCGTGATCATCTGCTCCTGCCCTGCGCTGCACTCCTGTTTTCCATCGCTGTTGGTTCCTGTGGTTGCTACTGGTTACCTCCGTGTGCCGCTGAGTCCTGCCGCTGTGGTCAGCGCTATCGTCCATCTCCTGCTGATCCACTCTCCACGCCTTCACGTGTTCCACTGGTCTCTACCCTCCTGTCAGCATTGGATTTGTATCTCTTCTACTACCCTCTGCTGGATCATCTCCATTCTCCTGGGTTTCCTATAAGTCCAGTTCCACCTGTTGCTGACTCCTGTGGATTCGTGTCCCTGTCGGTCTACTCACCTGTGCGCTGCACCTGCTGACCGCTGCTTCACCTATCCAGGGACTTCCTATCCAGTCGGCCTCCAGCCGCTCAGGTACCGCTGCAACCCCATCTGACTGCTACTGCTGAACCACGGTATGCATACTTCTCATTGACTGTGCTGTGTATTGCATACCTTGCTGGACTGTGTTTGGTTCTCTCTGGAGTCTGCTATCCGCTGAGTCTATTGCCATCATTGACTGTGTTATCATTGTGCTGGACTACTTCAAGAGACTTTCTAGATTGCAGACCTGCTCAGTCATTTATATATATATATATCTATATTGTGCATATTACTGTGGATCGTGTATAAGGTGCCTGTGTATATCCTGTGTTGCAGTCTTCCCCTGTGCACCTCCTCACATATATATTCAGTGGTACAACTTGCTGATGTCAGACCACTGATCCCTGTTTCCGGTATCACCTGTTCCATCATTCTCTCACATAGCAGTGGTACAACTTGCTACCGCAGACCACTGACTACCTGGATACCTCCACTTGGATTCCATTCCTTCACTCAGACAGCGGTGCAACTTGCTACCCGCAGACCGCTGACTCTCATCACCTCCTTGTTTCTGTTGGACATTCCTCCTCACTATAGCAGTGGTACAACTTGCTATCGCAGACCACTGACTACCTTCACGTGTCCTTGTCCATACAGTTCCTTGTTTATCATTACCTCATTTCCAGTGTTGCTAGTCATAGACTTTCCTGAGCATCTCATCGGCCATCATTTCATGTTCCGTGATCACCCAGCTACCAGAGTACCCTATTACCATCTACATTGCTCTGGTAAGCCTACCATCTGGTGATCCCTGGGTAAAGACTCCTAGTGCCCGTGACAGTAAGATCAGGCCATGACAGACCCAGATGTGGAACCTACCGCCAAAGAGATGCTGCAACATCTGGTTAGCCGTGTGGAGCAACAGGATGCCCGCCAACAGCTGTTACTTCAGTGTTATCAGTCATTAACCTCCCAAGGAACATCTGGACAGACTGTGACAGCTACTACTGAAGCTCCTGTGCTTTCCTCCATTTCCCCATTGCCATCCCAGGTGTCTATAGCTTCCACGCTTCACCTGCCTACTCCGTCAAAGTACGATGGAGACCCCAAAACTTGTAGGGGTTTCCTTAACCAATGTTCAGTCCATTTTGAGCTCCAACCTCAAAATTTTTCTACCCATCGTTCCAGAGTGGCCTATCTTATCTCTTTGTTTTCAGGACAAGCCCTGGCTTGGGCCTCCCCTCTGTGGGAGAGGAACGATCCAATATTACAAGATAGTGCCAAATTCATTTCTACATTCCGAAGTGTGTTCGATGAACCAGGTCGTGTGACCTCCGCTGCTTCCAGTATCCTCCGTCTGCGACAAGGATCTCATACTGTAGGCCAGTACGTCATTCAATTTAGGATCCTAGCCTCTGAACTTCAGTGGAACACTGAAGCCCTGGTTGCCGCCTTCTGGCAGGGGCTTTCCGATAAAATTAAAGATGCACTGACTACCCAAGAGCTTCCTTCGTCACTTGAAGATTTGATCTCTCTATGCCATCGTGTTGATATGAGATTTCGTGAAAGAGAGGCTGAGAAAACGACTTCTGCTAAAACACCTTTTCGCTCTAACCCTCAGTTTCGTCCAGTGTCACCCGCTGTGATTCCCATGGAGATAGGGCGTTCCAAGTTATCTTCTGAGGAGAGGAAACGAAGAGTCAAGAATAGACTCTGTATCTATTGTGCTGATTCCACTCATGTCCTCAGCTCCTGCCCTAAGAGATCGGGAAATGCCAGGCCCTAACTAGTTCTGGAGAGGTGAAGTTAGGGTCCCTGGAGTCCTCTCCATCGTCTATGAAATCTAAAGTCTGCGCTTTTGATGTGACTATTTCCTTTGCTACCAAGACCTTTGAGTCACAGGCATTGATTGATTCCGGAGCAGCAGGAAATTTTATTTCCAAATCGTTAGTTAATCAATGGTCTCTACCAATGATTACCTTAAAAACTCCCATTACTGTGACGGCTATTGATGGATCACGTCTCATCAATGGTCTCATCACCCAGAGTACGTCTCCAGTAACCCTTCAGATTGGTGCTCTGCATCATGAAGAGATATCGTTTTTAATTCTTCCTGTTACGACAAGTCCGATTGTCCTAGGCCTTCCATGGCTTCAGTGTCACTCTCCCCAGATTGACTGGCGCACCCCTCAAGTCACGTCTTGGGGGCCTGAATGTCACCATCATTGCCTTTCCCAAGTCATTCCTCTCAAGGTACAGCAAGCTTCCATCTCAGCTATTTCACCGGGACTCCCTCCTCAATATGCTTCATTTACCGATGTTTTTGATAAAGCTCAGTCTGAACGTCTTCCTCCTCATCGTTCTTGGGATTGTCCGATTGATCTTCTTCCTGGCAAGACTCCTCCCAGGGGCCGGGTCTATCCACTCTCGTTACCTGAAACTCAAGCTACATCTGAATATATACGGGAGAACCTCCAGCGTGGGTTCATTCGACCTTCCACCTCGCCCGCTGGAGCTGGGTTCTTCTTTGTCAAAAAGAAGGATGGATCATTACGCCCTTGTATAGATTTTCGTGGACTCAATGCCATTACTATCAAGAATCGGTATCCCATTCCGTTGATCACTGAGCTATTTGACCGCATCAAGGGAGCCCGTATTTTTACTAAGTTGGATCTTCGTGGTGCCTACAATTTAATCAGAATTCGTTCCGGTGACGAATGGAAGACGGCGTTTAACACCAGAGACGGGCATTACGAATATCTGGTAATGCCTTTCGGGCTATGTAATGCCCCCGCTGTTTTTCAGGGCTTCATCAATGAGATTTTCCGGGACTTATTATATGTATGTGTCGTCGTCTATCTGGACGACATATTGATTTTTTCACAGGACCTGCCTTCTCACCTTCAACATGTGGCAGAAGTCCTCTCCAGGCTACGGAAAAATTCATTGTTCTGTAAATTAGAAAAATGTTCATTCGAATTACCCCAGATTCCATTCTTGGGGTATATTGTTTCCGGAATTGGTCTGAAGATGGATCCTGACAAAGTAAATGCTGTACTACATTGGCCCCAGCCAACTACTCTTCGTGCCATCCAGCGTTTTTTAGGTTTTGCCAATTACTATAGACGCTTCATTCAAGACTTTTCTTCCATTGCATCTCCTATTGTGGCCCTGACTCGAAAAGGGGCTAATCCTAAGCAATGGTCTACTGAGGCTATTCAAGCCTTTCAAACATTAAAAGAGTCCTTCTCTTCGGCTCCAATCCTTCGTCAGCCTGATGTGACACTCCCTTTTTTTCTAGAAGTAGATGCCTCTAATGTGGGCTTAGGAGCTATTCTCTCCCAACGCTCGGAACAGCAAAAATTCCACCCTTGTGCCTTCTATTCTCGGGGTCTCCTACCCGCAGAGAAGAATTATACCATCGGAGACAAGGAATTACTGGCTATCAAAGCCGCATTAGAGGAATGGAGATACTTGTTGGAGGGAGCTCGCCATCCGGTGACGATCTTCACGGATCATAAGAACTTGTCATATCTCCAGTCTGCCCAATGCTTGAACCCTCGTCAAGCAAGATGGTCTCTTTTCTTTTCCCGTTTTGAATTAATAATTACCTTCAAACCAGCTGCCAAAAACAAAAAAGCTGATGCCTTATCTAGAGCCTTTGTTACGTCCTCTGATATAGAAGAGGTTTCCAACCATACCATTCTAGACCCCAAATGTATCTCACTGGCTGCTTCATCCACCAAAACGCTACCATTTGGGAAAACCCTCGTGCCTCCTACTCTAAGGAAGAAAATCCTTTCGTGGTTCCATGCCTCTCGTTTTTCTGGACACGCCGGTGAACATAAGACTTTTGAGATCCTCTCTCGAAGTTACTGGTGGCCTTCAATGAGGAGAGACGTCAAAGAGTTCATTGCTTCCTGTGAATTATGTTCGCAATTCAAATCCTCCCGCAGAACCCCAGCAGGGTTGCTGCGACCACTACCCATTCCGTCCAAACCATGGACCCATATTAGTATGGATTTCGTTACTGACTTACCACCTAGTAAGAACCATAACACTATTTGGGTGGTAGTGGACAGATTTTCGAAGATGGCTCATTTCATCCCTCTGTCTGGTTTGCCTTCCTCGTCTATCCTGGCTGAACATTTCATTAAAGAAATCTTCCGTATCCATGGATGTCCATCTGAGATTGTGTCTGATAGAGGAGTACAATTCGTGTCCAGATTCTGGCGAGCCCTTTGTAAAACCTTGGGCATACGATTAGCACTCTCATCTTCTTACCATCCACAATCCAATGGACAAACCGAACGTGTCAATCAAGATCTTGAGACTTTTATAAGGATATTTTCTTCAGCCAATCAAGACAACTGGGTAGAGTTACTCCCTTGGGCTGAGTTCGCCCATAACAACATGTACCATGAGTCATCATCCAAAACTCCATTCTTTGTGGTCTACGGTCACCATCCGTCTTTTCCGGAATTTCCTGCCCTCCCGCCCACCCAAGTTCCTGCGGTGGAAACGGTTTGTCAGACCTTTAAAAATATCTGGTCTCAGGTCAGAACCTGTTTAAAGAAGACATCTGTCAAATATAAATCTTTCGCTGATAAGAAGAGGCGGGCTATTCCACCACTGAAAATTGGAGATCGTGTTTGGTTATCCACAAAAAATATTCGTTTGAAGGTTCCATCCATGAAATTCGCCCCTCGTTTTATTGGTCCTTATAGGATCATTCAAGTTATCAATCCAGTATGTGTGAAACTCCTTCTTCCTAAGAGTCTTCGGATTTCTAATGCCTTCCATGTATCTTTGCTCAAACCTCTTATTATCAACCGTTTTTCAACTCCTCCCTCAGCTCCGCAGCCAGTTCAAGTTCATCAGGAGGAGGATTTTGAGATTACCGAGGTACTAGATGCAAAAATTTCGCGAGGAGTCCTCCATTTCCTCGTTCATTGGAAGGGCTTTGGTCCTGAGGAGCGCTCTTGGATCAAAGCTGAAGATCTTAATGCTCCTGCCCTTTTGAAGAAGTTTTACTCCAAAAATCCGGACAAGCCCGGTTCCAGGCGTTCTGTGCCCACCTTTAAAAGGGGGGGTACTGTCACTCACCAGACCGTGAGTGCCTCTTCCCGGACATTTAGGAACCGTGGCCGTCCACCATCCTGAGGGTCTGCGCATGCGCAGCCCTTTTCTATATTTCAGTGTATACTCCTTTAACTTAATTGGCAGATCAGGCAACCTCCCTATATTAAGCACCTGTGGTCAACACCACGTTGCCTGATCTTGGAGTCTCATTCCTCATGAGTCTCTGAAGGTGTTCCTGTATTACTCGTGTATTCAGCCCTGCTGATTCCTGTGGTTTCCAAACCACTTCTATCTCTGTGGTTCCATACCACTTCTACCATCAACTGTATCATCATTACTGTTTGCTCATTGCTATCCGCTGCCTCCGTGCACTCCAGCTTTTACCTCATTCACCTGCTTCTCATCAAGTCTGTTTGCTGACTACTATCCGCTGCCTCTGTGCACTACAGTCTCCTGCTTGCAACCCGCCTGTGTTCAACATCGTGACTGCCAGCTGACTACTATCCGCTGCCTCTGTGCACTACAGTCTCCTGCTTGCAACTTGCCTGTGTTTAACATCGTGACTGCCAGCTGACTACTATCCGCTGCCTCTGTGCACTACAGTCTCCGGCTTGCAACTCGCCTGTGTTCAACATCGTGACTGCCAGCTGATTACTATCCGCTGCCTCTGTGCACTACAGTCTCCTGCTTGCAACTCGCCTGTGTTCAACATCGTGACTGCCAGCTGATTGCTACCCGCTGCCTCCGTGCACTACACTCTCATCTCATCTTTGCTGTGGCTTCCTCGAGACTGCCGCTTTTCATTATCATCTGCTACACTTCGTGATCATCTGCTCCTGCCCTGCGCTGCACTCCTGTTTTCCATCGCTGTTGGTTCCTGTGGTTGCTACTGGTTACCTCCGTGTGCCGCTGAGTCCTGCCGCTGTGGTCAGCGCTATCGTCCATCTCCTGCTGATCCACTCTCCACGCCTTCACGTGTTCCACTGGTCTCTACCCTCCTGTCAGCATTGGATTTGTATCTCTTCTACTACCCTCTGCTGGATCATCTCCATTCTCCTGGGTTTCCTATAAGTCCAGTTCCACCTGTTGCTGACTCCTGTGGATTCGTGTCCCTGTCGGTCTACTCACCTGTGCGCTGCACCTGCTGACCGCTGCTTCACCTATCCAGGGACTTCCTATCCAGTCGGCCTCCAGCCGCTCAGGTACCGCTGCAACCCCATCTGACTGCTACTGCTGAACCACGGTATGCATACTTCTCATTGACTGTGCTGTGTATTGCATACCTTGCTGGACTGTGTTTGGTTCTCTCTGGAGTCTGCTATCCGCTGAGTCTATTGCCATCATTGACTGTGTTATCATTGTGCTGGACTACTTCAAGAGACTTTCTAGATTGCAGACCTGCTCAGTCATTTATATATATATATATCTATATTGTGCATATTACTGTGGATCGTGTATAAGGTGCCTGTGTATATCCTGTATTGCAGTCTTCCCCTGTGCACCTCCTCACATATATATTCAGTGATACAACTTGCTGATGTCAGACCACTGATCCCTGTTTCCGGTATCACCTGTTCCATCATTCTCTCACATAGCAGTGGTACAACTTGCTACCGCAGACCACTGACTACCTGGATACCTCCACTTGGATTCCATTCCTTCACTCAGACAGCGGTGCAACTTGCTACCCGCAGACCGCTGACTCTCATCACCTCCTTGTTTCTGTTGGACATTCCTCCTCACTATAGCAGTGGTACAACTTGCTATCGCAGACCACTGACTACCTTCACGTGTCCTTGTCCATACAGTTCCTTGTTTATCATTACCTCATTTCCAGTGTTGCTAGTCATAGACTTTCCTGAGCATCTCATCGGCCATCATTTCATGTTCCGTGATCACCCAGCTACCAGAGTACCCTATTACCATCTACATTGCTCTGGTAAGCCTACCATCTGGTGATCCCTGGGTAAAGACTCCTAGTGCCCGTGACAACATAATATAAGAAATCCAAAGTCCAGAAGGCAGGAGCTGCCAATGCAAAGCAGCATGCAATGTAGAGGGCTGCAGGCAGATCCTGACAACTTTTTCTCTATATGAAAACTGAATAAGGACATTCTGTGATCTAATAGTCTATAATTATGCATTAATCTTTAATTATGCTTTAATAGATAAATTAATATGCAGCTATTATCCAAATATTTATAAATGTTTATTGGTGATATTATGTTTATCAGAAATGTTTTATTAGTGATAATTTGTTGCATCTAATGTATCCATTAATGATAAAATGAATGTTGGTCTGATTATGTGATGATTACTTTTTTTTATAAATAAGATAATAACAATGGCACCCCAAATATTTATTTAATCACAGACTTAGCATTATAATAAATTTGCATGGTAAGTTTTTGATTAAAGATGTACATTCTGAAAGCCAATACATTATCTCAGGTCCGGAACTGAAAGTGAGGTTTGAAACACAAACAGGAAACCTGAATGCAGAAGTTTGGAATGCACTCATTGAGAAGCCATTACTACACTTCCGGTAACTGCTTGAAAAATAAGATAAGTTTTAATAGGAAAATTATATATGATGTAATGGTAAACCTATTGTAAACATAGTCAAAGCAAGATATTTTGTGAAAATACATCAATTAGAAATCTTAAACGTTGCCCTATCAAATTAGAACTGACTTAGGACAGCATACAAGGAAGCTGATGGACTCACAAGTCCTATCCTTGATAAAGACCCAATGCAAAGGGTCGAAACGCATTGGAAAAGGGCATTCTTCTTGTTGATACGAAAGGACATCTCTACCAACAATATAACATCAGGTGGAAGAACGTTGCAGCACTCCCGGGAATTTTGCTGGTTACAACATGAATGTTTCTTATTCCATCAGTCTCTAGTATCACCTTCATTACAGACATTTGTGTTTTACATTTACAATATTTTATGAGGTGAAAATATTTATTTATATTAAAATACATCAATTTTAAAACCATGTTGCACTGAATTGCTTTACTTTCTGTCTCCCTATCAATGTTTGGTATTGAGCATAGTCGGGTAGAAACATCAGAGGACATAAGAATTCCTGGGAGAGAGATACTAACAAGAATTCTGATACAAAGCTTGGTTTACATTCAGTGCTAGTAAGTGCAATCACAATTGGTGACTTCATGGTGGAGGAAAAGATTATAACTTGCTACAGGAGCAGATAAAAGACACTTCACATATTTAATAAGGTTACTATAAATACACAATTCTAGTAAGTGAATTCCCATCAGGGAATACAGATTGGGGAAAAGAAACACATCAATATTAGATTAATCATCATCATCATCAACATTTATTTATATAGCGCCAGCAAATTTTGTTGTGCTTTACAATTGGGAACAAACACTAATAAAATATTGAAGATTTTCTACAATACCAAATTGTCTATTTAGACATACATATTTTTTTTATATTGATATAAGGCTATGTTATATTTTTATATCACTGTTAAAGGATTTTTACCTCCTTTTGGGTTTCAATCTCCTTAATATTCTGTCAAATGTATGTATGACCATTTAATACCGTTATATATATGACTATTATCGTCAATCAACTCCTCGCTAAAGATATTTCTATATTAACCCAAGAAACATCATTCTTATATTCCCTTATATCGACAGACTTCAAAAATAACCACAAGATATAACTTCATTTAAAGTGTGTTGTATTATATTGTAGAACAATAAACAGCATAACAATATTGTACACAAAATATAGATTTTTGAGCCATACATCATTCTTATTGCCTGTAATATACATATATATAGAATTGTGTGTGTGTTGACTAACTCTTATCTAAAGGTGTAGTGTGTATGTATTAAGCTATATGTATGTGAATGCATTGTGTAGTGAAAGGGGAGGGGAGAATCCATACAGACAAGCATGCACACCTCACTCAAGTCCAACGGCCATTTTTAAACACATGGTAACAACCAAATCAATCTGCAGTACATTCCCTTTAAACCAACACAGCCAACAAAACGTTATATTTAACAATCTGATCACTTCCTGCACTTTCTATGCATAAACTAACACAGCCAACAAAACGTTGTATTTAACAATCTGATCACTTCCTGCACTTTCTATGCATAAACCAACACAGCCAACAAATAGCTTTATTTAACAATATGATCACTTCCTGCACTTTCTATGCATAAACCAACACAGCCAACAAAACGTTATATTTAACAATCTGATCACTTCCTGAAACCAACACAAAACCACACAGGACTATGTATAACACCAATGCTTCCATGACCAAAGCTTAACCAATACAGAACTATGTATAACACAAACCTCTCCATTTATATTAACAATCTATCCCAAACACAACAGGAATTCCAAGAATTGTACAGCACTCCACGAATCACAGCATTGCAACATTATTACAAGTCATGAAACCAATACTGAACCACAGAACTATGTATAACATAAATGCTTTCATTTAAACCAGCAATCTATCCCAACAAGGCATGCTTTTTTGTAACACTGTCCATACCAAACCAAAATCTTTCCAATCACATTTACCATCTGCATTCAAACTTTCATTCTCACTTACAACAAATAATCATTCATTCTCATGTCATATTCGGACATCCTCCATTCAATAACACATTACAAATCCAGTCTCACACTCACCTTTACACACTTCATCCAAGCTCCATACTAGTCATGGCCTAAGGCCTGCTCACCTAGGAGCAAAAGGCAGCATGTCCCCTCAGTCCGAGTACCAAGCATGAAGAGAAGGCTTATTTCTCTGTGTAGAGTAAAAACCTTTCTTGTGGGCGGAGTCTAGAACCTGGCTACAGTCTTTCATATGTTAATTACAAACCAAATGTTCAAAACCTGTTTATCAAGTATTTACAAGCCAAATGTTTGCAACGGGGGAGGATTTTCATGTGCACAGTCACCTCTCAATTCAATTGTGGCTGAATCTGTTATATGTTATAAAATGAAGCATAAATAATAGATTGTTTATGTACTCTTCATCAGTGACCAACAATGTTTGAAAGCTTTTGAAGAGTTAACGCCACACAAAACACTGAAGGAAGAATATCCTCTTTAATATAAAAAAAAAATTCTGTTGCACTGATAGGTCCATTTTTTTAAACCAATGAAAGATTTTCCAATGCGATCGTTTGTGATTCCAAAGCACGTGGATGTTTATTCACAAAATAGATTAGAATACAGAAAATTTAACCCTCATACGCTTGCGTGGTCGGTACCGACATCAAGCTTCTAAAAGGTCGCTCTGGTTTCTAAAGCCAGAGTTGAACAATTTATACAATTTACAGTAAAAAAAAAATCACACAGATAAACAGATACAGTCAGATAAGGTCAACATCTGTAAGTCGAGAGTTCATGACATCCCAAGAACTCGAAGCTCCATTGGCTGATTCATCTGGTTATTGTTCCTTTTTGGTAAGGGTCATCTGTCCCATCTGTGGCTAAGTGTATATCCTCAAGCTCCTACCCATAAACCTGTATAAATTGGTTTAATGCATGAGTGGAATTATAGTTTGATGTATTAAATATAATATTCGCTATACTGGGCAATCACAGTGTGCGATCGCTACATAAATACAACCGGAAACATTCTTATTCGATTATGAACCGAGCGAGACTAAACTCGTTATGATTAGCATGTTAGAAGCATGAAATACTATTTATTACTCTGAATTTCGTATATCCACAAAGAAGGTAATAATTATCAATTTTGATGTTGTCTGCTACAATAATTATTACCCAATTCCTTACTAATCGCAATCGCAAACAATATTATTGCAAAGAAATTTCATGTGGATCTTTGAACTACCTTCATTTAATTAATAGAGTTTAACATCACTTTCTGTGACAACAACACCAGTAGTGCTGGAAACTCTACTTTGCAAATTTTCATTACATTCTGCTGGAACTTCTCCTACATGTATAGTTGTGTCTGCAGGCATTCAAGTTGCTGTGATATCATTAGACATGTCCCTCTATATGAAACCATATATCCACAGAGCAGGCTAGGGCAAACTAGCAACTCTAGGAGTTGTGCTCTTGTGTGTATTAGTCGCCAGTCTAGGCTCCCAAATGTTTGTTAAAATGGGCAACTCAATCTCAGTCAGTCTCCCAGACCTGATTTCAGTAAAATAGTCACGGATTGATCTTCAGCTACTGCATTCTTTGATCTCAAACCTCCTTTCAGTGCCAATAGAAAGATGGCATTGCAAATTGATCAGTTATAAATTTTAGTGATAAAACATTTAAAAGGGTATTGGTGTGTCAGTACTTAAAATAGGATAGTAATGGTGTGTAAACAGGCATCACCCTTATTGCCAGATACACAATATCTTTGTTGAGTTTACTATTAAAGTTGGGGTCCAAATAATTTGTTAATGGAGAGTTTCAATTCATAAAGTACCATCATACTCTCTCCTTTTCCTCAAAAACAGTTACATAAAAGGATTGTTGTGAGTCAATATGGGGTGTCTGTCCTAATGAGCAATTTAATGAAGACCAGTTTGGAAAGGTTATAGCCATATATGTGTAGAAAATGTAAGAATGGGCAGAGATTTGTTATTTCCTACCCCATGGGTAAAAGAGTTTAGTTATTGACTGTATGTGAATATAATGCAACTAAAGGTAGCTGCTTCTAATGGTTTGCATTGGCTAACCATAGAGTACCCACAGGTCTCTCCACCCAAGCTAGCATCACTGTTTAGCAGGTAGGATATTATAGTGCACAAGCACAGATAAGTCATCAAGAAGACAAGCTAAGGTAACAGAAAATGGAGTACATGAATAGTCAAAAAGGAAACATATGTCATTACAAATAAGACTACGGAATACCCAGAGGAGTCAATTTTATGAATAACAACACTAAGGTAGATTAGTTTGTGGAGTGAGATGAATGTGTTTTTGTCGAGGACCAAATTTTTTTTAGGAAAGTTCCTTGATATGTTAAGCATCTGAAATCCATTTTGAATCTGCAAAATTGCTTAAATTCTGAATCTGTCCTGAGCTGATGGTATCCAGGCCTCATTCTAGTTTTAGAGAGGCCCATTTTGAGTCTCTGCAGTACTGAAGTGGCTGGAGGTTGTACTAGATGTGCATGGCTTTGCACAGTATGCCTCAAGATAGTTTTCCATTAGACACACAAAGGTGTACTTCTAGTTTGTGGCAATGTCTCCCATCTATAAATGTCAGGTATAGACCAGCATAGGCACCTATGAAGAAGGAAACACATGCAGGTGCCTAAGCAGATGGGTACCCAACACCCCAGGGTATGTGTTAAAAATAAGTCATGTGTAACAGTAACGCTTATGGTTAGGCAGTCTGCAGATGTCAAAGTCCTGTTGATGTATAAGTTTGTCTGTCTAATTTGTTGAAACAGAGGTTGAGACACTGCCCACCTTTACTTTCATCATGTTTGTGGTATGGAAGTGGTATTAAATTGTTAGAAGAACATTTTTAGACTTTTACTTGTAGATTTTGTTTTAAATAACATCATTTTATGAGGCAGAGTGCAGCTGGTGCCAGGTGTACTGTTCAGTGAAGCATTACATCAGCAGAAAGCATCATTCATACTACAAAAGAGGTGTTAGGTGTGTTTGTAATGTGGAGAGTAACATCTTTGGATGACAGTCATGATTGAGTGCTATTCAAGACACCTTTTGCTCCCCATACACATCTATCTACTTATGTACTTACGTGTTTCTCAACAATAAACAAATAAATGGGAAAAGCTGATTGCTGAATATATTTGAGGGTTTACATGTTTTTCCCTTTAACGTGTGATCCCAATTGCTTCTATGGCATATGTTCCTTGAAGGTATTTTGCTTTGTGCCTTGGTGATGTCCCCACTGGTACAGACTTGGAGATTAGAATGCATGTTCCCTAAAGGCAGTAACATCTGTTTTCAGCATCTGCTGAGCCTGTTTTAGTGCTTACTGTATAATTCTAGGCATATTTCCATTTTTATTGACATCATTCCAATTTTCAGAATAAATGCAACTAATTGGGTATTATGTTGTAATGCAGTAAAATATTTTATCTTTCACTTTTTTATAACTACTCAACATTAAAAAAGTGAATAGATAATGGTAAAAAGACACTCTTTGCATGATAAAAACCAATTTATATGCCCCATTAATCTTTGTTTTATTTGCTCTGACCAAATTAATTTTCTTAAAAATTCGATAAATTCTTATTAACAGTTATCATTGAATGAATGGAAGTATAAATGTTTACACTAGGTGGGTTATATTTAAGAGTTACTTACATTTATTTTGTTTGTTTTTTTGCATTCTGAGTCATTTCATTTCTTAATCTACCCAACTGAAGTATGCCTTCATGTTGGTATGTTGGAATGTATTTATTATTAAAATAGATATCATAGGCAAAATGAGAAAAACAAACATTTCTATGATTCCTTCCATAGTTGCTGTTACATAGTCAATACAATTTCAAAGGAATATGCTAAAATGTGATCAACTAGTTCTCTGAAGTCTATTGTATGTATACAGTATGTAATACAACATATATGTAGTTAAGGCTGGGTACACATTATCAGCAGATTATCGGGCCAATCAGGCAATAAACGACTGATTGGCCCGATATCATAGTAGCGTGTAGCCTGGAACAATGAACACCTATTGTTCCAAAGCACATTAAATCATTGATTGAGATTTTCAAGCTGAATTGAAAATCTTGTTCAACGATGGAACAATGTTGTTCCAATTCTGCAGTGTGTATGCACTCTGAAGATTTGGAACAGCAATTTAGCTGGTGCCCGTGGGAGCTGAGACAACAGTGGAAAAGTGCACCTTCTTCGTCCAGGATATTCGACTGCAGGATAGAGGTGACCAGGGACTGTTTCCTGTTTCACAGTTACATGTGACAACAAGAGCCAATCACATCACTGTATCAGTGATATGGATTTACTGAAGACTAGTAAGAGAGCAACTAATACTTATACCGGGATGAGTGCTATAACATTATTGCTGGATAGAGTGCTCCAATAGGCAGACTGGATCAAGGGCCACATAAATGTAACAGACAAATGGGTGAAAATGAGGGAAAGGACATATGTCCTGGGTTATCATCATACTGGAAAGAGATATACCAACATATATATAGAAATATATAACCAGCATATCAATCTGTATCCAAATGTTTCTACATATACCAACTCTCACCCCACATACACCTGTGGCCCTTGTATGTACTAATACCGCAATCTGAGCCTGTATGCAACTGGATCAGACTGATGCAGCCTGAGGTGTAGCTAATACGTAAAGCAATCAGTTGAGAGAACTAATACAGATGCTGCCAGTTACTTATCACCTAAGTATATAGTAAATTAAATGAATCAGCAATAGAAATACAAATGACATCATAAGAGCATTGTTTTGATAGGGATCGTATGTGTCTAGTTTTCTGATCTTATATGGTCATTTTCTCCCACTCCTTGTCATAATATATAAGTCCTCTCTCACACACACTGACACAAGCAATTGTGTCTGGGAATTCACAGAGATCACAGCCTGAACAGGCAAGTTATGGTATGACAGGCGTGTGGCAAGGTGCAGATCTGCTCAGAAAGAGACCACGATGGGAAGGGGGGACATAGAGCGGATCAAGAGATGCAGGGGTAGCAGGCAGTGGGAACAGTTTTCTGTGGACCAAAAGTCTCCTATTGGTCCATGCAACCACATTCCTCCCAGGCTGCATGCAAGAATTGGATTTTGACTAAGCTGTGAGTGCAGCAACAGGTATAGGGGCTGTGAATTCACACATCCAGAGGCTGCACATACAGCACCAGGGCCCAAGATTACTCTGAGCAGCTCTGTTATCTCTCTATAAATCTAGAAGTTTATGTTTTTTACCCCTTTTAATGCATTCTAGCTGCACAGTTTCAAAGTGTACATTTGTTTATTAGGTGTTAAGGATAAGAAGGAAGGAGTGATACAATCATTAAACAAAGATTCATCACATCTAGATCATGTTCAAGGCTTCCTTAATTTTAAAGCAAAAAAAAGCAACAAAAACAGTAACCCCATTTCAATGAGGAGTGTTCAACTCAAAATCTACATCATATTTTGTTTTTATGCCCAATAAAGTAAAACCTTTTCTTGCCTAAGCAGATAATTCAGGTGCATCATGAATTCTACTAAATAAGCATTCTTCAGCAGCTGAATAAAGGATACCAGTTGACATTGGAATGGTCACCCTGGATGTAGTTTTTATCTTTTGGCTCCTAACTATAATACTGCACCCTGTCATATTTCCATCCAGAAAAATCCCCCTTTTCAGGAAAAAAATTATTTGTCTGTTTGAATTGCTTCCATAAATCCTGCACTCTTGTGTTCTATCTATTGTCTTTATGCAGTAGTAATTTTGTACTCATTGAGCTTACTTGGATACATATTACTTATGTCAAATGTTTAACTCAACTGAGGTTATTACTGTTTAATTTATATTCCAAGTTAATGATTTTGAATAGTAAAATAATGGGGTGGTTCTGGAACACTGATGCTCTAGTTAGTATGCATTACTTCTTACAGGCCATTTGTTACAATAAATAGAAATGTCTATATCCTTTGTCAATGTAAGTAACTGTCTAAATAACCTACCCAGATATTAAAACACAATAGGGTATAGTAAAATAGATTAAAGTCAGTATCTCATAGAGGAATCTCTTTGGCTACAGCAAATATGTTAATATTAATGAAAAGGACCAGTTACCACAATTCAAATAGAGAATCATGATCACAAAATTCAGTGACAATAAATCTGTTATTGTCATTATGCGAACTCTGGGGCTAGTTTTAGACTTTGTAATGGGAGATCTGTTTATTCACTACACATATCCCCCATGGCAAGAGTGAACTGGAACAGCACCAGTGCCTTTCAGTTAGGGATGAGCGCACTCGGATTTATGAAATCCGAGCCCACCCGAACGTTGCGGATCCGAGTCGGATCCGAGACAGATCCGGGTATTGGCGCCAAATTCAAAAGTGAAACTGAGGCTCTGACTCATAATCCCGTTGTCGGATCTCGCGATACTCGGATCCTATAAATTCCCCGCTAGTCGCCGCCATCTTCACTCGGGCATTGATCAGGGTAGAGGGAGGGTGTGTTAGGTGGTCCTCTGTGCTGTTTAGTTCTGTGCTGTTTAGTTCTGTGCTGTTTAGTTCTGTGCTGTGCTGTGCTGTGCTGTGCTGTGCTGTGCTGTGCTGTGTTCTGCAGTATCAGTCCAGTGGTGCTGTGTGCTGTGCTCTGTCCTTCTGAGGTCAGTGGTGCTGCTGGGTCCTGTGCTGTGTCCTGTTCAGTCCAGTGGTGCTGTGTCCTGTGCTCTGTGCTTCTAAGGGCATAGTTATTTCCCCAATATTCCCCTGTGTTTAAAAAAATAAAAAAAAGTTTTTTTAAAAAATACCAAAAACTACTTTAATATTTTTTAATTACCACAAAATTTGCACAACCAATCCTGCAGTATAAGCCCATTGGTACTGCAATATTACCAAGTTCACACATTCAGCAGTAAAAGTCCAGTGGTACTGCAATATTACAAAGTTTACACATTCTGCAGTATCAGTCCAGTGGTGCTGTGTCCTGTGCTCTGTCCTGCTGAGTTCCATAGTGCTGCTGGGTCCTGTGCCGTGTCCTGTTCAGTCCAGTGGTGCTGTGTCCTGTGCTCTGTGCTTCTAAGGGCATAGTTATTTCCCCATTATTCCCAAGTTTTTAAAAAATAAAAAAAAAGTAAAAAAAAATAAAAAATTTAAAAAAAAAAAAAATATATAATAATTATAACCAAATTTGCAAAACCAATCCAGCATTATAAGTCCATTGGTACTGCAATATTACCAAGTTCACACATTCTGCAGTATCAGTCCAGTGGTGCTGTGTCCTGTGCTCTGTCCTGCTGAGTTCCGTAGTGCTGCTGGGTCCTGTGCCGTGTCCTGTTCAGTCCAGTGGTGCTGTGTCCTGTGCTCTGTGCTTCTAAGGGCATAGTTATTTCCCCACTATTCCCAAGTTTTTTAAAAATAAAAAAAAAGTAAAAAAAAATAAAAAATTTAAAAAAAAATAAATATATAATAATTATAACCAAATTTGCAAAACCAATCCAGCAGTATAAGTCCATTGGTACTGCAATATTACCAAGTTCACACATTCTGCAGTATCTTGTGCTACATATAATGGAGACCAAATATTTGGAGGATAAAGTAGGGAAAGATCAAGACCCACTTCCTCCTAATGCTGAAGCTGCTGCCACTAGTCATGACATAGACGATGAAATGCCATCAACGTCGTCTTCCAAGCCCGATGCCCAATCTCGTAGTACCGGGCATGTAAAATCCAAAAAGCCCAAGTTAAGAAAAAGTAGCAAAAAGAGAAACTTAAAATCATCTGAGGAGAAACGTAAAGTTGCCAATATGCCATTTACGACACGGAGTGGCAAGGAACGGCTTAGGCCCTGGCCCGTGTTCATGACTAGTGGTTCAGCTTCACCCACGGATCTTAGCCCTCCTCCTCCTCCCCCCCCCTACAAAAAATTGAAGAGAGTTATGCTGTCAGCAACAAAACAGCAAACAACTCTGCCTTCTAAAGAGAAATTATCACAAATCCCCAAGGCGAGTCCAAGGGTGTTGGTGGTTGTCAAGCCTGACCTTCCCATCACTGTACGGGAAGAGGTGGCTCGGGAGGAGGCTATTGATGATGTAGCTGGCGCTGTGGAGGAACTTGATGATGAGGATGGTGATGTGGTTATTGTAAATGAGGCACCAGGGGGGGAAACAGCTGATGTCCATGGGATGAAAAAGCCCATCGTCATGCCTGGTCAGAAGACCAAAAAATGCACCTCTTCGGTCTGGAGTTATTTTTATCCAAATCCAGACAACCAATGTATGGCAATATGTAGCTTATGTAAAGCTCAAATAAGCAGGGGTAAGGATCTTGCCCACCTAGGAACATCCTCCCTTATACGTCACCTGAATAACCTTCATAGTTCAGTGGTTAGTTCAGGAACTGGGGCTAGGACCCTCATCGGTACAGGGACACCTAAATCCCGTGGTCCAGTTGGATACACACCAGCAACACCCTCCTCGTCAACTTCCTCCACAATCTCCATCAGATTCAGTCCTGCAGCCCAAGTCAGCAGCCAGACTGAGTCCTCCTCAATACGGGATTCATCCGAGGAATCCTGCAGCGGTACGCCTACTACTGCCACTGCTGCTGTTGCTGCTGTTAGTCGGTCATCTTCCCAGAGGGGAAGTCGTAACACCGCTAAGTCTTTCACAAAACAATTGACCGTCCAACAGTCGTTTGCCATGACCACCAAATACGATAGTAGTCACCCTATTGCAAAGCGTATAACTGCGGCTGTAACTGCAATGTTGGTGTTAGACGTGCCCCCGGTGTCCGCCATCAGTGGAGTGGGATTTAGAGGGTTGATGGAGGTATTGTGTCCCCGGTACCAAATCCCCTCGAGATTCCACTTCACTAGGCAGGCGATACCAAAAATGTACAGAGAAGTACGATCAAGTGTCCTCAGTGCTCTTAAAAATGCGGTTGTACCCACTGTCCACTTAACCACGGACATGTGGACAAGTGGTTCTGGGCAAACGAAGGACTATATGACTGTGACAGCCCACTGGGTAGATGCATCCCCTTCCGCAGCAACAGCAACAGCTGCATCAGTAGCAGCATCTACAAAATGGCTGCTCATGCAAAGGCAGGCAACATTGTGCATTACAGGCTTTAATAAGAGGCACAACGCTGACAACATATTAGAGAAAATGAGGGAAATTATCTCCCAGTGGCTTACCCCACTTAGACTCTCATGGGGATTTGTGGTGTCAGACAATGCCAGTAACATTGTGCGGGCATTAAATATGGGCAATTTCCAGCACGTCCCATGTTTTGCCCACACCATTAATTTGGTGGTGCAGCATTACCTCAAGAGTGACAGGGGTGTGCAGGAGATGCTTGCGGCGGCGCGCAAAATTGCTGGACACTTTCGGCATTCAGCCAGTGCCTACCGCAGACTAGAGGCACATCAAAAAAGCATGAACCTGCCCTGCCATCACCTCAAACAAGAGGTTGTGACGCGCTGGAACTCCACCCTCTATATGCTGCAGAGGATGGAGGAGCAGCAAAAGGCCATTCAGGCCTACACAGCCACCTACGACATAGGCAAAGGAGTGGGGATGCGCCTCAGTCAAGCGCAGTGGAGACTGATTTCCGTGTTGTGCAAGGTTCTGCAGCCATTTGAACTTGCCACACGAGAAGTCAGTTCCGACACTGCCAGCTTGAGTCAGGTCATTCCCCTGATCAGGCTGTTGCAGAAGCAGCTGGAGAAAGTGAGGGAGGAGCTGGTAAGCCATTGCGATTACACCAAGCATGTAGCTCTTGTGGATGTAGCCCTTCGTACGCTTTGCCAGGATCCGAGGGTGGTCACTCTTTTAAAGTCAGAGGAATACATTCTGGCCACCGTGCTCGATCCTCGGTTTAAAGCGTATGTTGTGTCTCTGTTTCCGGCGGACACAAGTCTACAGCGGTGCAAAGACCTGCTGGTCAGGAGATTGTCCTCTGAAGAGGACCGTGACATGCCAACAGCTCCACCCTCATTTTCTTCCACATCTATGGCTGCGAGGAAAAAGCTCAGTTTTCCCAAAAGAGGCACTGGCGGGGATGCTGATAACATCTGGTCCGGACTGAAGGACCTGCCAACCATTGCAGACATGTCTACTCTCGCTGCATTGGATGCTGTCACAATAGAAAAAATTGTGGATGATTACTTTGCTGACACCATCCAAGTAGACATGTCAGACAGTCCATATTGTTACTGGCAGGAAAAAAAGGCAGTTTGGAAGCCCCTGTACAAACTGGCTCTATTTTACCTGAGTTGTCCCCCCTCCAGTGTGTACTCGGAAAGAGTTTTTAGTGCAGCGGGGAACCTGGTCAGTGAGCGGCGAAGGAGGTTGCTTCCTCACAACGTTGAAAAAATGATGTTTATAAAAATGAATAATCAATTCCTCAATGAAGTACAGCACTGCCCTCCAGATACTACAGAGGGACCTGTGGTTGTGGAGTCCAGCGGGGACGAATTGATAATGTGTGATGAGGAGGAAGTACACACTGTAGGGGGAGAGGAATCAGAGGTTGAGGATGAGGACGACATCTTGCCTCAGTAGAGCCTGTTTAGTCTGTACAGGGAGAGATGAATAGCTTTTTTGGTGTGGGGGCCCAAACAAACCAATCATTTCAGCCAAAGTTGTTTGGTAGGCCCTGTCGCTGAAATGATTGGTTTGTTAAAGTGTGCATGTCCTATTTCAACAACATAAGGGTGGGTGTGAGGGCCCAAGGACAATTCCATCTTGGAACTTTTTTTTTTGCATTATATGACCAAGCAACAGTCGTTTGCCATGTTCAAAAAGTAAAACCAAATGTAAAAAAATTCAAGAAATTAAACCAAAAGTAAAATGCCGTGTCATAATTTAAAACAAGAGGTATTGACGTGCTCTAAAACTACTGTATTGTTGTTTATATTTTATAAACACTACACTTGAAAGCTTGAGTCTTTCAATAGAAAAGTAACTGTCCATTGCACGAATATTTGCAACAGGGACAATTTTAGGGTTAAGAAAGTCAACTAATAATAACACTTCGACGCTGTGTGTCTTTATAAACACTACACTTGGAAGTTGGAGGAGGTATTGTGGCCCCGGCACCAAATTTACTACAGGGGCCACTCCACTGTGCAGTCCATGTTTAGGTGTATCAGATATTAAACAACGGTGACAGTTGATGCCCAATTTTTTAATTATATTGTGGCCTCGGTACCAAATTGTGTACCGGGGCCACCCCACTACGCAGTCCAGATACTTGTTTGGTGGAATTCAGACCAGTTGAGGGTTTTATTATTATATTGTGTGGACCACTCTATCTATACCACACTACAACTCTATACCACTCTATTTCCTACTTTAATTCTATTTCATACTTTAATTCTATTTCCTACTATAATTCTATTACTAATTAATTACCATAAAGAGGAACAAAATAAACCAATTTTAGCAAAAGTATAATATGACTTAGACTTACAAACACTACACTTTAAAGATCGTGCCTTTAAATGAAAAAGTCAGTCTTCATTGCACGACTATGTGCAACAGGGACATTTTTTTGGGTTTACAAAGTCAAACAATAACACTTCGACCCTGTCTGTCTGGGGTCTCTCAATGACGAATTGTCTGTACCATGTTTGGAGGAGGTATTGTGGCCCCGGTATCAAATTGGGTACCGGGGCCACCCCACTATGCAGTCCAGATACTTGTTTGGTGGAATTCAGACACGTGGAGGGTTTTTTAATTATATTGTGGCCTCGGTACCAAATTGTGTACCGGGGCCACCACACTACGCAGTCAAGATACTTGTTTGGTGGAATTCAGACCAGTTGAGGGTTTTATTATTATATTGTGTGGACCACTCTATCTATACCACACTACAACTCTATACCACTCTATTTCCTACTTTAATTCTATTTCATACTTTAATTCTATTTCCTACTTTAATTCTATTACTAATTAATTACCATAAAGAGGAACAAAATAAACCAATTTTAGCAAAAGTATAATATGACTTAGACTTACAAACACTAAACTTTAAAGATCGTGCCTTTAAATGAAAAAGTCAGTCTTCATTGCACGACTATGTGCAACAGGGACATTTTTTTGGGTTTACAAAGTCAAACAATAACACTTCGACCCTGTCTGTCTGGGGTCTCTCAATGACGAATTGTCTGTACCATGTTTGGAGGAGGTATTGTGGCCCCGGTATCAAATTGGGTACCGGGGCCACCCCACTATGCAGTCCAGATACTTGTTTGGTGGAATTCAGACACGTGGAGGGTTTTTTAATTATATTGTGGCCTCGGTACCAAATTGTGTACCGGGGCCACCACACTACGCAGTCAAGATAGATAGATGCGTATTGCGTATCATAGATAAAGTACATTCAGTGGTGTGGGGCAAATTGAAAAATATTCAAAATGCACTGACATTATCAAAAACAAGAGGTTGTCACACGCTAAAACTCCAACATGTATATGATGGAGAGGATGGAGGAGCAGCCGTATGTGTAGTGTAATGCAGATCTGTTGAAGGTTTTTTATATATTTTATTGTGGTGCCCAGTGCCCACTCCTCTACGCAGTCCAGGTACAATTATTGGTGCGAATCATAAAAGTTCAGGGTTTTTAATATATTGTGGTGACCCACTCCTCTACGCAGTCCAGGTACAATTATTGGTGCGAATCATAAAAGTTCAGGGTTTTTAAGATATTGTGGTGACCCACTCCTCTACGCAGTCCAGGTACAATTATTGGTGCGAATCATAAAAGTTCAGGGTTTTTAATATATTGTGGTGACCCACTCCTCTACGCAGTCCAGGTACAATTATTGGTGCGAATCATAAAAGTTCAGGGTTTTTAAGATATTGTGGTGACCCACTCCTCTACGCAGTCCAGGTACAATTATTGGTGCGAATCATAAAAGTTCAGGGTTTTTAAGATATTGTGGTGACCCACTCCTCTACGCAGTCCAGGTACAATTATTGGTGCGAATCATAAAAGTTCAGGGTTTTTAAGATATTGTGGTGACCCACTCCTCTACGCAGTCCAGGTACATTTATTGGTGCGAATCATAAAAGTTCAGGGTTTTTAAGATATTGTGGTGACCCACTCCTCTACGCAGTCCAGGTACAATTATTGGTGCGAATCATAAAAGTTCAGGGTTTTTAATATATTGTGGTGACCCACTCCTCTACGCAGTCCAGGTACAATTATTGGTGCGAATCATAAAAGTTCAGGGTTTTTAAGATATTGTGGTGACCCACTCCTCTACGCAGTCCAGGTACAATTATTGGTGCGAATCATAAAAGTTCAGGGTTTATAATATATTGTGGTGACCCACTCCTCTACGCAGTCCAGAAAGATACCTTGTTGCAACGTTTTGGACTAATAACTATATTGTGAGGTGTTCAGAATACACTGTAAATTAGTGGAAATGCTTGTTATTGAATGTTATTGAGGTTAATAATAGCCTAGGAGTGAAAATAAGCCCAAAAACTTGATTTTTAAACTTTTTATGTTTTTTTCAAAAAAAATCCGAATCCAATACCTTAAATCCGAACCGAGACCTTTCGTCAAGTGTTTTGCGAGACAAATCCGAACCTCAAAAATAACGAAAATCCGGATCTAAAACACAAAACACGAGACCTCAAAAGTCGCCGGTGCACATCCCTACTTTCAGTGCAAGCATAGTGACCTTTAGCTCACTGCATCAGTCGTGTGCAGACCCATTTGGAAGTTGGTATTTATTATAACGGGAGACCCCATGCTATTCTTCTTCCCGGTTTGAAAAATGACTTATTTACTATTTTTATTACTCCCTATTTTCTTTCCCTACAAATTCTGTAACAGAACTTGAACAGCAGGAGGACCCATAGGGCCTCATTTAGAGTCAGACGCAAAGTCCATTTTAGGCGCATCGACTACAAAACCACTATCCCGCATGTGCAGCAAGCACCATATCCGCCTGCATCTTGAACACAATTTACACTTGCGACAGCTTGCGTCTTACTACGAGGGAAAGGGCAGTACGCGGAATTGGGAAGGCGTGAACTTGTATTATATAGTCACAGGGGGTGTGACCCCGTAGGTAAATCCTGGATGCAGACGCAACACACTTCAAAAAGGGCTAAAACTGTGCGGCAGGAATTAGGTGGCGCAAGTAGTTAGGTAGCTGCAGGAACTGCTCGCAGTTCAGTAGGGTATTACGAGTAGGATGCATCTGGGGTTGCATGCCACTCGTAAATACCCTACCAAGCTGCGGCACATTCCAACTCCTACACGTCTTAGACGCACATTGAGTCCGACTCTAAGTTAGGCCCATAATGTATATTCCACCACTATAATGAGAACTCGACTGATCAACACAAGATCGTTGCCCTTATTGCTCTGAATGTGTTGGGGCTCATTCAGATCACCATGGATTGTGATGGTCTAGGTATAGAGATGTACGGGCCCCCAGATTAGATATTTTTTCATCCCATGGTCTTTGAATAATGGATAAAGAGACCATAAACTCTCTGTATATCAACAAGTAATTAGAAATAAACACACCCTACACCTACATCTTACATAAAAACATTTTAATTGAACTAAATATATTTCCCAATTCCATTTGTTGAAAAAAAAAATCAATGATTCGATGTAGTCCAGCAAGGACTGGGATTTGAACCCTTCCAATTCTGATCACAAAATAAAGAAGAACATAAAACATCAGAAACATACTTTAGCCCCCAAAAAATGCAACCAAGCAATGTTGTCTAAAACAAAGGCATTTACTCCCATTACTATGAATTACAGGTTCCAGTTTGGCCAACAATCTAAGATTTGCAGTTTCAGAGCAACTGGACAGTGATAGGTTAATAGTACTGCTTAGGCAAAGAGAAGTATTGTGAGTAATTTTTTATTTCTTCCTTATCAACCTAGTATTTCCCACTAATAGTTGCAGCACAGCTATAATCTTAAGAAAACAACAAGGTGGTCTTATTATAAAGGCAGCAGGCCTGCAATACGAGCGTACATCACATGTAAATATCTATACAATGAATATATCAATAATCACTCATATTTATTAAAACAACTTACAGATAAAGTAAAACAATAGTATCATTTTGAATATCAAGTTATGTTTTTCTTGTTTTGTTTTTTTTGCATAATATGGACAAATAATAGGCAGATTATAGAAAATGGTAATAAACATCTGCCTTTTTATAGTCTTTCAGAGATCCTCACTGATCCTCACTGCAGTTACACTGACCTTAAATCCATGGTGTACATTTTGCATTTTTAAAACAAAGTGCCTTTAAACAGCAATACTAGTTATGCTATAAATGTAATATAATATGTTTTAACATTATTTATTTGATAAGAAAAAAGTATCTATATTGTCCAATTAATTTTGGAACCAGAAACATAATAAAGTTATAAAGCAATATGGAATTTTTCACATTTTAAGTCAGTTCCACACTAGTGTGATAAATTATGTCTCCTTATACAATCTATTAACCTAGGTGTGCATATTTCCTACAGTAATAATATTATTGTCAAGATGCTGATCAGTGCATTAATCAGATGAAAGCTAAATAAATGATGTTTGATCTTCCACGCGGAAAATGTTACAGTAAATAGCAAAGTAACTTTTTTTTTCTGGGTGTATTACCCTTTTCAAACGGAGTCTAAACATTTCCTTCAGGCACTTCATAAATCATATTTCAGTTAATCTGACTTATTCCATGTATAGAATACAAACTATCGAATAAGTCATGTAGTGATTTAAAAGCGTTCTATGTATTAGAAAGACGTTTAACAGTGTTTTCAAACTTAATACACTAATACTGCTTATATTTATGCTAAACTTAATTTAATTGTCCTTCTTTCAGTCATACTTTCAATTGTCTACTTCCCACTTATCTCTCCCATTATTATGATTTTCTCCCCCTATCCCACTATTTCCCTTGTCCAAAATTCCAACATCCCTTCCTGTCCTCCTCCCTATCCCTCTCTGCTCTTCTCTGCTCCTCTGCCCCTGATTTGATTCACTGCCCCTCCCCCATCTTTCCCTCTCTACTCCGATCCCCCCTGACCCCCTTACCTTTTAGTCCCTTTTACTTTTCTTCTCTCTGCTTCCTTCTGTTCCTACCCACCCCTCCCCCATCTCCCCCCCCCCTGTATTTCCTGCCATCAGTCCTCCTTTCTCCTGCATCTCCCTCGCACATCCATTTACCCCCAAACCAGCTCCATCTCCAAGCTGCTCTCTTGCAGTCCTCATGCCACGATACCACTGCACAATGCAATGCAGTTCAGAAATAACTGCTTCACACAAATGATTGAGGTCCCACAGGAAGGATCGCCACTAAATTGTCTGTGGGAATGGAGATTATATTATATTATAAAAAACATTTTAAAATAATTAGTCTGATTTGATCGTCATATCTGTTTTCATGCATTTTGTATTAAAACAGTAGACTGATGGTTTAATAGTAGCTGGAGACAATAGCTCTATATCGTATACAATGTAATATTATGTGTTAGTGTTTATTATTACAATGTGCACATGCCCTAAAAGGGCTGTAGTTCCCCTGGGTAATTTATACTAAAAGGACTCAAGTAAATCCCTCTGCTAAACACGGGCTATTGTCACTACAAGTACCTAGACTATGCATATTGTGAGGAAATGGCTTTACTTGACACCACCATTGAGATGCCTCATTTCTCAAACACTATGACTGCTGATAAGGATACTTTTTAACCCTCTCTGTGCCCAGGTTACAGGAGAGGTGGGTATTGGCATACTCAAATAAAGGTTAAGCCCGCCGTGACTAAATCTGGGGAGAGCAATCATCTGCAAACCAGCAAGAAAGGGGTCAACCATGGGACAATGCCCTTGATAAATACATCTCCAGAGTATAGACTCCTTTGTCTGAGATCCAAGGACTCGCTAATTTCATCAACAGTGATTATGTTCCTCTCAGGAGATCTATTGTATGAACCTGATATGTTCAGACAGCATAGTACCATTTGCTGGCATGGGCAGCGCCTTACATAGGCTCCAGTCCTCGGGGGGATAAGAGCTGCCAGTTAGCTAACCGGGGACGGCATGGTCCAGCCATGAGAGATAAGGTCCTCCAATCAGGGACACAGAAGAAAAGTGCTACCCTGAAAGAGGGAAACCAGACACTGGATAAAATGCTGTGTCTAGACACCAGAGAGAGACTTGCGGCTAGATTTACTACAAATGTGCTTGACGGCGTCTTTAAACTGTCAGGGGAAATCATTATTTATTGATTTAATTAATTAATGGGCCTATCGGTGAAAGGCAGCCTGAAGCTGCAGCTCCATCACACCTTTTGTTAATCCGGACATGTCTCCAAGGATCAGCAGAGAACAATGTCATTAATGGGAATTCTTAATCTTATGCTGGATGGATTTTCAACCACAATTATTCTGTAATATTCATTTTGATCTAAAACTTTCTGAAAGAATAGTGGAGACATCAGATGCATCTGCACTAAAACCTAAGTGTATAAGATATCCATAATCTTTAAAAGCTATAATTCTGCCTCAGAGCTTTAACATTTCATAACTTCTCACTTCTGAGAAGAAGCTGTGAAGGTATGAATATATATGTACTGAAGTAAACCTTGTGACTATGAAGTCAAATAGGGTCAGCAATTACAGCAGATGGCAAAAGAATAAACTTTTCCACGGTCTTACATACCAATAAAACTTATTTTATCTGATAAGCTCCACTCAAGGCTATGATTCATCCCCTTCTATTGGTACCAATAATATATCAGGGCAGTACAAGCATGATTTTTACTACAGCATGATTGATTCTGGCTCAATTTTGTTGACATAAAGTTCGCAAGGGACAACCATATACTTTCCAGGTCCAAATCATCACCTATGATAATGGAAAGTGGACATGGTTCACCTCTTAACTGCAGATCTGTTACAGAACCACTGGAGTTCTGAATAGAACCCAGTCACAGAAAAACAATTTGTTTAAATTCAATATCTTACCCTTATTTTATCACGTTATATTTTGTCATATTATACAATTTGTCTTCTTCACCCATTTTATCTCAGTCTGTATGATGCAGTGGAACTCTTGTAGTACAATATAAATAATAATAATAATAATAACAACAATGTTAATCTTGACATTCATTTGCATAAGACAAATTATTCTTCAATGAATTGGAAGATAAAGACTGATGTTTCTGGATATTGTCACCTTAAATGTCATCCTGAGGCATCCCCTAATGCTACAGGGATAGAGGTTGTCCTAATTGTGAAAACTGATTGACTGCTTCCTCAGTATCATGCAGTTTGAAATGTTTGTGATATGAAGAATAATGGCAAACTGCCTCCCCATTGATCCTATCAGTGTTCAATTGAGCTTTCATCTGCAGCTACAATGTCGTTCAGTTTTATTTATTCTCTGTGTTTTCAAGGAATAGCTGGATGAGAATACAGAGGAGGTGTTGAATTGACCTTCAACCTCTCAGACTGGTATAGTATTGACCATGTGGAATTTATTAAAGAAACTGTTATAAATCAATATTCTCCTCAATTGATCCCTGAGTTATTGGAAAGAATGCTATCTGTAAAGATTTTTATGAAACTGGGGGAAAGCCTACTACCTGATCTGAATTATACCATGAAAAGAATGAAAGAATGCTTTTTGGAAAAATTAGAAAAATGATGGGCCCTATGAGTATTTAGTGATGCCCTTTAACCTCTATATGACCCTTCAACATTCCAGCACTTTATTATGGATAGCCCACCAGCTTGTGGTGGAATTTGACGACATCAAAATAATTTTTGGCAATCTTCAAGAACATAAAAAGCATGTAAAACCTGTTTTAGGTTGTCTAGGGAATTCTCCATACCCAGAACAATGTTCTTCTCCTACCTCCAATTGCAACATGCTATAACTACTCAATTTAAGGGGGAACCACCGGTAATTGGTATAGCCCTACTGAGGAAGCAACTACAGGCCCTTGGTCACAAGGGTTTGATTTCATGTATGTGCTCATATCTCTTATATGAATCCACAGTGGGCAATTTGGATGGACAGAGAAACAAATGCGAAATAGATATAGGTTCTCTAACTGATAAGGACTGATGGATTGTCCTGGACAGCTCTAGTGGTTACACAGCATCCTTAAAGTACCAACAAATACAAGTTTTCATTTTGCACAGGGGTTACTGGACCCATATTAGATTGTTAATAACATGACATACAAAATAAGTTGCACAAATAAGTTTCAGAAATAACTAACTAACTTACTAGTCTAAGACTTGGTGTGAGAGGAGTACACTTTGGAAGAGATGGCACACTACAATCTAGATAGATCTCCTCAAAGAAATTAACAATTTTACTAGGTAAGGCAACTGATTTAACTTCTCACACTGTTCTCACCCCACCTTTGTAACTTTGTCTAATCTGTCAATGTCAGGGCAGGTTGATTCCCAGAATGGCACAGGGCTTTCAAAGTGAGTTATCTATCCCTGAGATATATGTCTGGCATCTCAGAGGGCATGATTCTCATCTCTGCTTGTTCTGCCCGGCTGTTCAGGTCCACAACCACTGTATACACAATCTCCTAGAGATGCTTATCTGTCCCTGGGCCTGGATAATTTCGACTCTTTGTCAATTGCACAGCTCACTTAGGTCAAGTCAGCAAAACACACTTTGAAATATACACATTTTCATACATGAATTCAAGGGGAAAATAACAATCAGTGATTAGGCATAATACATAATCGTTATAAGCGTCAAAGCAAATTCCTTAAACAGTGATGTTTGGTAATTTAGGAAGTCCTAAAAAGGACAGTTACACATTAGTTTGAGATTCTAGTGATATCCAGAAAGTTCAGATGGAATAATACTAATACATGGTCAAACAGTGTGCTTTTTATACAGATTAACACAGATACCCTGGCAGGAAATAATCCAACCTACTGACCCTCTAACGAATCCAGGTGCTTCAAACAGCCTGCTCATAAATCAACCTGGAGAGGTTTAACACCTTTTTACATTGCTGCTAGTGGCACCACTATATCTGAGGTTTTCTATCGAATGTTTACCATCAGGATATAACATTTCCCTAATCTTGCTTTGAACGCAATTTAACTTGCAAAATTCACATTCATCTGTGATCACTTGCATAGGGAGTTTACCAGCAAGTATAATTACCTCCTCCTGTCTTTCAGGCTCAACAGACGTTTTGGTCACTCAGTGATGAAAAGGTCTAATTAACATGAGATTACCTATCTCCAGACAGTTGCAAAACCCAAACATGACATATTGTTTCAGAAGTCAATACATTTCCTCACATACCATTATAAAAATATAAGTACATTTGCAATGATATTCAGAGGTGCACTGCACTCCTAATTAATTTAATTTCTACAATAAGCTATTTCTACATGATCCAGCTACAAGTAAGTTATTTATAAGTGATCCCGCCACAACCAGGACCCAGGAATGTTCTCTCACGACTTTTTATGAGTGACCTACTCTTATAATCTACTGTTTTGGACTAAGAGTAAATATAAACATGACCCAAAGCTATGTCATCTTAGTAAAAACCTTACATGATGGTTACAGTGCTGATGAACATTGACCTTTCATTAGTAAATCAATGAAATTGGAGATATTGCTATTGGTTTATTATTCTAATCCTGCAAGTTACACTCACCATTAATCAGGAACTACTGTCCCATTCCGTTTGATGGACTAAATTCCACCAGGATTTTTATATGAATTCCTATCCTGCTTGTGTTCATAATTTATGCTCCTCCAAAATGTCTGGTATAGCATAACAGAAAATACCACTGCTCTAGTTGATGTAGATCATCTTGCTGTAATGGCTCATTTTATTCCCATTAGTGGTCTTTCTACTGCTCAATATACAGCATAGTAGCCTAGATTAAATGATTTCTGATTGAGAAGTTAAATTTGCTTTAAAGTTATGGAAAAGATTTTGCTCAGCGCTGGAAATAAGCTTAAATTATATTTATTCATTCACCCACAAACTAAATGCACCAACCTAACTTGGCAGATGCTTTATTCATTATCTACAGGATGGCTGAATTGATATCTTAGAGTAGAGCTTGCTTGTAATAATGCTCAAGATAGCTACACTTTCCAAAGCCATTTTATTACAAATTGCAGATATTGTCCAGCTGTCATTTCAGGTCTCCCTATTGTCACTTATATTCCAGCTGTCACTTGCAGACTTACAGCCTTTTCAAAAGCCAACTAACAGTTGCTTAAGGCAACACTTCAAGAAGCTCAAAAATGCAGCTGGCAGACATCACAGAAAACTCTCTTATTGTTGATAGGGTTTGGCTGTCTACAGTGAGCATGAAACTATTCAAAAGTTGAATAAAAAGTTTATTTGATACCAACACAAATAAACTTGGTGACATTTCTTTTAAAATGACTTGATTGTGTACATATAGATACAGTTATTCACTTAGCTCTATTAAATCCTTTCTATCAAATTCAAACTAATTACTTGTCATATAAAACTGCAAATATGTGTTTGTGAATTAATTCATAGTAGTAGCTAGGTGTGGCTCAGATGAACTCTGTGTCCAGCCATCGGGTTAAAATCTAAAAGTGGGATCCTAAATTAATTTATCTCTTTGATGTATATTTCTAAACCCTTTTGCTCTACCCATGAGGTGTTTATGGATAGAGAGCTCCAGACACTTGGTGACAGATGAGTGCCCAGTATCAATTTATGGCATGGATTGTGAAAGCTGAGGTCTTTGAAATCCCTCTTTAAGGTTAAATCAGTAACAATAGAGCTATCCAGCTGGATGACATACAGCTGGGATGAGTTTAAATGAAGGGAAATAAGGGCACAGAAAAATTTCATATTTTCTCAAATGTTATATATTTAATAATTTTTAAACAGACCAGGGGACAAATGTATGAAGCTGCGAGTTTCCAGCGGGTTTGAAAAGTGAAGATTTTGCCTATAGCAACCAATCAGATTTTAGCTATTATTTTGTAGAATGCATTAAATAAATGATAACTAGGATCTGATTGGTTGCTATAGGCAACATCTCCACTTTTCAAACCCGCCGGAAACTCACAGCTTCATACATTTCCCCCCCAGGTGGTTGTTTTTGGTTAACCCTTTGTCACACACACACACACACACACACACACGTTATACAGGCTCAAGTAAGTGCAGCATCATGACCGCAGATTAGGAGAATCAATTTAATTGGGCACTTCAATCCTTCACTTCATCCACTAAATGCTGATGGAGAAGATGAGTATGTGGTGGAAAAAATTGTTGAATCAAGAATGTTTTGAAATAAGCTACAGTATCTCATACAAGTAATGGTTTACAGCCCAGAGGAGAGATCTTGGGAGAAACGAAAAATTGTCCATGCCCTAAGATTAGTTTAAGAATTCCCTAACAAAAATTCATCTGGAGGACATCCTTTGAGAAGGGGGTAATAATGTCCGGAACTGAACCCACATGAGCTTGAACCCTGGAATTGTTTTGTAGGATGATCATATTGCATCTTTGAACTTTAGTTCTTGCAAAACTGTTCCATGGACTTTCTAACTGTCAAATGAGTTTTTATTCAATGACTTATCAGAGGAAGCATTAAACCATTTTAACTCAGCAGCTTCCGGTTTCCCTTGTCTAATGAATGAGGTTTATTCCCATGATCTTAACTTGCTACTTTTATTACTGTGTACTGAATTGTCTTGGTCTTGCCTATGTCACTGACTTAGACTTGTTGAACCAGACTTCACTTTTGCCTGCACTGACCTTGCCATGTTTCTGACTGCTTCCTGACTCTGACAACTGGACATCTTCTCAGATATTCGATACACAACAGTAGGTGTCAGTGCTCAAAAACCTTATCTTTTAAGTAACATAAAGTTATGGTGAAAAATAGCCTCTCAATGTATTATTCCCCCATCCATATATCAGAAGGGATCTGGGAGAGTGAATCCGTGGATAATGATTTTAGCTGGCCGCACATAGTCTCTTTAAGCGCTTGAGTTTTTATAACAAAATATACTATTCAGTGAGTTTTCAGACATCCTATCACACAAGAGCAAGCATGCTGTATAAATATTACACAATGCTTTTAATAATGTAAGAACTTTTAGGATTTGACTGATATAATCCAAAACTATATAAAATAGCTTATAAATGCAACATTTTTTGGTTGGAGGGGTACAGGTGCTCACAATGCATGGTAAGGATTAAGGTATCTATTTATTATAGATCAAAAAAACTGAATGTTTGCTTTTCATTTCATTTGTCATTTACCATACCAATAATGACCTATTGCATTCTAGCTTTATAAGAACCACAGTCTTTCCAGCAACATCAAATAAAAAAAAATAATACTCAAAGCAGTGGCTTAAAGTCATTTATTGATGGTTAAAGCCAAGGGAAAACTAGTGTAACAAGGAATATCAGAATAGACTAATGATTTTTCAACCAAAAAATTAAAGGAAACATATAACACATTTTTAAATACAAGAAATAAAATGAAACATTACAAGGAAACATTACATTGACACAAACATTAAATTGTCACCTCCTGCATCACAATGCTATTATTATAATGCACCATTGTACTTTATGCAATCACATCATACTGTGTTACCAAGGTTTCATAAAGAGTTAAGTTTCTAAGTTTCAATTATTTTCTTTTTAACATGCAGTACTCCTTTTTTACCACCAGATGTCACATTGAAGCAATCAATCTACACATGCGCTGGCAACCCCATTCATGAATGGAAAAAAACTCTGTAATAAACACTTGCATAAAAACAAATAATAACTGGCAGTGTAGTACCAGCCTAAAGTTCGTAACCAGATCATTTGTGGTCTACCAGGTAAAATTCGGGATCAAGGATCTGCACCTGTAACCCCCCCCCCACCCACCCTATTATACTAACATATAATAATAAGTAATAAATAATGCCCCGAGACAAGGGGTTAAAATACTGTATTTTTGTTTTTACATTTAATTTCAACTGGATTACAACCTTCTTAATGGCTTACAAGAAGATAGACAAAAATATTTATAATAAAGTGGTTAACAAGGGTCTTTAGAATGCTTTTAATTCAATTTAAAACTTGCTAACCCTTTCGTCAGTGTTTGTCAACGTATAATGGATGCTTATTCCACTCATTTCAAATGGGATTTCTGCATGTAACGCACATAAAGAATACAACATTGAAATAAAAGTGTTATTATGTGTCTTTTATTACATCTGCATGTTGAGACTATCAGTTTAGCTGTAATATACGTAATGTGTATATTGTACTGTATACCTACTGTAATATAACCATTTCATATTTCACTAAACACAACTAATTTATACTCTGCAAAATGTATAAGTGTAATTTTGTAGCAGCAATAAATTATGTTTTTTTCACTTTCTCTGTTTAACTTACTTATAATATTGCTAATAGTTCTGTGCCATGCAAAACGTGACTGGACACCGCTGAGGATTTCTTTGAAAATCTCAGATGTACATTTAATTGATATTTTTCTAATAATATTTTGTAATAGTATAACAGTAAGCATTACTATTTGAAAATGTGTGCACAAATAAAATAAAAAAACAGGATTTTTTTATACAACAATAAAATATATTCTGTTTTATTTATTTTTATATTTATTTCTTTATTATTATTATTATTATTATTATTATTATTATTATCACTATTACTATTATGATATGTTCTTTATTTCTATCCCCATTATACACCCCACCTACTCCCTCTCAACTACTACAATATTAAAACCCCTTCCTTACCAAAACAAACAAACATTCATTGGTGGACCCCATGGTCCTAATACAACAGACACTGGACAGTGAGTACACTGTGGACTGTGTTGATAGTGGCCTGAGCCATATTTTGTGTACTGGGGACTGGAAGGTGGTGTAGAGACCTAATTGTTTTAAATTTTATGCTGTACATACAGCAACAATGCCCATGATATATAGGACTTTAGTATTCTCTCACCGGTGGTGCTGGAGGATGATGTATGGGGGTGGGGGGCTGTGAAAAATGTTTGCAACAACTTCTATTTTTATACAGTTCTTATGTTCACAATGTGGTCACATTTGTGTCAATCAGAAATAATATACCCATATCTGAGGGTGAAATAGACTATTCAGTCTCCAGTACAAGTCATCCTCTCCAGTGCTCAGTACAGGTCATCCTCTCCAGTGCTCAGTACAGGTCATCCTCTCCAGTGCTCAGTACAGGTCATCCTCTCCAGTGCTCAGTACAGGTCATCCTCTCCAGTGCTCAGTACAAGTCATCCTCTCTCTAGTGCTCAGTACAGGTCATCCTCTCCAGTGCTCAGTACAGATCATCATTTCTAGTGATCAGTACAGGTCATCCTCTCCAGTGCTCAGTACAGGCCATCCTCTCCAGTGCTCAGTACAAGTCATCCTCTCCAGTGCTCAGTATAGGCCATCCTCTCTAGTGCTCAGTACAGGACATCCTCTCCAGTGCTCAGTACAGGTCATCCTCTCCAGTGCTCAGTACAGGTCATCCTATCCAGTGCTCAGTACAGGTCATACTCTCCTGTGCTCAGTACAAGTCAATCTCTCTCTAGTGCTCAGTACAGGTCATCCTCTACAGTGCTCAGTACAGGTCATCCTCTCCAGTGCACAGTACAGGTCATCCTCTCCAGTGCTCAGTACAAGTCATCCTCTCCAGTGCTCAGTACAGGTCATCCTCTCCAGTGCTCAGTACAGGTCATCCTCTCCAGTGCTCAGTACAGGTCATCCTCTCCAGTGCTCAGTACAGGTCATCCTCTCCAGTGCTCAGTACAAGTCATCCTCTCTCCAGTGCTCAGTACAGATCATCGTTTCTAGTGATCAGTACAGGTCATCCTCTCCAGTGCTCAGTACAGGTCATCCTCTCCAGTGCTCAGTACAGGTAATCCTCTCCAGTGCTCAATACAGGTCATCACAGGTTAGCCTGGTGATCATGGCCATTGTGTACTGATTCCCCTAGGGAATTCAGCCTAGTGCTGCCCAGGCTGGGAATGATATCACATTATGGGAGGGGAACCTCATGTTGCGTGTTGCCCTGAAAAAGTGTGACCAACCCAGCCTGGCATAACTGGTTCTGGTCACTGATTTTGTAGGGGAACTCCACATTTTTTGTCCTCCAGCATTAGGGGTAACAAGACCGGGCTATGCACCAAATTTACGTCGGACGTACTCAAGATGTACTTACTCCTAAAATCAACTCAGGACATACAGGTGTCTGTAGCATAAAGCACACTTGTTTGGAAATGTATAGTGTAGTGCGGCGGTACCCACAATGTGCGCCGCGGCTCCCAGGGGTGCCGCTGCGCTGTCACTGGGGTGCCGCGGGCCAGCCCTAGAAAAAAGAAAGCAAACAGAAACTTACCAATCTGCGCGGCGCTAGGACCCTGCAGCCTCCTCTCTCCTGCAGCTGTCACTGAATATCGACGTCAGTGACAGCTGCGCAAGAGAGGAGGCTGCAGGGTCCTAGCGCCGCGCGGATTGGTAAGTTTCTGTTTGCTTTCTTTTTTTCTATAGCTGGTGCCTGGCGCGGGGCAGAGGAGGGGGACAGAGAGCAGAGGAGGAGGGCAGATGGCAGCGGAGGGGGACAGAGAGCAGAGGAGGAGGGCAGATGGCAGAGGAGGGGGACAGAGAGCAGAGGAGGAGGGCAGATGGCAGAGGAGAGGGACAGATGGCAGAGGAGGGGCACAGAGAGCAGAGGAGGGGGACAGATGGCAGAGGAGGGGGACAGATGGCAGAGGAGGGGGACAGAGAGCAGAGGAGGAGGGCAGATGGCAGAGGAGGGGGACAGATGGCAGAGGAGGGGGACAGATGGCAGAGGAGGGGGACAGAGAGCAGAGAAGGGGGTCAGATGACAGAGGAAGGGGACAGAGGGCAGAGGAGGAGGACAGAGAGCAGAGGAGGAGGGCAGATGGCAGAGGAGGGGAACAGAGAGCAGAGGAGGTGGGCAGATGGCAGAGGAGGGGGACAGATGGCAGAGGAGGGGGACAGAGGGCAGAGGAGGAGGACAGAGAGCAGAGGAGGAGGGCAGATGGCAGAGGAGGGGGACAGAGAGCAGAGGAGGGGGACAGATGGCAGAGGAGGGGGACAGATGGCAGAGGAGGGGGACAGAGAGCAGAGGAGGGGGACAGAGAGCAGAGGAGGTGGGCAGATGGCAGAGGAGGGGGACAGATGGCAGAGGAGGAGGGCAGATGGCAGAGGAGGGGGACAGAGAGCAGAGGAGGTGGGCAGATAACAGAGGAGGGGGACAGATGGCAGAGGAGGAAGACAGAGAGCAGAGGAGGAGGGCAGATGGCAGAGGAGGGGAACAGAGAGCAGAGGAGGAGGGCAGATGGCAGAGGAGGGGGACAGATGGCAGAGGAGGGGGACAGATGGCAGAGGAGGGGGACAGAGAGCAGAGGAGGGGGACAGATGGCAGAGGAGGGGGACAGAGAGCAGAGGAGGGGGACAGATGGCAGAGGAGGGGGACAGAGAGCATAGGAGGGGGACAGATGGCAGAGGAGGGGGACAGAGGGCAGAGGAGGGGGACAGAGAGCAGAGGAGGGGGACAGAGAGCAGAGGAGGAGGGCAGATGGCAGAGGAGGGTGACAGCGTGAGAGAGGGCAGAGGAGGGGGACAGCGTGAGAGAGGGCAGAGGAGGGTGACAGAGGGCAGAGGAGGGGAACAGCGTGACAGAGGGCAGAGGAGGGGACAGAGGGCAGAGGGGGCAACGTGAGAGAGGGCAGTGTGCCTGGATGCAGAGGGTGCAGTGTGCCTGGATGCAGAGGGGGCAGTGTGCCTGGATGCAGAGGGGGCAGTGTGCCTGGTTGCAGAGGGGGCAGTATGCCTGGATGCAGAGGGGGCAGAGTGTCTGGATGCAGAAAAATTTGGAGACTCTAAGGGTGCCGCGAACTGCAAAAGTTTGGGAACCACTGGTGTAGTGTATACTGCATCTGTGAATTGACTATACGTAATTAAGAAAGTAATATTATATTAACACTGCATATTGATTGTATACTGACATATCCCCATTTGGAACTGTTTTGGTTTATTTTGAACATGATTATTACTAACTTATTATGTATGTTTTGATTGCATATGTCTTGGCATTGACTTTTGTTGCCTTTTAGTTTGTTTCAATACATTATTTAGCAAAAAATAACATGTATGTTGTGCAAAAATGGCAAAACACACACTGTCTGCCAGTGAACTCATGGCCTGTTTATTGACTTTGTGTACCTCTCCTGTTCTTTGACCCAGCTTGCAAATTCACCATTCTCTTTTGTATCCTAATAAAAAATAATATTAGATTTCTACAAGCGCACAAAATCAGCAACGCAGCCCTTCCTTTAAAGTAGGGTCATCACCTCCATCAAATAACACATAACCAAAATAGAAAAAAGGACAATAGGCGCCTACTAATATTAATGCACAGAGATAACAAAATGTATCAAAATAATACTTAGCATCTGATTCAGGAGCAATAAACGCTGCGAATGCCGACGGGTGTTTCGGTAAGAGCTTTATCTAGGCAAAGCTCTAAGCAAAACGCGCGTTTACTACTCCTGAATCAGATGCTAATTACCCTGACTTAAATATGTAATATCCAATATTGTCTATTTTACCAGTTCTATTTATTTTGGAACTTTCACTATGTATCTTTTAATATTTCGCTATTAGTAGTTTTTAATCAATGAAAATAAAGTTTTTTTCAACAGAACCTAATAAAGATTAATATTTTATATGTTTAGTTATCCATTTGAGTGCCCCATATTATCATTTCTTTTCTCTTGTTGATTACTAGATTAATTATATGTTTGGGTGCACCCTTCCTTGAGATATTTATTTACAATAATTACAGCTATATAGTGGAGTCTATTAGAAAGGAAGTACAGTGAATTGCTTGGTGCGGTGTATTTTCCTCTAAAACAACTCTCTTCCAATAAAGTTGAACTTGTCTGTATCGGGTACAAGAGGTAGCTTCCCTAGTGCTGTACAATATAATAAATATCTTTAGTTTGATGTGTGCCTTTTGTGGCATTTACTTTGGTACGAATTGAAAAGTGCAATGGCATATAATCTCTCTATTTCCCATTAAGTGTTTATGGGTATAAAGATCCGAATATACTTTTGTGGAGGTTTTGTACCTTAATTGATAATTTCGCTGCTGAGATTGAAAGTGGTAATCAGCTTTTTTCTCCATTGATTATGAGTAGTAATTTTGAGATATCGTTGTTATGATGCTCATTTCTGTATGTGATATTGGTTTCAATTTAATGTTTGGAATTAGGTAGTAATAGATGAAACTTTGTTATCTGTATTCTTCTTTTAAGATCGATGGACAAACTGATATTCAATGCCATATTATGTTATATCGATAAATGTTATAGTTATGTAATAGTATAGGTTATTCAAATAGAAAAGATACTATTTTGTTTACTATTTTGTTTCTTAACACAGAATACACCACCATAATGATTAAAATGAAGGTCATCATGAGTGACTTAAAAACTATACCAGGTCACATGATTACCTGAGTTTATGAGATGATTTTGTTTGTTTTAGATTTTATCTACTATATAAATGCCTAGTGGCGTGTGTGAAAAAAAAACAAAACAAGCTGCAGCGCCACCTGCTGGGCAGAGTTATACACTGACCTATATATTTCTTGAAGGAGAAGTGACAGTTGGGAGTGGTTGGTGGTTGCCGGGGGTGACAGTGGGGAGTTTTTAACACCTTAAGTAGCTTGATGAAGGATGTGGCGATGAAGATGAAGGATGAGGTGATGGAGAAAAATGATGAGGTGGTGACATGTGGACAAAACCACGTTAAAAAAGGGCGCTTGCTTCAGGAAGTAACGCTCTTCCCCTGAGGAGGCCTGGGCTAGGCCCAAATGCATGACAAGAACCTTTTTAACACCTTAAGTAGCTTGATTTGACTAGAATGCATGAGTATCATGCACGGGTTAACTTGTTATATAATATAACAGTTATATAATATAACAGATACAGTCAAGTCCATAAATATTGGGACATCGACACAATTCTCATATTTTGGGCTCTATACACCACCACAATGGATTTGAAATGAAACAAACAAGATGTGTTTCAACTGTAGACTTTTAGCTTTAATTTGAGGGAATTTACATCCAAATCAGGTGAACAGGTTAGGAATTACAACCGTTTCTATATGTGCCTCCCACTTTTTAAGGGACCAAAAGTAATGGGACAAACTAAACAATCCTACATCAAACTTTCACTTTTTAATACTTTGTTGCAAATCCTTTGAAGACAATTACAGCCTGAAGTCTGGAACACATAGACATCACCAGACGCTGGGTTTCATCCCTGGTGATGCTCTGCCAGGCCTCTACTGCAAATGTCTTCAGTTCCTGCTTGTTATTGCAGCATTTTCCCTTCAATTTTGTCTTCATCAAGTGAAATGCATGCTCAATCGGATTCAGGTCAGGTGAATGACTTGACCATTGCATAACATTCCACTTGTTAGCCTTAAAAAACTCTTTGGTTGCTTTATCAGTATGCTTCGGCTCATTGTCCATCTGCACTGTGAAGCGATGTCCAATGAGTTCTGAAGCATTTGACTGAATATGAGCAGATAATATTGCCCGAAACACTTCAGAATTCATTGTGCTGCTTTTGTCAGCAGTCACATCATCAATAAATACAAGGGAACCAGTTTCATTGGCAGCCATACATGCCCACGTCATGACACTACCACCACCATGCTTCACTGATGAGATGGTATGTTTTGGATCATGAGCAGTTCCTTTCCTTCTCCATACTCTTCTCTTCCCATCACTCTGGTACAAGTTGATCTTTGTCTCATCTGTCCATAGGATGTTGTTCCAGAACTGTAATGGCTTTTTAGATGTTGTTTGCCAAACTCTAATCTGGTCTTCCTGTTTTTGTGGCTCACAAATGGTTTACATCTTGTGGTGAACCCTCTATATTCACTCTTGTGAAGTCTTCTCTTGATTGTTGACTTTGACACATATACACCTAGCTCCTGGAGAGTGTTCTTGACTTGGCCAATTCTTGTGAAGGGGTTTTTATTCACCAGGGAAAAAATTCTTCTGTCACCCACCACAGTTGTTTTCCGTGGTCTTCCGGGTCTTTTGGTGTTGCTGAGCTCCCCAGTGCATTCTTTCTTTTTAAGAATGTTCCAAACAGTTGATTAGGCCACACCTAATGTTTTTGCTATCTCTCTGATGGGTTTGTTTTGATTTCTCAGCCTAATGATTGCTTGCTTCACTGATAGTGACAGCTCTTTGGATCTCATATTGAGAGTTGACAGCAACAGATTCCAAATACAAATGTCACACCTAGAATCAACTCCAGACCTTTTACCTGCTTAATTGATGATGAAATAATGAGGGAATAGCCCACACATGTCCATAAAATAGCTTTTAAGTCGATTGTACCATTACTTTTGGTCCCTTACAAAGTGGGAGGCACATATAGAAACTGTTGTAATTCCTACACTGTTCCCCTGATTTGGATGTACATACCCTCAAATTAAAGCTGAAAGTCTGCAGTTAAAGCACATCTTGTTAGTTTCATTTTAAATCCATTGTGGTGGTGTATAGAGCCCAAAATATTTGAGATTTGTGACAATGTCCCAATATTTATGGACTTGACTATATATATTTATTATTTTATATATATATATTTTTATTACTTTTCATGTTGCTTAAATTAATGTATTTATAGATAAGTTCAGTCTGTCATTTCAGTTTGTCACAGTAATTTTATTCTAAATATATTTTTAGGCTTAAGTCCACCTACCAATTTATGTGATGATACAGGTGTGCTTATGCTGCCTATTTAAATAATGGAATCACTTTTTTCAGTTACTATCTATCCCGCTAAAGAAATTATACTGGGCTATTGCAAAATGCGTCAGTAGGTTGATATACGGCTTTTTGGAGATTAATAGCTATCTTATTTTTGAAAAAGCCTCTAATGAACTTTATAACAGAGAATCCTGCTTCTGGGGACACTGGACAATTATTATTATCAAATTGTATTCCAACGTCAATCGACTGGCAAAACCTTTTGTGTCTGCAGATTGCAGTCTATGATATCTAATAAGGAACCATATAGGATCCTAAAGAGATGCTTGATTCTGGTATCAGTAAATGGACTTTGATCATCAAGATTTCTGATGAAAGCTAACAATAAAAAAATCCATGCCTCCTTATCACTAGCATTACGTCCTTGTTCATCTACCGTGGATCCTCATGAGACACAGAATTCCGCTATATATACCTAAGGTATTTTATATTCATGCAACAAGTACAATTATCCATCTAGGGACTGTTACATTCATTCAGGATCTCTACTATTTAATTTTGTAGGACATTACTTGTTCCAAAAGTGACTGCCAAGATATATTTTAAGGTCTCGACTCTTTCCATATAAGCAGCTGCAATAAATTTTAGCAGTTTGAATTGCAAGGACTTGTGTTTTTATATGCCATTTATTCTTGCTATTTTCCACAGTGTATATATATATAACTGAAAGTTTTTATTACTGTACTTTATGTATTAGAATGAACAACGTTTATTAATATGCGGAGTTAGTCCTGTTACCATGTGTAAAATTATTAAAGTTCAGTTCAGAGTAAAGTTCAAGTCTTGTGTGCATGGTGTCCGACATAAAATATCCAATTTCACCATGTATTATTACTGAGTCTATGGAAATTGCTTTGAAAAATAAAAAGAGTAAAAACGGAGTTCTAAAAATCTGTACTGCAAGACAAATCAAAATACATTTTAAATGACAAAAGGCAAATAAGTTTCACTTAAAATTTGTGGGCTTGTTAATGTTTTGTGGGTTGAATAACTTACATAAAACCTTGTTAAACCTTTATAAGGGGGTGGCCAGAATAATATTTTCACAAAAGCACTCCAAAATATTTTTTTAATGATTTATATTTTTGATTTGTAAACCTTTCTAAACTTAATATGATAAATAACACGTAAACAACACATTTGTTTACGGGTGTTTTTTTCTGGGTGGAAAACGTATAGGTATTACACATTGTTTTTAAATCAACATTAAAAACTCATCTAGGATTTTGCACGACATATTTTAAATAGGAAAAATATTACCATGAAAATGAACTAACTGCTAAATAGTTAGAGCATACAAGCATACACTAATGGCAGAAATGCCTTACTAAGAAAATGGAGACAAAAGGTCAAGAAATTACGTTTTTATATGACTAATGCATACGTAACAAACCAAAATAATGTACTAAAAATATTATCAGTAATCACTTCCACAATTCAATGATGTGCCTTCGTCAGAATGGTGGCCAAACTGGTGCCTCCATCAACACATTTCTTTGGACACGTTGATGAATAATGTATTACTATGTGAACACAAAAGTAAAATTCCCTAATTACCATCTACTGGCTCTGGGGATCCCGAGCCTAGCATTTAATGTGTCCTTCAGTTTTTAGTTACTACAGTAGTTATTAGAAAACAAGACTGCATGCCTTTGACATTTGCTTCCCATAAGTTGATTGACAGTGTCCCCTTACCCTTAGGACCATTGTAATTAATGTATTAAATTCTCTCTGTGAGTCTAAGACATATACAGTCAAATTGTTTTTGGGCAAATCAATGCGTTTCATTACCTGCACTTTGAATAAGCCTTGAAAAAGATCCCTTGTACTAGGACTAAAATAGCTGCTATTGGCTTGTATGTAGTGCTATACTTATATGGGTTGAAATAAAGGTATTACTCTGCTCTCAGTGGGCTGGCCTTTTTTTACCTTAAAGAATATTTCATATATTCTATATGTTCCCTCTCCCTCTCCTGTCTTCTTGCTGGGTTTTCTGCAACCAAGTAATTGTGTGCTGCTGTTATATATTTCAAGTTACTTAACCTCTGCACCAGGCGCGGGCTGGCAGGTTTCAGCCCAAGGGGTGCACAGGCGGCCGCATCACATGACACGCGATGCGGCCGCCGGTGATATTAAGCTATCATTGCATCCACGGGGGGAGGAGGCGGCCGGCCCGAACAGCCGTTAGACTGCCCCCCGGTCCAGCCCGCCCCAGCTCTGCACTCACCAAAGCAACATTAATGCTCTTCTAGCTACTTCAAGCTTTACTCTGCATTAAAAACAGAGAATGTTAATTGCATATATTGTAAAACATATTTAGCTGACCAGTTCACGCCAAAGTCTTCCCCTTCTGGCCAGTCCACCCCTAAATATAAAAATGAATCAATTTTAACATGGTCATTGCTATATTTTATGTTCTTGGTTGAGTCTTACCTGCACACAACTATTAAAATCAAGTAATTCCCAAGAAATAGCATTTATTAGACACGTAGGGAATCATCTGCCACTAGGAAGTATTGTGCTCTATCACAAGTACTTCATAAATTTAAAGAAATTAATTGAAAACTGGGGTGCAAGAAGAGTGTGACTACATTGTTAAAACGAAAATACATTATTCTTCTGCACTCAACAAAGAATACTATTCTAGCTACTTCAAGCTGGACTCTGCATTAAAACAGGGATTGTTAGTTTCACATATTGAAATAAATGTTGGTAAATACTGACCAACTCACAGCAAAGTCTTCCCCTTGAAGTGAGCCCTACACTTCAAAACAGACCTGTGCGGACTGTATATATATCACCTTTTATGAACTATCTTATCACGTCAGTGTAATGGAATTAATTGGTAGCCAATTTACATTTTTCAATTTATAAAGTTCACTTAAGCTGTTTCATCTAATCATGTCCTACATTGTACATGAGAGATTTTACACAAGGAGTAAACTATGGATCAATCTTATTTGGTAGAAATGCCTTTCTTTACATTTCCATTTAAATTAAATCTAATTTTGCCTAACTATATTTGTAATGCACAAGTAGTTTGTTTTAATTGCAATGTAATTGATGTGTACTTCAATGCACATTTCTTGTGAATTATTTTGTAAAGGGTCAATGTATGCAGTGAATATGTTCAAATTTTGAATACATACAATAGACAGTCTATCATTATCTAGTATACACAACCCCTGCTTGGCTGTGCATGGGGTGGTATTATGGCTACTACCTGGTGCTAAACATGAGCCCTCACACACTTAGGTGGGGTAAACAAGAAACAAGTAATTATGAGGTAGATGAAGTGGTGTATAAATAATAATAGATCCCATGTCATCTGCCATGATGAATAAATTATTATGCATTCATTTGCAAGTTCGTCTAACCCCCAGCTGGCGGATCTCCTCTTATTATTATCATCACCAGCTATATACATAACTGATGATGATGATGACGGTGATGATGATGATGATCTTAAATGCATATCTGTCAGCATGAACCTGTGCTTCTGGACTTTACTCTCTCACTTGTCGAGACCAGTTGCACTCTATGCTGCCTTCTCTTCCCATAGAAAATTTGAACTCAGACGAGCCCTCCTGTCACAAAGGAGCTAGCACAAGAATCTGAGCACAAATTGACTCCGAACTCTACTCTAAACCAGACTCTGCACTCCAGAGACTCCTCACCCTCCTCCTATTAAAAAAGGAGGGTATTAACTAGCAAAATACACAATAACTGACTGCAGTCTTCTTCCTTAACCCTTGCACATTTTTACCTCCAAATAACAAATCAAGAAAGTCCAATCTCACCATATCAGAACTGGAAGTGAACTCCATATTGTCACACGCCGGTCCTTCGGTTTCTACAACCGAGGACCGACACACCTACCTGCTCCCCGCTGACCTCCGGCCGTCGTCTTCTTCTCGGGTCTGCACATGCGCAGACTCGATCTTCTTATGCCCTCTGCCTATCTCCCATTGGATACTCAATTTCAGCTCCAAACTGTAAAAGGCACTTCCCCCATCAGTGCCTGTTTCTCAAGTTACCTGCTTAGTATTAGACGTGGCTCTGTTTCTCCCGCTGTATATCTGTGATCTACAGAGCTGATGCTCTTCTACTACTTCTATAACCTGTTGTCTGCAGAGCTGACACCCCACTACTACTGCGATAACTTGTTGTCTGTAGAGCTGATGCCCCACCACTCCTGCTGTACCTGTTGTCTGCAGAGCTGACGCTCCACTACTACTGCTATAACCTGTTGTCTGTGGAGCTGACTCTTCATCGTGTACTTCGCCACTATCTTTGTGGTATATAGTGGAATAGTTACTAGATAAATAAAGGAAATCAATTTAATGGCCTTATCAGGACATGTTAAGAACAAAGTTCTTATTTCCAAAAAGCATAAATACATAATTAAAGTACTATGAGATATTAAAAACAGTAAGCAAGCGCTATAAAGAAATACTGAAAACGGTTTCCCACTTTCACGATCTACAATTATAATTCGCTGCTAAATGTCATTCAGATCCGCTACATACATCAAGTGTGCCAACTAAAGAACATTGCATTGATTATAGATTAATTATTTAATCTATATATTGAGTGTGTGGAAGAAAGACATGTCTGGGAGCCATCAGTTGATCTTTGAGGATATGGTTATAAATAACTTATAGAGAATTGTACAATTACTTAGGTAAATAGGAGTGTTTAAATTATACAAATCTATTGTCTTTAATTTATTGAGAATTCTGTAATCGGTTAGAGGGAAGATAATTTATAACAATAGTACTGCAAATGTAGACTTAACCTCATGTATCAAACTCCCATTGTCCAATAGATTGTAAGCTTGCAAACAGGGCCTTCTCACCTCTTTGTCTGTTTTACCTAGTTTGTTTATTTAGTTTACTATGTTTGTCCCCAATTGTAAAGCGCTACGGAATATGTTGGCGCTATATAAATAAATGATGATGATGATGATGATAGTATTAGTATTAGCTTAGTAAATCAAAAATGTACTAAATAAATAAATCAAAAGTTTTTTTAAATAAATAAATAAACAAAAAAAAATGGCTATTGAAGTGTCCAAAATTCCCGGTTTCTCGTGGCATCATATTGTTTGCCTGTGTATCTGGCGGCGTCTCTTCATCTCTCTCGTGGAGTGTGGTGTCACAGTGTTCATTGACAAGAAGATTGGAGCTCAGTCAACAGACACAAACCTCAGTGGCACACCTCAGATAATTCAAATATCCCTCACATTATCACATTATAACAGAACATCTCTCGCAACATCTGTGAGCCTCAAAGACTAACACAGGGTAAATAATAAATGTGTAATCAATGGGGTGTTGCAATATTACCTCTCATTTATTTCCATTAGGTGACAACCTATCATATTTTTATTCCCTTTTTTTCTCCTCCCTTGAATTCGGAAATTCTATATTTATTGTTTTAGTTGATGTACCAGAAATAAATTTAGATTTTAGTTTTAAAGAATATCAATAAAGTAGTTGTGTAAATCATTTAATATATCCAAGAGTGCGCAACAATAAGATTACCTCCTGTTTCTCTATCTTGTTGACAAATCCCTGTGGATGCCAGACCTCACCAGGAAGACATGTCAATGCATGTAATCCACAACTTAATGTACCTGTATGCTATATTTGTAGTTGTCCCACCTTCCCCCGATCTCAAATAAAAAATAGTCATGTACGGCAGACAATCTGTCATACCTATTGACCTCTGATTCGCAATCCTAACATACTTGGGGCACGCACCACATGACATGAGTGCAGTCTCATGTGTGCAGGAAATGAGGGGCAGGTAAAAGTGTCTGCCTCTCCAATGCAAAGCACCGGGTAGAATAACAAAGCAGCACTGGAGACGTTATTCAAACAAGGAACTAACAGAGAAGACCTGAACCAACTGAAGCGCTGGACAGAACACAGAGGGAATGAGTTAGAGCGAGTAAATAGGCCAAATTTTTACCGTTCCTCTACAATCTGAATCTGCCTGCAACAGCATTTTAGATACAGATACATCAAATAAGCCTTAAAAGTTGCATGCTGTTTTATCTCTTAATCCATTTATACCTTATTTTATACTCTACATACATCTCAAGTATCTAACACACACATACACACACATATTTCTAAGCATTTACCTATCTACAGTTCACACGATTTTAAGGTGAAGAAGATAAGTGTTGGGGAGAGGCAGGGCTCTTAATGTAATGGGGGTGGTGGCTGGGTTTTAATGTAATGTTGAGGGTTGGTGATAATCCTTTAAATAATGGGCAGCAGATATTAATGTATTAGTGGGGGCAACTTATTTAATGGTGGGAACTGTTTTATGTAATAGTGAGGTAATGGTAGTATCTACTAATTTAAGGTTTGGTTATGGCACTTTTTATTTAATGATGGGGGTTTTGTGGGCTAAATTGAATGTGGGGATAAGTTTAGGGAGACAGAGGACTATTTATTAAATGTGAATACTGATTATTTAATGCTGGAGCAATTTGGGGAGAAGTCAGATTAATTATTAAATGTGAGTACTAATTTTCTAACATTGGGGCTATTTGAATGGGAAATAGGTCTTTTGATTGCTTCTTGATACTATTAATTTAATGGTGGGGCTGAATGAGGGAAATAGGTTTATTTAATAAATGTGAATGCTATTAATTTAATTAGACGTGGATGCTATTGATTTAATGTCAGGGTCGGTTTGGGGTAGACAGGCCGAGAGGGTTTACTCATTGCTAGACTTCCCATATTTCATGTTTCTATCCTTTTTTCCCAAACAGAACATTCCACGATCCAGAAAAGCAGCAACTGAAGTTAAGACACCACCAGCAACAGGTAGTGAAATTCACAAGCATAGGCAGGAGAGAATAGGGCAGTCTGTCAGCTATCCTTATGCTGGTGGGACGGCCCCGAATTTGCGTGACTGTTCCTCTCAGTTAGGACTTTGGGAGGTATGTCCCATTTTAGACTGGTCTGCTTGTGAAGTGGGATCTGCACCAAACAGTAGTGCACGCAGCATTGCCTCTGTATTTGAAGGGAATATTTAAGAGTTAGAGAGCAGCACTCAAATGATAGCAATGCCCTTTACATGCTGGTCATGCCCACTCAGGATGCATGTTGTGGAAACACCCCTCCAGACATCTTACATTTGCCCCTGCATGCATAAGAAAACACAAGTCAATGATACATAAAAATCTATATACGTATGTATGCTTACACATTTTTGCACATTATTTAATTGTATATCTTACACAAAAGCAACTTACATATGTCCAACTCCAATTGAGCCCCATAGTGTACAACTACCTTAGGAACCTTATATTGTTTGGTTCCTTTGAGACTACAATAGATTTGTCTGCAGTGTTCATAGAGCTTATCCATGGTAATGTGAAATGAACCTTGGGTTGATGCAGTTTGCAGCATAAGAAGAGGATACAAGTTGGGTTGCTAATGCATTTATGTGCTGAGTGCAGATAATGCTTTTGTGAAACTACCCTAATAAATTAGATACAAAGTGACTGCAGTAGTCTTCCGTGTGAATTGGGGGATTCATACACAGGGCAGAGTCAGTATTGTCTCAGCAAATTAACTGCTGTGTATGAATTTTGAGCTGTATCCAATTTCATTAGGACAATGTCATAATAATAGTGGAGGAGCTTTAGCTATCTTTCATGGAATGTAGAGATATACTTTCAGGGGCAAACACAGGATTTGTAGAGAGGGGTTTCCATGCCACACCACCAGTGGGCGTGGCCAGCATGCTTCAGGGCGTAGCTATAATTTTAGACAGTGCTTGGCTGCTCTCCAACTCTTCCTATCCAAATCATACACACGGGCAATGCTGCGTGCACTACTGTTAGGGGCCCAGAGCTCTCCCGTTTCGAGTAGAGCTGTGTGTAGCAAGACATACCTCCCAACTGTCCCTACAATCTTTGTCCTGATTGAGTGTATCATAACAGTTGGCAGACTGTCCTGCTCTCTCCTACCTGTTCATGATGCTTTCAATACTTGTTGGGGATAGATGGCTGTGAACAGTGCAGACAGAAACGATCTGCACACAATCTGCAAAGTCCCTGGTTCTGGGGCAGGGTCCAGCCACCTCAAGCATACAGTACCCAAGGCTGGGAGGGGGGTTTCCAGGCACTAGACAACCCCCCTCAGTTTGCCTATGACTTTACTTTACTTCCTAACATCGCTACACTGAAATGTCACATTAACACTGAATTTTTTTCCACATTGCAAAATATTTTGCAAAGCGAAATGGTCTTAAAATAGCAAACATAATAAATATAAATATACTTATGTAAAACTTTACCAGCAAATTAAACTAAATTGGAATTATTTTAGTAACTCAAGTGCACAAATGCATTTTGTTCATAGGGAATGATTTATTTTATTAGCTAAAATGGAGACATGAATTGTTTAAAGGGATTTTAGAGACTTCTCAGGCCATACAAAAATATCCAGAGGAAAAGAGATTATCTTTGAAAAATGTGAGCTCAGATGGAGCCTGAATTACCAAATTAAATTACCATCTGCTGACTTTTACATTTTTCTAATGCCATTTTTACGAAATAGGCTATAATGTTTTGGACAGATTCACTTTTACACAGTGGTTTTATTTTCTTTTGGGGGTTTCCAGCAAAATAATATTTTTTGTTTTATTGCACAAAATAAATGTGGACTGAATAAAAAAATTCCATGCAGTCTGTTGGTGAAGTAGAATTAAATGTTATTTTTAACCGTAATACAATACACTTTTAGATCGGTGTAAAAAATTACATATTTTGTTATTATCTACTACTGATGCTACTATTTTGCTAGACTATTTTTAAGATGTCTCATTTAAAATATACAACAATATAAAGTAGACATTATTAATCTTTTCAGAACTTAGAAAAAGTAACTTCCAATGTTGGTAGTTAGATTTAAATGTTGAATCCATCCAGGGAAAAACAATTCCATCCAGGGTAAAACAAATCCCATGACAAATATGAAAATGACCAGTTTGTCAGAGCCCGATAGAGCTCTAAGGGGCATATTCAATTAGGTTTCCGGTCCGCGGTAATGCGCCGGAACGGGTCGAGAAGACAATCCATGGTACCACAATAACGTGGATTTTCGTGCACACCCCATAGGGTTGCGAAAGAAAATCTGCGTTATTGCGTTATCGTATTACCGTCAATACTGCGCACTTTTCACAGTAGCTCGCCTTACCGTGGACCGGAAACCTAATTGAATATACCCGTGTGTCTTGGTGTGGCCGCGGTTGTTGCTAGAGCATGCTGGAGCTTGTGACCAATTTATTTGAAACTATAAACTCCTTGCATGAGTCACCCTCGACTTCTTCCTCTCCTTCACACCTCACAGTCAGTCCCTCTCCAAATCCTGCTGCGTCCACCTCCAGAATACTGTATACTGTAAGCTGTCACGGGCAGGGCCCACTTTCTTCGCGTTCTCCTTCTTATTTTTCTCTGTACCTCTAGTCCTGCTTCCTAGCCCTGTTTTCTAGAGCCCAGGTGTACTTCACATTACCATTACCCTCACTCCCTGTCCTTAAATTACTTGATCTGCATTACCAAGTTATCTATGTATTATTTGTTTAATCAGCAGATATTTGGTCTTATTTTGTTATTCAAGTATTATGGAAATTGTTATGGATTGTTGTCGTGTCTTCATTGTTTAATACTATAAATGTCATGTACGGTGCTGCAGGAAATTTGTGCCACCTTACATATAAAAGATAATAATCATAATAATAATAATACTAATATCATAAAGAACATTTTTAGATATATTTCAGCAATTGTATTGAAAAAATATCTAAAAAATTACATGTACTAAAAATTCTTAATGTCCCTTCACTCTAAGGGGCATATTCAATTGTCCTGTTTCCGTGGCGCGTTAAAACTATTACCATTATTATTGTAATAGTTAGCGGATTTTAGCTCGCTGCTCCCTGAGCCGCGAGCTGAAATCCAGCGAGAAAATTACCGTAATAACGTTTTTTCTGCGCACTATTATAATAGTCAGTGGAGCGCGAGATTTTTGGCGTTTACTCCGCCGACAATTGAATATGCCCCAAATGATTAATTTAAGACATACATAAAGATAAGCTGGGCCCAGAAATGTTTAAATTAATTAAAGAGATGATCCTGATGTGGTAACATCAGGTACTTTTAAGTGACATTTTCAGTCTTTTCACTGCATTTTGTGGAATATTTAGAAACTGACTATTCTATCATGACTTTGGTTTATGATTTCCACAAGGGAATTTCTCATTTGAAATTCTGGTCAAGTGTTTTTGTTTCTTGTTTCCCAACATTACCTGAGTATGTTGATTATTATTTACAACTGATTGCATACCTTTATTTAGAACACTTCTGATTTTATGTCCAGATTATCTGCTATGTTATCTTATGATTTAACATGGTATCTTGTGAGCATAGATCCTTGTATACTAACATACTCAACACTTAGGGCTAGATTTACTATCAGGCGTGTTTGTAAACCCGCCGACTTTTGGCGGGTTTGGCTACGGCTTAGCCATCGCCGGATTTACTAACGCTAAACCCGCCGTCCAAATGGCCAGAAATGATTTTTTCAAACCCGCCTCTGTATAAAGCGCCATGACAGTTTCAACAATGTTCAACATACAAAGAGCCGGATTTACTATTAGGGGGTTTATAAAGCCGCCGGAAAACCGCCATTCAAAAGACCAAAATGAAAGCGCTGCTTATGAGCGGCGAGATTGTTCAAACAGTGTGCTGTTAGAGGTATTTTGTCAATCAGAACAGAAGGGAAAGGGCCATTTCATGTACAAAGTTTGCTCCTTTGGGATTGTATATGCAAAAAGGCCACAGTGTCTTGTAATTTCACTGTACCTTTTTTTTGTTCTTGTGTTTTCCCACCATGCAATCTATTTACTGATTTCCACATTTGTTGTTTCTTATTTTTAAATTGCAACAAATCCTCAAGAATACTGGTGTTTGTCCAAAATCAGGATGCACAATATGTCATTACATAGTTATCCCTTAATAGAGTGTAAAAGCAATTCTACATTTACTAAATAAAAAATGGGTTTCTGGCTGATGACTCCTTTGCTGCATCCTCAGACATCTGCACAGCACAAATTCAATGAGGCACATACCCACTAGTAGAGGTATGTTATAGCGTACCTTTGTACTCTTGTAAACCAGGTTCAGGTTACTAGAATAATCTGGTGGGGTGGCTATGTATGCACCTGAAAAGAGGTCTGATATTATCCTGGCTGGCTGTTTGATACATAATCTAGCATTACATCAACTTACCCCACCGATTATTGCAGTAGACAGTGAACGAGTAGGGGTCCGTGCAGCCTCGGACTGGCCCGCCGGACAGCCGGTCAATCCACCGGTAGGCCCAGCGGGGTTGAAGCTCCGCCCCCTCCGTTGTTAGGGCGGAGCTTGATGTTGAACTTTGTTTAGATGGCGGCGGCGGTCACATCTCCTGTAACCACACTACCGCGCAGATGCAGAGAGCCCAGGCGCGGTAGTGTGTTTTTCAGCAGTTTGAGCAGGGGAGGAGGACGTCCTGATATCAACATACTGATCCAAGGTCAGTTTGGTCATCATAGGTTCATGCAACACTGGACGCAATAGACCACGCCCCCTCTGACGCTGCAGAGTTTCCCCGGGTTATCTGAAGCCCAGCCAGTTTGATCGTGGCTGGGATACAGAAGCTGGATACTGCCGTTTGAGGAAACATATGGACTGAAAGATACCTTTTTAACATACAAAATGTGAGTGTTTTTAACCCCATGTTTTAACTTAATAAATAGAGAACGTAAAACACCATGAGATCTTTCTCTGTTCTCTCCCTGGTCTCCCATATGTGCACTCTGGTGAGGAGAAGAAACAGGTTTAGAGGGGAGTAAAAGTACATCGTGGTGGTGCTTTTTGAAGCAAGAGGACACATTATTCAAATACTGTATGGAATAGAAAAGGTCACATTGATGTAAGTTTACCATCTGGGACATCGGTATAGGTGGAACTAGAAGACCAACATCCTTTAATGACTTTGGGACCGTTTTCCCCTTGACTTATTCATTGACCCAATCCTTGTGTTTCTTTACCCTTCCCCCATTTGTGCCCGTCCTTTGATATTTATATTCTCTTTCATACAACACTGGCAGCATACCAGCATATATGGAATAAATGTGACAGGCTTTGGATGGGCTGTATTCTGTTCATTTTTTTGTTTTTTAAAATTTCCCTTCTCAACAAGCATTCATTGGTGAAGTACGCAACCGTAGTAGCACTGATGCTGTGTGTATGGTCTTTGACGAGTGGCATATTCTGTAAGAGTCCTTAAAAAATAATTATAACAAAGAGTCATTTTAATAATCAGACTGTGTATACAAGATCTGGCAAATGAAGGGTGCTTTTCATGTAGTCTAGTATTCCAATTGCATCCAGTTGAAAATATAATCATTCAGGGTTGTATAATATGTTGGTCTATATTGTATGTTAGTGTAGAAAGGCACATGCATAGGAGAACATAATTATATTTATATATTTTTCCTTTTGCCTATTGTGCATTCTTTTTGATGATTGTCCTGTTTAGAATTTAGGGGTGATATAGTGAAAGTATTATAGGCATATATCAACCGTATTTAAAATGAAATTAGATGGATTTCACTGAGATTTGTTGAGAATTACAATCACTTGTTTTTTTATGAATTGACTTTTATTCCAGGACATGTCACAGCAACAACAGGTTGGTAACCATTGTACTAAAAAATTAATTGTGCAGTTTATGTCTTCTAATTGATGATGTTATTATTTGGTTTGTGTAGCCCTTGTAATGGCTTTTAATAAGCTCAATACATGATGGGCAATAACAACATATGAGGCGAGGGTTGGAGGTAACCAAATGATGCACTTATCATAAGTAACTGTCTTGGTGCATTAGGAGACGACAGGAGCTGGTACTGGAGTTTCTTCCAAACCACAAGTGTTTTATTAATGGGTCCCATGTAGTTCCCTACCAGTAGAATGGGCAGGGTCTAATGCAAAAGGTGCACATTTAAAATAGTGCTATAAGTTGTCCTCCATAGCCTGACCACACCCCCTTTACTGGCCACACCCACTCCTAAAGTTGGCCACACCCCAATATAGTGGGCCCCTATCACTGAATTCCCCCGGTGGGCCCTTCATGCCCCAGTCCGACACTGGGTCCGTGTCCCATTTGGTGATGTGCAGAGCACACAGGGGCGGAGGCAGAATACAGACCGTCTCATTACAATCAGCTTTACTTTACATGTAAGTGCATACTATGAGAAACATGTATTGATCTAAAATGTGTTGGATGTGAGTGTTTTTTTTATTTTTTGCCCAAATGTTAACTTTAAAACAGAGGATAGTGTGTATTCATCATGTAGTAAATGTGAACGTCCCTAGAAAGTTACAGGCACATGTCAATGTGTAAGTGAAATTAGTGCATTTTTCCCCAAACCAGTATACTCTTGTTTAATTTGATGAAAAGAAAGACTGAGAGCATTGAAATTAAACAGCATTTATTACAGTTTTACACAATAAAGGTTAATTTAGAATAGGGATGTGCACCGGCGACTTTTGAGGTCTCGTGTTTTGTGTTTTGGATCCGGATTTTCGTTATTTTTGAGGTTCGGATTTGTCTCGCAAAACACTTGACGAAAGGTCTCGGTTCGGATTTAAGGTATTGGATTCGGATTTTTTTTGAAAAAAACATAAAAAGTTTAAAAATCAAGTTTTTGGGCTTATTTTCACTCCTAGGCTATTATTAACCTCAATAACATTCAATAACAAGCATTTCCACTAATTTACAGTGTATTCTGAACACCTCACAATATAGTTATTAGTCCAAAACGTTGCAAAAAGGTATCTTTCTGGACTGCGTAGAGGAGTGGGTCACCACAATATCTTAAAAACCCTGAACTTTTATGATTCGCACCAATAATTGTACCTGGACTGCGTAGAGGAGTGGGTCACCACAATATATTAAAAACCCTGAACTTTTATGAATCGCACCAATAAATGTACCTGGACTGCGTAGAGGAGTGGGTCACCACAATATATTAAAAACCCAGAACTTTTATGAATCGCACCAATAAATGTACCTGGACTGCGTAGAGGAGTGGGTCACCACAATATATTAAAAACCCTGAACTTTTATGAATCGCACCAATAAATGTACCTGGACTGCGTAGAGGAGTGGGTCACCACAATATATTAAAAACCCTGAACTTTTATGAATCGCACCAATAATTGTACCTGGACTGCGTAGAGGAGTGGGTCACCACAATATCTTAAAAACCCTGAACTTTTATGAATCGCACCAATAAATGTACCTGGACTGCGTAGAGGAGTGGGTCACCACAATATATATAATAAGAAAACCATCAACTTGTTTGATTCGCACCAATAAATGTACCTGGACTGCGTAGAGGAGTAGGTCACCACAATATATTAAAAACCCTGAACTTTTATGAATCGCACCAATAAATGTACCTGGACTGCGTAGAGGAGTGGGTCACCACAATATATTAAAAACCCTGAACTTTTATGATTCGCACCAATAATTGTACCTGGACTGCGTAGAGGAGTGGGTCACCACAATATATTAAAAACCCTGAACTTTTATGAATCGCACCAATAAATGTACCTGGACTGCGTAGAGGAGTGGGTCACCACAATATATTAAAAACCCTGAACTTTTATGAATTGCACCAATAAATGTACCTGGACTGCGTAGAGGAGTGGGTCACCACAATATATTAAAAACCCTGAACTTTTATGATTCGCACCAATAATTGTACCTGGACTGCGTAGAGGAGTGGGTCACCACAATATATTAAAAACCCTGAACTTTTATGAATCGCACCAATAAATGTACCTGGACTGCGTAGAGGAGTGGGCACTGGGCACCACAATAAAATATATAAAAAACCTTCAACAGGTCTGCATTACACTACACATACGGCTGCTCCTCCATCCTCTCCATCATATACATGTTGGAGTTTTAGCGTGTGACAACCTCTTGTTTTTGATAATGTCAGTGCATTTTGAATATTTTTCAATTTGCCCCACACCACTGAATGTACTTTATCTATGATACGCATCTATCTATCTTGACTGCGTAGTGTGGTGGCCCCGGTACACAATTTGGTACCGAGGCCACAATATAATTAAAAAACCCTCCACGTGTCAGAATTCCACCAAACAAGTATCTGGACTGCGTAGTGGGGTGGCCCCGGTACCCAACTTGATACCGGGGCCACAATAAAATAAATACACCCTCCACGTGTCAGAATTCCACCAAACAAGTATCTGGACTGCGTAGTGGGGTGGCCCCGGTACCCAACTTGATACCGGGGCCACAATACCTCCTCCAAACATGCTACAGACAATTCGTCATTGAGATCCCATTAAGTATGTTAAAGACAGACAGGGTCCAAGTGTTATTAGTTGACTTTGTAAAGAAAAAAACTGTCCCTGTTGCACATAGTCGTGCAATGAAGACTTACTTTTTCATTTAAAGGCACGATCTTTCAAGTGTAGTGTTTGTAAGTCTAAGTCATATTATACTTTTGGTAAAATTGGTTTTTTTTGTTCCTCTTTATGTTAATTAATTAGTAATAGAATTAAAGTAGGAAATAGAATTAAATAGAATTAAAGTAGGAAATAGAGTGGTATAGAGTTGTAGTGTGGTATAGATAGAGTGGTCCACACAATATAATAATAAAACCCTCAACTGGTCTGAATTCCACCAAACAAGTATCTTGACTGCGTAGTGTGGTGGCCCCGGTACACTTTTTGGTACCGAGGCCACAATATAATTAAAAAACCCTCCACGTGTCGGAATTCCACCAAACAAGTATCTGGACTGCATAGTGGGGTGGCCCCGGTACCCAATTTGATACCGGGGCCACAATACCTCCTCAAAACATGCTCCAGACAATTCGTCATTGACAGACCCCAGACAGACAGGGTCGTAGTGTTATTGTTTGACTTTGTAAACCCAAAAAAATGTCCCTGTTGCACTTGCACATAGTCGTGCAATGAAGACTGACTTTTTCATTTAAAGGCACGATCTTTAAAGTGTCAGAAAGAGAGAGAAGACACAGGAGAGGAGAGTTGTAGCTGGGGACCTGGGGTGGAAGCTCCCAGGCTCCCCCAGCATTGCCTGGAAGTCTGAGCGTGGTGACTGAGCCAGGGCAAGGAATGTGTGCCCTGGATGAGGGGGAGAACTCCATGCCACTATAGTGAACCCAAGAGAGAGGGGGACACTGCACATGGAAGAGGCCCTGGAGTGAGGGCTGCTACAAGAGGCATGGTAGCTGTAGTGTCAGATCCTGAGGCTGAGAGTACACAGAGTGACGTGTCAGAGCACAGGAGACATTATCCCCGCAGAGGAGGGATGAGCTGCAGTTGAGAGGTCTGTTGTTGAAATAGGACATGCACACTTTAACAAACCAATCATTTCAGCGACAGGGCCTACCAAACAACTTTGACTGAAATGATTGGTTTGTTTGGGCCCCCACACCAAAAAAGCTATTCATCTCTCCCTGTACAGACTAAACAGGCTCTACTGAGGCAAGATGTCGTCCTCATCCTCAACCTCTGATTCCTCTCCCCCTACAGTGTGTACTTCCTCCTCATCACACATTATCAATTCGTCCCCGCTGGACTCCACAACCACAGGTCCCTCTGTAGTATCTGGAGGGCAGTGCTGTACTTCATTGAGGAATTGATTATTCATTTTTATAAACATCATTTTTTCAACGTTGTGAGGAAGCAACCTCCTTCGCCGCTCACTGACCAGGTTCCCCGCTGCACTAAAAACTCTTTCCGAGTACACACTGGAGGGGGGACAACTCAGGTAAAATAGAGCCAGTTTGTACAGGGGCTTCCAAACTGCCTTTTTTTCCTGCCAGTAACAATATGGACTGTCTGACATGTCTACTTGGATGGTGTCAGCAAAGTAATCATCCACAATTTTTTCTATTGTGACAGCATCCAATGCAGCGAGAGTAGACATGTCTGCAATGGTTGGCAGGTCCTTCAGTCCGGACCAGATGTTATCAGCATCCCCGCCAGTGCCTCTTTTGGGAAAACTGAGCTTTTTCCTCGCAGCCATAGATGTGGAAGAAAATGAGGGTGGAGCTGTTGGCATGTCACGGTCCTCTTCAGAGGACAATCTCCTGACCAGCAGGTCTTTGCACCGCTGTAGATTTGTGTCCGCCGGAAACAGAGACACAACATACGCTTTAAACCGAGGATCGAGCACGGTGGCCAGAATGTATTCCTCTGACTTTAAAAGAGTGACCACCCTCGGATCCTGGCAAAGCGTACGAAGGGCTACATCCACAAGAGCTACATGCTTGCTGTAATCGCAATGGCTTACCAGCTCCTCCCTCACTTTCTCCAGCTGCTTCTGCAACAGCCTGATCAGGGGAATGACCTGACTCAAGCTGGCAGTGTCGGAACTGACTTCTCGTGTGGCAAGTTCAAATGGCTGCAGAACCTTGCACAACACGGAAATCAGTCTCCACTGCGCTTGACTCAGGCGCATCCCCACTCCTTTGCCTATGTCGTAGGTGGCTGTGTAGGCCTGAATGGCCTTTTGCTGCTCCTCCATCCTCTGCAGCATATAGAGGGTGGAGTTCCAGCGCGTCACAACCTCTTGTTTGAGGTGATGGCAGGGCAGGTTCAAGCTTTTTTGATGTGCCTCTAGTCTGCGGTAGGCACTGGCTGAATGCCGAAAGTGTCCAGCAATTTTGCGCGCCACCGCAAGCATCTCCTGCACACCCCTGTCACTCTTCAGGTAATGCTGCACCACCAAATTAATGGTGTGGGCAAAACATGGGACGTGCTGGAAATTGCCCATATTTAATGCCCGCACAATGTTACTGGCATTGTCTGACACCACAAATCCCCATGAGAGTCTAAGTGGGGTAAGCCACTGGGAGATAATTTCCCTCATTTTCTCTAATATGTTGGCAGCGTTGTGCCTCTTATTAAAGCCTGTAATGCACAATGTTGCCTGCCTTTGCATGAGCAGCCATTTTGTAGATGCTGCTACTGATGCAGCTGTTGCTGTTGCTGCGGAAGGGGATGCATCTACCCAGTGGGCTGTCACAGTCATATAGTCCTTCGTTTGCCCAGAACCACTTGTCCACATGTCCGTGGTTAAGTGGACAGTGGGTACAACCGCATTTTTAAGAGCACTGAGGACACTTGATCGTACTTCTCTGTACATTTTTGGTATCGCCTGCCTAGTGAAGTGGAATCTCGAGGGGATTTGGTACCGGGGACACAATACCTCCATCAACCCTCTAAATCCCACTCCACTGATGGCGGACACCGGGCGCACGTCTAACACCAACATTGCAGTTACAGCCGCAGTTATACGCTTTGCAATAGGGTGACTACTATCGTATTTGGTGGTCATGGCAAACGACTGTTGGACGGTCAATTGTTTGGTGAAAGACTTAGCGGTCTTACGACTTCCCCTCTGGGAAGATGACCGACTAACAGCAGCAACAGCAGCAGTGGCAGTAGTAGGCGTACCGCTGCAGGATTCCTCGGATGAATCCCGTATTGAGGAGGACTCAGTCTGGCTGGTGACTTGGGCTGCAGGACTGAATCTGATGGAGATTGTGGAGGAAGTTGACGAGGAGGGTGTTGCTGGTGTGTATCCAACTGGACCACGGGATTTAGGTGTCCCTGTACCGATGAGGGTCCTAGCCCCAGTTCCTGAACTAACCACTGAACTATGAAGGTTATTCAGGTGACGTATAAGGGAGGATGTTCCTAGGTGGGCAAGATCCTTACCCCTGCTTATTTGAGCTTTACATAAGCTACATATTGCCATACATTGGTTGTCTGGATTTGGATAAAAATAACTCCAGACCGAAGAGGTGCATTTTTTGGTCTTCTGACCAGGCATGACGATGGGCTTTTTCATCCCATGGACATCAGCTGTTTCCCCCCCTGGTGCCTCATTTACAATAACCACATCACCATCCTCATCATCAAGTTCCTCCACAGCGCCAGCTACATCATCAATAGCCTCCTCCCGAGCCACCTCTTCCCGTACAGTGATGGGAAGGTCAGGCTTGACAACCACCAACACCCTTGGACTCGCCTTGGGGATTTGTGATAATTTCTCTTTAGAAGGCAGAGTTGTTTGCTGTTTTGTTGCTGACAGCATAACTCTCTTCAATTTTTTGTAGGGGGGGGGAGGAGGAGGAGGGCTAAGATCCGTGGGTGAAGCTGAACCACTAGTCATGAACACGGGCCAGGGCCTAAGCCGTTCCTTGCCACTTCGTGTCGTAAATGGCATATTGGCAACTTTACGTTTCTCCTCAGATGATTTTAAGTTTCTCTTTTTGCTACTTTTTCTTAACTTGGGCTTTTTGGATTTTACATGCCCGGTACTACGAGATTGGGCATCGGGCTTGGAAGACGACGTTGATGGCATTTCATCGTCTATGTCATGACTAGTGGCAGCAGCTTCAGCATTAGGAGGAAGTGGGTCTTGATCTTTCCCTACTTTATCCTCCAAATTTTTGGTCTCCATTATATGTAGCACAAGATACTGCAGAATGTGTGAACTTGGTAATATTGCAGTACCAATGGACTTATAATGCTGGATTGGTTTTGCAAATTTGGTTATAATTATTATATATTTTTTTTTTTTTTAATTTTTTATTTTTTTTTTATTTTTTTTTATTTTTTACAAACTTGGGAATAATGGGGAAATAACTATGCCCTTAGAAGCACAGAGCACAGGACACAGCACCACTGGACTGAACAGGACACGGCACAGGACCCAGCAGCACTACGGAACTCAGCAGGACAGAGCACAGGACACAGCACCACTGGACTGATACTGCAGAATGTGTAAACTTTGTAATATTGCAGTACCACTGGACTTTTACTGCTGAATGTGTGAACTTGGTAATATTGCAGTACCAATGGACTTATAATGCTGGATTGGTTTTGCAAATTTGGTTATAATTATTATATATTTTTTTTTTTTTTAAATTTTTTATTTTTTTTTACTTTTTTTTTATTTTTTACAAACTTGGGAATAATGGGGAAATAACTATGCCCTTAGAAGCACAGAGCACAGGACACAGCACCACTGGACTGAACAGGACACGGCACAGGACCCAGCAGCACTACGGAACTCAGCAGGACAAAGCACAGGACACAGCACCACTGGACTGATACTGCAGAATGTGTAAACTTTGTAATATTGCAGTACCACTGGACTTTTACTGCTGAATGTGTGAACTTGGTAATATTGCAGTACCAATGGACTTATAATGCTGGATTGGTTTTGCAAATTTGGTTATAATTATTATATATTTTTTTTTTTTTTTAATTTTTTATTTTTTTTTACTTTTTTTTTATTTTTTACAAACTTGGGAATAATGGGGAAATAACTATGCCCTTAGAAGCACAGAGCACAGGACACAGCACCACTGGACTGAACAGGACACGGCACAGGACCCAGCAGCACTACGGAACTCAGCAGGACAGAGCACAGGACACAGCACCACTGGACTGATACTGCAGAATGTGTAAACTTTGTAATATTGCAGTACCACTGGACTTTTACTGCTGAATGTGTGAACTTGGTAATATTGCAGTACCAATGGGCTTATACTGCAGGATTGGTTGTGAAAATTTTGTGGTAATTAAAAAATATTAAAGTAGTTTTTGGTATTTTATAAAAAAAACTTTTTTTTATTTTTTTAAACACAGGGGAATATTGGGGAAATAACTATGCCCTTAGAAGCACAGAGCACAGGACACAGCACCACTGGACTGAACAGGACACAGCACAGGACCCAGCAGCACCACTGACCTCAGAAGGACAGAGCACAGCACACAGCACCACTGGACTGATACTGCAGAACACAGCACAGCACAGCACAGCACAGCACTAAACAGCACTAAACAGCACAGCACAGCACAGCACAGCACTAAACAGCACAGCACAGCACTAAACAGCACAGAACTAAACAGCACAGAACTAAACAGCACAGAGGACCACCTAACACACCCTCCCTCTACCCTGATCAATGCCCGAGTGAAGATGGCGGCGACTAGCGGGGAATTTATAGGATCCGAGTATCGCGAGATCCGACAACGGGATTATGAGTCAGAGCCTCAGTTTCACTTTTGAATTTGGCGCCAATACCCGGATCTGTCTCGGATCCGACTCGGATCCGCAACGTTCGGGTGGGCTCGGATTTCAGAAATCCGAGCGCGCTCATCCCTAATTTAGAATGCATACACATGCATGAAAAAACATTGTAAGAAACAAAAAAAAACCCACTAGCGCCACCTTTCGCAGGCACATCACCACCTTGGAAGCCACTCTCTCCTCTCCCTCGGCCACCCCTGGTGCGAGCACCTCTCCTTGGAGGAGTACTCTGGGCTGATCTGCTAGGCGTACTAGCGGTACTGGTGGTGGCAGAAGAAATAGGTGCCGGCAAGCGGGCAATAAGTTCCTGCTGTATTTGCCCTGCCAGCCGGGTCACATTTGCATTCCCCTCACGAACTGTGGAATATAAGGCCTCCACAGCCCCAGTCATTTGGGCCATCTGAACATTGGATTGTTCCATAGCATTTGTGATACGGTTTAATGCAGCAGGGATCTGGCTATTGGTGCAGTGTACCCGCCTCAACTGGGCCGCAATTTGTGACATGTGCCTAGTTTGACTCTGCATAAAGGTGGTTTGCTGCTGCTGAAAAAGGCCAATAGACAGCGCCATTTCTCTTGCTGGGTCCATACTTGGAGGTGCAGGTTGCTGGTGTGATGGTGGTTCAACAGGCCCAGGTGAAACATCATAGAGGCCAGACACAGGGGCATCCACTGTTTCTAGGGTGATGAGTGCCTCCTCCTCTGGCTCAGGTGACATGGCCAAGGACTGTTGCAGAGGTGCCTGATATGATGAAGGTCCTGTGGATGAAAAGTCACTGTAAGTATATATGATCTAATATGTTTGTATATTGCATTCTGAACACTGGATAGGAAAGATTATTCTTTTTTCAAAACAGATTGCTTCACAATGTTTGCATTCTTCATTTCTTATCATATGCAACCTGCTTAAGGATGCACTTTTTATCTTTGGAATAAACATTCTCAATTGGGCTATGTTTGGGTGATGGGGTTAGAAAAGGAAAATCTTTTTACAAACAAATATGATGATGCAGGCAGGGAAATTTTGCAAGACCGTGCTTTGGGATAAGCTAATACTATTTTCATTCTCCCTCTGTGTAGTATATGATGGGGTAAAGTTACAAAACTGCGTGTTTTAAAAAGTAGAGATGTTGCCTATAGAAACCAATCAGATTTAAGCTGACATTTTGAAGATTTTGAAATCAAAATGTTACAACAAAAAATTGGTTGCAATAGGCAACATCTGTAGGTTTGGAAACACGCCTGATAGTAAATCTAGCCCTATGTTCTCATAGAAAACTATATAAAAGGCAAAACATATAACATGGACAACAACATTTTGAAATAAAAACATCTAACTACATTATTTCTACCACAAACAGTGAACACGCACCTGCTTGCTCTTCAGGGGCAGAATCCCTCAGTGAAGGTGGAGGTGTAGACCTGGCACTGGGCGTTAACTGTTGTGCATGTGATTCTGGATGTATTAGAAAAAGCATAGAATGTATTTGCATCAAAAAGCAAGTCACAAAAATACTATTTTTTTGAAAAATGTGTTGGGCAAAATAAAAAAGCACTTTTAAAATAAAATAGCACTTTAAAAATAAAAAAGAGACTTTTAAAATAAAAACACATTTTTAATAGTGTTAGCGTAAAAAGGACAAAAAACTCACCAGCTACTTGGCTAAACGAGGGCGAATCTGTGTCTTGCACATTTATCCCCTTAACAATCTTGGCCGGCATGATCTGGCGCAGCTCCTCCTCGTAACTAGTATATTCCATACGAAGAGGGGGGCCACCACCCATTCTTCTGGTTGACCTCCTTTCCGCGGCCATTTTTTCCTTGAGTCTCCTTTTGATGTCAGAGAATATTTTGCGGCAGTGAGCTACTGTCCGCTTTAGTGGCCCCACCGCATTCACTGCATCACACACTCTAGCCCACAATTGGTGGCGCCGCCTTAGCAGAGTCCGGGCTGCCAGATTTCCTAATATCACCTTATAGCAGGGAACTATGTGGTGCACCAGGACACAATTTTCGTCGTGGGAGAAACGCACATTCCTCCCTGTCTTGGTCTTCCTGCCCTGTCCTGTCTCCTCAACCTCTTCCTCTCCCTCCTCTGCCCCCTCAACCTCCATCTCCCTCTCCTCAGCTTCTGCTCCCCTCCTCTCTCTGGACATATTCACAAATAAATGGGAAACACACAAAACACAGAAAGACTTACAAACACAAAGGACAAACTACACTAACTACAGACACACTCTCAACACAGTCACACACAAGTAACACAGACAAAGGACAAGTCAAATACAAAAAATACAAGACAGAAAATAAATGAAAAAATAAATGTACAAAACAGAAAAATACCACAGGACTACTCACACTTCAAACAGAATTCGCAACACCAAACCACCAAACTCCAACTCAATCCAACTCTCACCAAACCACAATCCTCCAAACTCCTCTCACAAAACTCCTCAAAACCCTATCAAAGAAAAAGTGGCAGGCCAGTGCTTTATATAGGGCTTGTGATTTAAAATCTCCTGACTTTGAAAATAGCCAATAGTAACAGGCCAGGAGACAGATGTAATTTTCAAAAAAGCGCCATGGTCAAATCAAAGCCGCCGGTGGCTTTGAGCATTACAACCCGCCGTGACATCGCCGGCGGCTTCAAATTGAAGATGAAATGCGCCCATTAGTAAATCCGGCTGTTTGCAATGCAAACCCGCCGGAAAACCGAGGCGATGCATGGCGGCTTCAAGCCGCCACGCATCCCGCCTGTTAGTAAATCTAGCCCTTAAAGTTTGTTAGTTGCAAAAAAAGGATAAACAATTTGCATGTGATTAATTGTTCTGATCCTATTAGCAGACACTTATATGATGGTGATGTTTTCTTTTGCTATATATTTGTGCCAGATAGCTTGGTGTGCAGATGGGTGGCTGGGTTGCTGTTTTTCCAATGAAAACAAGCAGTCTAATTTTGGTGGATTTAACCTGATATTTCTACATTTACAATAAACATAAATATATGTATTTGCTTACTAGGTTAGAGTAAAGACACTGGGAATATCTGGTCCAGCTATATCCACTTTCTACTGGCTGGCCATGCAGGGATGCCTTACTATACCAGGGAAATATAACCAGTACCATTTAGAGGCTCAAACAAGACAGTTATCAAATACAATAGTACTATTATTACACAATCTACCAGAATAAAAATACACTTTTCCAGGCAAGTTAAACCCACACCCTGAACCTTACCTCTCCGCTGCTGAGAATTCCGACAAGCTTCATACCTACAAAAAAAATCTGATTGCATAAAAAACAAATGCAATAAAAATAGACTTACCTGAAAACGGAATCTCCAGATGTCCGATGGCACCGGCATGCTGACAGCAGCTGATTCTGAAGACACAGCTCTCCGACAGTTCAGTTTGACGTCAGCGCGACTTAGATCAATGATAATTTAAAGCTGCAGTGTTTGGATCCCGCAGGTTAAGTGTTTAAACATCTGGAGCTTCGGTTTTCAGGTAAGTCTGTTTTTGACAGGTGACAGCGGTCATCTTTGCTCCTGGATCTTTGAGTCCTGGCCACTTGGCACGATTTTCTACCCCTCTACCAGTATGGTAAAAATCTTATATAAAGTCTTCCTGCTCCAGCAGGCCCACCAAGCTATCATTCTCACAGGTTGATGCACTGAGGAACAAGCACTAGTCCAACAGAAGCCAAAAACTGCAATGCAAGGGCTCTCCAACACAACAACCTCTGCACTCTGTCCTAGGTCTGGGTCCTTCTTTTTAAAGATAGTTAGATTTCCTGTGAGAACTGGGGATGTTGTATCTATTGGGGAACACGGGATGTATGGCTGTGATACAAAGAGAGGTTCTCCCACCGGAACACACTGTGGTGTTTGCCACTGTAGGCAAAATGCTAAGGGTACAACTGAGTACACAAAGTGTGGAGGTTTGGTAATGTGCAACAGAGTACATAGAGCTTGCAGGCAACACACAACACTGCCTACAAGATAAACTAGACTTAGTTTCCACAATATGTCCCAAAGTATACAGAGCATACAAATAAATATATAGGTTTGAGTTAACATGAGTATATAGATTTCAACATTGTAGCAACATTATGGAAATATCATACATAATTACAAAGCACACCACAGTTCATTACATGTACATTATAAACACAGGGTGAAGTTGCCCCCAAATGATGGGAAATGGGCAGCACGTTGGCTTAGTGGTTGGCACTTCTGCCTCACAGCGCTGGGTCATGAGTTTGATTCCTGACCATGTCCTTATCTGTGTGGAGTTTGTACGTTCTCCCCATATTTATGTGGTTTTCCTCCAAGTGCTCTGGTTTCCTCCCACACTACAAAAACATACTATTAGGTTAATTGTCTGCTATTAAATTGACCTTAGTATCTCTGTGTAGTTCATCTTGATCATTTTGTAGACATCTGTGGGCAAGCAGAGAGCCAGTTACAGTTGGAGGGGTGCCATCTCCCTTACACTACTGGGGAACTTTCTGCAGTAGGTCAACACCTGTCCAGCTTCACATTGCTGGTAATATTATTTGCATTCTAGCTTCCTGGGTCTTTAGTTTCTGCTCTACTTGGTTCATGGCTCCTGATCCTTGGCTCTACATTACATAGACATCTGTCTCCTGATACCTAGGATCTGCATTATGGTGATCTCTGTCTCCTGATCCCTGGCTCTGCTCTCAAGAATCTGGCTTCTGATTACAGTGTCTTCTGGCATAGACTACCCGGCTTGGTTTAAGAACTTATCCTCCATCTGCAACACTCTATTCACAAGTAGTTCTATTGCATTAATATAATAGAGTACTTGCTCTCATTTATTTCATCCTCATTGAGTGGCTCTGGGTCCATCTCAGTAGTTCCACTGTTCATTCTGAGTGCTCAACTGTTTGTGTTTTTTGGACAGTGTTACAATCAGCCTGTCAGCATTCCTGCCTCAAGTGAACATAATTTATACCAGAGACTGTTTACTATGGTGACTGTCTAGCCAGACATTTTCTTCTACACTATGTATCTCCATATTTCCTGCATATTATTTTGCCATTTCAGTACTGTGACTCTGTTGTCCGCTGCTGAGTTTCAATAAACCGTCGTTGTATATTCCTAACATGACCCATTTAAACATGCATTTACTCAATCACATGTTTACACTTGGGGTGCACATCATGTACACAGGCGCACACACTGCACCTATCAGAACAAATCCTGTTCATGTACAGTGGATATTTAAGGATGTCAGTTCAATTTATCTGTGCTTGGTGATTGCAGTTATCTGTCTCCCTGGCATGTTCTGCTCCTGTTCATTGACCCTGACTCCTTGTCCTGATTCCCTGCTTCCAGTGTGTGGATTTGAGACCAATTTACAAACACAATCATAAAATTCATTGATCCAGTTAAAATACCATTTTCTACAAGAATTCCTTCTCCAGTTAGGTTCCTCAGCCTCAGAGCTACCTTTCCCTCTCTCATTCTCTCTTATTCTCTCGCCTGCTCTCATGTGTAACTAATGTGAGTTGAAGCTAAAGATTCTGTTTGTCAGAATTGCTTTTAATGTTTAAATTAACACTTAATTTGTAAAGTGTCTAAAAATATATTTATTAGTTAGAGACCTAGGGCCTGATGCAGAGTTGAATGTACACTTGTTTGTGCACCATAAATGCGTGATTTTTGCCCACAAAAATACTGATAAGTGCCTTTGCCTATGCAGAGCTGCACACATCCATAATCGTGTCTGAAGAGTTGTGATGGGGGAAGGAATGGGCGTTTTAACATAGGCAGACTTTTACTTTTACAGCAATATATTGTGCACCAGCCTAGGGGCTGCTACAAATACACGCTGATGATGACGATCACCAGCACTAATTAACCATTTTTGATTGACTGATTGCAAATTCACCTCTGAGTCTGCTGTGTGGTTTCTTCATTGATCATGCATATACTGTAAAACTTAGTGTGTGTATTTAAAAAAAAAAAAATACTTTCATTCCTACACAAAGTTTTATCTGCTGTGTAATTAGTAATGTATGGTTTGATCATCTGAACTAACTTACTGCAACATTCATTTGAATGAACAAATACTTTTGAAAGTCTGGGGACATTGAAAGACAAATTAAAAGCATTGGGTTTTTTTTGGTTGCCATCATTATTACTGTCCTGTACAACACAAATGTAATTAAAGTTTGAAGACCCAACCCCTAATGGTGTGGAGTGCTTGCTGCAGATTTTGCCCTTTCAAACAACCACTAAAAATATCTAACTAATAAGTCATATGACTTAGATTTAGTTTCTAATATCTTAAATAATCAATCTGTGTAAATTTTTTTAGATCCAACCATTATCTGTGTCACATACCACCGAACGGTTTGCTCCCTGCACCAATCAAGCTCCTAGTTGTGTGCCTGGCCCTCTGTCCCACCTACAGTGACAGTCATTCATTCATGTCTGCCTATGTCAGCAGGTTCATGATGTTGCTCAGTTCACAGCACTTTCTGAGCAATAGATTGTTTTGGCTATTGTTTGCTCATCTGAATTGCTGCTGAGATCCTCGGCTTCTGACCTGGTTTGTCTTCTGACAATCTCTGTTTACTCAGTTTCTGATATCGAGCCTATGTTGTCAGTCTTGACATTTGGCCTGCCTTTAACCAATGGGCCCACTCACACAGTGTGTGATCAGATGGAAAATTATTGCTTTAATTATATTTATATCTTGTAATCCTATAATTAAACAATATATTACTTAAAATCCCATCACCAGTCCTTGTAGTCTGTAAACAGTCCTTTTTAAGAGTGTTTTAATGACAGTACATATAGAAAACTGACACAAGCAGCACAACTCCTTTCAAAATACCATTTTTGGTTGATACATGCTGTACCAGAGGCCTCTTGCTATACCCTAGTAGTCATATCGTGAAAAGAAGAGCAGCCTCCAGTCAGTGTATGTAAAAAGTTATTTTATTCACCACAGGTATATAAAGAGTCTATGCTTCAGCTCAATCAGGACCTTCATCGAGCCATATTTTGAGTGCACAAAACTCCCTTTATATAACCCCTGAAATGGCCACAACAGGAACATAAATTACCATTGATACTTGTGTTCTCTTCCGGATGGAGAGACAGGTGCAGGCACAGATGGGATGAATATGGTAACAGTGTATTACTATAATTGTAACACAATTAGACGTGGATGCATCCTGAGATATGCATGTTAGGAGGCTTGCGGGTACAAGGGGAATGGGGCAAAGACACACAATGATGATGATGACTAACAGCAGCACTATCCAGCCTCTTCTGATTGGCAGGTTGAGTATTGACCCCATAAGATCTCCTTTAATTATTAGTGTGGGGACCAGCAATTTGCATTACTTAATTGACATTTCCATTTGAATTAGTGAGGGAAAGCAAATTCCCATTTGATTAATTAAAGGGAAAACAACAAATAAATTGTATTTAATTACAATTTATATTGAAAATGCTACTTATTAATAGCTGTCTAGACACTATCCTATTTTGTACATGACACTTCATTACATTATTATATTGGTCCTGATTCATGCTCAGATGCAACTTGCAACTCGCCATGTGCATTCTAAAAAAAGAGCACAGAACTTGTGCGTAGTCCCAAGTATATTCAAATCCAAATACATCTTAAAATACGTTACTATTTGAATCTGGATGTAAGTACATTCTGCCTAAACTTTGCTTGCCGTATGTAGACCAACAGAACAGTCTGCAGTATATGCACAATTCAGAACATATTAAGTACAAGTTAACCTGTGCATGATACTCATGCATTCTAGTCAAATCAAGCTACTTAAGGTCTTAAAAAGGTTCTTGTCATGCATTTGGGGCTAGCCCAGGCCTCCTCAGGGGAAGAGCGTTACTTCCCGATGCAAGCGCCCTTTTTTAACGTGGTTTTGTCCACATGTCACCACCTCATCATTTTTCTCCATCACCTCATCCTTCATCTTTATCGCCACATCTATCCAGATGTCTATCCAGACACAGGGATCTCTCTCAGTGGTCCTGAGTATCACACTCCTCTCGCTCTGTCACCCCCGGCAACCACCAACCACTCCCAACTGTCACCCCCGGCAACCACCAACCACTCCCAACTGTCACCCCTGGCAACCACCAACCACTCCCAACTGTCACTTCTCCTTCAAGAAATATATATATATTTTTTTAAAATCTTTATAAACACTTTTAACAATTAACAAATTAAATTAACAAATTAAAAACATTTTAGTATACCAAATTTCAGCCCTTTCTGAGTTTTTTTCCCACACACACTAAGAATTTAGTAGGTCAGTGTATAACTCCGCCCAGCAGGTGGCGCTGCAGCTTGTTTTTTTTTTTCAACACACAGACACACGCCACTAGGCTTTTATATTATAGAAAATAGGAATGATAAAATCCATGGTGTTAAATGATAACTTTTGTTAAATTAAAACAGCAATCCCACATAGATTTTGTTTCTTTAAATTGCAAGTTAAATACCTTTTAAGCATATATCTAAGTAGTAATTTTTCTTAACTGTTCTTCTACGAATCATTATCTAATTTTCAAAATGGTATGGCTGTCACAGACTCTTAACAGGCCTGATTCATTAAGGCAAAACAAACTTTAATTGCTTTTTTTTGAACCACATGCAATTCGGGCAAACGTACGTCTGTATTCGACAAGGAGCAGATCTGAAGTAATGTCTCTGGTTGAATACGGGTCTAGGTGCACTCTGCTCTGACAGACAAGACACTGCAGGATACTTACAATACATATGAAGACTATAAAGTCTCAGCAGAACGCACAGAAAAGAAAATATTTTGTTATTGTCACCTGTTAATAACATAGGGCCTGATTCATTAAGGAAAGTACTCATTTTTATACTAAAGTTTTCTCCTGGACAAAACCATGTTACAATGCAAGGGGTGCATATTAGTTAATTATTTTGCACATAAGGAAAATACTGCCTTTTTTTCCTAGATCAACTTTAAGTTTCAATGTACAAATAAGCATTCAGGTATTTGTGTGCTGCATGAAAAAAAAGGCAGTATTTTCCTTATGTGCAAAATAATAAACTAATTTGCACCCTTTGCATTGCAACATGGTTTTGTCCAGAAAACATATGTAAGAAAACGTACTCAATTTCTTGCCTAAGTTTCTTAATGAATCGGGCCCATAGTCCATAATGAAAAAATATTAAAAAAACAATTTATTTTTTTTAATTTTTTTTCAGGAAATACATTTGTCAGAATGCTATAAATGTCTACTGTACATGAAATGCATTTTTACAGTTGCTCTTTATTGCAAACACTTGTTCTATCATGCATAAGGCCCCATCATCACTATCACTTAGCATTCACACGCGCCCTGTAGCTGGTGAAAATTATACGACTGAAAAACACGTATTAGAGAGGGCTAAAGCTTTCTTTGGACGCTGCTTCATGCGCTCGATCTTGTCACATGTTTACTGTACATTGCCTATGTGCATACATTCCTTCCCCTCCCCGTTCCATCCTTCCAATCGTAAGCAGTCGGAAGTGTCATTTACCCTTGAACATGAATTGCGTCGGTGTATGTTTTTGCTTCACACATGTGCAGAGTGAAAAAACTTAAAATACACCACTTATGTTACTTAATAAGTCAGGCCAACAATGTTAAAAATAACTGTAACCAGGCTGGCTTATACTGAGCAGAAAAGTGCTGTGGTTACTATGAAAATGCAGGTCGAAGCAGAGGTCAGCCCTGCCAGAGAGTTTAGGAGTAGAGGAGAGAGACAGCAAGGAGAGAGCAGAGAAGAAGAGGTGCTAGCAGTCAGAGACGTGTGACAGCAACAGGGGAGGGGTGTGAGGAAAGGAGAGTCTACTGGAACGACCGACTGTACAAAGGAAGAGAGGGATACCCAAGCTATGAAAAGAGAAGCTGGGTGTAGCTTTGCACAGAAAGGTCTTGTAGCCGGATTCCTGGCAGAAAAATCAGCTGTAAAGCAGCCTGAGGGAGATTCCGGAGCAAAGCGAGCCTACGTGCATAGAGGGAGGCGCCCCCTATATTAGCAAATTGCATGTGAGCAGAGAGGGGCAGCTAGCAAGATCAGGTTTGCAGCTAGTCCACGACCCAACAGTGGCTAAAACCCTCATCTTCATTCAAAGGGAGAGAGATAAGTAAAACACACCAAACACTGTGACACTATTAATGCTGCACATATATCAGTGATTGTGTTCCCTGTCCGAGATATAGACATTACAAGAATCAGAGATATAATGAAATTTTCCAACATATCGACAAGTGCACCAATGTTAACTAGTTAACCTTACAAACTATTGACTATTGGCAGGACTGTGATTATTGTATTAAATCACTGTTGATTTATATATTCACACTGGGTGTGAGTGCATTGTGGGAGAGTTTGAGCTCTAGTGAATGTATGTGTGGCAGCCATCTTGTTGTTTTGTTATAACTGTACTGTTGGCTTTGATTGTTATTTTACCCGCTGTCCCATTGATCCAATCCAGAATCTCTCAATATTTAAACACAGAGCATTAAGCTACCTAGCAATTGATCCAATCATCCCTTTACATAATGTCCTTGAGAAGTGTCCCCTTAAGAAATAACAATATAGGAATCTTGATTGGTGGAGATAGGTCACATATTTTATTAATATCAACCAATTTAAGTGGTGGTGAAGCAAAAAAGGCATGTCCAATCAGCAACCAGCCATTCCTCATACTAGTCGCCCCTAGACACTTCTAGGCCATAAAAAACCATTCTCCTTTGTTTGGCTCAGTAGTGTGGATGATTGTCATAAACATCCCTGAGGTGAAGTGTTCCTAACATTGAGCCTCCCTTTTATGGGAGATGCTTCACTGTTATACAAATGTGTTCTTTATGGCTGTTGATTGGCATGCTTTCCTGCCACCTAAGACCCTTCTGAAGCAAAAATAATAGTTAAACATACAATTCATAAACTACAAACCACTCTATGTACGCCTAGTTGCCATAGTGAAAGAACGTTTGTGAAATAAAGACATGTACCTCTTGTGACATCTTATAGAAATGGGTTCTCATGACAATGATCCGTGGAAGTGGACATACAAAGTTTTGAACACAGATTTTTTTTTGCTTTAGATTCTATCTTTTCATTTGGGAAGCTGAACAGTAGTAGTCAATTGTGTATGTAACTATGTAAATTAGGAATTCTTTATAAAGGTTACACCCACCTTAGAGAGCGAATGTTTCATTGGTCAACCTCATTTTAATATCACCAGTATTCTGTTTCTCCCCATCCACCTTGACAAAGACCAGAATTGTTGTTGAAATGCATTGGGTGGATCTGGGTTTGAGCACGGCACTGAGGTTGCCATTTCCATCTATAGGCAGTGTGTAGCTAAAGGGCATCCCGGGAACCTTTTTAAACATTTTGGTTATGCTTACACATTACTTATTTCCAGTAATAAGGATTGCAATCACTGGTTAGGATTTTCGTGTATAGGATGTTATAAGTGTTTTTTTTTTACATTGTGTTATTAAATTAATTTAAATTGCATTTTTAGCAAGGATAATGTGATATCTTTGTTTTCATTTTGATTCACATATATGTACAATAACGATTCCCATCCTGAGAAGTGAATATCTGATTTGGAGTTTCCAGAAATCAGTTTTAAAGACTTCCCACAATAATTGTAGAGTGTAAGTGCATTTTTGAAGGAAGGCATTTTCGGTGAACTGTAACTATCTCTGTCTCTTCAGAATTTGCATCTGAAGAATTTTCCTGGAAGTTTTTAAGGATATTCACCACTTGGATATATTATTTTTTAGCAATTGTGGGGTGAAGATTTTGTGTAACTACTATACTATTGCATTATTATCTGTTTACTTTTAGCTATTACCAACTGTTGATATAATTGACTGATAAGAAGCAAGAAAATAGTTAAGGAAACTCAGGTTGCATACGTCGAATTACTTAAGTATCCTCATCTTCTTACTATGTTGTGTCAGTATGTATGTTTATTGAAATTTGGTGGCATTTCATTTACTTTTTTTAGCTGCAGTCACTGAAGCATGGGTTAGTTTTATCATTTATATTGTGACTAAAGATATTGTGGTCCACCTCACCTGCTGACCTTACAATTCTTATTTTATATTACATTCATAATCTTTAGTTGTTTTGTTGTTTTTTACATTGAAATATTTATATTATAGATATTATAGGTAGCATAACACTGTAAGCTATCAGATACTATAGGTATGGAAAATGCATCATAAGTATGGCTCCTAGGAGTATTCTGAGACAACTTTAAGAAGCTGCCCCTGACAACACAAGTATGCAGTATATTTTTATTTTTAAACAATTTAAATCCCGACCCTCAACTCATATCGAAGACCCTTAGAAAATACTGCAGTAGAGGTTATTAGAGATGTGCACTGACCCCTGTGTTTTGCTTTTGGATGTGGTTTTGGTTATAAAACATTGTGTTTTGGTTTTGTTACAGGTTTTTCCTAAAAACATAAAAGTTTTTGGTTTGGATCTGGATTTATTTAAAACTGTGAAAAGTAGCTAACATTATGTGATTTTGAGCTGTTTTTGCTCCAATATTACTATTTATAGCATTGACATTCATTTACGGTCATTTACAGTCTATTTTCTAATGATCCCTTCACAACTGTCTCACATTATAAGTCGACATTTCGGTCCTACATTAAGTTTCAGTAGTGGGTCTGTACAGTCAGTGCTGTTTTACCTGATATCTGTGCCGCCTGTCTGCTCACTGCTCGTATCCACTGACTATATGAAATAGAACCAGTGGATATGAGCAGCGAACAGACAGCCAGCATCGATATTCGGTCAAACCGCACTGACTACACAGACAAGCTACTGAAACGGAAGGTAGTTGTTTAGGCTTTGCTATTCTACATAATTGGATCAAGATTTACCCTCATGTTTTGTCATAACAGAGGGAACATATGATTTATTGATTGTATAAACTAATGCAGCAGACCACATTAGCAGGAGTTGCCATACCAGATTGTGACTCGATTTCACTTACCGTTACATACATTACTGCATTAATTTTGTCTAGGAGTAATTGCTTTATTGTGTAATTAGTGGTTATTTATGTTCTTGCAAGTAAATGAATTATACATTGTCTAACATTCATATTTGAACCGTATGTTGAGCGCCAAAGAATCATTTTATATCTATCCAAAATCGGAAGTTCACAAATAGGTTTTCACTATAACAACCGAACACAGCAAATCCTAGAGGAGCCACTGACTTTGGGGCGAGCCTGGTGTCCTGGTTCCGCTACATAGACAATATTTTGTTTGTTTGAAGGGGTTCAGAAGGCGATCTAGAATCCTTTTGTCAGCACTTGAATTCGAATATTTATGGGATTGAACTCACCTTCACAAGGAGCAGACAGAGTGTGGATTTTCTAGATATCACAGTGTATGTAGAGGAGAATAGTCTTCAAACTAGAACATTCCACAAACCTACTGACACGATTAGCTATATAGATGCTAATAGTAATCATCATAGCAATTGGCTAAAAAGTGTGCCCCTTGGGCAAATGAAGAGAGAGTGAAGCGCAATTGTACTGAAGACAAAGTACTAAATGAACAAGTGAAGGATTTGAAAAAGGCTTTTATTAGCATGGGGTATTCTATGGAGATGCTAGACAATGCAGAAAAACAACGTAGTGAATGCAATAGGGAAGACCTCTTGGTCAAGAAATGTAGGGATTCAAATAGCTCCAAAAAGAATATAGAGTGGGCTTTCCTTTCGAGATATAGTAGTGATTTCTCTAAAATAGAAAAGATATTTGTTAAACATTGGGGAATCCTTAAATTCCAGACAGACCCCAGTTCATATACAGGAAAGCTCCTAATTTAAAGGATAAACTTGTACGCAGTGATCTTCCAGAACCCATTAGTCAGGACGCAAGGATTTCACAGATGCGGTCTGTGTGCGGCTTGTAAGATGTGCAAGAGTATGTGTGGCAAGTTTACCAGTGTAAGATTAAATGGCAAAGAACACTGTATTAAACAATTTATAACATGCCACACGAAGAATGTGATCTATGCAATTAAATGTACTTGTAGTAAGGTATATGTGGGGAGAACGACCAGACCTCTTAAAGTTTGTTTAAGGGAACATCTATACAACATAAAAAAAGGTCTTGAGACCCATTCCCTTTCTAATCATTTTAAGCAGACACATTCTTGCTTGGGGGAACACATTAAGGGTTTTTGGGGCTTAAATAAGATTGAAGAGAATTGGAAGAATAGGGACATTGTTACTCTATTGGCCAAATTAGAGATGAAGTATATATATGACATAGAGACACTTGTCCCTAGAGGTCTCAATGCCGAATTCAAGCTCAAATGGTTTTTATGATGTATCTGTGCTTATGACTGCTGATCCGGGTATATTTTAGGGTCTATTTGAATCACGATGGTGGTTTTAGTATATGTATTTTGATTGTGACCGGGTTACCATCATCGTTTTTTGTGTGCTTTTCTGGGACTTCGGAATATAATCATTCATTGCTAATGGTGCTAATTATTCTTTTCTTTACCTACATATGGAGCTATTCCCGTCCTCCGTGGGATCAACTGTAAGAGGATTGTTATGATCTACGTCCTATAGACAGTTGGATATTTGTATTAGTTAGTGAGCTCTGTAAAATGTGTTTTAATTATAATTGCACCAACCTACTATGCGATGAGGATATGATTATATAGTCGAGTGTATATTTGAGGAAGTAGAAATATTCTTGTTTTTATGTTTAGCGATTTGTCTTAATATGTCTAATGAATATCATTATGAGATTCTACATCATACCTTCTTTTTAAAAAAGAAAGAGTCATTCTTGTTTAATGAGGTCCATGAGATAAGAATTAATATGTATATGTCCATTGTTTAGATAGTATACATCTGTATTAGATAGTGCTACACATTCCTAAGTGACTCTTTAATTGCCATAACCTCGATATGGACTGCGGACTTCCGCATGAAGTCCCTTACCAAGCCTCGATTTGAGAAAGGGGGCGGAGACTACACATCAGACGGAAGAATATAAAGGACACCTAATTGAATTCAACATTACACCTTGATAAAGACTTCAGTTTGAAGTTGAAATGCGTTGGTTTTATGCAGAGGACTTGTCGGGGAGATTGACAGCAGCGGGAGTTGTGAAGTCCGTGAGAGGGGCTTCCATTTGTGAATACTGTTTGACACGCTGTTTGACATCTGCTTTCCGGTAAAGTTCCTCTATTTTATTGTTGAGATTGATTTTATTAAAGGGTAAAACACCAGATCGCTTTTTCTTTTATATGCATCCTCATGCTTGATGACGTGGGAAGCGGAGTTGAGACGGACAAATAGATTGGGATTTTTGTGTGTATCGAGTCCGGTGGCCATTCTGGGAGTTTACTGTTGAGCGCATATTGGAGTTACATCTCGTAAGTTTAAACCCCTAGGGGGCGATAGGACGGTGTCAATGGTGTTTGGATGGTGGATCCTTATATTATTACACACTTATCCCATACTGATCCCCATATGCTCTACACTGTAATACACTATGTGAGGTTGTATTTTTCCATATAGAGATTTCTACAACTGAATACCGTCTATGTTTTGTGGAAAAATATCAAGTGCAAAGCAAGGAAGCGCTTCATGTATGTAACACACTGTATTTTTGATATTTGAACCGTATGTTGAGCGCCAAAGAATCATTTTATATCTATCCAAAATCGGAAGTTCATAAATAGGTTTTCACTATAACAACCGAACACAGCAAATCCTAGGGGAGCCACTGGGTCACCTGCCTAGCAGGTGTGTATTCCCCATGAGCATCTAATACATGTACCAAGGAGGTGCGATAACGCACCTCCAATATAAAATGCACACACCTGCGGTATGCGTTCCAGCTTGAACTCAGTAACCGGAAGTGCCTTTATGCACTTCCTGTATAACTAGCGTTTTGTTCCCATATTTTCCTGGAAATTACGTTTTGCCTCGTTTTCAGATCCGATTCTGGCGTGAAGAATCAATTCGTATTTTGTATCTACTTGGAACCCCGAATCACGGGTCTGTCAGATTTCTCTGAATCTGAACTGTTCATCTCTAGAGATTATTGCTGGTTAACACAGTTTAGTAAAGTTAAAGGCATCCTTTTAGGCTCCTCAGTATAAAATCACTAAACTTCCTGACAGAGTTCGAGGAAAAGGCAGAGTTGAGAGAATGGTCTCACACTGCTCTGTGTCTGCTATCAGTTTCCGCAGGTGCACACTGTCTCCTATAAACTTCAGTGTTACAATTTTACAAATAAACTTGACAAAAGGTAGAAACTAAATACAACCAAAAGCAAATAGACCAGCGCAAAAAAAATTCAGTTATTCATCGTTCAATGGATACGTTATTTGCCAGCCATTACTTTGAGGTGGTGCTAAGTTCTGAAGGACGTTCTGAAAATATCACCCCTATTTTATTTTAACTATTCTATCTCAAAATTGGAAATGGTGATCTACCCGTTACAAATATATATATATTTCGACATATACCTTTCTGATTTTTTATGATTTTGTATTTTTTACGAGGCTGCAGTTTGCAAAACCACATTTCAAACTGCCAGAATAGGCAGGATTGTTAGGCATGTTCTGATAGGTGAAATAGTTCCAACTGCATGCTGTTTGAGCTCTCTTACCTGTCATAACATACCTGTCCTAACATAAAAAAGAAATTATTAAACTATTTAAAAAAAAACACTCCCTTATATTGCAGTCCAATTTACTCAGTATAAGGCCCAGTCTTATACTGGGGGGATGAAAGCGCAATCTACACTAATAGTGTACTGGAACAAAACTGACTTCCACTGGACCCCTCCTGGTACCCCTAGCCTATGATTACCAGAGTAATAAAGTTAAAATTAGAGATGGTCACTGACCCCCGTGTTTTGGTTTTGGATTTGGTTTTGGATCTGGATTAACGTCGTGTTTTGGTTTTGGTTTTGGTTTTGCAAAACCGCCATTGCGTGTTTTGGTTTTGGTTTTGGTTTTGTTTGGTTTTGTTTTGCTTTTTTTTTTGAAAATCCATGTTTTTGGGCCTAAATTAACCCAATTTAGTGCTCCAACTGTAGAGACAAGTAATCTAATTGTTGAGGTAATAAATCATCCAAAAAAACAGTTTAATTCTTCGTTGGTAGGCCTTCATTTATTCTACACACAAAACAGATTGTCTTCCTCTCCATCTATGCATAGTGGCAATGCAGCCATCGTCTTTGAATGTATATTACACCCTACACTTATTGTTAAATATGTAAAGAAATGGAAAAAGCCAGTTTGGTTTCTGTCTCTCAAGGCCCCCCTCCACTTGTATAAAATACCAAAAAATTCAGCCATTATAGGCTGTACAATATTAATTGACATGGAGAAAGCCAGTTTGGTTTCTGTCTCTCTAGGCCCCCCTCCACTTGTATAAAATACCAAAAAATTCAGCCATTATAGACTGTACAATATTAATTGACATGGAGAAAGCCAGTTTGGTTTCTGTCTCTCTAGGCCCCCCTCCACTTGTATAAAATACCAAAAAATTCAGCCATTATAGACTGTACAATATTAATTGACATGGAGAAAGCCAGTTTTGTTTCTGTCTCTCTAGGCCCCCCTCCACTTGTATAAAATACCCAAAAATTCAGCCATTATAGACTGTACAATATTATGAAAAATGGACAAAGCCAGTTTAGGGTCACTCTGTCTATGACACCCTACCCTTAAGGATAAATTGCCCTAACAGCAGCCTTTCAAGATGGTATGTGATATGGAAATGCCACAAGTCCTTTTCCTCTTTGGGGTAGATTGCACCCTACACTTACATAGTTTTAAAAAGATGTTATCGGCATCATCTTCAGCTTAATCCTCATCCTCATCAGTGTGTACGTCATCATCACAGACTATCAATTCATCGCCGCTTGAATCCGCCATTAGAGAACAGTCAGTGCTTGGATGTCTTGGATGGTGAAGGCCTTCCTCGTGGAAGATGTAGTTCATTTTTATGAACATCATTTTCTCCACATTTTTGGGAAGTAACCTTCTACGGCGATCACTGACTAAGTTCCCTGCTGTGCTGAACACTTGTTCAGAGTACACACTGGAGGGTGGGCAGCTTAGGTATTGCAAAGCAAGTTTGTACATGGGTTTCCAAATGGCCTGCTTTTCTTCCCAGTAAGGAAAGGGACTGTCTGACATTTCCATATCAACTACCTCTTGAAAGTAATCCTCCACCATCCTTTGCATGTTTATACTCGTATTGGATGGAGTTATGGGCAAAGTGACAAAATTTTTTGAAAAATCCTTCAAACCAGCCCAGATGTTAAATTGTTCTGGTCTGCCCCCTGCGTCTTCTTTGCTTCTTTTTTGGAAATTTAATTTTTTACGAGCAGCAGCTTGAGAAAGTGAAGGAGGACACGTCGTCAAGCCGAGGCCCAGTTCAGCGGCCAACTTGCTGAGCAATAGCTCCTTGCAAAGTTCACATCTCGCTCATTTACAAGTAAAGACTCAATGTAGGTTTTAAACCTTGGATCAAGCACAGTGGCCAAAACGTACTGATCCGAGTTCAAGATCTTAATAACTCGAGGATCATTTTGAAGCGAATTAAGTACTTGATTGACAAGGCCAACATACTTTGCTGAATTGCTTGCTTTCAGCTCCTCCTTCATTTTCTCAAGCTGCTTTTCCAATAGTCTAATTAAAGGAATGACTTGGCTCAAACTAGCAGAGTCTGCACTCACCTCACATGTCACAACTTCAAATGGTTTCAGCTCCTTGCACAGCACTGAAAGGATTCCCCACTGTGCAAGAGTGAAATATATCCCCCCTCCTTTCCCAATGTCATGGCTTGTGCAATATGCTTGGATGGCTTTGCGCTGTTCCTCCATTCTCTGAAGCATGTACAGGGTGGAATTCCACCGAGTTACCACCTCTTGCTTAAGTTGGTGGCAGGGCAAGTTAAACTGCTCTTGGAGCTGCTGTAATCTCCTACATGCTGTGGCTGAATGCCTGAAATGGCCCAAAATTTTACGGGCCACCGAAAGCATCTCCTGCACCTCACAGTTATTTTGTAGGAAGCTCTGCACCACCAAGTTGATGGTGTGAGCAAAACAGGGAATATGTTGGAAATCACCCAGCTGTAATGCTCGCACTATATTGTTGGCGTTATCTGAAATGACATACCCTGGGGAGAGTCCGAGTGGTATAAGCCATGCATCAATCACATCTCTCAGTTTGCGTAACAAATTGTCAGCCGTATGCCTGTTAGTGAAGCCGGTGATACAAAGAGTGGTCTACCTGTGACAAATGTTACGTAGTGGTGTACATGCTGCTGCTGTTCCTGCTGGTGAAGGTGAATGACCAACCCAGTGGGCTGTCACAGTCATATAGTCTTTGGTTTGGCCACTTCCACTTGTCCACATATCTGTGGTTAAGTGAACAGTGGGCAGAATGGCATTTTTCAGCGCAATCTCTACATTTTTACACACTTTTTGGTATAGTTGTGTAATAGCTTTATGGGAGAAATGGTGTCGCGATGGAATTCTGTAACGCGGACACAAAACCTCAATTAACTGTGAAAAACCAGCTGCGTTTATTGTGGAGATTGGACGCAGATCTAACACTAACATTGCAGCCATGGCGTCTGTGATTCGCTTGGCGACTGGGTGACTGCTGTCATATTTTCTTCCCCTCGCAAATGATTGTTTCACAGTTAATTGCTGAAATGTAGGACTGCTCATTTTATTAACCTGCCTCTGGGATGACGATTCACCCCCAGCAGCAGCAACAGCAGCAGCAGGACTAACGCTTTCTTCAGAGGAATCAATAATAGTGCCGGAGTCATCCAGCCTTAAGTGGGATGCCGGGCTAACTCCGAGCGCTATTGATGAGGATAGTGTGGTGGGTGTATTTTGTAGCCGTCGGTATGTCGGTGAGCGGAGGGTCTTAGCTGATGAGGGAGTGCTTGTATTCTTTTGGGATGAACTTTCAGCTTTTCCCAACACTTTGCTATGAACTCTCGTTAAATGGCGTAACATAGACGAGGTTCCAAGATGGTTAAGGTCCCTCCCTCGACTGACTGTGGCTTGACATACACTACAAATGGCTATACAATTGTTGTCTGGATTTGGGTAGAAATAATTCCACACATAAGAAGTGGATTTTTTTGTTTTATGCCCAGGCATGACAATGGCCTTTTTCTTGTCACGTGCCAGAACTGCTGCCACTGGTGCAGGACTTACACAAACAACCTCATCCTCGTCAACATCCTCATTAGCGCCCTCGTCTCCTACACAAATCTCCCCCTCATCCTCTTCTAATTCCAAAGTGGCATCCTCAATTTGGGTATCACCGGCTACACTCGGGCTATTAAGGCACACATCAGCAGAATGCTCACGATTAGACATCCCACTGTTGGATGGACTCTCCACAGGGATTGTTGTCTTTTGTGAATCAGAGCAAATATTCTCCTGTAATGCCTCACTGTTATCTTGCAGCTCGGCTTTGACGCGTAACAGTAGTTGTGCACCAATTGTAGGCTGGGTAAATTTTTGGGATCTGCCACTAATAGCCAAAGGTGAAGGCCTCATTCTCTCTTTGCCACTGCGTGTGTAGAATGGCATGCTTGCAAAATTTTTTTTATCGTCACTTAACTTTTGCTCAGTTACACTTCTTTTTCGCTTCAATACAGTAAAAAAAAATTTGTTTTTTGTTTTTTTCACTAATTTGAAAATTATTTGGTAGATACTGCTGACAGATATGACTTTTGACAGCCAGAAATATTAATGCACAATTAGGGAGGACACCCCAAAAGCACTGAGGAGTGCTAAAAATTATTTAGTAGATACTGCTGACAGTTATGACTTTTGACAGCCAGAAATATTAATGCACAATTAGGGAGGACACCCCAAAAGCACTGAGGAGTGCTAAAAATTATTTAGTAGATACTGCTGACAGATATGACTTTTGACAACCAGAAATATTAATGCACAATTAGGGAGGACACCCCAAAAGCACTGAGGAGTGCTAAAAATTATTTAGTAGATACTGCTGACAGTTATGACTTTTGACAGCCAGAAATATTAATGCACAATTAGGGAGGACACCCCAAAAGCACTGAGGAGTGTTAAAAATTATTTAGTAGATACTGCTGACAGATATGACTTTTGAGAGCCAGAAATATTAATGCACAATTAGGGAGGACACCCCAAAGCACTGAGGAGTGCTAAAAATTATTTAGCAGATACTGCTTACAGTTATGACTTTTGACAGCCAGAAATATTAATGCACAATTAGGGAGGACACCCCAAAAGCACTGAGGAGTGCTAAAAATTATTTAGTAGATACTGCTGACAGATATGACTTTTGACAGCCAGAAATATTAATGCACAATTAGGGAGGACACCCTAAAAGCACTGAGGAGTGCTTAAAATTATTTAGTAGATACTGCTGACAGATATGACTTTTGACAGCCAGAAATATTAATGCACTATTAGGGAGGACACCCCAAAAGCACTGAGGAGTGCTAAAAATTATTTAGTAGATACTGCTGACAGTTATGACTTTTGACAGCCAGAAATATTTATGCACAATTATGGGGGACACCCCAAAAGCGCTGGGAAGTGCCAAATATTAAGAAAAAATAATAAACCTCTATCCTCCTCTCTGCACTAGCGATTTTGGTTAGAGCAATTGCAAGAACAATATTGTATTCTCTGTCCCTGCTCTAATCAGCCTATGACTACACCCTGCTCTCTCCCTCTGTCAAATGGCGATGGATTGCTGTGGAGGCGTGTATTTATAAAGTTGAAGTATCGCGAGAACCGAGCCCCGAGATCCGACGACGTCATGATGAAGTTCGGCCTCGATTTGGATTCGGAACGGGCGGGAGAGTACTGAGCTGCTCAGCTCGGTACTCGGATACCCAAAGTTCGGGTGGGTTCGGTTCTCGGAGAACCGGACCCGCCCATCTCTAGTTAAAATGTAGTTCATGCACATGTGTCACTACAAGTGTAAGCATGCATTGTTTATATTCACTGCAAATCAGAACCATAAATAAATATATTAAGAGAAATATATTTTTTCCCTACTTGCACCACAATGCACATCACAGTTTTATTTAGGACAGACTAATTCAGGGTGTTTGTGTCCACAGAACAATGCAATCCTTAATGCTAAGTAATAGTCTAATTCCTGGAAACATTGTGAATATTATAAAGCATTGACTTTTACATTGTGTTTTTCTATTTTATTTTGAAAGCTGGACCTGTTTCAAGCACATCCTGAGGGCTAATACGCTGCATTTTAGGATTTGTACTTTATTTTAGTATTTATGCTGGTTGAATGATGTGTCCCTTTCCTATCTATATCCCTTTCCACCCTATGGCTATCTGTACCAATATAGACAGGAGTATTAGGAGCCTTATATGATTAGAGTTGGGGCTGCAATTTGTCATAAATATTTCATCGATCCCATATTACTTGAGGGACTGTATTTCACATATTTGTACAATATCGAATGTCAAAACAAAGGACGAAATGAAGAACAATTGCTCTGCTGTTTATTGGATGGCTCTTACAAACATGTACTACTGATGAGTTTATGTTTCATTTAGAATATTGTCCAATGACCCAGATTGCATTACATACCCCATATACTTCCAGCACTTTTAAAATAGGAGCGTCATTAAAAGAATTCCAAGTATATTTCTGTGTAAAAACGTCCACCAAGGGCTTCCATGTCTAAAAATGTTGCAAATAATATTTATTGGGTTCTGTTTATTAGGAATCCTATAAACTGTTGTGTAAATAGTCACGCTCAGAAATATGTTTTGCAAAATAAAATAATGTAACATATTATCAAGTTCTACATTTAACTAATATGATTGAATAAACCAGGGGCATTTAACCTTTTCTTTTAAGCTGGGAATATAAATGTTAATATGTCATGGTTCTGGGACACCAAGTGCCAATATGCATTGCTTTGGGACGTCATAAGAGAATTCTATATGAGTAATTATATTTGAAGATGTTCTCAAAAATGCCACGTAATTCACAGAGAGTAATCATGTAAAACTGTTAAAGCTTTTTTTTTTTCTAAAGCAAGCAATATCTTAGCAGAAATTTTTTAAATATTTAGTTTATTAAATGGGTGACTAAGGTGGTGAGATGTTAAATTTTTCATGTGACATGTACACTATAAGGAATGCATTTCTGCAGATTGTTCTGCCTCTTCACAAACTTAGGCACACTTCTACATTGTGGAGTCGTCTCCAAAGAGAGGAGAGCAGGCATAATCCTTAATGTGCTCTGGACAGGGGCGGATTGGTAATAGGCCTTTTCAGGAATTTTCCCAGTAATGAGGCCGTCTGATGTTTTGTTTTGTTTTTTTGTAAGTAAAGTGATTTTTCTTTCCGGTGGTACAGGCAGGGATTCTGGCGCAGGGACAGGATGGAGGCTGGCTCTAAACTGATTTGCCCGCGGATCTCCCTCCTTCCTCTTGCTTGGCCTCCTCCAATCTCCGTACAGCCACACATCACATGGAACGTGCAACAAATGACAGGTGCAGTCCCCATGTGTGAGAGGAGCGATGCAGAGAGGAGTCTCCAATAGATCTGGAACAAGATGGGGGGAGGCTGCTATATTCCTATACTATGTGAGGGAATGGGGGTGGAGGGGGGCTGCTATATTCCTATACAATGTGAGAGAATGGGGGGCTGCTATATTCCTATACTATGTGAGGTAATAGGGGGTTCTATATTACTATACTATGTGAGGGAATGGGGGGGATCTATATTCCTATACTATGTGAGGGAATGTGGGGGCTGCTATATTTATATACTATGTGAGGGAATGGTGGGTTCTATATTCCTATACTATGTGAGGGAATGGGGGGGGGGTCTTATAATCCTATACTATGTGAGGGAATGGCGGGTTCTATATTTCTATACTATGTGAGGGAATAGGGGGGGGGTTCTATAATCCTATGCTAGAACACCCTGTTTTTTGGCCGCTTACTGAAGCTGTCACTGGTACTGCCCTTCACACAATTGCAATCAGATTGAAACACTTGGGATTTTTAAAGAAATAAATCTATTTGTTTTTGGGGTGCACTGCTCCAAGTTAAAGAACACCCGGGGCCTGATTCATTAAGGAAAGTAAGGCAAAAAAATTAACAAATTGTCTCCTTAGCAAAAACATGTTACAATGCAAGAGGTGCAAATTAGTTTATTATTTTGTGCATAAGTTAAATACTCTCTGTTTTTTCATGTAGCACACAAATACTTGATAGCTTTATTTGTACACAGAAATTAAAAGTTGATCTAGGACATGCCCTACCCCATCTATAAATCTGGCATAATCACATTTTAAATTTACATCCCCCTCCAATGCAACATGGTTTTGCCAAGATGAAAAATTACTCATGTTTTTTGTTTTGCTCTCATTAATGAATCAGGCTCCCTGTGTTTATGCCAGTTACTTACCCACACTGCACCCATGGGTAATGTTGGGGTGGTCAGCTCGTAAAGGAATGTCAGTGGAAGTGTGTGGGTTATTAATTTAATGGTGAGAGTGGGGATAAATCAGTTGATATACATTAGCTGATCTATTGTTTAAATTACACACCATCAGCCTGTAAAAAGGAAAGTTATATCCTGCAGATTACAAATCTGTACCATGACTTTATAATATATTACAACATATCATGGTTAAATACTCACCCCCCCCCCATGGTAATTTGGATTTCCATCTCGCTCGGGAGCTGTACCTCTATGTCCACAACTGGATCATTGTTGTTGCTTCTTCTCTGGAGGTATGTCATCACCAAGAGACTAAATCCTAAGATACAAATCACAGCTCCTGTTATTTCCAGCGACAGACAGTTGTTGTGTTTTCTCTCTGAGCCAATTTCTTGAATGGTAGTTCTGCATCCAGCTCCCCAGTATCCAACAAAGCAAAGCATCAGTCCACAAATTATAAGTAGGAGTCCCAAGCCAAAACAATGTATGCACTGACGCCTTTGTCCACAGATTAAATAGTCATCTGGGTTGTTTTCTTCTCCTTGAGTCTCCAGCCTGGCTCTAGATCTTGCTAGAAAGATCACAGTAAAGCCAATCACGGCCAGAGCAGGGCCTAACACTTCCTTCGTTCTACTGCAGTTGTTTTTGTTACTGCAGGACCTGAAGGAATAGATGCGAACAGTGTCCCCAGACATAATAACGTCTCTCCAAATATATAAAGTCCGCATATAAGTCTGATTATTCAACTCCCACATGGGAAGCAGAATGACGGCATTCTCTAGGTTCTCTAGGTTCAGCTCTAGACTTACTGACTTACTGCTTCACCTATACTGAGCAGGTGATGCTGTGACAGTTACATTTATACTTACCAGTGTTCTGTGAGGTACCATTGGTATTGTGACATCACGTGAGGTAATCTGTAGGTCATGTGACAAACCTAACACTGAGCTGAAAACATTAAATTGACAGCTATTAAGTGTAAAATATAAACAAATTCAAAATACCTTAATACAGTTTTGAAAAAGACGCAATGTCTGTAGGGGCAAAATAATTATTATATAATATATAAGAATATATCATGTAGGGATATGTGTAAAAATAAACACTTTAACAACTTACTAAATGGACATATGGAAGGATATGTCTGCAGAATTATTAGAGTACAAATAACAATTGTTGTTACTCAAAATGTCATAAACACAGGTATAAGTAATATTCATAGCAGAGGTCAGTTAGAAAAGAGAAGTAAGGTACCAAAATTCACAATCAATGTGAAGTGTCAGTCCAATGTGAAGGCCAATAACAGACAAGTCAAATAAGTGCAAATTCAGGATCCAAAAGAGTAATCAAAGTCCAAGCCAAGGTTCAGGTCAGGCAACAAACAATCAGAGTCAGAAGCAGACAAGGCTACATAATTGAAATCCAAAGGTATCATGGGAATTTTCCCAGTTGGCCAGTGGCCTAATGAGGCCGCCTGATCTTGTTTTTGTGTTTTTTTAAAAAATTAAATTGATTTTTTTGTTCTGTGGCACGGGCAGGGCCTCCCCCGTCCTCTTGTTTGGCCACCTTCAATCTCCATACAGCCACAAATCACATGGGACTTGCACTACATGACAGGTGCCATCCCCATGCGTGAGAGGTGCAAAACAGAGAGGTGTCTCCAATATCGCTGTACAAAGTAAGTATGAGGGGGTCTGCTATATTCCTATATTATGTGAGGGAATCGGGGGCTGCTATTTTCCTATACTATGTGAGGGAACAGGGGGCTTCTATACTCCTATACTATGTGATGGAATGGGAGGGAGTTGCTATATTCCTATACTATATGAGGGAATGGGGGGCTGCTATATTTCTGTACTATGTGATAGAATGGGGGCTGCTATATTCCTATACTATGTGATGGAATGGGGAGGGCTTCTATATTCCTATACTATGTGATGGAATGGGGGGCTGCTATTTTCCTGTACTATGTGAGGGATTTTGGGATTAGGGCTGCTATATTCCTATTCTATGTAAGGGAATGGGGGGCGGCTATATTCCTATACTATGTGATGGAACGGGGGGCTTCTATATTCCTGTACTATGTGAGGGATTTTGGGAGGGGGGCTCCTATATGCCTATACTATGTGAGGGAATAGGGGGGTGTCAGCAATAAGCCCCTCTAGCTACTCCCTGGTTATATGGTATCATATATTCCAACAGACATACAATATATCACCTCTATTTTGTCAGGAAACTGCCCCTGAACCACTTTATCTGTCACAAACCGCCCTCTGCGCATTTGTGACTTGGAAGCTTATTGTAAGGGAACACACAGGATTCCAGCCCAAATCTCACACTCACCTCTTTCTCTAAGGCTACAGATTTCGCTGGTCCCTTTTCCCAACACAGACGCATGCTACACACCTTTTAGCAACTGCCACCAGCTACGTATAAGGCCCGTAGCAAATCTATGACTTAATCACCCGATTGCGCACCCTCTGTGCTCTGGTAGCTAAACATTTAACCCTTCACACACTGGTTTCTAAAGAGTTAATCCAGCCAAGCAATCTGTCTCGTCTAAACAGGCAATGAAGTCGTTTTAGAACAATAAGGACATAACTATTAAATTGTCAAATTTAATATACAAAAAGTACAATGCTTACAGAAAATAAAAAAACAATTAGATAAAGATTTTAAATACAAGTAAAAAATTGCAAACAGATTTAAAAACAAATGAGATGAAAGTACAGAGCATCACTTACATATAATAATCTGTATGCCTGGAGCAGGCATAAAAGATGGACAGTCCTTCAATTAGATTTATCCCCAAGAAGCTGACCATTTGTCCCTTCAAAACACAGGTTTTTAAGCAAAATGAAATGGGACGTTCTTTACAGGGGCATGTTAATGCTAATAGAGGGAAGGGATGTCCCCTGGGTGTCACTATAGTTTTCTCACAAATATTCCCAAAGTTTTGACTTTGGGAAATTCTTCACAAATATATCCCAGAGACATAACTCCCCCTTCAATAAACCGGTCATAATCTCCCGCACATTTAAATACCAAACATGATGTAATTATGACAATGGGGGGCAGGTATATTTCTATAATCTGTGAAGTAATGGTGGGACTACTATATTCCTATACTATGTGAGGTAATGGGGGGGCTTTCATATTCCTATACTATGTGAGGTAATAGAGGGCTGCTATATTCCTATGCTATGTGAGGTAATGAGGGGTTGCTATATTACTATACTATGTGAGGTAATGGTGGGGCTGCTATATTACTATACTATGTACAGATGCTCACTGACCCCCGTGAACTGGTTTTGGTTTTGGATCTGGATTAGTTTCGTGTTTTGGTTTTGGTTTTGGCAAAAACGCCCTCGTGTGCTTTGGTTTTGGTTTTGGTTTTGGATCTGTATTTTTTAGAAAAATTGCTAAAATATGCTAAAATCACCTAATTTTGCTCTTTTTTTGTTCCTACATTATTATTAATCTCAATAACACTAATTTTGAGTAATTTGCAGTCAGTTTTGACCACCTCACAGGTCATAATATTATTTTCATACACTTTCGGACAAATACTGCAGCGTCCTGGCTTGATGCTAAGCGATAGAGCAATGACTCAAACACGGCAGTTCCTAGCACATCACACACATTGGCACACAGCAGTGGCAGAAAAGAAAAGTTGTGCAAGATGGAATTGTCCTTGGATCTTAAAAAGGACAAGTATTTCAGCCACAAAAGTGTCACTCCTTGTGCCTGAAGTACTTGGTTTGTTTGGGCCCCTACAAGACAAGGTAACAATGGGCTTAAGGCACCTAAGGTAACAGTGCCGTTAATAAATTCTACTGTGGCAAGATGTTGTTGTCATCATCCTCAGCCTTATCCTCACCCTCATCAGTGTGTACATTATCCTCACACATTATTAATTCATCACCGCTGGAATCCACCATTACAGAAGTGTCAGTATTTTGATGTAATTGGCGGGAAAGGCCTTCTTCATGGAACTTGAAGTTCATTTTTATGAACATCATCTTTTCCACATTTTGAGGAAGTAACCTCCTACGCTGATCGCTGACAAGGTTCCCAATGTCATGGCATGTGGAGTACTAGGCCTGGCAGAAAAGCCTGCCAGGGCTAGTATTTTCATTTCAGCAATGACAATTAGCAATGGAGCAATGGAGCTCTTCTCTTTGTGTGTAACCTATATAACACTGTACAATTTGACTGCAAAGTCAGAAGAAAAGCCTGCCAGGCCTAGTATTTGTATTTCAGCAATGACAATTAGCAATGGAGCTCTCCACTTTGTGTGTTACCTATATAACACTGTACATTATGGAACTGCAGATTTAGAAGACCAAGCCTGCCCTATTAATTCTATTTCAGTAATGACAATTAGCAATGGAGCAACGGAGCTCTCCTCTTTGTCACATCACAGGTTTTCCTAAATGTTGCTACAATCAAATTCCAGTAGTTCTAAATACTGCACACTGTTTTGTTGATCACACCTGCAGTTGATTTGGTCCCACCCACATTAGGCCACTTTAATAATTTTTTCCAGGGCCACTTTAAGTTCCTAATCCGCCTCTGGCTCTGGGCAAGCCATGAAGGTGCATCAGTAAAAACTAAGCTTTTTGCGTTGCACATCCAGTGCTAGTCATAAGTCAGGTCCACTGTAAGGGATAGTTGCCCACTCTTCATTATAAACAGCTACTGCAAGAATGTTATTAGAATTTTTCTACCACCTACTTTTTTTGTCATGTATTTTTCCTATAGTACTTTCGAATTTTCAATGCTAGATATCTGCTCCAGATATATTCAAGATATCGGAGTTAGTCATTCATCTAGCTCTTTTGATCACAATGATTATACATACCTCCCATAAATCACATGACAGCTTGTCAGTGCCATTGTTATTTAACAATAGACTTTGATATTTTTAGCAACTGCACATCCATCCAAGATAATGCAAAATGATAATAATTTGGAAGTTTCGAGACTAGACTTTCTCTCATTCTGGAATGTAGAAAGAAAACTAATATCATTCTAAATGTCTATTCTTGTTACAAGACAGATACTTGCATCATTAGTAAAAATAAAACATCTGTTATATTATACATTTGAAATACTGTACAATGAGACAAAATTGCTCAAGTGAACAAAAATAAACAATCTAAAGCATAATAAATTAATGTCATGTTAATTGTTCAATAGTTCCCAGAAGAAACACTACACATATAAATTATTTGATCATATAAAGCATAGTGAACAGTCACATTTTTATATTAATTTGACTGGTAGTATTGTAAATAATGGTTTAATTTGGTATATTCCCTGGTACTCAGGGGCGTGCTGGGCTGGGGGGCAAGGGAGCATATGTCCCCCGGGCCGGAGAGTGAAACTGTATTTTGGGCCGCCTGGTGGTCCAGTGGTAATGCGATGGAAACAGCCTTTCCGGTCTGTGCAAAGGCTGTCTCCATCGCATCTCGGTAGCAGCTAAATGCCCCTGAGCTTCACATCGCAGAGTCATGTGACCACAGTGGTCACATGCTACACAGTGTAGGCGGGCTGATGGAGTTCTGTGGTAGTCAGTGTGCAGGAGCTGCAGCATTTCTTTCTGTTTGTGGAGTCACTCGTGTAGAAAAAGGTAAGAGCAAGGGGTACTGTGATGGGGAGCTAGCGGGTGTGAATTGGGGGGGCATGTGCAATTGAAGCTGCAGGGTATAGGGGGATATGTGTGGCTAAAGGTGCTGGGACAGAGGGGGGCATGTGTGGCTAAAGGTGCTGGGGGCAGAGGGGGGCTTGTGTGGCTAAAGGTGCTGGGGGTAGTGGGGAGGCATGTGTGGCTAATGGTGCTTGGGCAGAGGTGGGCATGTGTGGCTAAAGGTGCTGGGGGCAGAGGAGGGCATGTAGCTTAATGTGCTGGGGGCAGAGGTGAGGCATGTGTGGCTAATGGTACTGGGTGCAGAGGGGGGGCATGTGTGGCTAAAGGTGTTGGGGCAGAGGAGGGCATGTATGGCTAAAGGTGCTGGGGGCAGAGGGGAGGCATGTGTGGCTAAAGATGCTGGGGGCAGAGGGGGACATGTGTGGCTAAAGTTGCTAGGGGCAGAGGAGAGGCATGTGTGGCTAAAGGTGCTGAGGGCAGAGGGGGACATGTGTGGCTAAAGGTGTTGGGGCAGAGGAGGGCATGTGTGGCTAAAGGTGCTGAGGGCAGAGGGGGACATGTGTGGCTAAAGGTGCTGAGGGCAGAGGGGGACATGTGTGGCTAAACGTTCCGGGGTCAGAGTGGGGGCATGTGTGTCTAAGGGTGCTGGGGGCAGAGGGGGGGAATGTGTGGCTAAAGGTGCTGGGCAGAGCGGGGCATGTGTGGTTAAAGGTGCTGGGCAGAGGGGAGGGCATGTGCGACTAAAGCATGTATGCAGAAGGGGGAGGCATGTGTGACTAAAGCATGTGGGCTTAAGGGGGCGCCTAATTATAAAACGTGGGTGATATATTGATTTAATTAAGTTTTCTAAATGTCATTTTATTTTTACCAAATAGGGCCTCCAAGGATCCAGACAAATAGCAACTGAGCTAAAGACACCAGCAGCAACAGGTGGTGAAAGCAACAAGAACAGGTAGGAGAGAGCAGGACAGTCTGCCAACTGTCCTGATTCTGGTGGGGCAGACCCGAATTTGGGTGACTTTCTCACTTAGTCAGGATTTGGTCCAATGGCAAGGACAGTTGGGAGATATGTCCCGCTTCACACTGTACTGCTTGTGAAGGCAGAACTGCGTGCATCTAACAGTAATGCACACAGTATTGCCTGTGTAGTTGTCTAAAATGATAACCATGTTACATCATAGAGGCCCCCCTGTCTATAATCGTTAGGGCCTCTAAGAGCCTTAATCCAGCTCTGCACCAGAGTGTCAGATTGAAACCTAGTGCTCTGCTCCTCCTACCAGTAGCACCGCTCATATTATTTGTTTTAGGTTAACCCTACAACAAATAATAACCCTATTAGTATATAGGGCAATGCAAAAACAAGCCTTTTGCTGGCAAAATCTTTTTTAAAGTAAAAGGGCTTGTTCCATTTTGATAAATCAGCCGCTGTGTTCAAAACTGTAATAGAACTTTATTATAAATCTATTGCTATAATATTATATATACCCCATTATAATCAGCCAGGTATGAAAAAAAGTGTGGTAGGAAGAATTAACATATAAAATAAAATGTTATATAAAGTGAGGTTTGTTTTTCGTTACATTATTTGTTTTCATTATTTAAAATTTATCATTTAAAATAATAAAGTATCGCTGGTTTAAGCACCATGAAAATAGCCTCTTTTCATATTGATAAATATATATTGTACCAAAAATCACCCCTTAAGGATGGGCCTCTACTCATGGGCCAGCACTATGGGCTGGCCCCGGGGTTAAAGTCTGCCAGCCCTCCCTTGCTGGTACCCATGGGGAACTGTAGACTGCTCACATTGTTTCCTTGTGTATATGGTTATGGGAATGGTGAGGTAGTGTTCACTCACATAGAGATTGGTAGATAAAAGTGGAGATCATGTTGTTTGAGTGGTATATAGTGCCTAACATATGGATGGTATATACATTCAAATATAGATTAATGATATATTAAAGAGGTTTTTGGATATGCTAAAAATGATGCTGGAAATAATGTGTTTGTGCTTGTCACTGCTGAACAATAATTAGCTTTTGTCAACATGGCAGTATACAAAGAAAAATATGTTTCTAGGCTGCCCATGCCAGTCTAGTTGCTTGTTTTTTATAAATATCATTGTTAATGAGATGAAGGGTGATGAGTGCATTTTTAAGATATGTGTTCACAATACCCTTATGCTTGTCACATGCATGTTTTTCAAACTATTTAACTGTAGGAGACTATGCCATAGGAGAATGACCATCACAACTCTTCTTTTAATTTATCAAGGGGTTATAGGAGATTTATGTTGCTGTAACCTGTTTAACACTGGTCACTGCAGTCCTCATAGACTCTAATTGAACAAGCAGTGAAAAGCTTTGCTTTGCTTTTCCCCGCCAGCCTTAAAAAACTAACGCCATCTTAAGATGTAGTTAGCTTACCTTTTCAATAGAGTCCTATGGCTTTCACTAGAGAAGATGGTGTGTATCCATCATTGGGTCCTCACGTCATGCGCATGCGTAATCTTTGCGGCATATGTGCAGTAGTCACACAGGGATCAGATCCTGCATTTGTCAACAGTGTTAGGCAGTCTGTAAAGAAGTATTTAGCTAGCTTGGAAGAGAGGGTTCGCCAGGGTTTGCCAATGAGCCCTGGCATGGTAAATACAAGCGGCAGTACATTTTGTATTGCCGCCAATGATAAATAGACCCCTATGTCCTCTTGTACTCCTGTTTTGGTTGTCATTATTAGGCATAAAATAGAGGTCTCTGTTGGAATAATGTTATTGTCACTGATGGAAAAGTGAAAAGTAGTGATTGTATTGCAAAAGAGAATTTTGGTGTGCAGTAATTTGCATGACAAACGTTTTAATTTTGCAAAATCTCTTAATTTTAACTATACATTGAGTGTAGCTTTACTTCCATTGGCACATCATTTGTTCACTCATTGGGCATATAGGAACCACACAAACAGATTAAAGCCAATTATTATTATTATTATTATTATTATTATTATAAATTTTTATTTATAAGGCGCCACTAGGTGTCCGTAGCGCTGTACAGGGACAAACGAAATTACAATACGAGGTCAGACAGCACAGTACAGTAAACAATAAGCACAGTAACTCAGTGAGCTCAAAGCACAGCTAGAGGGCGGGGGAGGGGAGAGGGGAAGGTCCCGCATACGGCGGAACCCAAGAGGTAGGGCACGGATGACAGGGAAACCCCCAGAGGGGAGAGGAGGGAGCAAGAGGGGATGGGGGAAGAGGGTCCTCGGGGAGGAGGGCTAGGTAGCTGGAGAGCAGAGTTAAAAGTGGTGAAGACAGGAGGAGAGATGACCCTGCTCAAAGAAGCGTACAATCTAAGGGGTGGGGTAGACTGACAGAGAGACACGGGGGAGGGAGGGAGAGAAGGAGGAATGGAGGATAAGTATAAGGGAAGGGGGATGAAGGGGAAGAGGCAGAAGATAAGGAAGGAAGTTAAGTGGGAGACTAGAAGGCTTTAAGAAAAAGGTGAGTTTTTAGAGCCCATTTGAAACTGGACAGATTAGGGGAAGTTCTGATAGAGGGAGGGTGTGCTTGTTCCAGTGGAGGGGGGCAGCGCGGGCGAAGTCTTGGATACGCGCATGGGAGGAGGTGATCAGGGGGGAAGAGAGGCGACGGTCATTGGCAGATCTGAGAGGGTGGGATGGAGTATGAATAGAGAGGAGGGAGGAGATGTATGGTGCAGTGGAGTTGGCGAGGGCCTTGTATGTAAGAGTGAGAAGCTTGAAGAGGGTTCTACATATATAGGTGCTATGCATTCTATATATATAGCAGAGATGCGCCCTGCCCCCCTGCTTTGGATTTGGATGTGGTTTTGGCTCTTAACATCTTTATGTTTTTTTGTTTTGTTACAGGTTTTACCCCAAAATCATGAAAGGTTTTGGTTTTTGATCTGGATTTAATTATGTGATTTTGAGCTGTTTTTGCTCCTACATTACTGTTTATAGCATTAACATTCATATCCAGACATATATTTTTTAATGATCCCTTCACAATTGTCCAAAGTTTCAAAAATCGTCTGCAGCGATCTGGTTGGATAAAATTAGTGACAGTCATCTTATCATCTTACTCATTGGTGACCAATGACAATGTCATCATCACCCTAATCATCATCATAATCAAAGATAATCAATACGGTTTAATTTGAAAAAAGAAGATACACCAAGTAGGTAACCATTAGGAAGCATGTGTGACACATTGCAGAGGGCCAGCAGCAACACATTGGAAAGGGACAGCAGCAATACACTGGAGAGGGTCTGCAGCTAATACATTGGAGAGGGTCAGCAACACTACAGTGGAGAGGGTAAGTCGCAATACATTGTAGAGGGTCAGTCGCAATACATTGGAGAGAGGGTCAGTCGCAATACATTGGAGAGAGGGTCAGCCGCAATACATTTGAGAGGGTCAACAGAAATACATTAGAGAGGTAGAGCAACAAATACATTGGAGAGGTACAGAAACAAATACATTGGAGAGGTACAGACACAAAAACATTGGAGAGGGACAGCAGTGGCAGTATTAGAACTCATTAGAAAAAATCTGCATTAGTAAACATTATTTTACAGATGATGAGAGAATAAGGGCAGAATGTTAAATGCTCAAGATGTCATTGTCCTTGGGGCCACCCAGTCAGGTGTGATACATACATGTGTTTGACAGTTACAGGATTGACATATGATTGGTGGGCACCCTAATAGACAGGGTTGTAAAGTCAACAATATAATGCTATCAACAGTATTATTAGGACAACAATTGAAATGTAGATAGTACTTATTAGGTTGACCATTCAAATGTAGACGGTATTATATCTGTCCCTGTCTCTAACCCTGTCCCTAACCCTGTCCCTATCTATAACACTGTCGACATTTAAATTGTCCACCTAATCATACTGTCCACCATGTGAATTGGCAACCTAATAATACTCTCCACCATGTGAATTGGTGACCTAATAATACTTTCGACACCTAAATTGTCTACCTAATGTTGTTGTTTTTCTGATTGTCGACCAAATTAATGTCTAGCTGTCAAGTGCATAGCATTTTACAGTTACACAAGATGATAGACCAAGGCCAAAATGTCAAATAGTGCAAGATGGAATGGTCTTTGTGCCCACCCATATGTTAAAAAGGACATGCACATAATTTAACAAACCGAGCACTTCAGAGACAGGGACTGCAACTTTTGTGGTCGAAATGCTTGATTTGTTTTGGCCCCCCACAAAAGAGAACATTTTGGTTGTTGGATGATAAAATCCCTATCTATTCAGTCCAGTTTAACAAATTACTAATGGACATTTGGCTAACGGTGGTTATCTTCCTCTATATTGACAATGTCATCAGCCTCATCACTAATGTCATGATCATCATCATCACACAATATTAATCCATCTCCACTGGAATCTACATATTCTGTTTGTAATTGGCGGCACAAACGGTATTCCTCATACAATTTGTAGTTCATTTTGTTGTTCATGAACACCAGTTTTTCTACATTTTTATGAAATAATCTCCTTCATCGATCACTCACAAAGTTCCTAACTGTGCTAAACACTCTTTCCGAGTACACACTGGAGAGTGGGCAGCTTAAGTACACCATAGCTAATATCCCTCTCCCTGACTCAATGGGAATACATTTATAACAATTAAGCCAAAATGTCTAAATGCACTAACCACTTGGAAATGTTTATGAAGCTTTTATATGGAACTTACTTAACCCCTGCCCGCCTACACAAAATATGGCCTTCGCACTCCAGGTTCTGCTGGTGCGGTTTCGGGGAGGTTGAAGATATCTTCCATGTGTTTTTAGCATGTCCCATAATTCAACCGATTTGGATTGAAGTCTTTCAACTCGCAGCAAAGGTCACGACGGTGAAACTAACCCCATCTCCTCTCATTGCCCTTCTCCAATTATTCCCCAAACAACTACCGCAATACCATAGATATGTGTGGGGTCATATTATGATTGCTGCTAGGGCGGCCATAGCACAGCAGTGGAAGCAATCCTCTCCTCCCTCCCTCGCCAAAATTGTAGCTAAAATTCATTTCAGTTACGAGATGGAGACATATGAGGTTGCCTATTCCATGGCCCCATCCTCACCTATTGTCAAGTGGATCTGCTGGTATGAGTTTGCTACTGATCGTGAAGGGGCCAAGATGCTTGGCTCACCAGTCATGCTGCCCTCTGCTACTCATGACCCTCAGGTGCAGCCTTCCCAAGTCCCTTCATAAGGCATGCAGCAGCTTGTTCCTAGAATATTTACTGTATTTATCTGCCGGATGTTTGCCTGATATATTAATCCTTTTGTACTTATGCCATTTCATATTCTGATTGTATCTTTCTTGTGTTGTGTCTGCTTCCCACTATGTACCTCTTCCTATTCCCTTTTTTCTGTACCCCTACCCTTGTCATTTAAATACCCTTAAAAAATAATTCTGTTAAAAAAAAAAGTACACCATAGCTAGTTTGGCAAGGGGCTCCAAATTGCCCTTTTCCCCTCCTAGAATTCACAGCGACTGTCTGAGATGCTAAGTTCTATTTTATTATCTAAGTAATCCTCCACCATTCTACTAAGACAAGGTGTAAGTCTGACCAGATGTCATAACCTTCCACATTGGTGTGCTGCTGCGTTGCTGACTCATTATCAGTGTGACTCTTAGAAAAGGGAAATTTCTTTCCGGCATTACCATTTTTAGGAGAAGATGAAGTAGGGGACATGTCAGGTGCAAATTGATCCGACAGCGTGGTCAGAAAGAGCTGTTTACATGTGTGAAGATTTGTGTCAGTTGGAAGGAAAGACATTACAAATAACACATAACTCATTACATACATGTATGACGTTATGAAAATAGTCCATACTTGAAATGTCTCATTTATAGCCATAGGACCCCCTTGATGATAATTTACTAGTGAACTCAAGTTCAAGTTGAGAATAAAAATCATTTGGACACAAGCCAAAAGAAGATGATTTTGAAAAATGACAGCACGAATCATAACAATTTATATCCCTTTAATATAAAATGATGTGATATGCAGAAGAGCTTTAATGGGCCTCAAATCCCGTTCCTCTGTTCCATTGCCTACTTTGTCAATGTATATTTATTTATTTATTCAAGTCTATATTGATTCATAGGCCCATTGTCTGGTGTAAAGTTTTTCAAAATCTTGCAATCAATTATTCCTTAAAAATAGTACTATATCCATTATCTTCCATTAACTCTTTTAAAATACATTTAAAATAATGGGACTGACCAGAAACATAAAAAACAAGCAATACAAGTACAATTTATCCATATTTACCATCAGATATCAATTGTAGAAATGTAATCAAGAATATCTCTTAGAGCTTAATGCTAGATGTCATTAAGAAAATATATTCACGTATTAGGATAACATTGTTTAAGTAACATCTTTCATGTTTTCCTTTCTGTGTTAGCGTTTAGTGATGTATATAGTACGGAGAAATATGAAAAATGTCTAAGGTTGTAAATTCGAGTCTTAGATTATATTAATTTCTATAGTTATATTTGATTTAAATATATAGATTTTTACACAGTGATATTTTATATGTCATCGTCAGCACTCTTTCAGCCACACTTTTTAGGACTTGCGCTAAAGTTTGCTTCCTGTCTTCTTCCATCCTCTTTCCTTCCCCTTCCCATTGGGTGTCAGACTGAGATATGAAGGGCCCATTGGGGCAATGCAAAGGTAGGCTCCCAGGAAGAGGCATGGTCAGCCACCAGAAAGGGTATGGCCAATCACCAGAGAGACAAATCCAGCCACTAGAGGGTGTGTGGTCAGTACACAAAATAAAGTTGTTGGGGGTTTTTTGGTACTTGTTAACAATTTGGATGATAGTATTGGCAAGAGATACCCACATTGAACCCAGCTGCTTACCTGATTCAGCTTCTGATTAAATTAGAGAATGGTGGTTGGAGAGGGAGAGCAGCATGTGATATCTGGCAGAAAAGAAGAGCAATATGTCATGCTCGTGGGCCACTGCAGCATGGGGTGACTGGTAGCAGGGAGTGGGAGTGTCGTAGATGGGGTGTCTGGCAACAGGAAGGGGTAAAATTAAAGATTAAAGGGAAGCACCACAATGTACAGCACTCTGGATTGATGACATATAGATATCATGGGGCACACACCACACTGCACAGTAGTCTTGGGGGATGAACATATAGATATAATGGGGAGCACATCACAATGCACAGCAGCCTGGGGGAAATATTGATTTAAGGGGAACAAAGTACAACAGACAGCACCCTAGGGAGAACATATAACTAAAACTGGGAGAAGAAATGTGTTTAATATTACAATCACCACAAACTTGGTCCTAGATATAATGATGGCTCTATTGTCCCTTTGTGTTTCAAAGTTATTCAGTAACTATGGGATTTATTTACATCTAAGCGCACTCACACAATATCTCATACATACACATTTCTCATGCACACTGACTCTCTCCTCTCATACACACACACGAGCTCCATTATACGTACCTCTCCCTGCTATGCGGCCTCCATCTTCCTCCATGGATCTGGTGTAGGTAGGTGGAGTGTCTATGCTTTGTTTGACGGTGTGATCTCACTAAGACAACCCGAGCACAGCAGAAAACTCATCTGTATTAGAGCACTGGTCCAGTGGTAGCTGGTGGCAGGTGGGGTTCGCATATTGGCCCTGAGTGTATGTATTGACTCTTAGACAGCGGAGCCAACCAGAGATTTCACCGGTACCCTGGTGGGCCAGTTCACCACTGTTCCCTCCATTTCCCTTCCATTCCTCTTCTATAATTAGTCCTAGAAACTGGGATGCATATAAGTAACCCCAGAAAGCCTGACTTTTTACAAGAGCAAATTTGCCAATTCCATCTTGCACCGCTTTTCTTTTCTGCCACTGCTGTGTGGCAATGTTTCCTAGATGTGCTAGGAACTGTCGTGTGTTTGTGTCATTGCTTTGTCGCTTAGCATCCAGCCGGGTCGCTGCAGTCTCTATTTGAAAGTGTATGAAAATAATAATGTGACCTGTTATATGGTCAAAATTGACTGCAAGTGACTTGAAATTAGTATTATTGAGGTTAATAATAATGTAGGGGGGGGGGAAGCAAAAATATGTGATTTTAGAAGAAAAAAATAGGGATTCTCTACTTCAACAGAGATGTTTCTTTACATGCTAATATTGGTTGTATTCATAACATAAGGACAAGTGTATTTACATGGAGTTGCTAGGTTGTCCCTCTGTTCACGTGATTTTCATCTGAGTGGTTCCATTTTTGTTCAGTGATCAATTTAATAGCTTGCTATTGCTATAAATACTGGGTGGAGTGATTGTGGATTCATGTTGTTGGAGGAGGTCGGGTGTGGTTAGTGTTGGTCTTGTTTCCCTGGTGTAATCAAGCTGATGTCCCAAGCAATGCACTGAGCAATAAACTCTGGATTCTAGTGATAGTGGATAGATAGTGAAATCTGACATTCACTGCTATTAAAGTTCCTGTATCCTCCTATCCATCTAGCAGTCCAAAGCTTATATTGGCCCAGATTTTATGCATCAATCACCTTCTCTTTCAAGGACTGCTTCAAACAACAATAAAATGCAGTTAACATCAAACCCACTCATCTCCCATGTATTAAGGCTGACATGTAACAATGGGATGATTTTTAAATCACACCCCCACTGGTAAATCCCATTACCCTACAGGGTACCAGCTGCCTGGCAATATAAACATATATTCTCTATATGGATACAAAACACATATGCTTATCAGTATACTCTGCATATTTTGTTATCTCTTCATTGTGACATGCCCATAGTCATGTGGTATAATAGGTTTGCTAGGTTTACTAATATTGGAACTATTAGTGCCTTTTTGTTATATGGTTTTTCAACAATACTAACCAGGGTGCACTTTAACATATCAGACAAGTTTCAATTTGTCAGGCTAAAATATCTTGATTGGCAACTATTAGGGATTTTAAGGCAGCTGCTTAGGGCGCTGGGCTATTGGGGGTACCACTGAAGGCTGGTAGTATTTATGTAGCATGCTGTCACCCCAAAAGAGGAAAACTCTCTGGGTTAAGCGCTCCACACGGAGCGCATGGCTCATAGTTGAAGGAGCGCATCCGGAACACAGCATATATTGGCTACCTCTCCCTAGCTGGCTGCTCATGCTGACAGGCAGCTGTAAAACCTCCAGCCTGCAGGGTGCGCTGTGGGAGAGAAAGCACACAGAGCGGAACTGATGTGATCAATTCCCCTCTGACTAATGATGGAGCAGCAACAGGTAAGTGGGGATGGAGGGAGGGTTTAATATATTTGGGAAATTGATTTTGAAGGGGATAGGCATAATGATTGGGAGTTAATGATGAGGCTAAGGGAGGGAATAATTAATGAGGTTAATGAATATAAAAAGCATTTTTTAATGATGTTGGCGTTAATTAATTATGGAGATTATGAAGTTAATGATGTTGAAGGAGTTGTTATGATGAGGCTAAAGTATTTAATGACTGGCAGGTTGGGTCATTAACTGTGAGGGGGATGATGTGGGAGTTATGCTTATAAAGAAGTTCATTTTTAATTTGGGGTTAATAATTGATGGGGAGGTTAATATTGATAAAGAAGTTATTATGATGATGAGAAATATAATGATGTTGAGGTTAGTGACAGGATGAGGACATTCACTGACAAAGGGGTTAAGGATTATTATTTTTATAGGGATTATTTTTGAGGATTTGGAAGTTACTTATGATGGACCCTTGCTGTGTGCTTGCCCCTCAGATTAAAATTGGCCAGGCAGCACCTGCATGTAATGTGTGGGGAGAGGGTTGGGAGAAGTATTGGAGTAATGTGTTGTGAGAGGAGTGGAGTGGTATTGGGGTAATGTGTGGGGAGAGGGATGGGGCTGTTGCTAGGCTTAGTGTCACAGGTTTTTTTTTTGCTTTGTTTCAAAATCTAACATCTGGTAACTCCTCTTTACGGTTGCCCCTGGGACAGCATTCTGCACCATACATCAGTACACCTGGACTGCAGCCTTACCTGCAAGCCAGGAGAAGGTAAGTTAATATTTTTATTTTAAAAAAGTCAAGTGTGTGAAGATGTTTGTTTTTAGGGGGTGGTGTGGCGGTAGGTTGATTGCTTGCCTAGGGCACCAGAAACCTTTCATCAGCCCTGACTGGCAAGTATATTTTCTATATCATTTTGAGGCATTGTTTTTCTTCTTTCTTTTACATAATAAATGCCAGCCTCGCTGGCAGTTGTTGAAGGGGTGGAGGTACAAGTATTAGCCTCAGGAGTATAATGTTTTTTGCACAAATCTTTGAGCATAGTTTTGAGGATAAGAATATGCCAGTTCACTTCTGCTTATTACACTTTAACTTCCTCCCTTGTACGTACATTCTAATTAGGGATGAGCGCGCTCGGATTTCTGAAATCCGAGCCCACCCGAACGTTGCGGATCCGAGTCGGATCCGAGACAGATCCGGGTATTGGCGCCAAATTCAAAAGTGAAACTGAGGCTCTGACTCATAATCCCGTTGTCGGATCTCGCGATACTCGGATCCTATAAATTCCCCGCTAGTCGCCGCCATCTTCACTCGGGCATTGATCAGGGTAGAGGGAGGGTGTGTTAGGTGGTCCTCTGTGCTGTTTAGTTCTGTGCTGTTTAGTGCTGTGCTGTTTAGTGCTGTGCTGTTTAGTGCTGTGCTGTGCTGTGCTGTGCTGTGTTCTGCAGTATCAGTCCAGTGGTGCTGTGTGCTGTGCTCTGTCCTTCTGAGGTCAGTGGTGCTGCTGGGTCCTGTGCTGTGTCCTGTTCAGTCCAGTGGTGCTGTGTCCTGTGCTCTGTGCTTCTAAGGGCATAGTTATTTCCCCAATATTCCCCTGTGTTTAAAAAAATAAAAAAAAGTTTTTTTTATAAAATACCAAAAACTACTTTAATATTTTTTAATTACCACAAAATTTTCACAACCAATCCTGCAGTATAAGCCCATTGGTACTGCAATATTACCAAGTTCACACATTCAGCAGTAAAAGTCCAGTGGTACTGCAATATTACAAAGTTTACACATTCTGCAGTATCAGTCCAGTGGTGCTGTGTCCTGTGCTCTGTCCTGCTGAGTTCCGTAGTGCTGCTGGGTCCTGTGCCGTGTCCTGTTCAGTCCAGTGGTGCTGTGTCCTGTGCTCTGTGCTTCTAAGGGCATAGTTATTTCCCCATTATTCCCAAGTTTGTAAAAAATAAAAAAAAAGTAAAAAAAAATAAAAAAATTAAAAAAAAAAAAAAATATATAATAATTATAACCAAATTTGCAAAACCAATCCAGCATTATAAGTCCATTGGTACTGCAATATTACCAAGTTCACACATTCAGCAGTAAAAGTCCAGTGGTACTGCAATATTACAAAGTTTACACATTCTGCAGTATCAGTCCAGTGGTGCTGTGTCCTGTGCTCTGTCCTGCTGAGTTCCGTAGTGCTGCTGGGTCCTGTGCCGTGTCCTGTTCAGTCCAGTGGTGCTGTGTCCTGTGCTCTGTGCTTCTAAGGGCATAGTTATTTCCCCATTATTCCCAAGTTTGTAAAAAATAAAAAAAAAGTAAAAAAAAATAAAAAATTAAAAAAAAAAAAAATATATATAATAATTATAACCAAATTTGCAAAACCAATCCAGCATTATAAGTCCATTGGTACTGCAATATTACCAAGTTCACACATTCAGCAGTAAAAGTCCAGTGGTACTGCAATATTACAAAGTTTACACATTCTGCAGTATCAGTCCAGTGGTGCTGTGTCCTGTGCTCTGTCCTGCTGAGTTCCGTAGTGCTGCTGGGTCCTGTGCCGTGTCCTGTTCAGTCCAGTGGTGCTGTGTCCTGTGCTCTGTGCTTCTAAGGGCATAGTTATTTCCCCATTATTCCCAAGTTTGTAAAAAATAAAAAAAAAGTAAAAAAAAATAAAAAATTTAAAAAAAAAAAAATATATATAATAATTATAACCAAATTTGCAAAACCAATCCAGCATTATAAGTCCATTGGTACTGCAATATTACCAAGTTCACACATTCTGCAGTATCTTGTGCTACATATAATGGAGACCAAAAATTTGGAGGATAAAGTAGGGAAAGATCAAGACCCACTTCCTCCTAATGCTGAAGCTGCTGCCACTAGTCATGACATAGACGATGAAATGCCATCAACGTCGTCTTCCAAGCCCGATGCCCAATCTCGTAGTACCGGGCATGTAAAATCCAAAAAGCCCAAGTTAAGAAAAAGTAGCAAAAAGAGAAACTTAAAATCATCTGAGGAGAAACGTAAAGTTGCCAATATGCCATTTACGACACGGAGTGGCAAGGAACGGCTTAGGCCCTGGCCCGTGTTCATGACTAGTGGTTCAGCTTCACCCACGGATCTTAGCCCTCCTCCTCCTCCCCCCCCTACAAAAAATTGAAGAGAGTTATGCTGTCAGCAACAAAACAGCAAACAACTCTGCCTTCTAAAGAGAAATTATCACAAATCCCCAAGGCGAGTCCAAGGGTGTTGGTGGTTGTCAAGCCTGACCTTCCCATCACTGTACGGGAAGAGGTGGCTCGGGAGGAGGCTATTGATGATGTAGCTGGCGCTGTGGAGGAACTTGATGATGAGGATGGTGATGTGGTTATTGTAAATGAGGCACCAGGGGGGGAAACAGCTGATGTCCATGGGATGAAAAAGCCCATCGTCATGCCTGGTCAGAAGACCAAAAAATGCACCTCTTCGGTCTGGAGTTATTTTTATCCAAATCCAGACAACCAATGTATGGCAATATGTAGCTTATGTAAAGCTCAAATAAGCAGGGGTAAGGATCTTGCCCACCTAGGAACATCCTCCCTTATACGTCACCTGAATAACCTTCATAGTTCAGTGGTTAGTTCAGGAACTGGGGCTAGGACCCTCATCGGTACAGGGACACCTAAATCCCGTGGTCCAGTTGGATACACACCAGCAACACCCTCCTCGTCAACTTCCTCCACAATCTCCATCAGATTCAGTCCTGCAGCCCAAGTCAGCAGCCAGACTGAGTCCTCCTCAATACGGGATTCATCCGAGGAATCCTGCAGCGGTACGCCTACTACTGCCACTGCTGCTGTTGCTGCTGTTAGTCGGTCATCTTCCCAGAGGGGAAGTCGTAAGACCGCTAAGTCTTTCACCAAACAATTGACCGTCCAACAGTCGTTTGCCATGACCACCAAATACGATAGTAGTCACCCTATTGCAAAGCGTATAACTGCGGCTGTAACTGCAATGTTGGTGTTAGACGTGCGCCCGGTGTCCGCCATCAGTGGAGTGGGATTTAGAGGGTTGATGGAGGTATTGTGTCCCCGGTACCAAATTGGGTACCGGGGCCACCCCACTATGCAGTCCAGATACTTGTTTGGTGGAATTCCGACACGTGGAGGGTTTTTAAATTATATTGTGGCCTCGGTACCAAATTGTGTACCGGGGCCACCACACTACGCAGTCAAGATACTTGTTTGGTGGAATTCAGACCAGTTGAGGGTTTTATTATTATATTGTGTGGACCACTCTATCTATACCACACTACAACTCTATACCACTCTATTTCCTACTTTAATTCTATTTAATTCTATTTCCTACTTTAATTCTATTACTAATTAATTACCATAAAGAGGAACAAAAAAAACCAATTTTACCAAAAGTATAATATGACTTAGACTTACAAACACTACACTTTAAAGATCGTGCCTTTAAATGAAAAAGTCAGTCTTCATTGCACGACTATGTGCAACAGGGACATTTTTTTGGGTTTACAAAGTCAAACAATAACACTACGACCCTGTCTGTCTGGGGTCTGTCAATGACGAATTGTCTGGAGCATGTTTGGAGGAGGTATTGTGGCCCCGGTATCAAATTGGGTACCGGGGCCACCCCACTATGCAGTCCAGATACTTGTTTGGTGCAATTCCGACACGTGGAGGGTTTTTAAATTATATTGTGGCCTCGGTACCAAATTGTGTACCGGGGCCACCACACTACGCAGTCAAGATAGATAGATGCGTATTGCGTATCATAGATAAAGTACATTCAGTGGTGTGGGGCAAATTGAAAAATATTCCAAATGCACTGACATTATCAAAAACAAGAGGTTGTCACACGCTAAAACTCCAACATGTATATGATGGAGAGGATGGAGGAGCAGCCGTATGTGTAGTGTAATGCAGATCTGTTGAAGGTTTTTTATATATTTTATTGTGGTGCCCAGTGCCCACTCCTCTACGCAGTCCAGATACATTTATTGGTGCGAATCATAAAAGTTCAGGGTTTTTAATATATATTGTGGTGACCCACTCCTCTACGCAGTCCAGGTACATTTATTGGTGCGAATCATAAAAGTTCAGGGTTTTTAATATATATTGTGGTGACCCACTCCTCTACGCAGTCCAGGTACATTTATTGGTGCGAATCATAAAAGTTCAGGGTTTTTAATATATATTGTGGTGACCCACTCCTCTACGCAGTCCAGGTACATTTATTGGTGCGAATCATAAAAGTTCAGGGTTTTTAATAGATATTGTGGTGACCCACTCCTCTACGCAGTCCAGGTACATTTATTGGTGCGAATCATAAAAGTTCAGGGTTTTTAATATATATTGTGGTGACCCACTCCTCTACGCAGTCCAGGTACATTTATTGGTGCGAATCATAAAAGTTCAGGGTTTTTAATAGATATTGTGGTGACCCACTCCTCTACGCAGTCCAGGTACAATTATTGGTGCGAATCATAAAAGTTCAGGGTTTTTAAGATATTGTGGTGACCCACTCCTCTACGCAGTCCAGGTACAATTATTGGTGCGAATCATAAAAGTTCAGGGTTTTTAATATATATTGTGGTGACCCACTCCTCTACGCAGTCCAGAAAGATACCTTGTTGCAACGTTTTGGACTAATAACTATATTGTGAGGTGTTCAGAATACACTGTAAATTAGTGGAAATGCTTGTTATTGAATGTTATTGAGGTTAATAATAGCCTAGGAGTGAAAATAAGCCCAAAAACTTGATTTTTAAACTTTTTATGTTTTTTTCAAAAAAAATCCGAATCCAATACCTTAAATCCGAACCGAGACCTTTCGTCAAGTGTTTTGCGAGACAAATCCGAACCTCAAAAATAACGAAAATCCGGATCCAAAACACAAAACACGAGACCTCAAAAGTCGCCGGTGCACATCCCTAATTCTAATCTAGACATGCAAATAAGCATTCACAGAACTCTTTTTTTATGCTATTCTGATTGTTTCTTTATCCTGGAATGGGCAGTTCTCATAAGTATTGAGACAATATAATAACATACAGTTATAATTCTGCCTCTATCATGTCATGTATTATCTCCAAAGGAAGCAGGAATGTCAAATAAAATACTTTGAATCTGTTACTTGGTAAATGAGAGCTCCTTCTGGCTACAATAATCAAACTTACATCCAAATAAACCTCCATGTACATTATAAAAACAACTTTTTCAGGAACAAGCTCCAACATTATGTGGGGAGATCAGGTAGAGAAGGCACAATAGATAATCCATCTCAGAGTAGTTAGCCAGGAGATGTACATTGATATCTTGTATTAGAGTGCAGGATACCTTGCTAGAGACAGATGTGTTAGAGATGCTATAGCACTTTGAAAAAACAACATCCTAAACCTGCACCAAAATAATACAAACAATTTATTTTATGCAAGATTTTGATATGCATTATTTGATTGTTCACCAAAAGTGATGTTCTGGAAAAAAACTGCATTAAAGTATCACAGGCTAGTATTCGCTATCTAACAGGAAATACATATAGAGCAGTAAATAGGAGATATTTTCCACTTGTTGGATGAGTGACAGCATGGCATGAGAATATGTCAATCTCTGGGTCGTGCAAAAGAGTGCTATTTGAAAGAATTTGAGGATAATAAAACGGAGGATACATCTGTATATTCAGATATCTTCATGTGTCTACTCATACAAAACTGTGTTATATTAAATATGTGTCAAGATTTTCCTGCCAGTATCATATGGTATTGTTTTTGTATCATTCTTACCTGTAGATGAGCAACAGTTTCACAATTATTCTGCACAAAATTCATCACATTCTGTATATGGTCATAGAATTTTCATAACTGCCCCTGTAGAAATTTGGGTTTACTCGTTCTGCAGAAGCCCAGAAAAGTGACATAAAAAAGATTACAAAATCATGTTGAATTCAGTCCTATTTCTTGTCACCAACGTAGATCACTTCATTACTTGCCTACCAACAAAGACTGAGAGATATGACATTTAGTACATAAAAATGGCAGAAATGTTATGAAGAAAGAAACTCTTGAGCCACTGAAAACTGAGAAAGTGCTATGTAATAATACAAGACATGTAGGCATAGCTGCATCAAAGATCAGATACATTGGACTTTCCAGTAAGCATATTTCTATCCATTTTCACAAACAATGTATGATGTATTTGCTGAACAATCTATGATATTTTTCACTTTGGATTGTAACATATTTTGGTTACTAGCTTCTCTGCAGCCTTTGCATGTAATGCAAAAAAAATAAGTTTGTGAATTTATTTTATACAGAGGTGCCTTTGACACCATAATCTTCTTCCAACATTTTAACAGGAGCCTCACACCACTGTTATGTGCCGCTGATAGACCTTTCTCCTTCCACTATTTAACTTTCAGTCTTCGGATTCCAGCCTGCCTCTTCATATTACAACACTGTCGTGCATTCTGTCAGAATTCCATCTGCTTTGCTCAATACATTAAATTAAAATAATAAAAAAAAAAATACAGAGGGTAAATGTATCAAGCTGTGATTTATCCAGCGATTTGAAATCTCTGAAAATAACTAGAGATCACCGGCAATTTGAGCCACCAAGTCGCCATATGTATTAACTAGCAATTTGTAGTCCCAAATCAGAAATCAATGTCAATCTCAAATCGTCCCCATGTTTAGTTTTAAAATCACGATTTTCAAACCAATACTCATTTCTGATTGGTTGGATGTTGTACATTCAAAATTAGCACAATTTTGACCTCACCCACATTATAAAAGGCAGACTTTTCCTTCCATATTTGAGTTGATAGGTATTTCAGGAGTTAGAGAGGGGTGTTAAGTGAGGGAGGGTGTATTTGGTGTGTAAAGTGTTGAGTTTTGGATTTAAGGTTTATTTTTTTGTTTCTTATTTTCTTTATCTTCTCTTGTTTGTCAGATAGTGTGGTTTTTTTTTTGTATTTTGGTTGAGTGTCTTTGTTGTTATTTGTATTTGTCCTGTGTTATTTTTTCTTTTCTTTTTGCCCCTGTGTTTGTCCTGTATTTAAGTATGGCGAGAGGAAGGAGATTTACGGACTCTAGGGAGAGTGGGAAGGAGGAGAGCAAGGAGCAAGGAGGTGTGGAGGAGTAGGAGCTTGAGGAAGAGGCAAGGGCTTCATTTGGCAAGAATAAGTCTACCTGCAATGTGCTCTTCAGTTTTGTGCCAGTCTATGAGCGTATTTTTGGCAGTCCAGCTGCCAAGACAGCTTTTTCAAAGCAGCTGTGGATTCAAGTGTGTGCAGTCAATGCGGTGGGCCCCATCAAAAGGATCACTGAAAACTGCCGTAAAAAGAATTTCTGATATCAGAAGTCAAGTGAAGGAGAAGATGTCAGAGGAGAGGCGAGCAGCTGCAGGGACTGGTGGTGTGTTCACTCTGGTTGTAACATTCCCCTCCTATGAGGAGAAGTTTAAGCAGCTCATCCTATTAGAGATCCAAGAAGAGATAAATGTGAAGGACGCTATTATTATTATTATTATTAATATTTATTTATAAGGCGCCACAAGGCATCCGCAGCGCCGTACAGAGACAAACAAAATTACAATACAATGGGAGACAGCACAGTACAGTAAACACAGCAACTCAGTAAGCTCAATGCACAGCTAGAAAGAGCGGGGAAGGGGGAGGGAGGATCCGCAAACGACGGGGCCCAAGAAGGAGGGCGCGGAAGACAGGGAGACCCCCAGGGGGGAGGAGGGAGCGAGAGTGGACGTGGGGTGGAGGACCCTCGAGGAGGAGGGCTAAGTAGCTGGAGAGCAGAGTTATAAGTGGTGGAAACAGGAGGAGAGATGGCCCTGCTCAGAGAAGCGTACAATCTAAGGGTACGCTATCCCAATCTAAGGCTGGTGAGTAATGTATCATGGTTAAAAAGTTATTTCTTTATGGTCAAACAGTAATAATGCAGCATGTAAATCTTTGATTGTTCTGCACTTTGAGAACAGAAGCCTGAAACATATTTTATAATGGCCTAATGACATGTAGGGCCTGATTCATTAAGGAAAGTAAGGCAAAAAAGGAGTAAGTTTTTCTCCTGGACAAACCATGTTACAATGCAAGGGGTGCATATGAATTTATTATTTTGCATGAAAGGAAAATACCGGTTTTTAAATCTGAATAAAAATTAGGTTAAGGACTATGAAAAATGTAAATTTTTAAGATGAACAATTGAATTTATCTATCTTTCTAACAGCTATTGTACTAATTGGTAGTTAATATTAAAAAATAACATTTATTTAATAATGTATAAATATTTTTTTATAATAAAATAAACAATGAAACTGGGGTTGACCAACCCCTCAAACACTGACAAAAATTAACATAGGATTTAGATTCTTGTCACTGTGTCGTAAAACCAGATACCAAACGCGAGAAAAAGGGGTTCCAAGCCCTATAGTACTCCTTGGCCTTTTGCCCCTCCATGAAAATTTTTGTTCCTATGCCCCTGTATACAACAAGGGCATAGTAAAGGGTTCAGATATTTGAGCACTATACAGGACACACAACACAGGATGTTGGATGTCCTTGGAGAGCATTGATGCAACCTTAATCAAAATGGACTGGACTAAACAATCTGACTGGGGCTGTTAGAGAACTTTCAGGCAATTTAGTGGCTGTCTTGGGCAATTAATGACACAGCTACCAGTGCCCTCATTTTCACTTGGCAGCAGCCTCAGCACTTCCCCAGCCACGTCATTGCCAGCTTTTCCAGTGCATAGCAGTGGGCGGATCAGAACTGGCAGACTTTATCCCCAAGCTGGCCCAAAGCAACTGAGCTCGCATCCAAAAAAAAAAATAACTTTAAAGCTATTTGTGAACATTTAGGGTAAATTGCCTTCTTTTATTCCAAGCAAATCATACAAGTGTCATTTTGCACATTTTGTTGTTTATATTGTCAGAAATTTAGGCTCAAAATAAAAATGTACTTTATGCACACTGGTATTAGTAATTGTCTAAGATGAACAATCTGGGCAAACTTGTGATATTCTTTTTATCTTAAAATTATGCTTAAAGCTTTATTTAAAAAACATACACACACAATTTAATTGGTGTTAGAGGTTTTCCAACTTAGTCCTGTGCTTATGATGTTGAATCTACATGAATAAATAAAAATATAAAACAAGGGTAATGGTAGAAACTGAACAGTTACACTTACTTAAAAACCATACTCATCTGAAAAAATAAGTCTGGATGATCCTTTCTATGACCTGGCTCCCCCTTTGTATTACCCACATTAGCTGATCGAATGAGCTCACCTGCTTCATCACTGTCTACTGCTGGTGTTAGGGGGATACTTTGGTTTAGGGCTAAATTATGCAGCAGGCAGCACCACAACACGATATCAGCCACCTTACCTGGGGCATAGAGAAGCACAACACCAGATTTATCAAGGCACTTGAATCTGGTCTTCAAAAGGCTAAAGGTACGTTCTATCACCCCTCTAGTGGCTGTGTGCGCCTCATTATATCTGTGTTGGGCAGGAGTCTGTGGATTCAACAGAGGTGTCATTAACCAGGATTGACCCCCATATCCTGAGTCACCTAGTGTGAAACATAAATACAATTAGTTCATTAAAACACCACATAAAAACACCAAAAACACCATACCCAGTAGCTATCCCTCCGGAAATTTCATCATTCTGACTGGCACAGGATATAGACCTCATGGTAAGGGCCTGGATAGCCAGCAACAACACTCATGATTTTCATGTTTGCATCACAGACCATCTGCACATTCATGGAGTATGAACGATGTATGTTGCTATACACTTCAGCCATTTGATGAGGTGGCCTCATCCCAATGTGTGTGCAATCTACAGCCCCCAAGACATTAGGTAATCCTGAGAGCTTATAGAAAGCTCCATTCAACTCATGCCATTCAGAATCCTGGTGGGCGAAGCAGATATAGGTAGGCACCAGCTTGTTAAGAGCACTCAGCAAAACAGATAAATGCCTTGAGAAAAGTGCCTGTGTCAGCCCTACAACCTGGGAGCACATTGACTGAAACGAGCCTGTGGCAAAGAAATGTAGTGTGCATCCCAGTTAATGCATTAGAGCGAGATGTTAATGGCTACAATTCATCTTTAACATGCTCATACAGCTGCAGGAAGTTTTCTTTGTTAAGCCTAAACATTTGAATAACCTCCTGCTCAGATAGGGAGTCCAGATTCAACTGTGTCATAAAATCACGTGGCCTGTGCAGCCTAAGAGGAGCCTAGTGCCAGGGATGTTGCTATCTCCCTCTCTGTGCAGACTCCGAAATCTGATGTTGCTTTAAAACACCCAACAACAGATTCCCCATCAACTCCCTTTTCAACCATCCTCACATTAATGACCTTTTGGGGCTATTTTTATAGACATCATTAGCATGCATAGTCCAATGGGTGATGTGTTTGCTTATCACACCTATACAAAGCAGCGTGTTGTTTGTAGTAATTTGTGGACAAAAATCTCTACGATTTTGAAAATCGCAGACATACGGTGAGTATTGCTAGAGTGCCAAAATCGGGACAGCGATTTGTAGCGATTTTTAGAATGGCGATTTTGGAACACTCACTTTACTTGTGACTTACTATCAACTCGCAGTTTCATATATCGACGACATTCAATTTGCCTGAGAAAATGCCAAATCTCAGCATGATACATTTACCCCCTAGTCTCCGTCTCTTGCTGCCTGTGGATCTTGCTATGTATCAGTCTGCCACAGCTTGCAAACTGCTCCATTCATATGCTGTAAATTGGAGAGTCTTCTACTGTTCCCATTATGAATTAAGTGTGGTATTAAGCATATATGTATAATGTACTAGTCCCTCCATGTTATTGGGACAGAGTATATGGCTTTCAGGGGTGCATGTAGTTGTTAATGCTGTTGATAGTGGCAGTGGAGGAGTGTAAATTCCCTTTAACTAGGTGAAAGGCCAAGCTGCCCCCCCAAAAAAAATGATTAAGTATCAAGTCTTTTTAGTTGTTGTTTTATCCAAAATATAAAACCTGTTTGGCCCTATCTCTGTAGTTGCAAACAGTCTCTAATTTTTAAGGACAGTCCCAGGTTTTTTATTTTTGTCTGTGAAAATCTATGCCTGAGAAAATGTCACTATTTGTACAATAAAATCACTTTTTTTCTTACATGTTAGATTTCTTATCTATTCTTACTCTCTAGTCTTTATAAGTTAAATATTAGTTGAAAAGGAGTATTTAAAATGCCAAATATACACTATTAAGTTCCGCAAACATGATATGATTGAATGTGTCCCAAGGACCTTCGTGACAATATAGTATTTAACCTGCAACAAAGTATGCCTTCAGCAAAATGTTCCTCGAATTTTTTTTAAATGTTAGCAACCATGCATCACAGCGAATATTTATTAAGTCACATTAGACCCTGCACCAGTGGTGTTCACAATCTAAATTCCCTCTACACAGAAGCACACTAGGGGCTAGATTTACCAAAGGGCAGTTTGGTGAAACTGCCAGTTTTCAGCGATTTTTCCTGAGGTTTTAAAACCGCTGGATTTACTAAAGCCCAAACTGCCATTAAAATGGCCAGAATTGACATCTTACAAAGCAACCAATTTACAAATCGCCATCCTGATTTTAACAATGATGACCATACAAACCGTCGGATTTACTAAGCTGGAGTTTGCAAAACCGCCACAAAACCGCCATCCAAATGCCCAAAATAAAAGAGGTGGTTGTGAGTGGTGAGATTGCTCAAACTGTATGGTGTTTGGGCTATTTTGCCATTCAGAACATAAGAGGGCGCACCATTGACATTTAATTTATTTGGGCAATCATTACTCATTGATTAAGGGGCAAAATTAATTTATGATTAACTTATGGGGCTTTTTTCCCCCATTATTTTAAGGGGGCGCTATTATTGTATTATATTATGGGGGAACTGTGAATATATAATAATTTTAAGTTATTGTTAATGGTCGACATGATTATTTATATTGCATAATTTGGCATTACACAATGCCCAAATAATATAATAATTCAATCATTTTGTCCCCTTAATATAGTTAAAATTAAAATGTCCCTACATAAGTTGATTTAAAATTTTTCTTGCCCCTTAATCAATAAATATTGCTTGCCCCAATAATTTAAATGACAATGGTGCTTCCTCTTATGTTCTGAATTGCAAAATAGCTCAAACAGCACGTTTGAGCTATCAAGCCATTCAGAAGCAGGTATTAAAAAACCTTTTGGATGTTGGTTTTTATGGCAGCTTTAACCAAACCGCCAGTGGTTTAGCTGTTTTCAATCCGCCGCACATCACCAGCCATTTTACATCGCAGCCTCAAACCGCCATATAGTAAATGTGGCGCTTTGGAGCACTAAACCGCCAGTGATGTGTGGCAGTTTTAAACTCAATTCTTAGTAAATCTAACCAAATCTAGTTGTGGTCAGACTTTAATGAACCTATCAGTTTTTGGACTTTGAGAGGAAACCCGAGCACCAGGAGGAAATCCTTCCAAACCTGGGGAGAGCATACAAACTCAACCCAGATAGCATCCTGACCTGAATCAAATAGACCTCAGTACAATGAGGCAAGAAGTCTAACCACTATGTCACAGTGCTGCCCCAATAAAGAAGTTATAGTTACTAGCTGGTTATTTACTGGTTTGTAGCCAAGCCAATGTGTTTCTTGTTCAAAATTACACTAGTGTTGCTTTTTGCCAGGGTATAGTCTTTGGAGTTCATTTAGAGAGTGCATCCAAAGAGCACCGCAAAATATGATGACTGTGCTCAATAGTTTAGCCTTAATTATGGCTAAATTATATCATGAGAACGAAGGATCATTTGGCCTGTTTGTATAAGTGAAGCTTTTATTACATTGCTCAGATTGTGTATAGCAATGCACTTCTCCATTGAAGACTTGCCTAGGTCTCGTCCAATACTTTTAATGGGACCCGATAGAAAGAGAAGCACATTACAGGTGTTCTCTGAATAATATAATACACTTCACACATAAAGTAACACCCTTAATGACACAATCCCCATGTATGGAATGCTGGTTAAATTGTAAATAGTAAATTAAATAAACATTGAGTCTTGTTCCCCAAAAATCCTCAAATAGCACCAGTGCTAGGCAGCCTGGGCCGCTTTCTATAATAACAGGGAGACCGCAACCATGGAGTTCCCATGTTATAGTGACAACTAGCTCACGCTGGTCAGCGCATTTATCTGCCATCCCATTTGTCTAATTATAAGGTCCCTAATCGTAGTCCATTATACCAAAAGAGTGAAGAAGAAAAAAAAGACATAAACAACATTACAAAATAAATATAAATTAAGTACAGTCTCCCCAAAATCTTTGTTTACCACTTTATTAACTACAAACTAAATCGAATTTTCTTCTTTCTTTAGAAATTTTAGTCAACGTGGAAGAACCGTATTTTCCCACACTGGGTCCTGCTTACAGTATGTAAATGGGGTTTTTGTTTTATTTTATTTTTCCATTTGGGCTGAGAGTTTAATAAATAAAAAAAAAAAAAAAGAAAATTAGGTTTTATTTTCTATTAGGACCACAATATAGTATACGCACTAGAGTTCTCATACTAATTTATACAAATCTGTCAAACTGTTTATATACCATCAATAAATCAAAGTCTTACTTATTGTCCTGGTGGCTGGTGCTTGCACTCAGATAATTCTTGCATTGCTGCTGAAAAGAGACAGAGGCACAGTTCTAATTCCCATGTTGACTGACCTGTGACCTAACAGAGAAGCGTAATTGACTCTGCAGTTGTGTTGATGTGATTTTAACATTTCTCTCCCTTCTGCATTGCCAGGCCAACTGGTGTGGTAGTCAGAACTGTGCCACTGACTCAGCTGATGCAGTGAGGGGGGTTGTTCTTCATATTAATAAGATGAAAAGAGCAGCTCAAAGAGTTTATAGTAAGCAATTGTAGCAATGATAAGTAGCATTAGAGGTCACCAAATATAGTATATTTTCTGAGCATGACGTTTGTCGTATGTAGAAATGGAGCAGTGGGCTAGACACCCCACTTCCGTTTACACCAGACATCGCTGATGTTGAGCACAGATATGTACATAAATTAGATTAGTTTATACAATTTCATCTATTTCAGTATTCTTTTTTAGAGGAATTTTAAAGATAAGGTCATGTTGAATGCAATCCTATTTCTTGGGACCAACATAGATCACTTCATAATTTGCCTACCAGCAAAGACTGAGAGATATGACATTAAAAACATAAAATGCCAGAAATGCTATGAAGACATTCTAGAGCCACTGAAGACTGAGAAAGTGTTATGTAATAATACAAGACATGAAGGCATAGCTGCAGCAACGATCAGATATATTGGACTTTCAGGAAGTTTAAACCTTAGGCAATATTTCATTACATGCATAATGTTTTCAGAAGTATGATATTTGTTTATTATTGTTGTTTTACCACATGTTTCTTAGACATTATAAATATGTGTAAGCTTTGACATACAAAACATGACTACATATTTATATCCATTTTTACAAACAATGTGTGATCATTTTTACACCTTGAATTGTAACATTCTTAAGTTAGTACCTACCCTGCAGCCTTTGCATGTAATGCAATAAAGTAAGTTGGATGTGTGCATTTATTCATTGTAATCACTAACTGCCCAGACCCAGAAACTTGTGCAGTGTCTGTGGTTATCGGCTGCCTGAAGCCCGGAACTAGCACATTAACTACTGTTTGTTTTATCATGTAGCACACAAACATCAACTTTAAATTTCAGTGTACAAATAAGCTATCAAGTATTTGTGTGCTACATGAAAAAACCGACAGTAGTTAACTTATGTGCAAAATAGAAAAACTAATATGCACCCGTTGCATTGTAACATGGTTTTGTCCAGGAGAATACTTTCTCATCTTCTTGCCTTACCTTCCTTAATGAATCAGGCCCTATATTATCAACAGATGTTAAAATAGTTAATAATTGTATTTTTCTTGTGCGTTCTGATGGTACTTTATATATACATATGCATTGTACGTATCCGGCAGTGTGTAGTGTTTGTCTGCATACAACAAGTGCTGTATAGGCACAGTGTGCTTACATACATATTCAACTAGAAACCTTTCTTGAGATCCTTTTCGTACTTGCTTGCATTTTCCATCCACTTTTTAAAAAAATGCACATTGCGTTCACTTTGCGTTCCCTAATGAATCAGGCCCAGTATGTCCAAAATCTAGGATCCAGCCTCAAAAGTTTAATAAATAAAAGTGGTATGCTGAGCCATATCTGTAACCACATGTAATGCACAAAGGTAGCAAAGTATATCAAAGTATATGTACAAAAAACTGCTTAGCCACTCCCAATGCCAAAGACAAGTTAAACCATATCTGCTGTTAAATATTTAAAGTTGAGCAATACCTGGTGCAAATTCTACTACATAGATCCATATCTGGTATCAAGTCTAATACTGTATCTTGAGCTAAATCTAAACCAATAAAACAAACATTTTGTGCCAAGTCCAAGTCTAAGCTATATCTGCTGTCAGTTAGAATATAAAGACCCATATATGGTGTCATGACTTATATGTAGAGCAATATCTGGTGCCAAGTGTAATATGCATAGCCATATTTGGTGTCAAAGGTAATATGCTGACACATATCTGGCACCAAGTCCAGTATGCAGATTTACATTTGGTGGCAAGTATATTCAGCAGTATATTCAGAGCTGTGTTTGGTGCCAAGTACAATATGCAGAGCTATATCTGGTGACAAGCCTAATATTCACAGCCATCAAGCTAATATACAGAAATATACAGTATATGGTGCCAATGCTAATATAATAAGATATTTGTTTATTATTGTTGTTTTACCACATGTTTCTTAGACATTATAAATATGCGTAAGCTTTGACATACAAAACATGACTACATATTTATATCCATTTTTACAAACAATGTGTGATCATTTTTACACCTTGAATTGTAACATTCTTTAGTTAGTACCTACCCTGCAGCCTTTGCATGATGAACAGGCTAATGTACAGACCTATATATCTGGCCAAGTATTGCCTAAACTTGGCACAAGGTATTGTTCTTCATACTATAGCCACTTACTGACCCTCACAATTAGTTCTATTTCCCCCCTCAATGAGCATTGCTTGCTGCTAGGTTCCACTAAAAGCAGCTATCATCCTATTGGCTGATAGCTCTGTTTCATTTTCTGCACTGAACTCCGGCAGTTCAGTGTAGGACAGGAGGCTTTATGGAGTAATAGTACTAGTTAACAGATGTTTGGGAGAGTACGAGAGGAATGAGTGCACATAGGGTTAGGGAATTGAAAGAACTATTTTTTACTAGTCAAAAAAAAGATTGGGGGTCTGCTTGTGGCTCAGGGTTGCCCAGTTTGCTCCCCTCATATGTCACCCCTGCCATCGTTTTTATTTTACTGAAAGAGATGAGCAAAATGACATTGGTAATATTCAAGTGTCCATTGATTTCTCCTTTTTTTGGCGACCGGCAATTCACATAAGAAAGCTCAAGAATTTAGAACAAAATTGTGTTCTAAAATTCTGATCTTAAACAACACATTTTGTCATGGTATTTCAGAAATAAAATTTCACACATTTACTTTAATATTTTAGTCTGAACCAGTTATTAAAAGATTTGTGAATTGATTTACTAAAATGAGAAATACATTATAAATAGAGATGCTCACTGACCCCTGTGAACTGGTTATAGTTTTGGATCTTAATTAGCTTCATGTTTTGGTTTTGGTTTTGGCAAAACCGCCCTTGTGTGTTTTGGTTTTGGTTTTGCTAAAATCACATAATTTTGCTCTTTTTTTGTTCCTACATTATTATTAACCTCAATAACACTAATTTCAAGTCATTTGCAGTCAATTTTGACCACCTCACAGATCACAATATTATTTTCATACACTTTTGGACAAATACTGCAGTGACCTGGCTGGATTGTAAGCGACAGAGCAATGACACAAACACACGGCAGTTCCTAGCACATCTAGGACACAAAGGCACACAGCACTGGCAGAAAAGAAAAATGGGGGTCCGCCCTCCCTCCCACCCTTCGCTATGTTGGATCTTAAAAAGGAAATCAAAACTCGCGAGATCCGAGATCCAACTACATCACAATGACATTTTGCCTCGTTTTCAATTCCGAGGGCGCGCGACAGTCGGCTCGGTACTCGGATCCCCTAAGTTTGGGTGTGTTCGGTTCTCGAGGAACCGAGTCTGAGCATCTCTAGTTATAAACCCAATGAATCATGCAAACATACAAAAAACGTACAAATTTAATAACAAACGGACACAAGGGAGAGTGGTAGGAGGGGAGGTGGTGGTGGTTTCTGCTGACTAATTTAGCAATGTTGTTTTACAAATAGGATTGTTTTCTTGCTTTAGGCCCTTCCCAATCTTATATTATTTATAACTATAACTTTATTTGTAATACTGTTACATGTGGTTTGCTAGTTGGTACAGCATTTTGCAAACTTCTAATCATAATAATATCCTTTTCCTTAATCCTCAAGTGGAACTTTCAGATTCCTTCCTGTCCAATTACTATATCCAAAAAACAATATTATCTGAATGTTTATTATTCAGAAAAAAAAGTGAATAATTTTATCATGGTTTTATATGAGTTCTCCATTCAGTTAACATCTCTCCATGTAACTCCATTAGAGATACTGCCATCTTCTGGTTTACATGTTTTCTTTGATATTTTTTTTTTTTAAATGCAGTTGAAATTGTTGTACTTCACATTTAGCAGTTCACATTTTCAAATTACACACAGCAGTCCATGATTTTGCATTAAATAATTGGACTTACATTGTTTTAATTTCCTTTTAATTGCTTAAGAGCTGGTTTTCATACCTGTATGTAATACAGTTTAAATGTATCTATTTGTAGATTTGACAATAACACCTTTTGTTGTAACCTATATTCTGTATATACAGATACAGTTAGGGACAGGGGTGGGTTACAGGGGCACACAGAGGATTTTTCAGGGGGGGTTTCCTCCACCCCCGAAAAAAAAAAACACCCTAGAGAGCTGCCGCTCATGCGCCCGCTTCAGCTGGCAGCTCCGTTTCAGCTGCACTGTACTATACAGCAACCGTGGCGCTGTCAAAGAAGCGTCGTGGACGCTTCTTAGACAGCGCCGCGGCTGCTGTATAGTTCAGTGCCCATATGTAGGGCACTTTTTTAGCGGAGGGGGAGGTTCTGGAGACCCAGAAACCCCCCCTGCATGCGCCACAGGGTTAGGGGAGCATATACTCTCCCAGATGGTGTCATAATAAATGCCATGGCTGGGGCTGCTATCTGTTTAAGCCAAATGGCCTGCCTTTTGTGATTGACAGGTTTCCATGGGCAGTATCACTTTTATGAGGGTTAGAATCCGATCTGGGACAAACCCCCTTCCATGCACTGGCGACCAACTTGATTATATTGACATATATTTAGTTCAAGTGTATTTACATTATATGTATATATTATATTTAGATTTGTGTTATAATTATAAATATGTTATAATATTTATTTTTATATTTTGTGATACAAAAATAGTCTCTCACATGCAGACTATTTATTGAATGATGTTTAAATACAGAAACACACATCAAGAGCATTACATGTAATATTTAACTTACATTAAAATGTGTTTTTTTTAACTTGTTTAAATTTATTTAAATTAATTAAGATTATTTTTTGTCTCTTTTGGTATTTGTAAATTATACAGATGTCACTGTAGGTCACCAGAGACGCTCCACTTCTTCCACTTGAACCTGTTAAAATCTTTTACAGCCTAGCTGATGTGAATACTCATTCAGTGACTTGAGCCAGGCAGTGTTATATTTAAAAAATAGCTGCTTAAGGGGAAGGAGTGCTGCGGCACCGGTTAGCTATAGTGGCGCCCATATAATTACCAAGTACCTTTCTTATTTATAAACCAATAACAATCATTTAAATAGTACTGCTTTCAAAAAAATACTTTATTCCAAAAATAAAGTTGTTTGATTTAATGCTTCTGTTCTGGTAATGCGATCTGAGGATATATTATTAGAACAGGGTTTACCACCTCTATATTGGATAAAAGGTTCCCCAATGGGGCTTATCGCCAGTGACACCCCCATTAAATAAAACAAGCACTTTTGACAGTGTTCACACCAGGTTTTTTTTTTCAGGAAAAGGGCTTTCAATAAACCAACTCATGTGCCACTTCTGTGTGCTTGCCCACCAGGCTAATATTTGCCCACATACAATGCCTTGCAAAAATATCCAGAGTCTTGATCAATTAGCTAATTTTATTAAATAACAAATCCTACACTAAACTTTTGTTCTATGTGAAATTTTTATTTCAAACCACTGTAACTCAACTTTTGTGTATTGTGTGTTTTAAAAAAAAAAAACCCACATGTAACTCAAGCACTTACAACTGACCTGTAGCTGGTACAAGTGATACGACTGAAAATCATGTATCTTAGAGTTGTCCAAAGCTTGAATCGGTCACTGTTGCACGTCCTTTGATCTTGGCGTATACCCTTACTGTTCTTTGGTTACGTGCATACGCCCCTTCTGCTCCCTGTTCTTCCCATGAAATTGTACGCTGTGGTTAGAGTCCTTCACGCTCGTAGATGAATCACACTTTAGTTTTCTGATGTATAATTAGTTTCTGGGCATGCGCAGAGCAATTGTATGCAAAATATGGCACAAATCAGCATTTACGTCCCTTAATGAATCAGGCCCTGTATTTCTCTACCCTGCTTTACCCTATTGCTGGGTATTTTATCATCTTTTATATTCTTTTTTATTTTTAGTCTTTTTTATTTTAGTTTCTGGTCTCTCTCCCCTTCTTTGACCTTGTAGGGGTCAATAACTATTCCTTACATTCCTTATTCTGTTCTCTGTTGCCCGTACTGCGCTCCTCCTAATATTTCATATTCCATTTATGCTTCGCTTACCCCCTTTCTTGTCCTCTTAGCCTCTGTCTTTTGTCTTCTTGTAATTGTTTGCACAGCTTCTTATCACTGGCCTTCACATCAAACAACTACAATCAATGAGATAATATTTAATTTATTATAGCTTATTATATGGGTGATGGAAGTATACTGGATATAATAATTATAATTATCAATCTAACACGTTTTCTCCCTCCACTCTGTAGTAACACATTTCATCTTCCCCTCTGTAGCAACACATCCACCCACTTGTAACATGACATCCCCCAAAATAATATAACACCCATAACAACATTCTTCCCCCTCATTCAAACCGCAGCATGAAACAGCTCTTGGCTTCAGGTAACAGGGTAATTTATATGAGAAGGAGTTGCCCAAAAGTGGACAAACTTTTTAAACAAGTAGTCGAAGTGAAAATTTAGAAGTGGCGTGTCACTCATCGGACTGTGAATGCCATTTCTCCTGTGTTCAGGAACCGTGGCCGTCCGCCATCCTGAGGGTCTGCGCATGTGCAGCTCTTATGAAACCTTCAGTACCTGTTGCTTTTAATTAATTGGATGATCAGGCAACCCTCCCTATTTAAACCACCTGTGATCATTACCTAGTTGCCTGATCTTGGAGTCCCATTCCCCATGAGCCTCTGAAGGTGTTCCTGTGTTTCCTCGTGTATTCAGCTCCAGCTGATTCCTGTCTACTACGATTGTGGTTTCCAGACCACTTCAACTCTCCTGTGTTCATCGTGTATGCACTTAACTGATTCCTTTCTGCTACTGCTGTCGGATCTCAGACCGTCTCAACTCTCCTGTGTTCAGCATGTCTGCACTCAGCTGATTCCTATCTGCTACTGCTGCCGGATTCCAGACCGCCTCAACTCTCCTGTGTTCAGCGTGTCTGCTCTCCGCTGCCTCCGTTACTACAGCCGGGTTCCAGACCATCTCAACTCTCCTGTGTTCATCGTGTCAGCTCTCCACTGATTCCTATCTGCTACTGCTGCCGGATTCCAGACCGTCTTTACTCTCCTGTGTTCAGCGTGTCTCCCCTCCGCTGCCTTCGCTACTACTGCCAGATTCCAGACCGCCTCTACTCTCCTGTGTTCAGCGTGTCTCCCCTCCGCTGCCTCTGCTACTACTGCCGGATACCAGACAGCCTCAACTCTCCCGTGTTCATCATGTTTCCAGTTTTACTTACTACTGCTTCCTGAGTATTGCTCCTTTGATTACCGGTTACCTTTCGTGCGCTGCACCAACCTGATTACCGCTTCCATCCTCCAGTGGTCTCTCGTCCTGCCGGCGTTCAGCCGTTCAGGTATCCCTGCACTTCTCCTTGACAGCCTGCTCTCCTGAACCGCGGTATGCATACTTTCCATTGACTTTGCTATTGTATTGCATATCCGTCTGGACTGTGTTGTGTTCATCTCCGGAGTCTTCCATCTACTTAAGCTATTGTTACTATTGACTTTGTTTCCTATTACCTGGATCTCTATAGTGACTTTGTATACTTCAAGCAGCGCTTGTCAGTTATTATTGTATTGTGGTTATCATCGTGGGATCAAGTTCCGTGTGCCCCCCGTGTATCCTCTGTATTCCATTCATCTCCTCGTGCCCCTCCTCACATATATATAGCAGTGGTACAACTTGCTGAACGCAGACCACTGACTCCTGTTTCCCATTGGCACCAGTTTCAAGTATCCTCTCACATAAGCAGTGGTACAACTTGCTGTACGCAGACCACTGACTTCCCCGTTACCTACTTGCACCTGGAACCCATTCCTTCACTATAGACAGTGGTACAACTTGCTATACGCAGACCACTGACTTTCACTACCTCCGCTCTACTCCTGGACATTCCTCCTCACTATAGCAGTGGTATAACTTGCTGTACGCAGACCACTGACTCTCCTCACGTTTACTTGTCCATCTGGTTCCTCGTGTTCATACATCTAAGTCATTACCAGTTGCTGCTAGTCATAGACTTTCCTTGAGAATTCTCTCACCATCTGCTGATTCTCCTGTTCCATTGTCACCCTGCTACCAGAGGACCATAGTACCAGCTATATTACTCTGGTAAGAACATCATCTGGTGATATCCTGGGCAAAGACTCCTAGTGCCCGTGACATGGCGTTATGGAAACTGTAAGTAAATTGAATTGAATTGCTTTATAATGAAGGCAGTAGAAGAAGTGGCATTATGGCATCCCACTGTATAACAACCCACTTCTACCACTGCTTTAAACTATACCAAGGGTGGTCCTAATGTGATAGAAGTTAGTATTTTAGCTTATTACAATTCAAGATAATTGTCCACACTCTATACCAATATTTTCTTCCAGCGCCCCACAAAACTTAATGGCAGTAAGTTCAATAAGACACATCCATCCTGTAAGAAAAGTTATGAGGTATTAAAAACCTAGACCTATGTAACTCGGCCAGGTGGTGGTGGGCATTGATGAGCATTGTCAGGCATTCTCTAATTTTGGGGGAGCTCCATCCCTCGAGGATCGGTCGAATTACTGAACAGGCTGGGTTGCTTTATGCTGTGGCTGGGAGACACACGTTCGCTGACTCTGTTAGTAGTGCTAAATGACAAGCTTGTGTACCCTGGTGCCATTTGCCACTACCAGGGATACACATGCCCCCCTTTTATTTTCAAATAGCTCAGGCTACATTTAACTGTGGCTGTTTAATTATTTAATAAAAAAAAAACCAAATATATATATATATATATATATATATATATATATATGTGTAAATATAGTATTTGTTTGTTTTTTTAAAAGCTTAGCATCTGCTCAACCTGTTAAGCAGGACTGATGGACAGGCACTCAACAATAAGATAATCTCCAAATAAAACTGGATGTGTCATGCACCATAACACCAGAGGCATATAAGGATGGCTCTGAGCAAACAGAGAGCAGTAACTGGACAAAGCTGTAGTAAATGCTTTTTAACTGGCGGATTGACAAATCAATTTGCAGATTCACAAATTTTGCTTTCAGATTGACAAATTGGTCATAAATGTAATTTTTAAAACATTTGCAAAAGACTACAATTTGTAGTGTCATTATAAATGTAATAGTTGCTTTATTAGTTTATCATTCAGTTGGCCAGGAATTGAAGCATTAGATATTTGAAAAATCTATAAAATGGATAGAATGCATGACTTCATAATTTCATTCAACACAAAAGATCAGTCATTTTAAAGTACACACATTCATTCAATGAGCTGATCTACAGAAGTAAGCTTTTTCTTATACATATTTTATGCAATTTTTTAATGGATTATTGATAATGGTTACAGTGAAATATTGCTTTTAAGTTCATTTTGCATAGTGTAAAGTGAATATTTTTCCCTGCATTGTAATGGATTTATTTCAGTGGCACAATGCCAGTGTTGTGAGCCAGTTGTAATGTACCTGCATTGTCATTGAGTGTTTAGGCAGCCAACATACACTATATGTACAAAAGTATTCGGACACTTGACCATTGCACCAACAGAGACTGTAATGACATTGTATTCAAGTACATATACTTTAATATGAAGTTGGTCCCCTTTTGCAGCGATAACAGCATCCACTCTTCTTGGAAGGCTTTCCACAAGATGTTGGAGTGTTTCTGTGGGAATTTGTGCCCATTCATTCCGTAGAGAATTTATGAGGTCAGGCAATGATGTTGGATGAGAAGGCCTGGCTCGCAATCTCCGTTCCAGTTCATCCCAAAGGTGTTCGACAGGGCTGAGGTCAGGCCTCTGTGCAGGCTAGTCAAGTTCTTCCACACCAAGCTCATCAAACCATGTCTTTGTAGTCCTTGCTTTGTTTCCACAAAGTTGAAATAATAGCATTGTCCAAAATTACTTGATATGCTGTAGCATTAAGATTACCCTTCACTGGAGATAAGGGGTGTGACGAAATGAGTGTGATAACCCTGTGACCATTCAGTTTCTCATTTCTCACATAATGTTTATTATAGCAAATACTTTTTATAGCCCATGCTTTTGTTCCCCAGCTCACCAGACTACAACTGCATTGCCCAATAACATGTGGCTAAGGGGTAGTGACGGATCCAGGGGGGATTGCCCCTAGCAGTGTTTAAAACACAATCAGAGCAGCCGGGCAGCACACTGTCCCTGCCTGTCACTGCCGAACGGACATGCAAATAGTGTGTAGCCGCCGGCAGCCTCAGAAGTCAGAAAGGGGGCGTGGCCTAAATCTTCCCCTTCCCCCCTAAATCGCCCGGGGTACAACCATTTTCTAGATCCGCCCCTGCTTAGGGGATATTGTAGTTCAGTGTAAATATGTATATTGTGTATTGTATATTGATGACTTGCAGTAAGGTTGCTATTCATTGTCTTTAAAGTGAAGCCAGGGGGATTTTGGATAGGGATAAGGTTGTAAGATGCTGGAGTGGGAAAACTAATTAGTGTCCATTGTTCTCACCAGGCTAGTCCAGACAGGCCTTCTAACAGGGGAGGTTCTGTGGAAGGACAGCTCATCTTCACTCCCCTCTCCAACCTCCTGTAGTCCAGCATTGACCAATGGTTATGGAGAATAGACCCAGGGGTTTGTAGAGGGAGGGGAAAGACTGTGGAAATTAGACCCGGGATATAAGGAGTCACTCCAGGGGGGGAGGGGGTGTTCATTCTGGAATTTCATTCATGAAGCGTGCAAGATCTAGTTTTTGAGTTCTCCTTCTCTACTATAGTCTATATAAGCAGCTGAGAGAGATCTACAGGTCGTGAAGTCTGGACAGCCAGGTGACTATAACTGCTTAAACTAGTGGGGTAAGGGAGAGATGATGTGGTAAACCTGCCTGGCATTTATTTACTGTATATACGTAATATTCTAGTGTTGTTTGTATGACAATAAATATACTGTTGTATTTTTATAACTGCATTTGCTTGAGTGACTATACGAATCCTAGAAGGTACTGGGTAGACTTCTCTGGCATAGGAAGGCACCCACGGGTGGCCAGCCAGTGTGAAGTGGGTAGCATTGGGCCAGATAAACCCGATATCTTCACAAGGGGCCTAGCCAAAACCATGAAAAATAGCCCCATACCATTATCCCTCCTCCGCCAAACTTCACAGTTGGCATAATGCAGGCAGGCAGATAACGTTCTCCCGACATCCGCCAAACCCAGACTCGCCCATCTGACTGCCAAACAGAGAAGAGTGATTTATCACTCCACAGAACACATTTTCACTGGTCCACAGTCCAGTGTCAGTATGCTTTACACCACTTCATCTGACACTTGGCATTGGTCTTGGTGATGTGAGGCTTGCATGCAGCTGCTCAGCCATGGAAACCCATTCCATTAAGCTCCCCCCACACAGTGTTTGTGCTTACATTAATGCCAGTTTAAGTTCGGAAGACTTCAGCTATGGAATCAGCAGTGTTGGCGACTTTTATACACCATGCGCCTTAGCAGTTGTTGACCCCACTCTGTGATTTTACGTGGTCTTCCGCTACATGGCTGAGTTGCTGTTGTTCCTAAACGCTTCCACTTTTTAATAATATTGCAGTATGAGGGGGGATCGGCAAAGAGATATTCTGGGACTGTTGGCTCTGGCTGCACAGCACTTTACACAGTAACACAGAGTGTACAGCTGGGTGTATAGGAATGGGAGAGAAGCTGGACCCTCCTTGTGTGTCTGGTCTATTGATTTCTCACTCCACTGGCAAAGAAATATTATGAGGAAGTGAGAAGAGATGGACAATCATCTGAGAATGTCAGGAAAACCAGACTGAAGTTCAGCTAAAGCTGGAAGAGAGAAACAGAATCCTGGAGATAGAGCAATAGAAGAGTGTGAGAAGGCATTGAAAGTGTCCACACTAATAACCTAGAGACATGGAGAGAAGCAGAATGTGACAGCCAAAGAAGAAAAGAGACTGATCCATGTACAGCGAGGAAACATAATTGCACAAGTGAGGAGATTGTCAGTTGTGTGCTTCCTTTCTATGCCTCTATAAATTATACCCCAATACTAATATATAACCCCTTTCTGTCTGCATCTATACAACTATAATTCCTCCTAATACTAATCTATCACCCCTCTCCTGCCTCTACAACTATGCCTCCTCCTATTACTAATCTGATACCTTAAGAAGTTGCTGGTCAAAATTCCTCTTGGTACTTATGATAGTGGATAAATGTATAAACACAATAGTAATGCAGAATATATTTTGTACCTTATTTTATGTACAGCTTCTCTAGACTTTTATACCCTTGTTATGTGTTAACTCTAGAAACCTCATCTTTGCCTCAAATGAATAATGAGAGTAAGGGGATAGTTGATTATATATTGCAATTTTATTACATTGCTCAGAGTGTGCCCGTAATATGTTCCTCCACCAACGTGCACAAAAATGGTCCCCTAACACGTACTAAACTCACAGAAACAGCTCTCAGCTTGTGCATAATTTGAGTCTTTTGATGAGTAGATGAGTATGGAATTTGTCCCTCCATACAGCAAGGATCACCACCAAAAAAGTGACCTTTACAGCTCTTTATCTGATTTCAATAAACTTGCTCTACAAAAGGGAATTTAAGGTCTACACTGCTTTTCAAAACTCGGTGCAACAGTGTACATAGTCCCAAATTTGCAAGGGTCACTCTCACTTACTGTCCAACTCTTCCTCCTGCTTATGCAATATATCTTCTGATAAAGCTGCCATCTTACTCTTTAAACCCATGTGCATTGGTGAAGGTCTAGGTGCAATTGAGGAAATTCAAGCTTCATGCCAGGTCCATAGCTGGTATTGCACTATACAGTGGATGTTTTGCGGTTTATAAGTGACCTTCATTGGGTTCATTATTCATAATTAATTACAAACTGATATTCTGGAAATTAAGGTGACAGGGTATGAATAACCTGTAGCAAAACAGATCATTAAAATGTTTACAGCACCACAGATGATGTCAGCTTTTCCAGCTACTGCATGTCTATGTGTAAGCAACTTTAAAGTTTAAGGATCATCATACATCTAATCAAAATAGTAATAGCAGCATTGACTGGTAAAATAAGGCTCTTGTCAAACTGGTGTAAGAATTTTGGGGTGCTAAATTCCCCTTTATCTACTCAATGCCTCTACCCAAGTCAGTTTCTCTACAGGTTGTGGTTCCTTGCAGGGTCTACCAGGGAAAAACTGGACATATGTTCCATGGATTTAATAAAGTTAATGATAGAAAATATAAATTAATCTTTGGAAAATTAATAAACAAACAGAACCGATAAAGACACAATTTAAACCTCTGAAGATTAGTGAGATTATAGAAATTGTAAAATAAATTATCCCTTATATCCTATAATACACATATTATATTCAAATTAAAATATGAGTGTATAATATAAAAATGCAGAAACAATCTGCTTCTTATGACAGGAGAGACAAACCAAGTAAAGAGCATCTTATTAAAGAAATTTCAAAAACAACTAAGTATATGAACAATAAGCTTTAAAATAAAAAATTTTTTTAGTTATTCTCCGAAACCAAGATGTTCACCAGAACACCTAGCGAAAACTCAGATGATACATCTGAAATATTAGCAAGAGAAAGAACAAATTTAGATACTCAAAAAGTGATTTTTTTTTTCCATCCAATACAACCATTGGATCTTTGTAGCAGAAGTAACATCATTCAAGAATAAAAGAAAAAAAAAGGTCAAATCCAGCAAGATCAGGCACAAGGGGAGGAGAAATAAATAAATCAATATGACAACCACTTTTGAGGAAATTTTCAATCTAAACAACATAGCGTTATCACAAGATCAATTTAAACTATTGTCTTAAATTTTAGCCACTTAATACCCTTAAAAATCTGCGCTATATATATATCAACCATCAGAAATATATTAGAAAATTATCTTTTGAAAAATATTTTTGAAGCACCCAATAAGTTCCAAGGTAAGGTAAGTACACATTTCATTCATAGAGAGTTTAAAGCAAAAACATTTTTTTCAGAATTTTATTAAATAACTTTTCTGGAAATATTTTAAAAACTGGTAGAACAAGGCATTAACTACATCAAAGAAAAGCATACAATTAGATGTTATTTATCCAAAAACAAACAAAGTGCTTTAAAAGAACTAAATTAAACTACAGAGATCATTATAAAGCCAGCAGTTAAGAAGGTGTTCTTGCAACCTTGAACAACGAAGATTACGTGACTGCACATCTCTTTACACATACCGGTACTTATAAAAATTTAACAGGGAACCCAACCCACAAGTATCTTTCTAAAATTTTGAACAAAGGTCTCCTTTTAGGAAAAAAAAGAATACGATTTACTATGTAAAAACCAGTATTCTATAACCTTCCAAAGATACTCAAAGACACAAAAATGAACGCTGGTATCTGGAACAGACTGTCTTATATCAAATTTGTCTAGATATATTGACCAATTCCTATGAGAGTGTGTCACCTCACAAAAAAGCTATCTGAGAGATACTACTCACAACTTTACAAGATATTCAATAGAAAATCTAATAAATCATAGGAACATACACTTTAAAGTCTCTATATATGTGCATAAATAATGTAGATGGGTGCAGTCATATTTAAATCAGTACAAGTCAATTGTATAGCTAGTATTGAGTTAAATCTTTTGCATAATTATATTTTGTAAGAAGGTGATTTTTTTTAACCAACTAAGAGGGACAGCAAAGGGAACATGGTTTGCCCCCAGTTATGTAAACCTCTTATGTCAAAATGGGAAGAGGACACTATATGGATTTTCAAATAATATAATGTTATTATATATATATTGATGTCTTGTTTCATAAGGAAAGACACAAAAATGACTAAATAATTTTTTGTTATATATTAACACTAAGGGGGGTATTCAATTGTTAGCGTTAACGGAAAAAAACGAGCGCTCAAAAAATATTACCGTTTATACGGTAATATTGCGCGAGAAAAGCGTTAATACGGTAGTTTACTCGCAGAATTTCAGCTCGCCGCTCAGGGAGCAGCGAGCTGAAATTCCGCGAGTAATTACCGTATTAACGCTAAGATTTTTTGAGCGCTCGTTTTTTCCCGTTAACGCTAACAATTGAATACCCCCCTAATAATATAAATTTGAGATTCAGTGTATATACCAACAAAGAAGCTGTAGTCTTTCTAGATCTTGAGAACAAAATGGAGATGATAGTCGTGCTGGCAATAGGAGGATTTCCACTCTGTGGACCAGATTGCTTTAGATACATTAATTTCTACATTATTTAGCTCAAAGATTCATTTCAGTTATATGGTTTGTCTGGCTAGGGATGATATATCAAACAGGACAGTTCCAGCTATCCTGGACAGCAGCAATGCTAAACATTATATAGGTGACAAGATCGTCAAGGCATTCCTTAAATTCTATAAAAACCTATAGGAGTTGCTAGCAAACTACTTCAACTCCAAGTTATGTGATTTACCTAGACACACTTGACCTGCCTAGACTACCCCCAAACTCTGGAGGTTCTGGAGGATCCTATTTCTAAGGAGGAGATTAATTTCTCAATTATGTCATTCCCTTTTGGCTAACTTTGCTCAGTTACTGTTAGATGGGATGCTGACAATGTCAATGCATAAATTATTATGATGCTAACGCTTTGAACGAACTTACGCTACCCCCCTATATTTCTCATGGCCACAGATGTCAAAATACTACTGAAGATCCTGACTCAACAAGGTTATTGCTCAGATTGTCAATCCAGACCAGATGGCATTCATGCCTGGCATATCCACCACATCAAACTTTAGATGATGATACACACAAATCCAGTTTTCAATAACACTGATGAGGAGGCAATGGTGGTGTCCTTGGATGCTGCCATAGCCTTTGATTTGGTGGAGTGGGTAAATCTGGAGGAGGCTATGTTGTGCTTAAATGTGGGCCCTGACTTTATTCAATGGGTCAAGCTACTGTACTCAGCCCCAGCTGCCAAGATCTGTGTCATCGGATGTGTATTTGGACATTTTTAACTGCGGAGGGACAAACATAAGGCTGCCCTCTGTCATCTGTGCTACTCAATTTGGCTATTGAATCATTATTATGTCTCATAAGATGGCATCCCAATTTTTTGGGCTTTTCAGCAGATGTCAATTCTACTACTATTGCCCTGTATGCTGACAACATGCTCCTTTTTTAGCTGACATGGTTGGATAACTTGACAATTTCCTTTGGATTGTTGACAACTTGTTAGTATTCAGGTCTCAAGATTAATTGGTCCAAATGTAGTATATTCCACTTTTGTCGCACAATTCCAAGCAAGGAAGGCTCACAGCACTCCTTGCAATAGACCTTAAAGTTCCAACACTTTGGGATCAGGATACCCAACTATAGTTCCAAATATGTTGCTCTTAACATCGACCTAGAGATTGCATATCTTAAATGAGAGACCCACACGTGGAAAAAATTCCCTCTTACCATGTCTGGGAGGGTTAATCTAATCAAAATGCTAATTCAACCAAAATGTGTCAACCCACAACATGCCTCGTGCCTTCCAAAGCATTAATAAGCATGTATTCTCTGGTCTTGGGGTGTGAGAGGTCAATAATGAAAATTAACACTTTATACAGGTCCAAAGTCCACTCAAATGGCCCACCAGTTGGGATGGAGAACACAATTATTTGACTTTTTATGTAACTATGGTATTCTCCTTCTATTTCACATTTGCACAGCTCATTACATTAGTCAAACTTGCTTTAAACTCATACACCAAATGTTACACAAGATATTACTTCCAAATAGGAGAAATGTGATTTTACAGTTTTTAAACTTTCTAATGTTTCCTAAGCAGGGTGCCTTCAAAACAATGCTATAGTTTGTTTGGGCTGTTAGACTGTGTTTGTTTGTTAATTTACTTGAAAACCTTTCAATAAAATTTCTCAAAAAAAGTAAAAACCTTTAGAGGTACCTTAGCAAAGTAAAACACAAAACCTAGGCAAGTAGCTTTGCTCAATGCAAATTAGCTACCCTAATAAACATATTTTAAAATTTGAACATTGTTACATAATGCACTGCAATTATTTAACAACGTCTACACATTTACAGAGCTAATTATTTAAGTAGCGCTCTGAAATTACTTAAATAATCAGTTTTGTTGCATATATCGACCTCTATAAGCACTATGGTCTGCTCCACTTAGTACTGAACTCTTTGCTCAGAGGGGACTAATGGGTGATCTGAATGCATATACATCCTGCTCAGAGTGGGTTTGAAAGGGAATGGGAGATAAAAGAACGGGTGATGATGGTAGGGGTAGTAATAAAATGGGCAAACATGAAGGGATTAACTGATGGAAAGGGATAATGGCATAAGGATGAGAGAGCAGGGAAACAGCTTTTGTTCACCATTATACAATGGCTGCAGAAGAGGGGTGTGATGATCTGATGATCTGTCACTATGGACCAAAAGACTGGATCTGGCTACTTAGGACTCTGATGATCGCTATCAATATTATTGTCACACGCCGGACTCCCGCTGTATCCCCGGGAGCCGGCGCCTGTGTCCGCTGACCCCGGAGGCCTCCTCCACCAGGATCCCTCCTATTAAGTAAAAGTCACTTACCTGGGTCCATGCCGCAGCAACCATCCAGCGCTGTCTCTCCCCTTCGTGTTCGGCGCTCAGTAGTTCTGCGCATGCGCAGAACTGTCTAGCTGTTTTCTGTGCTCTCACTGCCCTCTATTGGCTGCCTAATAGGAACAGCACTATATCTACCCCTCTGACCAGAACTCAATGCTGGTTCTTTCAGTCAGACCCTGACTCTAGTATTGGATACAGCTCCTGTGTTTTTGCTCTCTTCCGAGTTTCCAAACTGCTATCTCTCCGGGAAAACCACCTCTAGGTGGCTACGCTACCGAAGTTCCGGTCAGCACCTCCAAGTGGCAACTTTATTCTATTTCTGCAAACCAGCTTCCGAGTGACTACGTTGCAGTACTTCCCTGCTATTTCCACTCCCAAGTGGCAACGTTGCTGAACATTCCGGCTAATCACCGGTATCAAGTGGCAAGTCTATTCCTAACTGATTCTACGCTCCCTCTGTTATGGTTCACTGGGATCTTCCTTAGGGGACCGCGACCTGCAAGTGGAAGCCGCAAAAGCCCATATTCCCTTGCGGGAATCACTGGTGAACACCTTTCACTTGTTAGACTCCGTGCCCCTAGCGAGAGTAACGCCAATCCCGGCTGAACTACCAGGATCCGTTTGAAAACCCTCTGGTAAACGTGACACTAAGAACCAGCCATGTCTGATCCTGATAGAGAACCTTCCGCCAAGGATATGCTTCAACACTTGGTTGGAAGAGTGGAGCGCCAAGATGCAGTTCAGATGCAACTTTTACAATGTCTGCAAACTCTGGCTACCCGTTTAGACGCACTACAGGTGGTTCCGCCTCAGCCGGCTGTTCAACCACAACCACCTGAGGGTCCTCCTGCAGCCGCTTCCTCCCTGCGTTTGCCTACTCCCTCCAAATTCGATGGTGACCCTAACTCTTGCCGTGGTTTTTTAAATCAATGCTCCATCAAATTTGAGTTATTACCTCGGAATTTTCCTACCTCCAGGTCAAAAGTGGCTTACATGGTCTCACTCCTATCCGGCCAAGCCCTAGCATGGGCCTCTCCTCTTTGGGAGCGTAATGACGAACTCCTCCTCGAGGCCGAGTCTATCCACTCTCACTACCCGAGACAGAGGCTACTACACGTTACATCAAGGAAAATCTGCAACGCGGGTTCATTAGATCTTCCTCATCACTTGCCGGAGCCGGGTTTTTCTTTGTGAAAAAAAAAGATGGAGCTCTCCGTCCTTGCATCGACTACAGAGGCTTGAACACCATCACTATTAAGAACCGCTACAATATTCCATTGATCACCGAGCTCTTCGATCGCATTAAGGGTGCGAGGATCTTCACTAAACTCGGTCTCCGCGGAGCATACAACCTGATTCGAATTCGCTCTGGGGATGAGTGGAAGACGGCTTTTAATACACGGGATGGCCATTACGAATACCTATTAATGCCGTTCGGCCTATGCAACGCTCCTGCCGTTTTTATAAGTTTTATTAATGAAATCTTCCGTGATCTGCTATATTCCTACGTAGTGGTATATCTAGAAGACATCCTAATATTCTCCAGAGACCTTTCCTCTCATCGTCTACATGTGGCTGAGGTTCTTTCCAGATTACGCACCAACCGTTTATTCTGCAAGTTGGAAAATGTATTTTCGAGGCCTCTAAATTGCCTTTCCTGGGCTATTTAGTCTCTGGATCAGGTCTACAAATGGATCCTGGGAAAGTTCGTTCTATAATCGACTGGCCCCAACCAACCACACTCAAAGCCATTCAACGGTTCCTGGGTTTCTCCAATTACTATAGACGGTTTATTGCTAGTTACTCCTCTATTGTGGCACCTCTGATAGCTCTTACCCGAAAAGGAGCGACACCGCAAATTTGATCCCCAGAAGCGTTAGAAGCTTTCCACTCTCTCAAAAGAGCCTTTTCCTCGGCACCTATCCTCCAGCAACCCGATGTTTCTCTAGAAGTGGATGCATCCTCCGCCGGTGTGAGGGCAGTTCTTTCTCAAAAAAAACACTCAAGGCAGGTTCCATCCATGTGCGTTCTTCTCCTGCAAATTCCTGCCAGCATAGAGTAATTATGCCAGTGGGGACAAAGAACTTCTGGCCATGAAGTTGGCTCTAAGTGAGTGGCGCTACCTTCTGGAGGGGGCTCGTCATGCAGTTACGATCTTCACGGATCATAAAAACCTACTCTATCTCCAGACAGCCCAATGCCTGAATCCACGTCAAGCCCGCTGGTCGCTTTTCTTTACCCGATTTGATCTGCGGGTCACTTTCAAACCCGGAATCAAAAATAAGAAGGCGGATGCATTATCTCGGGCTTTCCCAGGAAGTTTGGGATCAGACACTTTGCCAGAACGTCCTATCTTGGACTCTAAATGTCTAAAATTATTTTCAACAACTCCAGCTCCTATTCTCCCGCAGGGGAGAACATTCGTTCCTCCTCATTTACGGAAGAGTCTCCTATGCTGGTCCCAGCCTTCACGATTTGCAGGTCATCTTGGCTCCCGTAAGATGTCAGAATTACTCTCTCGACAGTACTGGTGGCCGAATTTCCACTCCAAAGTTAAAGATTTTGTGGCTGCCTGTCCTACCTGTGCTCAAAACAAAACCCCCCACCAAGTCCCACAGGGGCTACTCCACCCTCTTCCACTACCTACCAAACCGTGGACTCATATTAGCATGGATTTTATCACTGACTTACCTCCAGCTAATAAATTCAATACCATCTGGGTCATTGTGGACTGCTTCTCTAAAATGGCACACTTCGTTCCACTCATCGGTCTTCCGTCCTCAGCATGTCTGGCTCAACATTTCATAAAGGAAATTTTCCGATTACATGGCTGTCCCGCTGAAATTAAGTTTTGTGTATCATGGCCGTCTGGGGACATCCGCATGCCCACTTACACCGACACTTAGCCATGGAGGTTACAGACCTGTTCAATCACTTTGCATCATTTTAACAAGTTTGATCCCTCTTTAAAGCTGTTATACGGTTCTTTATGTAGAATTTCAACCCTGACCAGTTCCGATCTTTGAGTAAGGATGGTTAAGTCATGAGGCACGCAACACAGTCTCGCTTTACGGGCACCTGGCATGTCTGTGTAAACCTCATCAGGTGTTTCTCCACAGGCTGAACCTCCTCTCTGTCCCAGGATTTCCTCTGCACTTCTTTGCAACCTGAAAGGAAGTAGAGTGGTCCATTATGGCTCCGCAAAATACAGAGACGACAAAGCTCTTCTTACTAGCAAAACTATGTGCTACACCTACTTGTGGAAGCCATGGCTGGGCACTGGTCCCGTGTTGCCAGGTCCATACAAGACCTCTCTTCTGACGTGGAAGTGTCAACTAAAGGTTTGGCCACTTGTCACAGCGGATTGCTCATAATCTGACATGTCGCTCTGTAGTTGGACTGGTTCTGAAAAGAAACAGATATGTAAATGACCGAGGTAAAAGTCAATAGCATATATCAGACACCAGATTTTCCATTTACCATCCAGATCAATGTGCATCTCGTCCAAATTCTTGCCTTTGAATTTGGCCAGTCGTCCACTCTCGAGAGCCATTAACAGTTTGCTGATCTTGGTGAGTTGGAGGGTACCTTCTGGGAGGTGGTAATACTGCCAGTGCACCCTGATGTCATGCCCAAGGGAGTTTGCCAACTGATCCAGTTCTGTGTCGTTTAGGTTGAGGACCTTCAAGAGAGTGGCAATGTTCTTTCGAAGTTTCGTGGAAGACAGAGTGTGGGGATGCTTGGCCCCACACTCTCGGGCAAACAGTCGTATGCAAAAGGAGCCTCTGAAGTGTGACAAGGCAGCTGGTCTGGTGAACATGTAGACATTTTAGCTATCCACTCCACATGTGTCACGCTTTTTGCAAGAAGTTTCATTGCAGCTTGCATGGTTAGTGTTAGCAGGATGGGGACTTTCCTCCCTGGTTTCCTTAGGATCTCAATGCGAGCGAAGTGCCGACAGAGCTTCCTCTCAACCTCGGAAAAAGCTAGGGACACATATTCGTGGAGATCCAAGGTATCTCTTGAGGAGAACGTAGTCAGCAACATTTTTGAAAGTTTTCCTTCCCTTCTTCAATTGAACAAGATCACCTGTGCCAGGGTGACTTTTGCAAGTAGTGCCCAGTGGTTAACCGTAGGCTCGGTAAATAGCCCAATTCGGTAGGCTTGCTGCTTCTCATCAAGGAAGAAGGCATCTTTTTCACATCTTCTGTGAAAGGTAAGAGCTGAGGCATGTTCCACTTGGACTCCTTAAGAGTTTTCAATGCAGCGGAAGAGATAAACTCGTTCCATCTCGCCTCATATAGCTTCCTGAAATTTTGTGTGTTTTCAACCGTAGCAGTGCAGCCCTCCATCATGGCTTGGTATTCCACAATGCTTGCTATCTTTTGCAGGCCGTGCCCAATCGTGAGTGCCAGCGAGTGCATCTTAAATGAACCTTGCTACTTGCCATAGCCAGCTACCAGCTTCACAGCATCTACTACATGCAGAAAGTTTGATGGGGCGGTAAAGTCTTCCATCCTCTCCAAAGGGGTAGCTCTTCTGCCCTGTAGCAGTAGCCTTCCCATTTCTCTAAGCTTCTGACGGATGTACTCATGCCTTCCAACAGTTGATCCGACCCGGTTGAACAAATGCTGACACATCTGCATGATGCATCGATCAATTTTGACTGGGTGTAAGACTTCATCCTGGGTCATGTCACTCGAGAGCTTCCAAAAGCCATCACTGATGTCAGGTGGAACAGGCTGAGCAAAGGCACACAGTGACTGGATTCCATTCTTGCCAGGTGTCAGCTTCTTGCCCCTTCAGTTTAACTTACATCTTTTCATGTGTCGCCACAAGTATTACCTTGCAAACAAGCCCTGGCAGGCTACACAGTGCATGAAGCCTTCAGCATCCTTCTCTTTGTCTGGAAGATGTGCCAATTGCATGCACCTTTCTTTCGAGTGCTTGGGCCCAGGCTGCTTCAGTCTCAGTGCAGTGAACATGGTCCATGTGCCGGGTAATTTTTAAGAGGGGCTTCTCACAGTACAGACACTACTGCTTTTTGTTATACGCCCTGGAGCCATCACTGTTTCTGGATAGCATTTGGACAGACACCGCGTCGTCTCTCTGATCCTCTGTGCTTAAAACACGGCTAGCAGAAGGTCGAGAATGGTCGTCCATAGAACTCTCCATAGGTCATCTCTGGGTACCTACACTCTGCTGCGTGTCTGAACCTCTCTCCTCCGAAGTGTCAGGGGCATACTCATCTCCACTGGTCTCTGGGCTAGAATCGAAGCTACCGGTGGGCTCTGTCATTCCTCAATGTCCCTACCTTTACATTCAGCAGCAGACGGCTTTGACGGTGTCTTCACGCGCTTGGTGTACAAAGCGCGGGAAGGATGCAGTCACTTACATTTCCTACAGTTGGACGGAAAACTGGCCTATAGCTGTGGTATGTGCACACACACTATCTCCCCTCCCCATCGGACACACGCACACTTTTGTTCCGATAAATGTGACTCATAGGGACATACCAGATTTTTATGCTGAGCATATCAGCAAGGTCCCCTGCATTGATTAGCCTTGAGAAGCTTTGTGGGGACCTTAAATTTTGTCCCTACTACGACTCAGGTCCCCACAGTGTTGGTGTGTAAACAGGTCCATGTCCTCATAAGCATATGAATGCAAGTACACACACACACACGGAAACACACAGATGATTAAGATATACACAATTAGCAATATAAGTTATATTGTACCTACACACAGATTGCCATCTATGTTGAAATGATATGATACGCAAGATGTAAGATTATGTTATGAAATATTGAAATTATATAATTACATTATTGTACAAGTAAATATTCTATTTCATATAAATATATCTGTGTTATGATTATGAATTTATAGGGCCTCAGTCATTAAGGAGAGCAATGCATAAAAAAGGAGTAACTTTGCATCTTGGCAAAACCATGTTGCATTGGAGGGGGTATATTTAAAATGTGGGGACAGATTTATAGTTGAGGTAGGGCATGTCCTAGATCAACTTTAAATTTCAATGTAAAAATAAAGCTATCAAGTATTTGTGTTCTACATGAAAAAGCAGCCAGTATTTAGCTTACATGCAAAATAATAAACTAATTTGGACCCCTTGCATTATAACATGGTTTGTCCAAGATCAAATTTACTATTTTTTTTGCCTTGCTCTCCTTAATGACTCAGGCCCATAATGTCTTGAAACAGAAGATATTATATATAGAACTCTGTGAGATACATTACATTAGGTTTAAAGGACTGAAGTAGGCGTGTCATAAGAGGGAAAGTGTAAAAGCATGTGGTTATGTAACAAGAATATCCCGGGGCAGATTACGAAGATAGTGTGGGCAATTAAGGCATAGCCACAGGATCTTTTACAGTGTACTATTAAAAAACGCATTTATTAAGTGCACACTTGGAAAAAACAAATTAGACAGGTTCTATTGTAACTTATATTTACCAACCTTTATGACCTGTCCTCCGGGAGATACTGGAGGACAGGTCATGTGATAAGTGGTAGGAGGGGGCGTGGTGAATAACGGAGGGCGGGGCTTAATAATGTTATTGTGCTATTAAGCCCCACCCCAGCTATTCAATGCAGCAAATTTCAGCATTTTATAGTAGGGGACATGGCTATGGTGACACAACGACATTACCACACCCTCCTCCACAAGGATCAGGGAAATTGCCCACACTTCTGGGAGTCCGGGATGACTCCCCGAAATTCAGGAGCCTCACGGAAATTCCGGGAGAGTAGGCAAGTATGTTGTAACTAGAGAAAGCTTGTCTGGGCATGTGCAGGTCCACCGCATTCACAAAGAGGTCCCAAATAGGGCTTCACTGAGCATGCACCGGACCCATCTATGCTCATAAGGAAAGAAAGGGGGCCTCTACTGAGCACTGGAGGCTAGAAGCTAGAGGCTAGATACTAAAGTGACGTTCCTCACAAATTTTGCTATGTGGCAAAGCAATACTCTGTTTCACCACTGACTCACGGAGCAGAATGGAGTAGCTGAGAGAGCTTCTGGGAGGGAAAGGAGCTAATTAGTCCCAAGTAGTAGTGCAGCTTTAAATAACAAGATAGTATATATTAATAATGCTTAAAAAAAACCTATTCATAAATATGGAAATATATTTTAATACACATATATTTCAATATATACATATATACACACAGAAATTAAATTTGATGTATAAATGTATGCAAATCATATTTATAAGTTTATATGACTTTTTTTTACCCTGCATAAATGTGTAGATCTACTAATGTGTCAGCATGTATTTTTGCATATCATTTGCATCCTATCATTCTTAAATGCTACCTAAACAGGGAAGACTTTAAATATCTTACAGCGTAACCTCCTGGTGTTAAGGAGACTTTAAATGCAATAACAATCTGTTAATGGCTCCTTTCATTCAGTAATGGAGTTAAGAGCATCTGGGCCAATGAGGGCTTTGTCCAACAACCAGGTCAGTTTACGCAATACGTATGGACCAGCACATTCTTAAAACATGGAGTGCAGATAATGTGATCAAAAAATCTAAAAATAGTTATAACAAATATTTGTATTGAGAAACATCCTAATATAATTTTTTACTTACTTTACAAACATGCCCATTACTTTTTATTAAATTAAAATAGTCATATAGAATGGTCTTTACTTAATAAAGCCAACACCACATTCAAGGTTCACTATCTCCTTGAGTCCTAACTAGAGCTGGATGAATCAATCTATATATGCTATGAATATACAGAATATTTTAAGCTGCTGAAGAAGTGGACAATCGTAAAACATGTTTTGGATCGTATAAAAAGTTGTGTTTCAGTTAAAGAGTCAGGAGAGTTAAGAAGTTAATTCTCATATAGAGGTAATTGTATCTATTTGTAATTAGAGCTCAAAGCAAAAAATAACTTTTATAATAAAATGCACATAAGACAAAAAAAATTTACAAAACCTTTATGTATGAACGTGCTGATTTTACATGTTGACTTAATACAAACCTAACCACTTCTCTGATCTTATGCTCAATGCCTCTGCAGGGTGTTCATCTCTGGCAGAGCCCTGCATTATATGACACTTCCAGAATGTTGGGATCTGTGCTCCTTCTTCCAGGGATAGGGAATCTGCTTTATGGTTACAAAAATAAATTTTGTGTAAAGATCAATGCGGACTGACATACCTAATGATATTGCATTATGTTTTCTCATTAGATGCTTCTCTGTATTTCATTGTCTCATAATAAGTCAAATCCATTATTTTAAGTTTATATTCTTATAACATTATAAATATTCCAAAGAAAATAAATGAAAATCTCAGGCTAACATCCCCAATAAGTGTCAAAAGAAGATACATAAAAGAAAGGGGAAAAAAAGCAGCTAAAAGGATCACAAAAAGGAGGAATCTAGTACTATAAATCCAGATGCTAATATCTCTAAGGTATCATTAAATAAATGTGAACTGAGCCTTTTAAAGAAGGGTATATCTTTTGCACCATCCTATAATGTAAATAACTTGAAGCTATATATTGATATAAATCTCTTTATTTGGAGACTTACATTAAGACACTTTAAGAAAGCCCTTAGATTATTGGGTGATGGAGTGTCATATATGAAATTGAATGGTGAGCCCATACAAAATTACATAAAAGAACATGAGGTACTACTGCAAATAGGAAAGGAATTGAACTGTTTAAGCTCTGATGACTTTGACTATCTATATAAATCTGTGCCTAGAACAGCTTAATGTTATCTTCTACCAAAGATCAATAAAAATTTGCTATACCCATCTGGACGCCCAATAGTTTCTGGTATAGGGTCCACAACATCAATGATCTTAGAATATGTTGATATTTATATTAAGAAGTATGTAACAAAATTAGAATCCTATGTACAGGCTACAAATTTTGGAAAATGTTACATGAAAAATGGATTATAGTTGATGTACAATAGATGTATAGTACCTCTATACTGCTATCCCACGTTCTGAGGGTATCTCTAGTATTGGTTATTATGTATTCATTCAGGACTGTATTTTAATTGTCCTGGAAAATAATGATTTCGTGTTTCTAGAGGATTATTAAATCCAGATGTGCGGGACAGCGATGGAACCAATCCTCGTACCCAGCTATGTGAATTTGTATATGGGGTGTTGGAAACAGAAAAATGTGTTTACGAAAAATCCCTACTAAAAACATGTCATCTTATTTAAAAGATTTATAGATGATATATTAATGATTTGGGATGGATATCAGAATGACTTTGAGTCATTTATGGAATATATTATTTTTAACAACTATAATTTGAAGTTTACATCTAATTTCTGTTGTGACAAAATAGAATTTTTAGACCTTTATTGGATACAAGCGATTATGTGAAATCTAGTGAGATAAGTACATATACGCCATGCACTGTAACCGTTATTTAGAGTATTCTAGCTGTCATTATGAGAACTGGAAAAAGAACATCCCATTGAGGAGCAATCAGAGGTTTATCAGAAATATATTACCTCAAAAGCAAGGAAAAGAGCAAGAATTGTTGAGAGGAAAAAGCTTTTACAATTTAACAAGAAGGATATGAGTATTCAGAAAAATAATAAAAAAAATGTGTCCTTTCATCATGCAGAATAATACATCTCAAAAAAAGAATTTAAATATTTTTAAATAATTACTGGCAAATATTGCAAATGGATCCAATTCTCTCTGAACATCTGCTTGAGAAACAAATTGCTCCTATGAGGATGTGGTAAGAGATACGTAGGTAAATCAAAAAGACCATTCAAGGTCCGTATTCTAGAACATCTTAAAAATGGTAGAGAAAATAATAGTGTCCCACGGCATTGTAAGAGCGCACATGGAGCATACCCGGTGGCTTAGTGCTTAGCACTTTTGCCTCACAGCATTGGGGTCATGAGTTCAATTCCCGAACATGGCCTGATCTGTGTGGAGTTTGTATGTTCTCCCCGTGTTTGTGTGGTATTCCTCCGGGTGCTACGGTTTCCTCCCACACTCCAAAAACATACTAGTAGGCTAATTGGTTGCTATCAAAATTGTTTCTATCTCTGTCTGTATATGTGTATATTAGGGAATTTAGACTGTAAGCTCCAATGGAGCAGGGACTGATGTAAGTGAGTTTTCTGTACAGAACTGCAGAATTAGTTGCGCTATATAAAAAGCTGATTAGTTTTTGTGTATTGCTAGTTGATATGAACACTTTGCGCTTAGATGAATTTATGTAAGTTTGTTAAAATTAATATGTTGTAGGAATATGCATATATTAAAATCTTAATTGATAAATCTTGTTGATATCTGAGTTTGAAAGACACACTTACAATTTTTTCCTATTGACTGTATTTTATTATATTTATTATTATAGGCTGATGTGTTAGGTGTTGGATATGCGCTCTGATGAAGTCCTTGTGATGAAATGTGTAAGGGTAGTGGCCTAACACAACTAAAGCGCTGCATAATTTCCTATAGTATCGTATGCTGGCTTGCTGTGATTGGCAGCCAAAGAAAGCATTTTTGGTGTCCCTTCTATTGAACTCTATGTTGCTATGTGTTCATTTTATCTGTTTTTTGGTACGCACATTTACTATTAAATCTTTTGAGCTGCTTATTAAATTATTGTTATTAATGCACTATGAAGCACCTTCTTTGTGTTACTTTTAGAGAATATTTTACCCGTGAGGATTTTGGGAAATTATAAAGGAGAGTCTTGGTGCAAGTGAGCAATCTGGATATTGGTAGTTCTAAAATTACTTTTGACAAATATTGTCTAGCTATGTCTCTATGGGGTAAATATATCAAGCTGAGAGTTTTCCTGCGGGTTTAAAAAAACAATCAGATTCTAGCTATCATTTATTTAGTACATTCTACAAAATGATAGTTAGAATCTGATTGGTTGCTATAGGCAACATCTCCACTTTTCAAACTCGCCGGAAAACTCTCAGCTTGATACATTTACCCCTATGTCTCTGAACTATTGAGTATATTGATTAATTGATTTGTATTAGTGTGTGGTTATAAAAATGGACCGCACTATAATATATATATATATATATATATATATATATATATATATATATATTATTATTATTGCAATGTCCATTTTATAGTTTGCACAGCATTACGAGATACACTTGGAGCCTATTTACTGAGCTTTAATATTTGCCCTCAAACACTTTAAGGAAAGTCTTGCTGGAAACGGAAGAATGAACAAGTATGCTCTGGTGCACAGGTTATCATCCCAGACCCTCGTGGAGTGACATCATACATTTTGCTGGACTGGTGAGAACTATATATCGGCTATACTTACCAACTCTTAATACTACCAGAGGGACTTTCTGTGTTCTCTTTTATCTCTCTCACGTATCCTGCTAATTTTAATGTCTCCATCCATGATTCATATGTACTTTTATGTCAATTAAATTACCATTACAATTCAAATTTACTTTTAGATTTCTGCTGTATTTAGTTTTTTCTTATATTTTTCCATTAAGATTTATAACTTTATATATGTAATTTATGGATGATAACAAGCACAGTTTACATTTTGCTTTTTAATAAAGTTTTATTTGTTGTATACAAACAGTATATATTAAAAAAAAGCATTTTTTTTTTATTTTCTGTGGTTCTCTTTCAATACTTTATATGGTGTGGGTAATGTTATCATATTGATGTTCTTTATTCCTTGCATTTACATTTTTCCTTTCATCCAAGTCATTCTGATTGTATGTTTCTCTTGTTATTTTCAATAAGATTTTATTTGGTGCATACATTTATATTAAAAAATGCTTTTTATTTTTCCAATGTACTTAACAAATCTACATAGCCATAATATTAAGTCCAACACAAATATCCATAAAAATTTGCAAATCTATAACTTATTTTTTTAATATCCCTTTATGTTCATTGATTTTAACAGGAATCCCTTATCTATTTCGCTATTCTTTCTATCAAACTATTATTTATTTATTAAAAAAAACATATATTAAGTTCCTTTGGTTGAAAAATATCTAAAAGAAATATCTATTTAATTTCAGGCTTTGCAAAATCAACATATTTTTTTCTCCACTGTCCTTGAATGATGCTGATGCCAGAAAAAAAAATGTCAAGGAATTGACATAACAGCTAAAAATGTGTTGATACAGCATATTTATTAAAACCTCCTTTGATATTCCTAAAATGCTGAGAACCCCTTTCATCAAGCTTTCTTTTAATTTTACAGATATATTGTTTCCCTGCATTTTACTAAATAAATGCAGCTTTTACTGCTACATGGTATGTCTTGGATTTTGTATTTTGTTTTATTACTTGAAAATCAAATTCTGTAACTTTGACCTCTTTATTTCTGTATACAACTCCCACACCTATAGAATCCCAGTGAATTTATATATTTTGATGTTGTGGATGCCGCGATTGTACTTTTTACAAACTCACATTTTAAATTGCTCTCTTTTTCATTTAGAAATCTAGGTGTAGGTGAAATTAATTCAGCAACGACTGGGTCTTTTCTCAACAAACAGTATCTCTTAATTATTTTTTCAATCTGTTTGTGGTGCTGATTGTGCTGGAATATACATTATTATCATGCATTTCCTTTTCTTTCTCTTTTGGAACAAGCAAAACTCTTTTTCCTCTAAAGTCTTCCATGATTATTGGTTTATATCCTTTACTTAAAAATAATTTCCTAATTTTTTTAGCTTGAGTTTGGAAAGCTTCTTGCTTTGAAAACTTTCTTTTAATCCTTTTAAATTGAGTTTCGGGAATACTTATCAGCCGTTTATCATAGTGATTATTATTTAAATTGATGCAGGAGTTACAATCTGTATATTTTTCATGATTTCTTCAGAAAGTTTACTTGTGTCTTGTTTCAATTGAAGATAAGTTAATGTTCAATTGCTATGAATTTAGATATTTGCAGAATTTTTAGAGAGACTATATCTGTTCTCCAAATAAATTAAACATTGGCGATATACGGAAACTAGAACACCAGGTTTGCCCTCTATGGGTTGCTTCTCTCAAAAACCCATACGTATGTTGGCATAACTTGGGGCAAAGCTGATTCCCATTGCTGTTCCGGTTTTCTGTGAATAGAGATTATCTTCAAGCCTATAAAAGTTGTTCTTGAGAATTCTCTATTCCTTCTACTATGAATGGTTTTGCTTTCTGAAGTTTGCAAAACATTAAGAAAATTGACTACAGCTTCTAACCCTTTTTGATGGTATGATAGTATATAACAAACTTACATCACCTGAGACCAAACTATATTCTTTATTCCACTTAATGGCATTTAATTTGTTCAATATATCTATTATTTATTTCAAATATGCTATAATAGTCTTCAGGTTTGGCTAAAGGCAGTTATCAATATTATATGACAGGTTTAAGACAATCAAACTAGCACCATCCACAATTGGTCATCCTGGTGGATGAGATATATGCTAATGCACTTTTGGCATTATATATAAGACAGAGATGGAGAGGTTTTCTATTTAAATATACTATTTTCCCTTATCTGTGATTATATTTAAATTCTCATATTTCTTTAATGACACCTCCAATGTTTACATAATGACATCTAATGGGCCACATTTCAATTTACAATAAGGTGTTAAGTCCTCTTACTGCCTTTTCATTTATTCTTTGTAGTTTTTAGTGGCTATCACAACATCAATCCCATTCTGCTAATTTAATTATAATATTCTGATTTGATTTCAATTACTTAAGTGCAATCCTGTCCTTTTTTGTCATATTACAAGGTCTTTGTTCTTAAATATTTATATCTCTACTATACATCATATTTCACAATTTTTTTAATGTATCCTCTAAACATCATTTATTATTGTTTGGGCTTAGACTGTTTTAAAAAACTTGTTTGACTATCACTATTATTATCACAGTTCTTTCTCTTAATCTTAACAAAGAACTAAGAGGACATTTTCTCAAAATGTTTGCATATCAGTATATATGTTAAAATGGTTCACCCCATTGGTTGGAGCAAACTTTAATCCCTTGATTAATACTAATTTTTCATCTTCTTTATTTAGGGCATAAGAGTTAAGATTATATATTTTAGTTTAATCTGCATTAAATTCCACTATGCTAGTGATCTATTTCTTATTAGTTTTATTTTTAGCTTTCTTATTGCCTTCTTTTTTTCCTCTTTTCTTTTTTTTATGGATTGTTCCTTTTTTATTACTATGGTCCTAGGAAACAAATATTGTTCTCCTTCTAAAGCTGTGTATTTTTTTGTGGGTAGATATCTTGTTATTCTGACCTTTATCTCACTTGTCTCCTATTTTGTCCTTTACCTTGCTATCTTCCAATCATCCCTGTCTACCAATGATCCTCTCATCCTCGGATTTAGATTTTTCCTTTCAACCCAATCATTCATTCTGATTATATATTTCTCTTGTTATTTTAGATGTCCTTTTTGGTTGGTCATATCGCAAACCATTTCCAAAATGTCCCTCATCTATCCTACTCTTCTGTTTTTGTTGGCAATTTCTCTCTTTTTTATTTAATGTATTACATATTTCTTAGTCAATTTCCCCAAAGTCAGAAAATGAGACAATTAATTTGCAGTTGTGATTTCATCTTCCAATTTCTTCAAATCTTTCCTTCTTTCCCTAACTATTGAATCCATAAGGGAAAACAAACAAACTTCTAATATATGAAACCAATCCTTTCCAAATTGTTTGGATTTTGATTTGAAAGTGGGTATTTTTTCTAATTATATGGCTGCTGGGAATAATTTGATCAATCATGTATTCTTCTAACATTACCCTCTCACACAATATATTAATTTCTTTTAGGTGAACATTTTCAATTTTCTCAGATCAATGTTTTCTTTGTTATTCTCAATTTTTTTACTCTATTCTCCCTTATTGAAAAGATAATGTGATGCAGCTAAGAAAATGTTTAGTAGACAAAACTACAAATTAAAAAAACATAAATACACTCTCTCAACACTTCTTAGTTATAGCAGTCCATACTACACTTTAGGTGCCATCAAGGCTATTGTCACTCGGTTGTTCTTATCCCCTATCATTTAAAACTTTACAATTTATAATAAAATCTCAAATCATGCGATAAAATGCATAAAAATTAATCATGTGATAATCGACATATACATCCAACAAATTTCTTTCCTTATACATATTAGTGTAAATCTTCAATTCATGAAAATATTGTCTTGGAAAAAAAGAAATAACAAATTAATTTATGAAATCACTATGTGACCTGTCCCTAGTGATGACACAAAGCACCTAATGACATGCCAAATCACCTGTGACCACCTCCAGTGTTTAAAAACCACAATGTATCATGTTTCAATGTCCCATGCACACATAAATAAATATATTACAGAAGATTCTAAAAACTTTCATAAACTTCCAAGGAGCCTATTGTGTAATGTAGAAATGCGCATGTGCCAAAATTTGCACACATATTTAGAGTTGCATGTATCTTGCACTCATGGCTCCTTGCACCAGGAGAGGCAGATTGGGGTCCTACATGTAAAGTACAGTAAGGGTGTGTACAGGCAAGAATGTTCATTTAGATGCAGGAGTATCTTTTTTCCATAAGCCTGGTGCAAGTTTACTTATTGATGATGATAACGTGCACATATTTTATTGTTAAAGTAGGAAATAAGTTTAAAAACATGTGCATACATCATCTCTAAAGCAGAATCCAGCACCAGGCTAGACACTCAATAACAAGGATACCCACATAGTGGTATTCCCTTTACATAATCTCAACAAAACCCGGCCTGGTTAGCGCAGGTCTGTAGCCTCTATGTTGGGGACCTGAAAAAAAAATATTAACCCTACTCCCAATAACTACCAGCCCCACTCTGAGCAGCACTGAGTCTCTTCAAAACAACCATGGGCTATGAGCATCAGGATATTGATAAAAAAAACTATACAAAAATAAACAAATAAAACAAAGAGCATGCCCCCTTTAAATGAATTAACAGCACCAATGCTGTATCTCGGGTTGCTTACAGCTAAAGAAGAGCATTTAATAGTTTGGGATCCCATTGCAACCAGCTCCAAGATGCGCCAGGCTGGGCTGAACACAGATAGACTTGAACGAAGGGGACCACTGTCATATGGTGAAATCAGCTCCAGTTCAGCCAGCAGGGGGTAGAATTTCCAAGTGGAATTGTGCCTGCAAAAAACATGTGGACCTGCTGGGACAAGCAAGCTCCATGTAGAAGCTATTAACCGCTTGGGCATGCCCATGCTTGTGTAAGTACGAGTGCCACAATACCCATGACTGCAAGTGGCTGCCAAAGTATGCTGGAACTTGTGGAACAACCCTGGCAGACCTACCTAATAAAGATAAAAAAATGACATATGTGTGCAAACACTTTTATTAAAATAAATGCACCCCCAAATCCTTGTTTACCATTAATGAACTGTTAAATCCAAATGGATTATTTTTCCTGAAGTAGTCCATAGGGAATCCTCATCCACAACATAATCAGAAGGAATAAAGTAAAAAACCGTAAGGGATGAATGTAACTAGTTCCTGGTGTAGGCCCTGCCACTAAATGACATAAAAGTGAATGGAGCCATTTGTCATCTATTTAACTGTAGTTTTAATTTATGTGAATGACAAATCTTTGCTCCTGACACCTTTGTACACTAGAATCTTCAATGTAGTTCAACATTACAGTATGTCACCTACTTGAGTGTATGTTATGCATATGATGCATTTTCCATACCTACTGTATCTGATAGCTAAATGATATTAAACTGAATGGAGCCAGAGAAGCCTTATTTATCCACGTAATTATAGTGTCATATTATGCATGTGAAGCATCTTTGCTCCAGATGCACAATACAATGTACAATGTTACTGTATGTTATCTACCTAAGTGTAGTATAAATTTATAATAAGCATATTAACTAGCAATCTTAAAAAAACAGAACATCAACACATATGATGCAAAGAACAAAACATTTTATTGACCAAATCATAAGTTATATATTTTAAAACACACTTAAACAGCATTGGAAGTCTAGACTTTTTTCATGTTATATTAAAAAAGGAATAAGAAATATAGCATTAATGTATATGACATATATTGTTAAACTTAATACTTGTCATTATCTCATGCACAAGTCCTGGAGTCGGTGGTGGTGACATTGAGAAAGTGAGTCGGGAGGCAAAGAAGATTGATTTGTGATCAAATGGCTTTCCTTTTTTTTGGTTTTATATATTTTTTAATTTGTTTGGTTAATATCTATTGTTGTTTGTATTTAATTTTACTAAATTATATACTTTCATACAAAATCTAATTGTGTTACTTTTAATATTTTATTTTCATTTTTCATAATGAGCTACTGTAGTACATTGTCAGACATACTGTGTAGAATGGATATAGAATGGATCATATGAATAACAAAATTACAGTTGCAAAATGGTACAGTATATGTTTATGTTTACAATAGCTCAAAATCAGGTTTTGTATATATAAAAGTGTTTTTAGGATCCTTCTGAATTACTGCTAAACCCCTCCACTATGTTATTTGCATAGAGTACACAAAAGCTACAGTTGTATTTATTTTCCAGTTGACTAGTTGTATGAATTTTCATTACAATAGCTAGATGCAAAGACTGGAGAATATGACAAAATTCAAACAATTAACTACTGGAAGTTAAGAGACATTGGAGAGTAGTTCCAACGGTAATTTTAAGCAACACAATATGACTTTTAATGTCATACCTACAGTATTTGAGGTTTAAAAAGGACATTACACCCTACGTTTCTTTTTCTAAAACTTTTAATACACAAACTACTTTAATATTTGCAACCCTAAGGGGTATATTTGTCAAACCTTCTAAAAAGGTAAAGTGGAGGTTTTCGCCTTAGCCTCTAATCGGAATTTAGATATAATTTTTTAGACTGTACACGATAAAAGATAATTAGAATCTAGTTGCTATGGGCAACACCTCCACTTTCCATTTTTAGAACGTTTGATTAATCTACCCAGTAAATTTCATATTAAATTGATAATATTGAGTTGCTTTATTTGACATTAAAAAAGTTCTATTACACAGATGTACACTGTCAGATAGTATGTTGTGATATGCATAACAACAACATTAGATGTAGATAACATACTGTAATATTATACATAAACAGAACATAATACTACACTAAATGCTCTCAGATAGATGACTCCACTTAGGTAAATGTCATTTAGCTATTAGATACAGTAGGTAAGGAAAATGCATCATACACATAACCTAAGACTGCACTAATAGTAATACTGTACTATACTGTATATGCTGACATATGGATGCATCTGGAGAAATGATGTGTTATATTAGGAATATAACACTATACTCAAGTAGATGACATAAGGCATGTCCAGCTTCATTTACTGTAGGACAATGTCATTTAGCTGTCAGATACAGCAGGAGTGAAAAATACATCATACACATAACATCATACTATACTCATGGAAGATACCATACTGTAATATTATACAACATTGCATTGTGTGTCAGGACCATAGGTGCATCATATGTGTAACATAACACTACACTTAGATGGATAACATACTGTAAGACTTGTACAGCTCCATTCAGTTAAAAGCATATCATAACAGTACACTTGGATAGATAACATACTGTCATTTTGTACTACGTTGTATTGTAGATGCTGGCAGGGAAAAAGATGTGTCATATGCAGAGCATAATACTACAGTTACAGTAGGTATATTAAGGCTTATCCAGCTCATTCCAGTTTTATGTCATTTAGTGTCTGTTATATTTATTTTTATTGCATTTGTCTGATGAAACAGCCTGGGGCTGTTTGCCATTTTGCAGTGGAAACTCAAACTTAATATCCCCCTGCTTTATCGGTAACCAGCCCTTGTGTTGGTAATTCATTTAGGGGGTGATGCCATTGTATGGAGCAGCAATTGTGTTCAAATTGCCCATCTGATACCACCTTCAGATGGTGACAGATAAAAGAGAAAAAAAATCAATACAGTACATCCAAAATAGAGAATAAAGCCGTTTCAGAATGCCATCTACTGCTGCCTCTAATCATCTGTTCTTTACTATCCATGGCATGTGGCACTTAGTACAGACAATGGCAGTTACTATTAGATTCATGTCAGCATGGATCTCATAGGAATGTCTTGAATTGGATAGCTGATTCAGCTGCCCCCTCAATATACTAGGTCTGGTTGATGATGTCACTGGGAGTTACTGTGACAATGTGGAAACACTCTGGTACTTAATCATTGTACAAACAGTTTTCAACTTTCAGTACTGTAAGCAAACATAATGAGGCTAGGAACTGAAATAATGCTTACATGCTGCCTGTTATTGCCAGCTGAATTCAGGAGTTGGGGGTAGTACAAGAATGCAAATAATCCATCTCCAATGAAATTTTAAAACATCACTAACATTAAATACATTTTCTCCACCTTTTTCATTTATACTCAGGAATAGAAACTAACATAACATTGTGTTACACTAAATTAAACAGCACTTTACTCTTTTTGCATTGCCATGTTTACAGAACGTGCCAATGACTGTGTATCTCCTCAGTTAGCCTTGAGGTTATTAAATTGAACCAAATGGATTTCCGTAGCTAAAAATACACTTAAATTTGCATAAATATTTTGCATGTCTATATTTTCAATCAACTTTTCAGATACAGCTCATGAATTGGAAATAGAGGTAACACTGAACTGCTATAGTAAAATATGCATGAGCTTTCTGGAGTTGGAGCTGAATATGTTACAAAGGCAATGCCCAGAGAGAGAGAGAGATGTAACCTCCTGCAAATAATATCTGCATAAACAGTGAGTTCTGATATCAGTGCTTACAGTATGTACTTATAATTGGTGAATTCTAATTCTGTGTTCATTAGCAAATATTGCATATATTTAAGAATAACACAGCCGCTGCTGTCAATTAATGCTAATTTTGCAAGTAACTTTAGAATTTTGTGAAGGGGTGTAGGTTTAAGGTTGAAAATCACAACTGGGTTATAGATGTGCATGCACATTATTTAAATAAATAAATAAATAAACATATATACAGTATACAATGTGTAGGAATCTGCCGATAGTAAAACATAGAACCATAGGGCTAGATTTACTAAGCTGCGAGTTTGAAAAAGTGGAGATGTTGCCTATAGCCACCAATCAGATTCTAGCTTTGATTTATTTAGTACTTTCTACAAAATGACAGCTAGAATCTGATAGGTTGCTATAGGCAACATCCCCACTTTTTCAAACCCGCAGCTTAGTAAATTTGGCCCATAGAGTTGATGGCAGATAAAAAATGCTTGGCCCATCTAGTCTGCCCTTTTTTAACCTACGGTAACCTTAAACCCTATTTGATCCTTTGTTCTTTGTAAGGATATCCTTATGTCTATACCAAGCAGGGCCGGACTGGCCATCTGGCACTTCTGGCATTTGCCAGAAGGGCCGATGGCTAGATGGGCCGGTCCTGCTCCTGGCTCCCCCTTGTTCTGGTTCCCGATGCCGGCGCTCCCTGTGGTCTTGAAGCTTCCCTGCGCACCCGATGTGACATCATGATGCAGACGTCATGACGTCACGCACAGCAACGTAGGAGCGCGGTCTGGAATCTGGTGGCGCCGAGTAAATGCCGGCAGCCGCTGCCGGGCAGCGTAAGGAAATACAAGGTAAGCAAATACCTGCGGGCAGGGGGGAAGTAAAAAATACTGCAGACGAGGCAACGGCTGTAGGAGAGGGAGGGAGTGCTAAGGAAATACCTGCAGTGGGGGAGTTAGTAAAAATGACTGAGGGGGGAGGCAATGGCTGTAGAAGGGGGGGGTAAGTAAAAATGACTGAGGGGGGAGGCAATGGCTGTAGAAGGGGGGGTAAGTAAAAATGACTGAGGAGGGAGGCAATTGCTGTAGGAGGGGGGGGGTAAGTAAAAATGACTGAGGAGTGGCAATGGCTGTAGAAGGGGGGGTAAGTAAAAATGACTGCAAGAGAGAAGAGCAAGAACAGGTAAGAGAACACGGCACAATCTGTCTCAACTTGAATGCTGGAGAATACATCTGAATATACATATTCATGAGTATTCCTAATACATTGGGGGGCGCAACCAGTGTATTCACCTAGGGCGGGCAGAACACTTAATCACCCTTAACCCCTTTTTTTGCCTTACTCTCCTTAATTACTCAAACCCTATATGTTTAATTTTTGCAGAGAACCATTCACTTATTCTGCCTTAGTGAATTTAATCAAATTTAATTATTTGCACCAGTTTTTTGCAGCGCTGTATTTTTTAGTTTTTCTGTCTTGAGTTGGGACATATAGTAAAGTCTTCTATTACAGATGCAACTTAATTTTCCAACTGGTAAGAAATAAGCTCATACATGTAAAATGTAACTTTCATTAGGTATATTTAACATAGACGGAAATTACCTTAAAGCATTACAATGATCCAAAGGGATTTATTTGGAAATGGCTTAAACAATATGTAAAGTATGCAACATTTATATCACTCCTTGTCCACACTGGAGAGATTAGAATCAATAACTATACCGTTATATAATTCAGTACAATGTTGTATCCTTTAGATATTGCTTAAGCTTATTTAAACCGTCTGATTTCCAAATTATTATTTTAATACTTGAAGGTAATTTCAGTATATATTTCAGTATATATTAAATATACCTAATAAAAGTTACAGCAAAGGTGACAACAATCCTAAATGATGTGGGAAGTCCAGGGACAGAGCCTCTTGTACCTGGTGGAAGGGGTCATGTTGGATGGTCTGCTGACTTATGGTTTGCTTAAATTTCAGTAATTAGGTCTTTTATTTCAGTTCTATGCAATTTATGTTTTACATGGTAATTTTAGTTGTTATATAAAATACTTAAGTTATTTTTGGTTTGATGCTGTGGCTTACATATATTATATTATGATTCAATAAATTACTATGGCCATTGCATCTCAAAAAATGACTGTCTTATATGGTGCAGTGGGAAGTAGCATGGACACACTATACATTGTATTTTAACAATATATAATTTTTAAAAAAAACATTGTTGTTTTGTGCATTTTCCCAGTGCTCCAGGTGCTTTGCACAAAAAGGGAATTGATCAGGGTGGGCAGAAGGCAATTCTTGATAAATACGTTTGTGCTGAGGCTTTATATTGCACTGCACCAGCAACGCCACATCAGCACGCAACAATATCGTGCATTGAGCCCACAGCAGGTGGGCCTGTGTACTTTAAATGCCAGGGCTGATTTTTAGTCCCAGTCTGGCCCTGATACCAAGCATGTTTAAATTGCTCTGTTGTATAAGCATCTACCACCTCTGATGGGGGGCTATTCCACTTATCCGCTTTCTATAACATAATTTTCCCTCAAGTTTCCTCTGAACCTACCTCCCTCCAGTTTCAGGGCATGTCCTTGTCTTCTAATATTTCTCTTCATTTGAAGAAGGCTTTCTTGTTAAAACCCTTGATATATTTGAAAGTTTCTATGGTGGCCTCTCCTTCACCCACTCCGCCAGGCCTGGTGCCCGCCCTGGCGGTGGAGTTGGCCTCCTCCTCTCCTCCACCTGTACTTTTCGTGTCATTCCCCCTGAACCCTCCCTCTCCTTCTCCTCTTTTGAAGCTCACTCCATCCGCCTCTTCTACCCCATCCATCTCCGCGTCACTGTCATCTACCGCCCCCCTGGCCCCACCTCCCTCTTCCTTGACAACTTTGCTAGCTGGCTTCCTCACTACCTCTCCTCCGATCTCCCCTCGATCATTCTCGGTGACTTTAATATCCCCATCGACAACCCCACCTACCCTGCTTCCAGCAAACTGCTCACCCTCTCTTCCTCCCTTGGTCTCACCCAATGGACCTCCTCCTCTACCCACTGCCTTGGTCACTCCCTTGAACTTGTCTTCTCCTACCTATGAAATCTCTCCGACTTCTCCATCTCTCCCTTTCCTCTATCCGACCACCATCTCCTCTCCTTCTCTCTCTCCTCTTCTCCTGCTCCCCTCCCCCTGCCCAAACCTACTCTGTCCATACGCAACCTCGATGCTCTTGACCCTGCCTCTCTGTCCTCCTCTCTCGATACCCTCCTTTCTCCCCTTTCCTCCCAGGCCTGCCCCAAACAGACGGTCTCCCTCTACAATCACACCCTCACCTCCGCTCTGGACGCGGTCGCCCCTGCCCACTCCGTCCACCCCCGCTGCTCCAAACCCCAACCCTGGCACTCCAAATTTACCCGCTTCCTCCAAAAATGCTCCCGTTCCGCCGAACGTCACTGGAGAAAATCCCGCTCCCTGGCTGACTTCCTCCACTTTAAATTCATCCTTTCATCCTACAGCTCTGCCCTCTCACTCGCTAAACAATCTTTCTTTAAATCCCTCATCTCTTCCCAGTCCTCTAACCCCCGCCGCCTCTTTGCCACCTTCAGCACTCTCCTGGCCCCCTCCCCTCCCCTCCCCCCCTCATCCCTGACTGCCTCTGATTTCGCCTCCTTCTTCTCCTCTAAAATCGAGGCCATCCGACTTGAAATCTCCTCCTCCACTCTCTCTTCCACCCCTCCCACTCTTCTGTCCTCCCCCCCCCAACCACCTTCCCCTCCACTCCTTCCGTCCCACCACCGGCGAGGAAGTCCACTCTCTCATTTTATCCTCCCCCCCCACTACCTGCCCCCTGGATCCCATCCCCTCCCACCTTCTTCGCTCCCTTTCCCCCACCACCTGCTCCCACCTCGCTCACCTCTTTAATCTCTCCCTCTCCACTGGCATCTTCCCCTCCTCCTTCAAACATGCTCTCGTATCCCCCATTCTTAAGAAACCTAATCTCGACCCCACTTCTCTCTCGAACTATCGCCCCATATCTCTTCTCCCTTTTGCCTCCAAAATTCTTGAGAGGCTCGTCTGCAGCCGTCTCACCTCCTACCTTTCTGAATATTCCCTCCTTGATCCTCTCCAGTCTGGTTTCCGCCCCCTCCACTCCACTGAAACTGCCCTGGCTAAAGTCACCAATGACCTCCTCTCTGCAAAAGCCAGGGGCCACTTCTCTCTTCTCATCCTCCTTGACCTCTCTGCAGCCTTTGACACCGTTGACCACCCCCTCCTCCTTCACACCCTCCAATCTTTCGGCCTCTCCGGCCCAGTCCTGTCCTGGTTCACCTCTTACCTTACTCACCGTTCCTTCTCTGTCACCACCTCTGGGTCTCTCTCCCCCCCATCCACCCTTCCAGTCGGGGTCCCTCAGGGCTCTGTTCTGGGACCCTTACTCCTCTCTATACACCTCCTCCCTGGGTGAACTCATCAGCTCCTTCGGCTTCAGCTACCACCTTTACGCTGACGACACTCAACTATACCTCTCCTCTCCTGATCTCTCTCCCTCCCTCCTCTCTAGGGTGTCCGCCTGCCTCTCTGCCATCTCCTCCTGGATGTCCTCTCGATTCCTCAAACTTAACCTTGCCAAAACTGAGCTCATAGTTTTTCCTCCCTCTCATACCCCATCCCCTTCTGACCTCTTCATCACTGTCGACAACACCTCTATCTCCCCTGTCCCCCAACTTCGCTGCCTTGGTGTCATCCTCGACTCCTCTCTCTCCTTTGGCCCCCACATCCTCTCTCTTGCTAAATCCTGCCGCTTCCAGCTGCACAACATCGCTCGCATCCGGCCCTTCCTCTCCCAAGATGCCACCAAATGCCTTATCCACTCTCTGATCATCTCCCGCCTGGACTACTGCAACCTCCTCCTCACTGGCCTCCCCCACTCTCATCTCGATCCCCTTCGATCCGTCCTTAACGCTGCAGCTAGGCTTATTTTCCTCTCTCGCCGCTCCTCTTTTGTCTCCCCCCTCTACCTAGCCCTTTACTGGCTCCCATTCCCCTTCAGAATCCTCTTTAAGCTCCTCACACTCACCTACAAGGCCCTCGCCAACTCCACTGCGCCCTACATCTCCACCCTCCTCTCTATTCATGCTCCATCCCGCCCTCTCCGTTCTGCCTCTGACCGTCGCCTCTCTTCCCCCCTTATAACCTCCTCCCACGCGCGTATCCAAGACTTCGCCCGCGCTGCCCCCCTCCACTGGAACAAGCTCCCTCCCTCCATCAGAACTTCCCCTAATCTGTCCAGCTTCAAACGGGCCCTAAAAACCCACCTTTTTCTTAAAGCCTTTCTGTCTCCCACTTAACTTCCTACCTTATCTTCTGCCTCTGTCCCCCTACTCTCCCTCTCTCCCCTGCGTCTCTCTGTCTGTCCACCCCTCCCCTTAGATTGTACGCTCCTCTGAGCAGGGCCATCTCTCCTCCTGTTTCCACCACTTCTAACTCTGCTCTCCAGCTACCTAGCCCTCCTCCTCAAAGGTCCTCCACCCCACGTCCACTTTCGCTCCCTCCTCCCCCCTGGGGGTCTCCCTGTCTCCCGCGATCCCCTTCTTGGGCCCCGTCGTTTTCGGATCCTCCCTCCCCCTTCCCCGCCCTCTCTAGCTGTGCATTGAGCGTACTGAGTTGCTGTGTTTGCTGTGCTGTGCTGTCTCCCGTTGTATTGTGATTTTGTTTGTCTCTGTACGGCGCTGCGGATGCCTTGTAGCGCCTTATAAATAAATATTAATAATAATAATAATAATAATAATATCATGTCTTCTTTTCACCTCTCTGCTCCAAACTATACATATTAAGATCTTTTAGTCTTTTCGGGTAAGTTTTGTGCTGTAGACCATGCACCATTTTAGTTGTTCTTCTTTGTACAGTCTCTAATGTATATCTTTCTGGAGATATGGCCTCCAGAATTGAACACAGTATTCTAGATGAGGCCGTACCAATGACTTATACTGTGTCATTATTACTTCTTTCTTTCTGTTACGGATTCCTCTCCCTATGCAACCAAGCATCTGACTTGCTTTTTTCATTGCTTTGCAACATTGCTTACCTGCCTTTAAGTCACCTGAAATAGTGACGCCTAGATCCCTTTCCTCCTCAGTAGTTACCATTATAGTTCCATTAATACTATATTTAGCCTTTGGGTTTTTGAGACCCAAGTGCATGATTTTGCATTTTTTTTGTTATTAAACTGTTATTGCCACGCTCTTGACCGTTCCTTTAGTCTACCTAGATCATAAATCATTTGTTTTATCCCTTCTGGTGTGTATACCCTGTTGCATATCTTTGTGTCATGTGCAAAAAGGCATACTTTCCGTTCAATACTAATTGCAATGTTACCAATACAGATATTAAAAGGCACTGATCCAAGTACAGATCCCTCAGGTACTCCACTGGTAACCTTAAGCTTATTTAACAGCCTGTGATGTGGGACAGTGTCAAAAGCCTTACTGAAGTCTAGACAAATTATATCTACGCCCCCTCCTTCATGCATTACCTTAGTCACTTTGTCAAATAAGTCAATAGAGTTGTTAAAATGATCTCCCCCCAGTAAATCCATGTTATTATGGATCCTGTAAGTTACTGGATTTTTGATATTCTACAACTATTTCTTTTAAGAGTGTTTCCATCAATTTCCCTACTACTGATGTAAGGCTCACGGGTTGGTAGTTGCTCGCCTTTTCCTTGCTTCCACTGTTTTGCAGTGGGACTGCATTCACTCTTTTACAGTCCTCTGGAATTTCTCCTCGATCTAGTGACTGGTAGAATAATTATGTTAAGGGTGTTACCAGCACTCTTTTAAGCTCTTTTAGTGTCCTTGGATGTATCCCATCTGGCCTCATTGATTTATCCACTTTGAGTTCTGCAATTTCTGTTAGGACCTTCTCCGCTGTAAATGTACTTGTATCTACCTCATTTTTATGAATGTACTTGCAACTTAAATGTGGCCCCTCCCCCTCTCTTTCTGTAGTGAAAACTGAGCAAAAATAATTATTAACATGCTCTATTACCTTCTCTCCCTCAACAAAAATCTCATTCTCTGTCTTTAAGTCTTTTTTCCTTTTTTTATTTTCTCCTTTCACCTATATACCTTAAACAAGAGTTTTTCTACCAACTGACTGGGTCATTTTGTCTTCAGCTTGTGCCTTTGCATATCTGATTACCTTCTTAGCCTCCTTCCATCTAACAAGATACACATCTTTGTCTTCATTACTCTGAGACTGCTTATATCTCCTATAACCATCTTTTTTGCTTTCACTATACTTACTTCTTCTTTTGCAAACCACACTGGCTTCCTTTTCCTTGTGCATATCCTAATCCTTTTGATACAAAGGTCTGTTGCTTTTAGTATTGCAATAATCAACAATCAAATCATCAAATCATGTATAGCTTTCTTGAGGTGCAGGAACCTGAAATTTGATTTCTATGAGCCTTAGGGGTCTATTCATCAAAGGGGTTTCACCGACAATACGGCTTTGTTCTATACATCAATAGGATACTGTGGGTGTATGTGGGGGAGCTTATTGAACAAGGATTTTGTTATCGCCATCTCAGGGTGACAATAATGGAAGAAAATCATATAAAAATGTCCTAGTCTATGAACATATCATTTTTTTCATGTATAAAATATTTAAAACACATTTTCAAGCTTATTTTTGGGTTAGCTGAGTCCCACATGATGTTTAGCCCCTGAATCTGGCCTGGCGCAGTGGTAAGTTATCCAGGTCAAAATTGGCAAGGCAGCTGAGTATCGGTCAGCTGTCTGGCAATATTTTATTGGTGATAAGTGAGTTTCTATGGCCGCAATAAGCCTTATCAATGCACAATGATTAATAGACCCCTTAGTACTTACAGTATCTACTATAACCTTTTGGCCAAACACCTCAATTAACTCTATAGCTAGACTGACCTATAATAGCTACATTTCGTGGCTGCTAACTCCTCAGTGACACAGAGTATGGTGTGGTCCACTTTCTTTTCAATGTTGAATTCTTTAAAAAAAGCAAAATCTTTATCATAAACCAACCCAGCACACTTAAAAACACAAATCATACTCTACAGGGGCCACTATCTGCCACAAAATATTCTTGCATGACCCATGACTGCTGCCATATATATATTGTGTTTTTTAGTTCCACTTTAGCAGGGGTTATAGAAAGCTTTATTTACTATAGTTTGCATTCAAATGTAAAGTACTTTGCTCACCCTTGGGAAAATTGATTCAATTTTTCCCTCATGTTTTTACATTGATGTCAGAGAATATAAGCTGATGAATTACAAAACCTGGTAAAGCATAGTGCATTACATTATATGACATTTATACTAAAATGCTGTGAAACATTCTGTTTATTAAACTTTGTGCACTTGCCAACAAGTACTAAAAATATCCCCCAGATATGCAAGAACATTTAAAATAATTTTGACAATGTATATTTCACAGGTATATTCATAATTAAAGGGCTTCTGTAACATTTAGTACTACCGAGTAAAGCAAGTAAAAGAAAACCCTTCATTCTACTAAATGAAGGCCTCTTATCCAGCTCAAACCCATTAGGTTCCGCCAATGTTTATTAGATAGACTAATTCTCAATTTTTTAATGTATTGATTGTCCCTATTTCAAAATATCATGTTGCCTCCAGCATAGAACTAGTTGCTGAATTATAAAAGGAATGAATGTCAGATATTTAAGTCCATTTAAAAGTATTTGCTTGAAATGCTAAATACAGGTTTAGACTTAATTAACTCACTTGTAGTCAGATTCCTTTAGACAAATACCTACTCAGAGATGACACTTTCTCAGACACAACTGTACAAACAGGACACTTCTTCCAAGAAGGCCTTTATACCACATGCAAACCAACCCTCTCCTAACATTAAACTTCGAGGATTGGTTAAAACAGGAAGAATCTTTGCAAATGACCACAAATCACCAACCAGATGCAGCCCAGCATGTTCAGTCTCCTGCATCAAGAGGCTTTAACATTTATGGTTAAAACCTTAGCAACAACTAGAGATGAGAGAAATTTTCAAAACTATTCTTGTGAGGAAACGGGGTGCTACTGGACTGAGAACTATGTAATCATCACCCGTTTCTCACGGTTTATTGTACTTTTTAATCCTTGGCCCAGTCTAAGTATATACACCAGAGCATTGGTGTATTATGTGTATTATTATTTCATGTTATTGGATACATTTTGCCCATACTATTACCTGTGATATTGTATGTAGTATAAATAGAAACAATATTGCCATACTGTGTGAAAATATCAGAACAACAGCAGTCATTTTGCTTGTGCTAGCTAATGTAATTACCATTTGTCTCAAATGTGTATTGTATGGGGTGCAGCTGAGATGAGGTTTGTAATCAGAACAATGTCTGAGTTAACTAGCTGGCAGCCCATGTTAATTAGCTAGGTCAACAGATAACCTGAGAGGTAATGAGGTTAGAACTTCTACTCATATGTAATGTGCCTCCACAGTAATATATTGGTTGAAATAGCATGGGGAAATGTATCAATATGTGTCAATATAAATGTAATTGTATCAAAAGTTATCACAGACTTATATTGTGTAACCCTGCTGATATAATGTGTCAAAAGTCTTATTGTTCCATGTAAGCGTGCAGTGTCATTCCTTGATGTACTATTGTAACCCCATGTGTAGTGTATCCAGCCAAAACAGCTAATTGAGTCAAGCCATTCTATTGTCTAATCAAGGTAACAGGGACAGTATGTCTAGCAGCTAAATTGTTGACTGGGAGGCCCCTTCTGTAAAGGGGAGTTTTGAGACATTTGACCCTACTTCCTGGGTACAGAGAAAATAATATAGGGGAGGAGAATGCCAGGGGAGCGATGCTAGTTTGGAGGATCCTGGTGTAGAAGACATCAGTGAAAAGGACTCTGGGCCAGGCACTGTGGTGCCGCTGGAGGGAACCCTACCAGGACAGGGTTGGTGTGAGCTAGTAACCCAGGCTAGGAGACACCATAACTGTTTTGCTAAACGGTAGTGGTAATATTGCTGGAGGATACATGCTACCATTTACCCTGTAACTTGTGAACGTCTTGTGGTGTTGTGCTGTCGTAATAAAGTCTTATTTTGGATATATCCTGGTCTACCCAAGTGAGTTGAATCCCACAGAGGGTAACTTCCATCCCAGCTAAGGGTGGTATCCTCACAATTCTCATTCCACATTTGAGCGTAAAATTTTGCCCATTTTGCCAGTGGAATTTAACTTTAAGGGTGGAATTCAATTAGCCGCGAAGTGTCTCCGGAATGTCTGTGAAACACTTCACAGTGGAGATTTCATAGAAATCTCCACTCATTTTTCCTCGCACCCCATAGAGGTACGAGAAAAACTGAGCGGAGATTTTTACTATAATTGCCGACAATGTACACGGAGCAATGTCCGTGTCACGGGCACTAGGAGTCTTTACCCAGGGATCACCAGGTGATAGGCTTACCAGAGCAGTATAGATGGTAATATGGTACTCTGGTAGCAGGGTGATCACGGAACAGGAAATAGCAGATGATGGAGATGCTCAGGAAAGTCTATGACTAGCAGCACTGGTAATATGGATGTAGAAATACACGAGGAACTGTATGGACAAAGGACACGTGAAGGTAATCAGTGGTCTGCGGTAGCAAGTTGTATAACTGCTATAGTGAGGAGGAATGTCCAACAGAAACGAGGAGGTGATGAGAGTCAGCGGTCTGCGGATAGCAAGTTATACCGCTGTCTGAGTGAAGGAATAGAATCCACGTGGAGGTATCCGGGGAGTCAGTGGTCTGCGTTAGCAAGTTGTACCACTGCTATGTGAGAGGATACTGGAACAGGTGACACAGGAAACAGGGATCAGTGGTCTGCCTCTAGCAAGTTGTACCACTGAATATATATGTGAGGAGGAGCACGGGAGAGACTGCAATACAGGGGATACACGGACACCTTAAACTTGATCCACAATAACATGCACAATATATTAATGACTGAACAGCACTGCAATAATAGAAAGTCACTTGAGGTAATCCGGCACAAGATAACAGTCAATGATGGCAATAGTCTCAGCGGATAGTAAACTCCAGAGGAGAACAAACTCAGTCCAGCAAGATATGCAATACACCAGCACAGTCAATGAGAAGTATGCATACCGTGGTTCAGAAGCAGGCTGTCAGACAGGAGTGCAGAGATACCTGAACGGCTGGAGGCCGGCAGGATGCGAAGTCCCTGGAGGGGTGAAGCGGTAATCAAGTAGGTGCAGCGCACAGGTAGGTAGACCAGCAGGGGAACAAATACTCAGGAAGCAGTAGTATGTAGGACTGGACTCCTGGAGGACCCCGAAGAGTAGCGATGATCTAGATGAGATGAAAACAGTGAGGCGCAGATCCGATGCAGACTGGCGAGTAGAGACCAGCGGGAACACAGAGAAGCACGGAGAGCGGATCAGCTGTTGTAGGACGAGTAAAACTGAGAAGTAGCAGCAGCAGGACTCTGCAGATACACGGAGGTAGCGGATGGCAACCAGCAGGTGCAGCAATGATGAAACACGGGAGAGCAGAGCTGAGCTGGAACTGTTGAGCACGGAGAGTAGCGGATAGGAATCAGTTGTAGCAGTCTCGAGGAAACACGGGAGAGATGAGATGAGCTGAAGACTGAAGCGCACGGAGGCAGCGGATAGGAATCAGCCAAACAGTCACGATGAAACACAGGCGAGTTGAAGTAGATTGAAGACTGTAGTGCACGGAGGCAGCAGATAGGAATCAGCTAACAGTCATGATGGCACACAGGTGAGTTGAAGTAGATTGAAGACTGTAGTGCACGGAGGCAGCGGATAGGAATCAGCTAACAGTCACGATGATACACAGGAGGGTTGAAATGGCTTGAAGACTGTAGTGCACGGAGGCAGCGGATAGGAATCAGCTAACAGTCACGATGATACATAGTAGAGTTGAAGTGGCTTGAAGACTGTAGTGCACGGAGGCAGCGGATAGGAATCAGCTAACAGTCACGATGATACACAGGAGTAGAAGTGGTCTGGAAACCACAGAGGTAGAAGTGGTTTGGAAACCACAGGGGTAGAAGTGGTTTGGAAACCACAGGAATCAGCAGCGCTGAATACACGAGGAAACACCTTCAGAGGCTCATGGGAATGAGACTCCAAGATCAGGCAACGTGGTATTGACCACAGGTGCTTAATATAGGGAGTGTTGCCTGATCTGCCAATTAAGTTAAAGGAACAGGTACTGAAGGGTTTGAAAGGGCTGCGCATGCGCAGACCCTCAGGATGGAGGACGGCCACGGTTCCTAAAAATACGGGAAGAAGCACTCACAGTCCGGTGAGTGACAGTACCCCCCCTTTTAAAGGTGGGCACAGAACGCCTGGAACCAGGCTTGTCCGGATTTTTGGAATAAAACTTCTTAAGAAGAGCTGGGGCGTTGAGATCTTCAGCTTTGATCCATGAACGCTCCTCAGGACCAAAGCCCTTCCAATGAACGAGGAAACGGAGAACTCCTCGCGAAATTTTTGCGTCCAATACCTCAGTAATCTCGAAATCTTCCTCCTGATGAACTTGAACTGGCTGAGGTGCTGAAGGAGGAGTCGAGAAACGGTTGATGATGAGAGGTTTGAGCAAGGACACATGGAAGGCATTGGAAATACGAAGATTCTTAGGAAGTAGAAGTTTGACACAAACTGGATTTATTACTTGAATGATCCTATATGGACCAATAAAACGAGGAGCGAATTTCATAGATGGGACCTTCAAACGAATATTTTTGGTAGATAACCAGACACGATCTCCAATTTTTAGTGGTGGAATAGCCCGCCTCTTCTTATCTGCGAAAGACTTATATTTGTCAGATGTCTTCTTTAAACAGGTTTTGACCTGAGACCAGATGTTTTTGAAGGTCTGACAAACCGTCTCTACAGCAGGAATTTGGGTGGGAGGGAGGGCAGGAAATTCCGGAAAAGACGGATGGTGACCGTAAACCACAAAGAATGGAGTTTTGGATGATGACTCATGGTACATGTTGTTATGGGCGAATTCAGCCCAAGGAAGCAATTCTACCCAGTTGTCTTGATTGGCTGATGAGAACATCCTTATAAAGGTCTCGAGATCTTGATTGACCCGTTCAGTTTGTCCGTTTGATTGCGGATGGTAAGAAGATGAGAGTGCTAATCGTATGCCCAAGGTTTTACAAAGGGCCCGCCAGAATCTGGAAACGAACTGTACTCCTCTATCTGACACAATCTCAGACGGACATCCATGGATACGAAAGATTTCTTTAACGAAATGTTCAGCCAGAGTAGACGAGGAAGGCAAACCAGACAAAGGGACAAAATGAGCCATCTTCGAAAATCTGTCTACCACTACCCAAATAGTATTACAATTTTTACTAGATGGCAGATCAGTAACAAAGTCCATACTAATATGGGTCCAGGGCTTGGCCGGAATGGGTAGTGGTTGCAGCAACCCCGCTGGAGTTCTGCGGGAGGATTTGAACTGAGAACACAATTCACAGGAAGCAACAAACTCTTTGACGTCTCTCCTCATCGAGGGCCACCAGTAACTTCGAGAGAGAATCTCAAAGGTCTTGCGTTCACCAGCATGTCCAGAAAAACGAGAAGAATGGAACCACGAAAGGATTTTCCTCCTCAGAGTAGGAGGCACGAAGGTCTTCCCAAATGGTAGCACTTTGGTGGACGAAGCAGCCAGCGAGATACATTTGGGGTCTAAAATAGAATGGTTGGAAACCTCTTCAACGTCAGAGGACGTCACAAAAGCTCGAGATAGAGCGTCAGCTTTCTTGTTCTTGGCAGCTGGTTTGAAGGTTATGATTAATTCGAAACGGGAAAAGAAAAGAGACCATCTTGCTTGACGAGGATTCAAGCATTGGGCAGACTGTAGATATGACAGGTTCTTATGATCTGTGAAAATCGTCACCGGGTGACGAGCTCCTTCCAATAAGTATCTCCACTCCTCTAATGCAACTTTGATAGCCAGCAACTCCTTGTCCCCGATCGTGTAATTTTTCTCTGCAGGCAGGAGACCCCGAGAGTAAAAGGCACAAGGATGGAATTTTTGTTGCTCCGAGCGTTGGGAGAGAATGGCTCCTAAGCCCACATTAGAGGCATCTACTTCTAGGAAGAAGGGAAGTGTCACATCAGGCTGTCGAAGAATGGGAGCAGAGGAGAAGGACTCTTTAAGAATTTGAAAGGCTTGGAGGGCCTCGGATGACCATTGCTTAGTATTGGCCCCTTTACGAGTCAGGGCCACAATAGGAGATGCAATGGACGAGAAGTCTTGAATGAAGCGTCTATAGTAATTGGCGAAACCTAAAAAACGCTGAATAGCACGAAGAGTAGTTGGCTGGGGCCAATGTAATACAGCATTCACCTTGTCTGGATCCATCTTCAGGCCAACTCCGGAAACAATATACCCCAAAAATGGAATCTGGGGCAACTCGAATGAACATTTTTCTAGTTTACAGAATAATGAATTTTCCCGGAGTCTGGAAAGGACCTCTGCCACATGTTGGTGATGAGAAGGCAGGTCCTGTGAGAAGATCAAAATGTCGTCCAGGTAGACAACGACACATACATATAATAAGTCCCGAAAGATCTCATTAACGAAGCCTTGGAAAACAGCGGGGGCATTGCACAACCCGAAAGGCATTACTAGATATTCATAATGCCCATCTCTGGTGTTGAACGCTGTCTTCCATTCGTCACCGGGACGGATTCTAATTAAATTATAGGCACCACGAAGATCCAACTTGGTAAAGATCCGAGCTCCCTTGATGCGATCAAATAACTCAGTGATCAACGGAATGGGATACCGATTCTTAATAGTAATGGCATTGAGTCCACGAAAATCTATGCAGGGGCGTAGTGATCCATCCTTCTTTTTTACGAAGAAGAATCCAGCTCCAGCGGGAGAGGTGGAAGGTCGAATAAACCCTCGGTGGAGATTCTCCTGGATGTACTCAGATGTGGCTTGAGTTTCAGGTAACGAAAGTGGATAGACCCGACCCCTAGGAGGAGTCTTGCCAGGTAGAAGATCGATCGGACAATCCCAAGAACGATGAGGAGGAAGACGTTCAGACTGAGCTTTATCAAAAACATCGGCAAATGAAGCATACTGAGGAGGGAGTCCCGGTGAGGACGATGAGATGGAAGATTGCTGTACTTTAAGAGGAATGACTTGAGAAAGACAACGATGGTGACATTCAGCTCCCCAAGACGTAACTTGAGGAGTGCGCCAGTCAATCTGGGGAGAATGACATTGAAGCCATGGAAGGCCTAAGACAATCGGACTTGTCGTAACTGGAAGAATTAAAAACGAGATCTCTTCATGGTGTAGCACACCAATCTGAAGTGTTACTGGAGACGTACTCTGAGTGATGAGACCATTGATGAGACGTGATCCATCTATAGCAGTCACAGTAATCGGTGTTTTCAAAGTAATCACTGGTAGGGACCATTGATTCACTAGGGATTTAGAAATGAAATTTCCTGCTGCTCCAGAATCAATCAGTGCCTGAGACTCAAAGGATTTGGTAGCAAATGAAATCGTAACATCAAAAGCGCAGACTTTTAATTTCATAGAAGATGGAGAGGACTCCAGGGACCCTAACTTCACCTCTCCAGAACTAGTTAGGGCCTGGCATTTCCCGATTTCTTAGGGCAAGAACTGAGCATATGTGTGGAATCAGCACAATAGATACAAAGTCTATTCTTTACTCTTCGTTTCCTCTCTTCTAAAGATAATTTGGAACGTCCTATCTCCATGGGAATCACGGAAGGTGAAGCTGGACGAAACTGAGGGCTTGAGCGAAGAGGTGCTTTAACTGAAGTTGTTTTCTCAGATTCTTTTTCACGAAACCTCATGTCTACACGATGGCAAAGAGAGATCAAATCTTCTAGTGACGAAGGAAGCTCTTGGGTAGTCAGTGCATCTTTAATTTTATCGGAGAGCCCCTGCCAGAAGGCGGCAATTAATGCTTCAGTGTTCCACTGAAGTTCAGAGGCTAATATCCTAAATTGAATGACGTACTGGCCTACTGTATGAGAACCTTGACATAAACGAAGAATGCTGGAAGCAGCGGAGGTCACACGACCTGGTTCATCGAACACACTTCGGAACATAGAAATGAATCTTGTAATACAGGATCGTTTCTCTCCCACAGAGGGGAGGCCCAAGCCAGAGCTTGTCCAGAAAACAATGAGATAAGATAGGCCACTCTGGAACGGTGGGTAGAAAAATTTTGAGGTTGGAGCTCAAAATGAACTGAGCATTGGTTAAGGAAACCCCTACAAGTTTTGTGGTCTCCATCGTACTTTGACAGAGTAGGCAGGTGAAGCGTGGGAGCTGTAGACACCTGGGATGGCACTGGGGAAACGGAGGAAAGCACAGGAGCTTCAACATTAGCTGTAACAGGCTGTCCAGATGGTCCTTGGGAGGCTAACGACTGGTAGCATTGAAGTAACAGCTGTTGGCGAGCATCCTGTTGCTCCACACGGGTGACCAGATGCTGCAGCATCTCTTTGGCTGTAGGTTCCGTATCTGGGTCTGTCATGGCCTGATCTTACTGTCACGGGCACTAGGAGTCTTTACCCAGGGATCACCAGGTGATAGGCTTACCAGAGCAGTATAGATGGTAATATGGTACTCTGGTAGCAGGGTGATCACGGAACAGGAAATAGCAGATGATGGAGATGCTCAGGAAAGTCTATGACTAGCAGCACTGGTAATATGGATGTAGAAATACACGAGGAACTGTATGGACAAAGGACACGTGAAGGTAGTCAGTGGTCTGCGGTAGCAAGTTGTACCACTGCTATAGTGAGGAGGAATGTCCAACAGAAACGAGGAGGTGATGAGAGTCAGCGGTCTGCGGATAGCAAGTTATACCGCTGTCTGAGTGAAGGAATGGAATCCACGTGGAGGTATCCGGGGAGTCAGTGGTCTGCGTTAGCAAGTTGTACCACTGCTATGTGAGAGGATACTGGAACAGGTGACACAGGAAACAGGGATCAGTGGTCTGCCTCTAGCAAGTTGTACCACTGAATATATATGTGAGGAGGAGCACGGGGAGAGACTGCAATACAGGGGATACATGGACACCTTAAACTTGATCCACAATAACATGCACAATATATTAATGACTGAACAGCACTGCAATAATAGAAAGTCACTTGAGGTAATCCGGCACAAGATAACACAGTCAATGATGGCAATAGTCTCAGCGGATAGTAAACTCCAGAGGAGAACAAACTCAGTCCAGCAAGATATGCAATACACCAGCACAGTCAATGAGAAGTATGCATACCGTGGTTCAGAAGCAGGCTGTCAGACAGGAGTGCAGAGATACCTGAACGGCTGGAGGCCGGCAGGATGCGAAGTCCCTGGAGGGGTGAAGCGGTAATCAAGTAGGTGCAGCGCACAGGTAGATAGACCAGCAGGGGAACAAATACTCAGGAAGCAGTAGTATGTAGGACTGGACTCCTGGAGGACCCCGAAGAGTAGCGATGATCTAGATGAGATGAAAACAGTGAGGCGCAGATCCGATGCAGACTGGCGAGTAGAGACCAGCGGGAACACGGAGAAGCACGGAGAGCGGATCAGCTGTTGTAGGACGAGTAGAACTGAGAAGTAGCAGCAGCAGGATCCTGCAGATACACGGAGGTAGCGGATGGCAACCAGCAGGTGCAGCAACGATGAAACACGGGAGAGCAGAGCTGAGCTGGAACTGTTGAGCACGGAGAGTAGCGGATAGGAATCAGTTGTAGCAGTCTCGAGGAAACACGGGAGAGATGAGATGAGCTGAAGACTGAAGCGCACGGAGGCAGCGGATAGGAATCAGCCAAATAGTCACGATGAAACACAGGCGAGTTGAAGTAGATTGAAGACTGTAGTGCACGGAGGCAGCGGATAGGAATCAGCTAACAGTCATGATGGCACACAGGTGAGTTGAAGTAGATTGAAGACTGTAGTGCACGGAGGCAGCGGATAGGAATCAGCTAACAGTCACGATGATACACAGGAGGGTTGAAGTGGCTTGAAGACTGTAGTGCACGGAGGCAGCGGATAGGAATCAGCTAACAGTCACGATGATACATAGCAGAGTTGAAGTGGCTTGAAGACTGTAGTGCACGGAGGCAGCGGATAGGAATCAGCTAACAGTCACGATGATACACAGGAGGGTTGAAGTGGCTTGAAGACTGTAGTGCACGGAGGCAGCGGATAGGAATCAGCTAACAGTCACAATGATACATAGCAGAGTTGAAGTGGCTTGAAGACTGTAGTGCACGGAGGCAGCGGATAGGAATCAGCTAACAGTCACGATGATACACAGGAGTAGAAGTGGTCTGGAAACCACAGAGGTAGAAGTGGTTTGGAAACCACAGGGGTAGAAGTGGTTTGGAAACCACAGGAATCAGCAGCGCTGAATACACGAGGAAACACCTTCAGAGGCTCATGGGAATGAGACTCCAAGATCAGGCAACGTGGTATTGACCACAGGTGCTTAATATAGGGAGTGTTGCCTGATCTGCCAATTAAGTTAAAGGAACAGGTACTGAAGGGTTTGAAAGGGCTGCGCATGCGCAGACCCTCAGGATGGAGGACGGCCACGGTTCCTAAAAATACGGGAAGAAGCACTCACAGTCCGGTGAGTGACAGTCCGCACATCACCAGCAAATGAATTCCCCCTTAAGTGTTCCCAGTCACATCATCATTTCAGCTTTATTCATAAATGATAAATTCCATGGAATGTGAGTTAATAAATACATTGTTAATTAGCAAAAAATTGTATTGCCAAAACTTTACACCTTTGTGAAAACAACATGTTCTGCTGCATAATTTGATTTACAAGAACATTTGGCATAATCTCCTGTCTAGCCAACACACGTAAAACCAAAAAGACAGTTGTCAGCGTTTATCCTTAACACTGCATATCTGTGTGTATCTAGCAAAATGAAAACATGAGGTATTTGTTCATATTTTGAGCAAAACATTTAAGCCTGCATCCCAGCAGCAAGGGCACGCCTCATTATATGCAGGTCCTACATTGACTTATTTTCTTTAAACACCATTAAAATGCAGATAAAGATGCATTCACCTCCCAGGTCTAGGGGTTTACATCTAGTAAGGGCTGGCTTGTGAGCCACACCACAAATGTGATCCTTATGCTAATTAGACAGATAGTCCCCTCACTGGATACCGGCCACTCATTGGCATTGGTCGCAACACTCACAGTATAAGTCCAGCTATTTAAGCTTCCTCCAAAGCACTACACTAGCTGTTTCCTTAATTAATTATCCCAGGTGCTTCACCTGTGTTCCTGTGCTGTGTGTGGGGAAGATGGTGCAGACTTAACCCTGTCTGTAATCTAAGCCTACAGAGAAGCTATTAGTCTCTTCTTTAATAGTATGTAACAAACTGCCCCTATTGCTGTACTTTAAAACAAGGTGCACAGAACTTTTTTATTTAAAACTGAAAATAACTGGTGCCCTCTTTAAATGGGACCTGAGGCACAGCACTAGTGACTGCTCATTAATGGAAATCACCCCACCACCTCCTCTCTTACCACTACTCTGCTGTTACAGGACGAAGGTAATTATTCTCCTGTTGCTGTGACAAATATAAATTGCTACCCTATATGCCACCAGAGCAGCCTGAATTAATCAGGGTATGAATATGAGTATGAGCAAAGTGTTTGTACTGGGATGCTGGCTCATGTTGACTCTAATGTGCTCTATAGTTATTACAAACTAATCTGTTCTCTGAATAATTTGTTACATCTCATTCCACAAATGCTCCATTGGGTAGAAATATGATGTCTTTGGAGGCCAATGCAATAGGCTGAGTTTACTGTCATGTTCCTAAAATGATTCCAGGCGTTTCTTATCCTTGTTGCATTGAGCAATACGTGGCTGAAAAAGTTAATTCACAGATAAGTAAACTGTTGCAATGAAAGTTAGCACCTGCTATGCAACTAATATCCTGTGGCAGTCAAACATTACTGTGTTCATATCAATAAGCCACACTGAGTAAATCATTTACCCGTTAATCTGTTTGTTTATACATTTTAATATATTTTTTATAATTTCAACAAAGGAAAAATGGGGTTGCTACATGAAAAAACAGTCAGTATTTAACTTATGTGCAAAACAGAATACTAATTAGCACCCCTTGCATTGTAACATGGTTTTGTCCAGGAGACTGAAATAAGAAGATTCTGAAGTTAAGATCCTTAATGAAGCAGGCCCCTTCGATTCCTTGTATGATTCACAAAAATTATCAAAATATTTAAAGCAAGCATGGGGAAAATGAGTCCATTTGGTGTATGACTATTAAGATAGCAGAGATTATCTGCTAACCATGTCGCTACTTGATAATTCCTTAATATTTACCATTAATTGGTTAATGTATGTTCTATCTTTCAAAGTTAACACTAATCTTCAACAGTGCTAGTATCAGAACAAAATTATAATATAGAGACTAGTTCTATTCCCTTAATAAATTTGTTTTATCTTAGATATCTTAGAGTACAGTCAACCAAAGGTTGCAATGCTATATTTTATCATAATGTTTTATTTGTAAAGCACCACAAAAGTCATTGCCAGTCAGTATAACAAACCATACATGAAAACAACTCATGAGAACGTATAGTCTTGGTCAAGAACATAACCTTTACACATATACAAAAGAGACTCATTGTTCTGGGTGATTCAAATATCAGGATTTGAACTTAAAATGTTACATAAGTTGTAATTACAAATATCATGCTTGATGGGATCAAGGGAATACCAGGATTGGCTGAGTACCGGCTTGCAGTTTATTGAATTCTGTTTATTGATTGTAAAACAATGATGTGTTTAATATGGATTGCGAATACTTAACTGTTTGATTTGTGTACTAAGATGTGACCTATGGGATTTGAGATTGAGGTTCCTTCCCTTACATTCTCTGCCACCCACTACTACAGAAGCTACAAGTATGGAGGATGTACCAACCTGCCCCCAACAAGACACAAATATTAATCCGCGTTCAGTCTAGTTCACCCAAATGCTTGAGGTCACTAGCACCTGTGTGTAAAGAAGACTATGCTTAATCTATTTGGGTAAAGGACCAATGAACCTAAAATTCAAGTTGCCTCATATAAAACAGCTGTTAATGATATGCACAAATACATGTGTAAAATCAACAAAAATAGACAGAATTTAAGATGTTAGTCCTTCTATTTTCATTTGCTATGTGGCTTTGTGAAAGATAATTTTATCAGCATTGTTCTGCAACAGGTAAAGAGGGGGCTGGCTACAATGTCCTTCAATTTGATTACTTACATTTAAGACCAAGAGCAAGTAAAAACACTGCCATTAATATAAAGCAAATGCTGTCGGTTACTGAGCTGAATCATAAACAGGAATAACTATAAGCTATATGCGATTCCACAGGACACTGTCTTAAAGCCCAGGGATTCAGATATCTGTAGTGGAGTAGGGAAGTTATTGTTTACTTCTTAACAGAGCTGCAGTGGAATACCAGTGTAAGATGAACAATATGTTTTCCTCTATGCAGGGCCTATGCTAGGGCACAAGGTACCCTAGGCACAATTCCAATCTGCACCCCCTCATCACGTCACCAAAGGGAGTATGGCTATCACACAGAATGATGGCTGCTTTCCAACTCCCTCCCCATTCATTTAGCCCGGAAAACCTTCACACTGCTCTGCTTTTTCTATCACACTCCACTGTAATTCAAATTTTCCTCTTTCAGTCCCCCCAGAAATTTACTCTCCCCTCAACCTGCCATGTAAATCTTCTTATCCATTCTCTAGATTTCATTCCCACCCTCACAATTTCCTGTAGTTTATGTCCTCCCTCTCTTGTAATTTATTTCCCCATCACCCTGGCCTCTTATTTGTGTCCCCCCCCTCCTTTAATTCCTCCTCTTCCCTGAATTCACCCTTCTCCTTATCACCCACACTGCAATTTATTCACCGCTTCACTCTTCAATTCCCATTACAGTTCTCAAGTTGTACAGCTAGTGAGCAGAGAATATGAATGTCAGGCTGTGTGGAGATGAGGTTATACACATCACATTACTTGTTTCAGCTCCTCACTGTCAGTGACAGGCACCCTGTCTCTGCTCTGTAACATTATCATACGGCATCATGCCCCCCTGCCTACCACTGAGGAGCAGTAACAATGTGTATGCCCACAGACACAGACATTCCCCTTCTCTGTCTCATTGCTCTTCGAGATAAAAATGACAGTAGAGAGGAAGAATGGGCCATGCAAATAGTTTTTATATAACTCCCCTTTTGCCTATTGTCAGCCTATGAAAAAAGATGTTTGCTTATGTTGAATATCTGGGGGGGGGGGCAGTAGTTAGGGGGCACCCTGGGGGAAAATTAAAACACAGAATGAGTGATATTATATCACTCAGGAGTATTTTATGTACCCCATAATCTTGGCATTCAATGGCGACCCCCTTATCTGTCCTATGGTAGCAATGACGCTGCATCCAAGGTTCATATCTGGATATTTCAATTTTGGGTTTTAGTGGTCCTTTACATCTACAAAACTATATACCTCGTGATTACAAATTTATCTCAAATATTTTCTGTTCTGATAATCACTGTTTACAAGTTGCAATATCACACAATCAGACCCGTGCAAAGCAGTCATGTTTATTGTGTCTTCCTTTTGAGACACAGTGTGATGTTGAAATCGCATGCCAACCAGAAAGTGGTACATATAGGCGGTGGTACTTACGTTTACGTTGCTGGATATCCGACACTACTTAACCTGGCAGTAGTACAGGGAAGACCACATCGACGATTCACTGGAAACACAGGCAGCTTGAAAGGCAGAAGTCATTAAGTTGCGGCAGCTGAAGAGCCCCGCAGTGTCCGATGATATCAGAATGAAGAGACACACTGCCATCCGAGCACTTAAGGTACTAATTTAAGGTGGCGCCTCCTGTACAATGTACAAGCTGCGGCGCCTCCTTAAATTACTACCTTAAGTGCTCGGATGGCAGTGTGTCTCTTCATTCTGACATCATAGGACGCTGCCGGCCTCTTCAGCTGCTGCAATTTAATGAATTCTGCCTTTCAAGCTGCCTGTGTTTCCAGTGAGTCAGCGATGAAGTCTTCACTGTAATCCTGTCGGGTTAAGTAGTGTTGAATATCCAGCAGCGTAAAATAGTACCCAACCCCATTTAGGAGACACAGATTACAGGGGTGTGATGACCTATGCCATACTCTGTCCATGGGAGTGGTCGATCTTGATTTGGACTCTTGATAGCCGGTTCCATGCTGGAATCCATCACCTTCCTAGTCTGAGGCAAATATTGAGCACCTTGCTGCATTGCTTCCTTCGACAGACCTTCAAGCAACTGTAGAAGTCAATACTGAAGAAAATGTTGTCTTATTTAAGCTTTTCAAGAACTTGACATGGCCACTCTTTCCCTAAACTATCACACTGTTAAAGGATAAGCTCATGATAATATAGCAGCGTTTTACCTTTTGGATGAGGAAAACACCTGGACCCTCAATAGCAGGAAAGGATAAAAAACGTAACCCCACAGTGAAACCACCAAGTGTAGGTCAAGGTCACGCTAATTTAGTAAATTGATTTTCAGCAGTGGGACCCTTGTGTTCCTTTGACCTCTCACATCCTTACACTACACTGGACACAGTAGGTGGTACCTTTGGCCAGGCAAGGAGACAATAGTACTCTAAATAAATACAAATGTGACTTATGAACACATATGCTGCTTTTCCTATTTAATCATAAATAATTTAGCATGATAACATATTGACTAAATTTACTTCTTTAAATTCAATTAGAATTTATAAAAGGTTGAACTGGATAACGCGTGTCTTTTTTCAACCTTGCAAATTATGTAACTATGTAACATGCATGCTTTTTAAACAAAGGGTGACATTTATTTTCTACTAATACAAGGTTATACTAAAATTAATATATTTTGTTAATACACTGTAGGAACATAATAATCTACTTTTTCTTCTTTCTTAGCACCCATCTCGCCACTGAGAGAGAAATATTCACAGGAGGTAATGTCAAATTGGAGAGTGAGAAGTTCTTCCTGAGCATAAAATCATTAATTACTTTCGGAATTAATCATAACTTAGTTAAGAGTTTCATGCAAGGTATGACAATTAACAGAAAGATGAGTGTTTAAACCATGAAGAGAAAACATAATGCAAACCACGCAAATCCCTGAAGGACTCATAAAGTCACAATAAAGTTGGGAACAGTATTAACGTGTATAAATGCACCGCAAGAGCCAGTCATTAACAGATCTTTACAAACTCAATTATGCTAGTCTTATTTTATTGATATAATTACAGATTGACTGCAGCATGCTAATTTTTTCATTTTTAAAAAAATGTACTCCATTTTTTAACTTAGATATTGGTTGCACACTAAACAATTGGAAACTGTGTTTGTCTTTGTGTAATTTGTACTTTTCCTACTTAACAGAGGACACATTTGAAATATACATGCTACATGGCTGCTATGATAATTGCAATGCAGGTGCATCATACCTGTAAAATGTTTGTCTAGTAGAGATCAATACTCCCTTATCACTGATCTGGATGAAGTGTTGAATTGATCATACAGAATGGGCGCTTTTTGGGGAGATGTAAAGCACCTATATGTGTCCATTACTCCATAAAGACCTATAGCAATTTTATACAAAGATTATCCATGTTTTCTCCATACTCATTCAAAAATCAGAACAGAGAGGAACACACTAAGGTAAGGGGCGTGGGTTTCTGTTGCCATTAATCCCCTCATTCCCACTGCACACTTGGATGATTCAGGTAGACCAGGAATAACTGTGGCCGGTCAGGCCAATCATAGCAGCCTCAATTACAGTTAGACTAAACTATAGTGCATGACTAGGAGGCTAGTTATTTGGATGATTGGCTTCCCATCCTACTACTACTCTGATTGGCTTAAACAGCTGCACCTGTCACTTTGTAGAGGGATGATGAAGAGAGGAGATGTTTTATTTACAACTGTTCCATCTTGACTGTCATATTGTAAAGTGACAAGTGTGGCTACTTGGTGACGGCAGGAGGAAGATAAAGAATCAGCTGGTGGCAGCGGTGGAACAGCCCACAGTACAGGTGGCTCACCGAAACACCTGCAACTAAATATAACTATAAATATAACTAAATATATCCTAGACTGAATATTCAAGGATAATAAAAATTGGTTTCCAGGTGCCTGGGGAATACAGCAATTGCGGATCTTGAAAAAACAATGTCCTGATCTAGCAGAGCTGACTCTGCACAAGAGATATCGTAGATATAATCTCACTCTGTCTTACCACCTGAAGATAGGGAATATATACAAGTGAAAGCATGTAATACGAGGTAATTAATACAAGGGAAAGTACTTATATCTGTGTTAATCAATTAAATTGGTATTCAGATTAATTATAAGGTTAACCCTTAGTCAAGTTAGAGACAGACAAATCGATATAATCCAGTTATTATATTAAAAAAACATAATCCTCTCATTAATGAACATGTTAAAGAAATATTTGTATAGAATTAAGCTTAAGCATTTAGACTAAAATACTTTGTCAGTTTGTATATTATTATTATTATTATCCTTTATTTGTTGGGCACCACAAGGTTTCCGCGGCGCCGTACATCATACAAACAGTACACTATACAGGGTGGAACAGCACAAAACAATAAACAAAAATACCAGTACTTCAGAAACTCCAGGCAAGTTAAAGCAATAAACATGGAGCAGAAGAACAGGTGAGGAGACAGAAGGAAAGATGGCCCTGCTCATTTGAGCTTACATCCTAAGGGAGGGAAAACAGAAAGACACAAGGGGAGCCAGAAGAGGCAAAGGGAGAGCGAGTGGAGGTGAAGCGGTTAAGTGGATGGTTGGTAGGCTTTAAGGAAGAGGTGGGTTTTCAGTGCACGTTTGAAGGAGCACAGAGTAGGAGAGAGGCGGATGGAACGAGGGAGGTCATTCCAGTGAAGGGGGCTGCACGGGAAAAGTCTTGGATTCTGGAGTGAGAAGAGGTGATAAGAGTGGAGGAGAGTCGGCGATCATTGGCTGAGCGCAGGGAGCGAGCAGGAGTGTGAATGGAGAGGAGGTTAGAGATATAGGGGGCAGTAGAGTGGGAGAGAGCCTTGTAAGTGGTGGAGAGGAGTTTGAAAAGGATTCTGTAGGGGAAGGGAAGCCAGTGTAAGGCGAGACAGAGAGGGGAGGCAGATGAGGAGCGACGTGAGAGGAAGATGAGTCTAGCGGCCGCGTTGAGTACAGAGCGGAGGGGGGAGAGATGGGAGTGGGGGAGGCCGGTGAGGAGGAGGTTGCAGTAATCCAGGCGGGAGATGATGAGTGCGTGTATGATGGTCTTGGTGGCATCCTGAGAGAGAAAGGGACGGATGCGTGCAATGTTGCGTAGTTGGAAGCGACAGGCTTGGGTAAGTGAATGAATGTGGGGGGCGAAACAGAGAGAGGAATCAAGGGTGACCCCCAGGCAGCGGAGTTGGGTGACAGAGGAGATGGTGGTGTTGTTGATGACAATAGAGAGGTTGTGGTGGGAAGGGAGTCTGGACGGAGGAAAGACAACGAGTTCCGTTTTCGAGATATTGATTTTGAGAAAGCGCGCGGACATCCAGGAGGAGATGGCGGTGAGGCAGTCAGACACGCGAGAGAGGACAGCGGAAGAAAGGTCAGGAGAAGAGATGTAGAGTTGAATGTCGTCAGCATACAGGTGATACTGAAGACCGAAGGAGGAGATGAGAGCTCCAAGGGAGGAAGTGTAGAGCGAAAAAAGTAGAGGGCCAAGAACAGAGCCCTGCGGGACACCAACAGGGAGAGGATAGGGGGAGAGTAGAGCAGTAGAGCAGCTTATATACAAACATAAATATATATGAAATATTTATGTTTTCCATCCAGATGAAGATAACAAAAAACAAAGATATGTATTTACAAAGCCACATATACAACTAAGACAGATTCATGAGTTAATGAGTTCATTTAAATTAAGCATTTCATTTAGACCTTCAGGAGTTAGTGCTATATACAAAAGGATTCTCTCATGCATAACTTTATAAATCTCATGCATATCGTTTTAAATCTATCTCCTCCCATTTGGTTATTTTAACCTGTTCAATCTCTATCAAAGAAAAGCCAGGAAGATTACTGTCATGAGCTAGCATAAAATTTTATTATATGGGGTGAAAATGGTTTTTTTTTACTATATTGCAGCGATGTCCGAGAAATCATGTTCTAAGAGAATGAATAGTACAAATAGTGTGAATAGTACAACCAACAAATAATAAATGACATGGACACTCTACAATGTAAACTACATACTTGATATCAAAGTTAATAACGCTCTTAATTTTATAACATTCTTTCTTTAAGGATGACTTAAATTGAGTGCTCTTAGGTTTCATATATGTACAAGTCATAGATTTGTTCTCCACCATCTGAAACATTCCTATAGGGATCTATTTTCAAAATAGGATACTACTTTTGTATCACCTTCCTAATATTCATTTATTCAATATTGAATTTAGAAATAAAATTAAGTTATAACTATCCATGATGGTTGTCTGTGTATATTTCTTTATCTTTTTTGTATTAGTATTTTACTCTTTTAACAGAGAGGCCCTATTTATATCTAATGCCTGTTGTAATTAAGTTTTAAATAAATCGTTAGGATATCCCTTTTCTTTAAAGAAATATAGTAGATCTCTATCTTGTAGTTCAAAACATGCTGATTTGAGTCTTGAGTCTTAAAGTTTTGTCTTAATTTTTGTATTTGTCTTATAGGAATATTTTTCAACCAAGAGCCATGATGACTGCTCTTAAAATTTGCATAATGATACTGTCAACGGGTTTCTTATAAGTAGACGTCTGAATATGTGTATTATAGACTGTCAGGATGATATCGAGAAAATTAACTGATATAATGGTGATATTAGTAAAGGTGAGGTTATTGGTAGTTATTAAGGTGAGAAGTAAATTGATCAATCGAAAAAGAATCCCCATCCCATACAAAATATAACTTGTCTATGTAGCGTCTATAGAGCACAAAGTTCACCCCGAAACCACCACCCCACACATATGAGTCTTCAAAATGTCAGATATTTAGGTTCATGAAAATCAAAGCGAACCCGTGCCCATCGCTGTGCCAAGTGTCTGTAAATAATATACTTTATCAAATATAAAATAATTGTGTTGTAAGATGAAAGAAATAGAATCCAATATAAATTGTCTTTTCATCTCTGATAAACCCACTTCACCAGTTATTATGTCTTGTATGGTGTGTAAACCTAAGTGATATGGAAGTCACTATACAGTGACTCAACGACACATGTAATTAAGTGATAGGAATATTTCCACTTAATATTTTTAATCAATTGTAAAAATTGTGCAGTGTCCTTGATGTGCGATCTCAGGAAGGAAACATCAGGCTGTAAAAAAGAATCCACAAAGTCAGACAAGGTTAGAAGTGAGGGAAACTACTCCAGAAATATAAGGGCAAACAACACTGTGGCAGGGGCGGATCCAGACTATTGATATACCCCGGGCGATTTTAGGGGCGGCGATTTAGGCCCCGCCCCCTTTCTGATTTCTAAGACTGCCGGCGGCTGCACACTGTGCAGGTCCGCTCGGCAGTGGCATTGTGCTGTCCCGCTGCTCTGATTGTGTTTAAAACACAATCAGAGCAGCCGGGCAGTACGCTGTCACTGCCGAGCGGACCTGCACAGTGTGCAGCTGCCGGCAGCAAGCCCCCACTAGGGGGGGGGGGGGGAGCGATCGCCAATCCTGCTAACACCAGCAATGTAAAATGCAATTGAACTTCTTGCTGAGAAGCGTGAAGAATGTGAAGTGTATATCCAAAATATCTACATTTGCCAGACCAACTGCCTTGTCACACTTCAGAAGCTCCGAAATGTGACTGTATGCCCAAGAATGCGGGGCCAAACATCCCCAATTACTGTCTTTCACAAAGCTTCAAAAGTATATTGACATTCTTTGAAAGGTTCTAAACGTAACTGACACAGAACTGGATCAACTGACAGGCTTCCTTGGACACAATATCAGGATGCACCGCCTGTATTACCGCCTCCCAGAAGGTACCCTCGCCAAGATCAGCAAACTTTAAATGGCACTCTAGAGAGGAAGCCTGGCTTAATTCAAAGGCAATAATATGGAAGAGATGGACATTGATCAAGACAGTAAGTTGGAATCCTTTATCTAATGTAAAGTGTTGACTTTTACTTCGGTCATTTACATGTCTGTTCCTTTGTAGAACCAATCCAGCTACAGAGTGACAGGTCAGAGGATGAGCAATTCCCTGTGACAGTGAGACAAATGGGCATGCATTCAGTCAATACTTCCCTGTTAGAAGGGAGGTGGTGTATACACCCGGCAATGCGGACCATATCCCAGCCAAGGCTTCCAAAGGTTGGGGTAGCGCAAGGGTTTCTTATACAAAAGCATGTTACTTTCTCTGTTTTTTGCAGATTCCTAATGAACAACTCTGCTTCCTTTCAGGTCGTAAAGAAGTGTGGGAAAAAATCTGGGACAGATTATCCAAGATGTGGATAAGCACACAATTAAATGTCTTCAGACATGCAGGGTGTCCAGGAAGCATGATTGCATCACATGTATCATGGCTGAAGCATCAGCACTGAAAGATCGAAAGAAGCCCATAACAGATGTAAAGGGAAATAAAAATTAGTTGAAATGATCCGCAGTGGTTGACCATGACTGTAACCAAGCCATGGCTAGGTGATGGTGTATGAGGGTGTATGGATGTCCTTAGATAGCCGGAATACATGAACTGTCCCCACCATACAGTTGGTGTCAATTCTTTGATCAAAGTCAAACTGAAAATCGTAAGTGGTAACTGTGGTAACAAACAGCTCCTAAACATACCCATATGATTTTCCTGTTGACAGGGCATTAGGAAAGGTATGTGGGATGTTCCAGATGATGCAATAAAAATAAGTATGTATGTGTGTGCTAATGTTAAGGACTCCAAAAACATACTGGTAGGTTAATTGGCTGCTATCAAAATTGACCCTAGTCTCTCCCTCTCTGTCTGTCCCCCTCTCTGTGTGCGAGTGTGCGTGTATTAGGAAATATAGACTGTAAGCTCCAATGGGGCAGGGACTGATGTGAATGAGTTCTCTGTACAGCGCTGCGGAATTAGTGGCGCTATATAAATAAATGATGATGATATAAGATGTGTGTGCTGCAGTCAGTGCTTACATTAGTTAATATCACAAAGACTTGTTTGTATATGTTTACTTCTACTCTTAGATAGATATTGGTGCCAATGAAAAGTACAGAAAACAATTGTGTTTTGAGCCACTCAGCATGTTGCAAAAAATATGCCGGATGATATCACAATGTTTGATTTGTATTTGTAAATCTATATAGCTAATGGTGTTAATGACAAATACCAAAAAAAATGTGCTTGTTCCAGCAGTCAGTGCATTTTAATGAATACACAAGTTGATATAATTTTCTGTATACTTAATCATCTAGAAAGATTATGGTCCAAATGACAACTACAGAAATCAATTGTGTTTTCACCATGCTGTTTTCAATGTGTTGTCGTGAAGGGGTGTAAAATGTATATGAAAAAAAGAGAGTAGATAAATCGGGCCGGCAATGCAGCAGTACTAGTGAGAATGCTAGGTAACAAATTCAGTTTGTATACCTGTGTACAATAATCTGTGCTTCTAATAGTCACAGAGACAGAGAGCACACACAGATGTATTCCTCTAGTACAATCCAAGAAGAATGAGTTTTCCAGGGGCTGTAAACTCCTTTATAAAGCTATAGGTATGCGACACTTGTTGATGTTTTCTCTTTGGCTTCCTTATGGTCCATTCACTGTGATTTGCTTTTACAGTGTGCGTTTATTGCTCTTTGAATTTTTGGCAGTCAGGGCCTGAGCTATTATTTGGCAAACCTAGGCAGTTGCCTAAAGCCCCAATGGTTACGGGTGCCTCAAAAACGGAGTTATTTAAATATCTCTGGCTTGCCCCTATATGGAGAGTTGCCGCTGACATGAAGGAGACGCAGCCCGCCGCTGCTTCTTGTCAGTATTGCACTGCGATATGATGTCACAGCCAAGCACCATACTCCCAGTCTGAGGATGAAAGAATGCTGCCCCACCTCCTATCAAGCGACAGTGGCGGTAGGAATACTGCTTCAGAGTGGGGTGGGAAGTCCTGTCTAGGGAGCCCATACAGTTAGCATTGACACTAATGGCGATACAGTAGAGAATCACAAAGTAATACACTAATGGAGACTCTCTGAATTTTGCCTGAATTTTACAATTGGCAGAATCAATTTGCCCATCTCTATCAATAATCTTCTAACTTAAGTGTCAGTTTCACAAGTTCACAAATGGCATAGATGTTTTCCATATACTCTGGTATGCAAATTGCCACTATTCTCCTGCAGTCCATCTGAGAATTATGCATGACTACATGGCTGCCATCAGAAGGTGTATAGATGCCAACCTGACATGCAGAAGCAGGCACAAAGTCCAAAAGTGGAAGGAATGATGTCACAGATGTGCACAATTTGCTTTCCCTCTGTATTCTTAGTGAATGACCCCCAGTGTGTCTGTAAACACTGCACACTTTTACCAATCACACTACCTGACTTCTGACCTCGTGCAGCAGGTAGATTGTAGGGGCAAAGCAGTAGTGACTTACAGCAGGATAACTGCTTGACAAGATGATATGTGCACTTCACAATGGAGATGCGCTGACTTAGATGGACCATTGTACGATACGTTAAGGTGCGCTGTATCTAGGCCGTTTTCATTTCTGCATGCACATATCAGAGCAGAAGTAATTGGTTTGTTTTTTTTTTTATGCCCCCTCCCATAATCAGAGAAATCGTGACCAGGTACTGTACGTATCTCTCCCAGAACAGCTTCCTTGAGAATGGCTGCTGGCTGCTAAGGCGCACAGTGATCAGGAAAGAGACGCTGAAATGTGGCCAGGAGCCTGTGCTTGGAGACTGATTCAGATTCTGATCACCAGGCTCTAGTAACACAGCACGTACAGGACCTACTACTACAGCAGATCGCAATCAGAGCCATGCTAAACGATCTCACCAAGCCAAGGAGGTCAGCTTGTGCACAACCCTGAGATTTGGACTGGAATAGCTCCCCTATAATCGGTTTATATGGACTAAGCAGGGGTGAAGCCAGAACTTTTAAGGATTTGGATCAGTGGACATTTTTTTTTTTTTTTTTTTGCACGGGGGAATCTTTTTCAGCAAACGGTGTGTTGATGCTGCCTGCAGTGCGCATGCGCCGCTCTATTAGGAATTATCGCCTTGCTTCAGACTTTAGTTGCATTCGTTGTATCTTCTGTCATTAAGCAACGTTTTCTTTTTTATTATTTATATAAACTTAGTAATGTGGACGCTCCAAAACAGAGGATATTTCGGGATTGTATCGTTTCCTATGATGGTAGCCATGGTGTGCTGTGCTCAAAGGTGAGATGTGTTGCTGCAGATACATGTCTGTTGGTATGATTATTAATGGGTATTAGGTTATAATGCTCATATATTGGGATATAAGAGGGAGGGGAAGAGGGGAAGTTGTCTGAATGCTTGCACTTTAGTGTAGATACTGACTCCAGTCTATACTTCTTCCCCCCAGCGTTAATGAGCCCAGCAACATGTCATATGTGAAAGAAACAGTGGATAGATTGCTCAAAGGATATGACATCCGTTTGAGGCCAGACTTTGGAGGTAATGATAACAATACATGATCATATTGTATAACTGATAATGTACACATCATCTGTGCTTCTTGGTGATGCGCACAACACATTGATTGCTCATGTAAAAAAAAAAAAAAAAAAAGAAAATCTATTAGCCATCCATCTAAAACACGTCTCCTGAATAATTAATATGCATATTGGTCCTATAACACGTCTGTCTATTGGTTTTTCTTCCCCAGGCCCTCCCGTTGATGTCGGGATGAGAATAGCTGTAGCCAGCATAGATATGGTCTCTGAAGTCAACATGGTGAGTACATCCTTTGAATTAAACAAGAGCGAAAGTGCGCAGAGAGAGAGAGAGAGAGAGAAAAAAAATCAGGCTTCTGCTTACCATTCAGAGCAGAGTACAGCAACTTTGTGTCAACTTGGTCTGCTCTAAGGAGCAGGTGATGACTTCACTGATCTGTCTGTGTTGTGACTAATTGGCACTGGTAATGGCTAACGCTAATTATATGTCTTTTTATTAATTCTGAAATATGAAATGTCTCCATCTCTTGTGTGTGTGTGTATGTGTATGTGCGTTTTACATTACTACAGTACCATGGACAGCTCTATGCTTTCTCGGCCTGTTGCTTTGCTGATTTGGGGAGGAAATTGGCTGATGTTTAATTCACTTTGTGGAACGTCAGCGTGGCGTCATTATGATGCTAGATGTGGTGCTGAAGTGGGGTCTTACTGAGCTTACTTGTGCATGTGAAATCAAGTTTTGATAGAGTGTATGACTCACAGGACGACTTTACAAATTGATGTTAAAACATACCTGTAGCTACACTGAATATACTATCCACAAATAGATTTTATATTTATGTTTGCTAGATGGAATTTGGAATGTAATGTTTTGTTGTTTTTTGTTTTGTAATCTTATTCAAAGTATTTCAAGCTAGTGTTACTACAAACAAATATTTTTTTAGTCTGCCTTAGTAAGTTTTATTTTGCTTTATTTGATCCTATCTGAGTTTGACACTGTACTTGCTCCATTACATAATGTTACTAAACTGGTTTACAGTTTTATTACTACTTTATGTAACAATGTAACAAACACTTTTGAAATTGTTTTGATATAGAACCAATGGCAATCCACTGAGAACACTTTAATGAAGACTGAAAAAACGTTTTATGTGTGTTTTACTAGTTTTATGTCACTATATATTTTATAGCTTTACACCACCATTTAACCAAAATTACTAATGTGGTTTTATTAATAATACACCTTAAAGGGAGCTCTGTTTTCCAGGTAGATTAGTTTATCTTTTGACAAACCAGATCAGCTGTGTACATGTGTTATTAGGTACTTTCATTTCTTCTACTTTGTTTTGCATAAATCTCTTAGTCTATTGTTACTATAAAGGTAATTTAAGACTACAACCAAATGGATACCTTAGTGTGCATTTAAATTGAAGGTGCTGTAATGTATACAAATGGAAGTGTTAAGATTTATACAAGTAGCCATACCTATTGCATAGATCAACTATAAAGTATCTATTTTTAGAATGTGGACATCATAATCTAAGCATTGAACTCTCTAAGTTAGTTATGTCCAACTCTAAAAGCTCACTGTCACAGTCCTTTTTATCAAGTTTCAATGAAGATCTACAGATGGAGCGCAGTTTGTTGCAGCAAGAAGTGCAACATGGCTGAGTTTTATATGAATAATCTGTGAATTAGTTTATATGCTTTCTTTTGATATAAATAGCTTGATATATTCAATTTAACTGCAAAAAATACCTGTGCCATGAAGGGCCATCCACTGAATTTCATTGAGACACTACACTACATGAACATTGTATAAATTATTATTTTAATAGCATCAACCTCCAGTTGTGTATATCCAGTCAACACCTGGAAATGTCAATGGTGAGGAACAGCTGGGGGGCAAGTAAGGTGCTTAAGAGGTCAGGGCCATCTTTTCCATTGGGCACGATGGGCAGCTGCCCGGGGGCCCCATGGGCAAGGGGGCCCAATAGATACAGCTCTTAATGAGAATAAATAATCCTGCAAAAGCAAAAACCTGCAAAAAAAACCTACAATGGTCACTGAGCAAGTACATCTATCTATCTCTATCTCTATATATCTATATCTATATCTATATCTGTATCTGTATACATCTATATATCTATATCTATATCTAGGGGCCCGATGCACTGCTTTGCCCGGGGGCCCATAATGTTGTTAAAATGGCCCTGTAAGAGGTTTAATGTTAACCAGAAATAAGGTATCATTATAACCCCTTCCCTAGTAATTCTAACTTCAAAAGTGAATTTAAAGGACAAATGTAAGGTTCTTGAGAACTTATATTTGTTTCAGGGTAATTGTTTTATTAAATAACTAAAGAAGAATAAACCCAATTTTGCGTGTGCAAAAACTGCAAATGCACCTGATCTTCTTATCAGCTATATAAAAAAGTAAACATACAAATAAATTATAAATTCAAGGGGAAATGAAATAAGTTTTGTAATCTCAGACTACAGAGCTGGGGTTCTTTATTTTGCAACTGAAAATAAAGTTTTACTAAATCGGAGTAAGAGTTGCAATAGTTTAAAAATCTCCATTCAATGCTTTTGTGTACTTTCTATAAGTAATGCTGATGGTGTAGTAATACTAAAAAAGTGAAGTAAACATCCTTATTTCATTAGGTGTCATGGTATAATGAAAATCAGAAGACATACATCAGCTATAATGTGCCAAAAATCTGAAATTATTATGATTTTAAAATGCTCTTCAGAGAATCGGACTTTAAGGACTCCAGTTGATGTTTAGAACCTGCCTTGGTCTTTGGAGAAAGTCATTGATTATTTTAGCTCTCTCTCTGGTGGTTCAATTGCAAACTAAGATCTGTATAAGAGTCCTCTCTACTGGCAACTTGTCCAACTGTTGTTGAAGGAATTCTATAGCTATATGTGGATTGTTTTCCAGTTGAAACCACTTTTCAAAGACCCTTATGGTCGTCATACCAACTGTGTTGAGGAAATGATCAGTTTGAAAGTCTTTGTTTCCTAAATTTAGATGCTTGTTTGTGATTTAATTAATAGAAAATATATCTGGTTATGCTTAACTACTTCTGAAACTTAATGTGATACTTTCTCAGTTTAGCAGTTACTTGATTCCTGAGTTTGGCATTTAAACAGTTAGCCAGGAAGCATGTCAGTATGGGAGAAAGAGTGGGTAGTTTTAAAGAAATAGATTGTGTTTCATTTACAATTTAATGTTAATCTGACAGTCACTGTATCACAGCACTTTACTTGTACTTATATTTGTAACAAATATCTAAGACAAAGGTTAGGATTATGTTTACAATGTTGATCCTGATGTGACCAAAGGTTGGTATTATACATATTTTTTAATACGGTATAATACATGTTATACATGCTTGAGGAGGGCAGGCAGTGGGACTTTCTTTGCCATGTATTCTCTATGTACACTTGTGTTTTTATTGTAGCATACACCTCTAACACTTGGAAAGAGAGGCAGCGGGCAGCACCAATACATCAGTTACATAAGTACAGATCGAGAAAAGACAGGTATCTAATGGTATTACCATAAACTCATATTGTCACCATCAGCAACTCTACAGCAACTAAAGAAATTATGTCCCAGAGTTTTTAAAAAAAGTGCTGTAAACTAAGAGGCCTTGTCTTCCTTTATGTCGATGTAGTTATGGTGTGCTCCAGATCATCAGTTGCTCCCATGTCCGGGAGAACTATGGATGGGAAATCAGGTTACATGGTCACTACATGGTATAGTAAAATAATTGCTGAATGAGACACAACTTTATAAAAGATCCATCTATCATAATAGGTGCTGTGATGGTAAGCTTACTGCACCGGGGGGAGGGGGAGGGGGTGAGCGATAGAAAAAGAACCCTTAAATTACTAGTTTGGAGACAATAAAAAATTCACATAGTAGCAGGCTTGAATACAATTATAATATACATAGTGTAAACATACTTCCACAGTGATCTGCAACCTGTATAGTTATTTATTTATTGTTAATTTAGTTAAAGCCATGGAAAAGGTGCCTCAGAGTAGCAGGGAATTCAATTATTATTTTAAAGGCGCTGTCCCCTTCCAAAAAACATGCCCCTTCTGCACAGAAAGTAGGGGGAGTTCACCCAATGGGAACCACCCAATACTTGAATCCAGACTTAGTCCACCAGCTTTGAGAGTCAATCCACGAGTTGTCTCGATAGGGAGTTTTCTGGTGGGACCCCTATATTTGCTATATAAGTGTACATGTTTTCTTATGAGATTTTAGATATCATTGTCCAAAAGTAGATAATCCCACAAATCATATTAATTCAATATGTCCTGGGTTGTCCAACTTGAGAGCCGTAGGTGTAGCCCTCCAAGCCTTTTAAGAGTTCCCTAATATTTTTACAACTTATATAGACTCTGATGTGTTACCTTAATTTTGTTAACAGTACTTGTCACAGTCACATAGTTAGACAATATATGCAGCCTGGTTTTGTATCCACATGGATATTACTGATATCAGATGGAGTTTAAGAAAAGAGAACCAACTTGTTTGTATTTTATACAAGTTCATGTTTGGTGATTAACAGAGATCCATAACAAAAAAGAACATTTACATTCTTAGCATAAACAGACACTGTTTGTTAGAACTATTTATGACACCGGTATTGGATTTTACCCAAAATACTCTTGAATATTTTCTGAGCACCATGTCTAAAAACTACTAGAACACGTTTCAATATTACCTTATGTAGCAGAGCTCCTCACAGTAACTGGAGCGGTTTTGTCACAACAGTTGTCCCAGTATAATGGACAGGGGTCATTAAGACCTCTACATTTTATATTAAAAAAGTTAAAAAAAAATATACACACCATTTTCAAATTAACGTTAATTGAATAAAAGGCTTAATGTTACTATCAAATGTAAAATAAAATATATTCTTTCTTGATTCTTTATAGTCCAAATGGGAAATAAAACGTTCTTCTTACTTCATCTATTGCAGTCCAAATCAGAAAAAAAGTAGTAAATAAATAAATAAAATCTGAGAAATCCCCATAGAAAAACAACCAACTTATCCACTACAAACAAACGCCACTAATTGATCAAAGCCAGGATTAACCAGGACAACCCCTCAACGACACCCAAAGACTTCCTATTCATTCATTTAAAATTACATTATCGGAAGCAACCGTCATTCAGTGTAAACTGTGGTTCTCATGGCTACTTTTTGTATTTTCGAGGACTCAACAGCAATCCAAATGCTTAGCCATCTTATGGCAACTACACCTTTCCATTGGCTTGGTGTTTACGGTTAACATTTTGCACAGTGAAATCGCATGTGATGGCAGCTCATTCGCCCTGTAAAAGGATTTCCTCCTTTGAGGGGTTTTAATCTCCTTAATATTCTGGCAAATGTATGTATGACCATTTAATACCGTTATATATGACAAGGAAGGGGTTGTTCCTAATCAGTGTGCTAATTCAATTGTGGCTAAATTCTGATATATGTTATAAAGTGAAACATAAATAATAGATTATTTATGTACTCTTCATCACACCCACTCTTAAAAGACAGTCTGACGCAAGTTACATTTGTACCTAGGGAGCAAGTAGACATCTGATCCAGCTGCTTTGAGAACAGAGATTATCAGATGCACATAGTTCTGCTCTGCCTAGAGGAGTGGCAAGAGAACTGCCATCTTTGTGATTGATGAGTGACCATACGAGCAAACAAAATTATGATATTGAGGCTTCACAGCAATGCTAAACCCAAAGATTCTGGACCTGATTTTTTAAGGGACATAAACTGTTTTTTTAAGCATATAAGCCGCACAATTACTCTTCGCATGATTAGAATCGGACCATAAGCCACAGAACGCAGCAATGTCCAATTCATCTTTGAATGCAGAAGACACTGCAGCTTACGATTTCAAAGAAGGAATGTGATGGGGAAGGGGCATTTGTAAAATGTATTTTAAGTACAGTAGACATTAATCACATCATAATAAATGTCATGGGGAAAAAATATTTTTCATTTTATTTATAATTTTTTCATATTTTATCATTAGAGACTAACTTATTAATATGGAACTTTAATTGTACATTTGTGTTTCATTTCTGTGCATTCTCATGTGAGCGTATATTCCTCACATGTATTGGATGTATCCCAGTGCCCTGTCTAGTAGACGCAGCAGACCTACACCTGCATTCATCACCACACGTATCTTTACATCCACTCCTTGTTGAGTTTGGACATGCGTATACCCGATTCACGTGCGTTTTTTAGAAAACTTTGGGTGTCAAGACACTTTTAGTATTGTAAGTGAGGATCGATCCACAAGGAGTATTAGCGGTCTGGCCTGTTGGTGCAATATGTACTGAGCCACATTCACAATACGGAAGATTGCCCCTAGGGGGGGCTGGCAAATTTTACCCCGGGGGGCAAGTCTCGACTCAGCAGCCTATTTTAAAGGAAAAATGGAGGTGGCCCAGTGTCCCAGCCCAAAATAACCCAATGTGGGACTGGGGTGGGGGCCAGATGCCCCCCTGCAACCCAGTCCATCGTGCCCCTAATTGCCCCCCTCAATCATGTTTTTACTTTTCCATAAAAAAACATTTCACATATCCCCATATTGTTGCTTTCTAGTTCAGTGCCTGTTTGTGTTTCTGTGTATGCATATGCACATATAAATGTAGCGGAGTGGGCTACTGCAGTTAGTTATCCCAGTGGAACTACTGTACAAGTAATGCAAGTGTTTGATAATGAGATACTGTGTTAAAAAGAATGTTTGCTCTCTGGAACATCACAGAACAGAATTTTAACATTACAGGCATTTTAAAACAGTGGTTTAAAAATGATATCACACTGAGATGTGCTATGACCCATTTTAATAAATTAGTACTTTAGTTGAAAATTTTACATAATAAATTATAATTTGGAATAGGTATGAACTGCTACATTTCTAATTTGCATAACTAAGAGTATGATTTATGGTTTTATCTCTAAAGGAAAATAATGATTACTAATAATACATATGACTTTATATGAAATATCTACTGATAACTATTAAAAAGCTTTATGTGAAAAATTCAGAATTTTTCATGTCTGGATATATTTGACATGATTATTGATCCATGATGATATTAGTTTTCAGTACACAAAACACTTTCGGAGTAAAAAGTTGGTGAAGGTCCATGAAAAAACACATTAAAAATGTTTAATGTGTTTGAAAATTATTTTTCCCTGTATAAAAAAATGATAATGCAATGTAACATAACAGAGTAACTTAGGTTGAAAAAAGACACCAGTCCATCAAGTTCAACCTATTTTGGATCTCCTGTGATCCTTCTCTTATATTTGAAATTGATCCAGATGAAGCAACCGCCAATTTGTTTCAATTGGGAAAAATGCCCCCTGCCTCAATTTTGTAGTCCTAGTTCTCACTGGATCCACTATTATCCTTCATTTTAATGAATGGTCGAAACCCTGGATACCCTTTACCACTATAAATTTGTTTAACCCTTTCTTGAACATATTAATTGAATCTGCCACCACGAGCTTCCCTGGCAGTGAGGTCTATTTCTTGGCTGCCCTTACTGTAAAGAACCCCTTCCTTTGCTGGTTGTGAAACTTCCTCCCTCTAACGTTATGACCGCGTGTCCTGTGTACAGTCCTTGGAGTAAACAGTTCCCATGAAAGTTCTCTGTATTGACCCTTAATGTATTTGTACATAGTAATCATATCCAATCTTTGACACCTCTTTTCTAAAGTAAACATGCCTAAACTGGCTAAGCTTTCTCATAATTTAATGACCCCATACCCTTTATCAATATTGTCGCCCTTCTCTGAACCGTCTCTAGTTCCAAAAATGTCTTTTTAATAGAGAAGTGCCCAGAACTGTACTCTGTATTCAAGATGAGGTCTTACCAATGATTTATATTTTGGCAAAATTACAGCTTCTTCCCTTGCATCTATGCCCCTTTTTATGCATGACAATACTTTATTGGCCCTTGCAGCTGCTGCTTGACATTGAGCACAATTGCCAAGTCTACTGTCTATGAGCATAATTATATATTCTTAAAGCATCAAATACAGTGAGTAACCTTGTCCAGGGTCCTGCCACTGCTCTCTGCCAAGTGTAAGTGATACTCTTAGCAGAGAGCAGACTAGTGGTACCACAATAGAAGACTATTGATCCACGCAGTTTTCTCAAACTGCCATGCCCTCAAGACAGACCTGAGATCTGGTACTTTATATTCACGACCCAACCCCCCATCCCCCTCAAATCCTCTGTAGAAGTTTTGTAGGTATGAGAGTTGAACCTGCATAGGCTGGCAGATAGTGGGTGCATGGGTGCAAGGCAGGGAGAGGGGGAATTCCTGCAGATACGGATATAGATGCAGTGGGTTTTTGCTCCTCATAACTGGCATGCATGTGAAGGTGTTTCCACCCTTCTGTTATGTGTTGTATTTGGGTAGGGCATGGGCCTAGCAGTTCATTGTAGTAGGTGCTAGTTACATGATTTGTCATTGTTATGTCATTCCTTATATATAAAAAATAAATAAATACAAATAAATACATTTAAAGTTTAGGTGTGGGGGGTTGCTGGTTGTGTCCTACATACATGATGTCAGCATCTCACAACGGCATCTGTGTCTAGTGTGGATTGGGGGATATGTCTGGGACCTAGATTTACAGCAGTCCTGAAGAGTTCTCCAAGAGACCACTGGACATCCTTTGGTGACTACTGAGACATAGCATTGTGTGGCATTTTTATTGCCCACCAGAAGAAAGAAAAAAACTCTCTCCCAATATGCTACTTTCTTAGGCCATTACCAAGCTTCACATGCAGTCCTGGCAAAACCCTGTGGAATTATGCTTCCTCATTAGGTTGCCTGCTTCACCTGTCCTCTACAGGGGTGGCACAATAAAGGCTGTGGCTTTCTCTCCACATCACTCTGTTATCTAGTTATTGTAGTTAATGTATGTGGGGTGAAGTCTTCTTGGAGTTGGTTTTGGTTTAAGAGGTACTAGGTGTACACACAATCTGTAGTAATGAATCAAAACCCAGTCTAATTGTGTGATGTTGAGCTAGTAATCTGTAAATTATTCATGTATGTCTGTTCATCTGCACAATGGAGCATTGTTGTGAAAATGTTGGTGAACCATTGTTTTGTAAAGGTATCCTGTTCAGATGTCGTGCGGCCAACAGTTTACCACTTTGTGATGAGTTTTGTAGTATTTATCAAAGGTTTTATTTTTATTGCTATGGACAGTGTACGTATCACGGCATAGGATTCAGTAAGTCTTTGCAGGTAGCATTTACCTGTTGGTATACTTGATTAAGTTCCATTTGGAAAACAATGCAATTATTTTGCTCATGTCGATGAGCTCTTCTCTCTACATTATTAACTTGGCAAGGATAGGGCAAGGTTCAATAATTTGTTTGCCAAATTAAATATGACTTAAAAAAATTATCTCCCCTCTAAAAATAACTGAGATTTATAATCAATTTAGCTTATTTTACATGTCTTTTTAACGTGATAAAAAAACATCCATGTTTAACTTGTATGATTATCAGAATTGTTATAATGAATTTCTTTTAAACTATAAATAGTAGGAAATGTTATATGTTGGAGAGAAATAAACTCTTATAGTGCAGCTCGTTTTCATTCTCATCATTTAACTCATTTCTTTTTAAGGATCCATGGCACCCCAATGCATTTTTAAACGTCTTAGCCCCTCAGCTAAGTAATTTGCCTAAAATAACTTTAGCATTCAGACTTAAAGTTGACAAAAATCATTAGTAAACATTGCTATAAACATTGTTACTAGTTTTTCTGTTGTCACAAACCTGACTACTTATTTGTATCACTGAGGGTTATCTGATTGCAGAAGGCTGCATTATTTTTATAACACAGTAAAGAAAATGTTTAGAAGTTGTGACTCCCTACCAAGTGCTGTAGTCTTAGAATAAATACAATATTATTATTTTTTATCTCACAAATAGATTAGTCACAGCTTTAATGTACTTATTTTGCCATCAAAGGTCAGCAGAATATTTAATAACAATAATATGCAAAACATCTTATTATCATATAGGGAATATGAAATGAAATGTGTTTAGTTTACTAAGCTAAACTTGAAGTGCAGTTGAATATTTCATTTTCACTCCGATTAACTTTCTCAAACTGCACTTTCGGTTAATGTTGGTCTTTAGGGCAGTGTCAGGCAAGCATTTTAGAATACGATGATCTTCTGACCAGGAAGCCACAATGTTCTATGATTATATGCTCAGTCAACTTAATACAAAAATGAATAGGGAACACTATTCCCCTGTCAAACCAAACTCATCCCTGCATCAAATCACTGCATTGAGCATTTTGATAGTGGAATTTGTTGAGGCAGGGGAACAGTGTTCCCCAGATCATTGTCACTACAGACTGACTGAACATCACATTTCAATGCTGTATGGAATATGCTCATCTGATGCTGCTTACAATGACTGCATCCTTCATGGATAAAATTCCCTGTTTGGCTCCTCAATGCAAAACTACCCTGGTCTTGCAAAGGAATAAAGGCCTTTTTTTTTTGTAATAGTCTCTCTCTCAATTTGAAACACATCAACATTAATTCTGTGCTGGTGATATGTGACATTTCTGTACCAGCTGACATCTACGAGCCACTGCTTATCTTAAATATTTCTTGTCAAGAAATAACTTGTTAACTTTAACTTAAGAACAGCCTATAAACTGTCTTTGACTTCCCTTAAGTGAGCTCTGTTTGAGAGATAAACGTCTATGTATTTTTCCCTTCGGCTGTCATAAGTCAGATACTGTTTGTACTGTGGCTTGCTTGAATTGGACATATTTTGATTGCAATGTCCATTCCAGTTTTACCTGTTTTATTTTATTTTATTGTTTCTGAAAGTTTGCCCAGACTCGACATGTTTTTATTTATCCAGATTCTCCTGCTTCAGACTGCTCATGTTATACACACTGCCTCCAGCAACTACTTACACATTCTCTCAATATTTTTTCCAATAGTTTATATAACAAACAAAACACATATATGCAACATTGCAAGCGGTTTGGGTTCTAATATGATATATGATATGACATGATTTAGGGCATTTTCATATAAGCAAATTTCCTGTGCTCGAACTCTGTGATAAATTCTCAACAAATTCCTAAAGAGGTTGGCATTTCTGGGGGAGCAGAATTTCAGCGAAGCAAAGGTGTTCCTTGTTAAATAATAAGCAGCGCATATAGATTTATGGAGCAGTGCGAAAATGTGATTTCATTTGCGGGACAAGACTATTGAAAATGATAAAGGGTCATAGAGGGTGTGTTTTGGAGATGTCCTTTGCTTCATAGAAGAGTGGATAGCCATTTTCACTCAGTAAAAACATTTTGGGGTAAATTTATCAAGCTGTGGGTTTGCAAAAGTGAAGATGTTACCTATAGCAACCAATCGGATTCTAGTTATCATTTATTTAGTACATTCTACAAAGTGACAGCTAGAATGTGTTTGGTTGCTATAGGCAACATCTCCACTTGCAAACCCACAGCTTGATACATTTAACCTACAAACCTGGATGCATTTCTAGTCTGTGGTGTCTCCATGGAGTAGAGAGTAGGCATGCACCTTGCAGTGTGCAGGGAGGAACATCTAGGTGCACCACTGCAAAAAATAAAATGATTTACAAAGCACACGCACTGCACTTCATAAATGAGGTCCACTATGGGAATGGACCAGTATTGAGATGTGGAAAATGCAAAACAGGCTACTGAGCAGGGGCCTGATTCATTAAGTATCTTAACTTGAGAAACTTCTTATTTCAGTCTCCTGGACAAAACTATGTTACAATGCAAGGGGTGCAAATTAGTATTCTGTTTTGCACATAAGTTAAATACTGACTGTTTTTTCATGTAGCACACAAATACTTGATAGCTTATTTGTACACTCAAATTTAAAGTTGATATTTGTGTGCTACATGAAAAAACAGTCAGTATTTAACTTATGTGCAAAACAAAATACTAATTTGCACCCCTTGCATTGTTACATGGTTTTGTCCAGGAGACTGAAATAAGAAGTTTCTCAAGTTAAGATCCTTAATGAATCAGGCCCCAAGTGTGGATATTTCCTTTAAATGAGAACCCCACTGCAAATGCTGCTTCCCTCATTAGGAGGCCTCCTACATAGTAGTAGTGTGGGTCCCTCCTGCTTAGATAATATTTTTACCTTATAGTTGCCGCTTGAACAGAAACCATCATTTCTGAGCCTCACGTGGGCTGGAAGAGGGGAGCCACTTGCTAAGTTCCAAGCAGTTGAAGAGTATATATTGAAATTGACACCCAATAGGATAGGTGCCACAATGATCCGATCAGATAATATCTCAGTTTTAAGTCCCATTGACTTTTTCAATGTTATCAGGTGGCTCCTTCACTGCAACCCCTGTAAGACTTTGAAGACGATGCCACCTGCTACAATTTAAGCGCTTATTATAAGATGACAGATTGGACCGTCACTGGATCACTACCAGGAGGAAAAACTTGGTAATACAATGAGTTTTAAGTGGAGTTTTAAGATATTCTGATCAAGAGTACTTTGCAGTTCCATTGGATAGAAAGTTGCCAAGTTACTGTTTTATAAGGCATTAGCCTCTTATTTTATGAGTATTTTTTTAATTCAATGTTCTATCACACTTTGAGGATCAATTCAAGTGATAAGTGCTATTCATGCATGTTCTATCAGGACAACTTATAAATACATATTGTTTAACCAAGGGCAGGCTGGGCTGGGGGGCAGGGGTCACTAGGCCATCTGCATTTTTTTTCCTTTATAATTTTACTAATAGGCTGCTGAGTCGAGTCTTGCCCCCTGCCTAAAGTTTGCCAATTGTCCCCTATGTTTACCTGACCCAACCAGTATCTGCCTAGGTTTTATATAATTGTATCCACGTATTCTATTAAGGTGAATTTTAGTGATTTTTGTGAGTACAGTATTGTATTTACCTTTTATTCTGTGGCTCACATCTGAATTGCTTTATTTGTTTATGTATAGACAGCATATACTTTATGTTAGTTGCATTGTGTGCCTCACAATACTTGTAGTGGATCATGTGGAATTAGTGCGGAATGAGTGGCGCTATTTAAATAAATAGATGATGATCATGATGTGACTCTAAATGTGCTATAAACATGCTCAATGAGATGGTAAATTGATCATATGCATTAGTAAGGCCCAGCAAATAGTGTAGTGCATAAAAAGTTAGCGCTAAAAGGATATTGTTATGTGGTTCCTGTACAGTCATAGAATTCCTTTTAAAAAAATGCAAATGTTCAGGAGGGTGTGAAACTAAAATTCAATATTCAGTCTATTCCTGCTTGCTGATTGGATAAGGAAATAAAGCAGCGCTAACTATCTCTCAGCTGTCTGAAGCTATTATATCAATACATACATCTGAGTGATGTATCTGTTAAAGTGCAGTTGAAATTACAGTTGTATGAAATTCTGTTTGGCAGAATTTTGGCTCTAAACTTGTCAATTGCGGCAGATTGCACTTCGATTACAAAATTTAATAAATTGACCTACCCTGCCCACAGCGTCAGTCCTGCCTTTAAGGAGCCAACACTGTTTAAATAAAATATTTTACAAATAAATAATAAAAATGGGCAACATGCCCTCATCCCGATTGTTGGCATTTATTATTGTTATTATTATTATTATTATTATTATTTATTTATTTACATGGTACTGTATGTTAGTGTTGCATGGCTTATCATACTCAGCAGTGGGCAACCGTTTTACTGGGTGTGTGAGTAGGTCAATTACTTCCTGTATTTGTAAAAACAAAAATCTTGAACGATTGAGAGATATTATCAGGGACTTGATTTAGAGTAAGCCACAATTTTGTGACCCGAACGCTCCGTGTTGAGCAGCAACCTAAATGAATGAACTTAATGGACCTTGAGGGTTCATTACATCTACAACCAATCAAAGCGGCTTCCTCGAACTCCAGCCAATGAAAGTTGTTCTGATTGGCTGTATGCATAGCGGAGCTTTTGTGTAACTAATGTACATGTCCTAGCAACCTCTGACTGCCATGGCATGCTGGTGCTTATAGTTCTACAAGTGTCTGCATACCCAAGCAGTCATTGGCTGCTAGGCCTTGCTGGGACTTGTAATTCCACTTTATTCATTTTAGGCCATCTAGTTTTACCTTGACACCCACCACTCCAGGGGTGGCAGGAAGAACCCCAGTGCTATTTATCATGGGACCACCCAAGAGCTGTTGCCAAGAGTAACAAGGTTACATTTTCAAGGGGTGTGCCACACTTATTTGTGCATGCCCCTAATGTATTTGCACTTGACCATTGACGGTCCGCTTCTCTGAGCATAAGCGGCCGCAAGGTCAAAGTGCATGTTTGTGGCCTGCAGTTGGACTTAGGTCAAACTCTAAATGAGATCTTAAATGCACAATCGGTACTCTGAAAAGACAGTTGTTTCTGTTTTTTTGGAATAAGTGGTTCTGAAATTACATAAGTAGGCAACTTGCTGATTACAGATGCAAAATATATATAGCTTTTTATTGGTTGTAATTATTTGCCAGCATAGTTCAGTTAAAATCAGGAGTATAGATCCATGAAATATTCAAGTAGGACCTGACCATATATATACTTTATTATTGCTATAGTAGAATGCAAGGAATAGGGGACAGACCTATCAAAAATAGATTAAATTAGATATACACCATATTCTGCATTGTATTGTATAGATGTCACAGCGTTAACAAGTTTGTTTCTGAAAATATTTTATCAATTTTCATGTTCAACCATAATTACTTTATAGAATCATGTTACTCTCTCTGACAAATCTATTCAAAATAGACTACACTCCTTGCATTTGAGTCAACGTCTCCATTCTTGCAGCACAATCTTTTTTTAATGTAGTGTTCTACTGAATCAGATCAGCATAATTAGCAGAGAGATTAACACAATTAGAAGTTAAGAAATAATTTAAGCTATTCCGAAAGCTGTGAAGTGGAAAATGTATAATTATATGGATGTAATATTTGGGGTGTGTTTTTTTTAACCCAATAAAGAAAAATTAAGTTTGGAGTTAAAGGTTTTTATATTTATGTGTTCTAGAGTTTTAGGTGTTTCATTTTGCAATGCCGCATCAGGGAAGTGATAATAAGGAATTTATTGAGCTGATTGCATCTGGATCATTATATCTCTTCCTGAAATTTGTTAAAGTTGTTAATTAGGTATAAAGAAGATGCAGCCAAGTGTAACTAACTTGCTTTTCCAGGGAACATGCTAAACTTATGTTTGTATGTCCTTAATGTACTCTACGGGCCTGATTCATTAAGGAAAGTAAATAAAAAAATGAGTTACTTTGGACTTTGGCACAACCATGTTGCATTGCAGGGGACGGTAAATTTAAAATGTGGGGGATGGATTTATAGTTGGTGTAGGGCATGTCCTAGATCAACTTTAAATGCCAGTGTAAATATAAAGCTATCAAGTATTTTTGTGCTACATAAGAAAACAGCCAGTATAAACTAATTTGCACCCCTTGCATTGTGACATGGTTTTAAAAACTTACATAAAAAACTTACTAATTTTACTTACTTTCCCTAATGAATCAGACCCTACTTATGTGAATACTTGTGCAAAGTGGATTTTTGCAAACCTTGGTAAAATTTCAAAAGGTCTTAGGAACAATTTAATGTTATACATCCTATATCGGTCCATTATATGTTTTTTATTATTTTTTTTCCCTGTTTTTGAATAACGGAATGGAGTACACTGTCCAAATAGCAATATTTTTTACAAATTCTTAGGTGGCTTGGCAGAAGTGAAGCATACATGTCCATGTGAGTATCCAAGAATTTGATATGAGTTTATTACTTAACACTCACGGAAAATCCTAGGATGTCCTCTTCAAACTGGAATGCTCACTACTGACAAACATTATTCCCTGGGGTAATATTATTGTGATTATATCCTGTGATCATGATAGTATTGTGACTGTGGTGTTGTATGTTTGCAATGTGTTCAATAAAAATGACAACAGTAAAATGTCCCTGTAAATTGTGTGCAGATACTACAATATGCTGACGTTCCCAATATTTTACATACCGAGACAATCGCACAAACTTACAAAGTGCAACTACCATTGAAAACTTTACTGTTTTACTTTACTTTAAATGTTTACTGTTCATAGCCACAACCACCAAATGTGCACAGAATGATCCTAATCAAATTAAAATTAAAAGCTAAAATGAGGAAATTTGGTTAACCAGTACATTCACAAATATGACTATAATCTATCTGTCTACAGTATATCTACCGATTGTGAATCTGTTTATGTTGTATCTGTGTGGTGCATACTTGCTATGTGCTAAAAACTAGGTGTGAAGAGAAACTAGGAGGAGGGGTTGATTTTATTGTAATCAGTTGTCTGAGATTCTATATAAATAGTCAGAAAACTCATTGGCGCTTGCTCATTGTAGTAGCTTGCATCATAAAGTGAAACAACTTGCAAACTTAAGTGAACTGTGCGTTTGAAACACAGTCATGTGAGTTAGAATACAGAAGCAGGTGCACATATATTGACACTAGCATTAACATCTGATCAGTGGTCGAAGTAGAAATTTAGAAGTGCTGGTATGGAACTTCCTCTTTGAAATGACCGTCTGGGGCCCCCACAAGTTTAGGGATTTTGATACGGAAATCAATTTTAGATGCATTTTAACACTATAGTATAATATAAAACAACTTAAATGATCAAGGCTCTGTGTCCCCCACCTCCACTGCGTAAAATTACCTTTCCACCTCTCCCTCATGTCTTGTTTGTGTACTTACATTTTCCCTCATATCTCTATAATATTATAATAAAACTTTCCAAAATATCTTCCTCATATCTTCCATTTTACCCTTTCCCTTATCTGTTTCCTTTCTCTGTGCCAGGGTGCCACTATCTTCATTGCAGGTATCCCCCTCTCTCCCTCCCTACCTGCTCTCCCTGTGCCTCACATCCTGCTTTTCTCACTCCTCTCTTCCTCCTTTAACCTCTCCATATATCCCTGTTCCTGCTCCTTTTGTTCGTTCCCTCTCACTAGCCTTTGGCCCTCCTTCATCATCATCCTTGTGTCCTCCTTCATCACCCTGAGCCTCCTCTGTCACACTGTGCCCTCCTTCATCACCCTGTGCCCTCCATCAACCTGTTTCCTCTGCTGTCCCCCTCCATTTCTACTTACCTTTCTTTGGGATTCCTTCTTCTTCTTCTTCCATGCTTGTCCATGGGAGCTGCAGTGTCGGTACATGATAATGTCATGCCCTACACTGACAATGAGAATTGACCAGAGAGGAGCAGGGAGCTGCTGCCGGATGCAGCTCCCATGGACAATCGGGAAGGCAGGCGGAGCATAGCGCCTCTCCCGCCTTGCTTTCTCCGTTAATAGCCGGTCCTGGATGCTCCTGAAGTGGGGCAGAGAAGTGCCAATATATCATACTAGCACATACTGCCCCACTTTGAGCACAACATCTGATACAATGTTTGGTCTAGTGCAGTGCAGTGAATGTAATGCTTTTGTTTTGTGGGAGACATTGTGGAAACTTAGGTACTGTCCAATTTGCAGACAATTATCTTTGTTGTGGGAGGAAATAGTCAAACTGCAAGCTAACGTGTGTAGAATGTCTGTGTCCTTGAGGCCACCACTGCCTCAGAGAGCCCTCAGAAGACATTCTGCCTGGACTACTGTGAGCTCTGCAAAGGGGACATATTCAGAGGGATACAGACACATCCCACAAACTGTGTTATTGCAAAACTCATATGCTGCTCTTGCAGGGCAGGAATGTACAAATATTATAGGTAACACAGAACATGAGGTTATGGGGACTTCCTCTAACTATAGGAACAGGTAAAATAAATCTCCAAAAATGACTACACTTCTCTTGGGGGATTCCATTATACGAGGCATATATCTGGGAAAAGCTACTGAAGCAGTGAAACAAGTAAGGTGCTTACCTGGAACCACAGCTCCAAGGGATAAAGTGCGCATATTAAGAATTGTGAAAGCAGCAAGAAAAGAAGAGAAGGGGAATGTCATTGTCCACCTAGGGACCTGGCTAATGCTGAAGTCATGGCAGTAAAAGATGGGTTTAGAAAGTTAAAGACTGCTCTAAAGCAGGTGGCATCCACTGTATCCTTTTCAGCAGTATTGTCAGTACACAGGGGTGAAGATAAAACTCACTGCATTAAAAACGTCAATGTGTGACTACGGAAGTGGTATTATGAGGAGAGATTTGGATTAATAGACCATAGTGATGCCATCTGGCAAGATAGGGGCTTATACAAAAGTGTTAGTCATTAAGTAGAACCAAAATACTAGGTGAGCAGTTTGAATGCTTCACCATGAACTATTTAAACTATTAGATTGGGGGGCAGTGAACTAAATAGGAATAAAACAATCTGTTCCCCCATCCAAGAGGTATCGTTTCTGCAGACTAATAGAAAATATATCCACAGTAACAGAAGACAATGCAGATCAAAACAAAATAAACATAGAGAGAAGGATAAACATAGAAGATAGGAATAGAAGATGCACAAACAAAACTCTTAGAGCTATGTGTGCAAATGCTAGGAGTTTAGGAAATAAAATCCCAGAACTAAGTGTGATAATGACAAAAGATGATCTGGATATTGTGACTATTATGGGCTCATGATGCAATGAACACCATGATTGGGACGTAGCTATATTGGTATATAATTTGTTTAGGAAGGTCAGAGAGGGAAAAATCGGAGAATTGATAGCAATGTATGTGAAAAAAGCATAAATACTACTTTAATACAAAGTATTGAAGAAAAAACTGAGGTCATTTGGGTGACCATAGAAACGGAGGACAAGGCTATTTTTCGTACTGGTGTGATCTATAGACCACCAGGTCAAGAAGAGGAACTGGACAGGAACTTATTGCAGGACATCAATAAAATGACATTAAATCAGAAGTAATAATCATGGGAGACTTTATTCTACCTGATGTGAACTGGGAGGGGTATTTTGCAAGTTCCACTAGAAGTAGGAACATTCTGTATTCCTTGCAGAGAGCATCCCTCATGCAAATGGAGAGAGAGCCCACTCACAAAGACAAAATATTAAACTTAATTCTTACAAATGGTGGCAGAATATTTGATGTAAATGTGGGTGAAAACCTAGGATCCAGTGACCATCAAGCAGCAAACAAAATGGGCAGACTAGATGAGCCAAGTGGTTCTTATCTGCCTTCAAATTCTGTGTTTCTATGTTTCCAGATTTTTTTTTTCACTTCTGGAGAGATTAAATAAAAAAAAATGACAAGTTTTAGGATTTAGGGAAGATATATACATTAGGATAATAAAGGTCTATAACCAATGTATCACTAAAATTCTGAATATTATTTAATCCTTACTATAAGTTAAAGTAAGCATATATGCTATAGCTCATAGATGTAATTCACAAAACACAAGAGATATAAATGCCTTGGCTGCAGGATGGTCCTTCCATCATTCCAAGGTGCATGACTACTCACTGCTCTCGGGAGATAATTCCACATTCTAGTAGTATAACTCATCTCATCATAGTCCAACCTAGTTCTACTTTACCACTTTGGTGCCACTCATTTCAATTTAATAAACTTTTTTATCTCTCCTAAATAATTACTCGGTTTAACCTTATTTATGACTTAAAAGAATCATGATGCTAAGTGGACCTGATGACTGTATTTATAACATATGTAAATTGTGTGTGTGTAAAGTTTGCTGTTACATTCCTCATAGTGAACCTGGAAAAATGCTTCATTGAATTGCAACACGGAGATGCCCTCTAGCTAATTTCTCCACCAAAGGAAATCTCATTTCTGCACTGCTCTGCAAACCGAGGTACACGGTGTGCCCTCTGTGTACTTTGCTATGAGTGCCTACACTCCACACAAATCCTCTGCAAGTGCACCTGTTTGTCTGCCGTGTGCCTGCACAGGTGTACTCTGCATTCTGCATTTTGCAATGCATGTATACCTTTGCCCTGTGTGTCTGCCAATTTGTGATTAGCCATAAGAATGCTCATGTCAGCCACAGTTCAAATGTCATTTTAATATCCTGCCTACTATCACTTTAGATCACTCCCTTAATTAATTACAGCTCTTAGTGCTGCTATATTTAATTGCTTAATTAATCTGTGAGAGTTAGAGGACATTGGGACTGTATTTTTTTTCCTGTGTGACATTTGTACATTTTAATGTTTTAATTACATAGATTGTTGCATGCATATAATTACACCTTACCATATAAAGTGAAAATAAATGGCACAAATGGCATTTGAAATAAATTATGGGCAGCTTCCGATCATTGCCAGCTCATGACAGTGCAAGTAATCTTAGAGGCATATTTAGCTGAGGTGCAATTAATGTATTTCTCTTCTCAGAATGTATGTCCTCTGCTGAAATATTTGTTTCCTATATTCATCACATCATCACCTTAGAATTTATATTATATCTTAAATGTCAGTTTCAGCTCTACTTATTTAGATGTGTTAGAGGTGAGCCTAAGTATTCTGAGGTGATCATTGGAAGGATATGCTTCTCATCCCTTATCATCATCAGTTATTTATATATCGCCACTAATTCCGCAGCGCTGTACAGAGAACTCACATCATTCCCTGCCTCAATGGAGCTTACAATCTAAATTCCCTCATCCACACACACTGAGAGACTAAGGTCAATATAATAGCAGCCAATTAATCTACAAGTATGTTTTTGAAGTGTGGGAGGAAACTGAAGCACCCGAAGAAAACCCACTGGAGGAACATTCAAACTCCATACAGATAAGGCCATAGTCAGGAATTTAATTCCAAACCCCAGTGCTCTGTGGAAGAAGTGCTAACCACTAAATATTATGAAGGCTGACTAGCCTTTTATTGTTGGAGGGGCTGGGGCTTTAAATAGCCCCTATTCCTCATGCCTTGATGTAGCCATGCCAGAACAGCTGAGTTTTAGCTGTTGGTATCAGTTCATCCATTTCTCATGAATCCTCTTGACTGCCTTAATTTATACTCTCAGCAGTTAGCTCTCCCCTCTACTTTTACCCTTCTCAGCAATGCAGCAACCATGTATCTGCCTTTCCACTCAATGGAGTTGTTCTCCAGATAACTATTTCAGCCCCTCTGCCTAGTCCATCGCTCCTGTTTCTAACAAAGCAAACATGCTTTAATCTGATTCATTAATGGTTCAATGTTCAATGTTTCTGTAACAATGTTGGTAATCACTGAGATATATAAATGGTATAAGTTTTATTGCAAGATGCAAACCTGAATTCATTATATCACAATACTACTTGTGTTTTATGTCAAATTGTTATCTATTCACTTATTCATTGTATCCTATCCTTTTTATCCTACTTAATCATGGTGATTTCATTGATACTAACCCAACTGTGTTCCCCTTGTGCTGTTATCTGAACCTGCAGTCCCATACCAAATCAGTCCTTTCTCGCTCTCCTCTACCTCATTTTATATCCCTGTTTCCCCGGAATTCCCACCCTGCCTCAATATATAATGTTAGAAGGAGTGATATCAGCCTTCAACACTCATGCAATCATGCTCCTGTGCATTCAGCTGCTGGTCAGTTCATTGAGCATCTAAAATGCAGATATTTCACCTTTCATGTCTTTTCACTTATATTTCCCTGTTTCCCTTCCCCCACTATATTAATTTCATGCCTTTTCAGTCTTGCCATCCTTGGCCTCTACATCTAAACTCCTCCTCTGTCAGTTATGTCCTGTTTGCTTACTCAGTTCTCTGTGCTGTTAATGTTCATGTATATTTCTCTACACTAATCATGTCTATAGGTATCTGTGACAGATGCAAGTCCTATCTCTCTTTGCATTCTTACAAGACTTTACTACCTGTCAACATCATGCATGTTCAATATCACTCCGACATACTAAGCTGTCAATCACAATCAGTTCAGAACTTTTATTTCATTCTCCCCAAATAAATGGCAGCTTGAGACTGTTCTCCTTTCAGTTTCAGTCTGTCTAAGCTGTCACCTTCCAATTTCATGTTCTGTGTTCTCCACTTGGAAAATCTATTGCCATCAACCTCAGTCAGTCTAGAACTTTACTATCTTTTTGACCTGTCCTTGCTCTGGTCTGCTCTTGCTCTAGTTCCCTTTTCTAACCCTTCTTGTCCTTTTATTTCCAACTAATGTACCATACACTCATTGCATAGATTTACCATACTAATATTAAAGTCATTTTATCGCTAACCAATAAAACATTGTCCAATGCGATTGTTGTGTTTCCAAAGAACAAAGATATGTTATTGCAAAATATAACAGGATTTACAGCAGGCCATTATTATGCATTAAAGATATTACAATAAAGCAGGAAAGTATAAAAACACTGAATACATTATATCTCCTCTAACGCTTCATCCAGGCCCAGGATTAGGTAATCATGTCTACTGTGTAGTCAGGCAAAGAGAGACAGAACAATGGGCCAGCGTGCTTATATGCAGCTTCAGTATAGAAAAAACTACTGGTGATGTCACTATGTAAACAAGCATCATGTCTAGAGGTCTTCATTGGCTCAGGGTTAATGATGTTCCAGTTGTCTGCTGATCATAGGTCAGTTCAAAGGCTTTCTCTGATAAGAAGTCACCACCCCACCCCCAACTGCTGAACACATGTGATGTTTAAGGAAACTGACCCAAACCAGTTCTAAACAAACTTAAAACACAATGTGATTTTGATCATTCAATCTTTTATCTTCCATAACTATTGATTGCAGTATGCGATCGCAAAGCCGAAAGTAGCGGATTAGAGATGGTAATGTGCAGATCAAAACGACACTAAACATACATTTCCTATATCCTGAGCCTTAGATACTTTAAATATATTATCATTTATGTATAAACAATCTAATACATTTTACTAACAAATAAATGTGGATTGGAACCTTAATAAATGTGCATTATTTACAAGTGTAAGTGCGAATGGAAATGTGTGTGTTATGAATCTGTGCGATTGCATCATAACACGTAGCATATTAATTGCAATCGCACGGTAAAACAATATTAATCAATTTGGTTTACTTCATCCAATTATTTGACTTTCACACTAAACTTATGCTTCACATATACACAGCATTCCCTGCCTTAAACCATTTCTAATTCAGTCTAATCCTAGCTTCCCAACCATTTTCTTTTCAAGTTAAATCATTTTTTCCATTTACCTTTACTCTTACATATTACACCTTTCCACCTGTTTCTCTATAATCCTACTCCATTTACCAATATTAGTTGAAGCACTGTTTCTTAGTTGTACTTTATACAATTCGACTCCCATTAGTCTTTTACTCATTGTTTCTGTTTTATTATTTCCTCATTCTTACTAAATATCTCCTTCACTAGTTTTACACTTGTCAAACATTCCTTTCCCTATGTCTTTTTCATAATGAGGAAACCAGCTCCAAAACCTTGTCATCTGTGATAACCATTCCTCAATTAATTTCCATATATTTTCTATTTTTCTATTCTTAAGAGCTCTCAATTCTAAAATATTAAAAATTACTTAGCCCGTAGTTACCTTCTGGACATTTCCTTCATCAAGCATGATGTCTTTGTTGCAGACACGATGAAGACCCCTCCCACGCTGGAAAACAATTTGTCAATTCCTCCAAATAACCAGTTCTTGGTCTCTTACATAGACTTTTGGCCTTATTACATTTTGCTACAATTGTCTCTAGTTTCCCACCAACCATTAAATCGTACATCTCCAGACATACCACCACTGTGATATTCAGTTCAATAAGTAATTAATGGTTTATATCAGCTCAAAAACTTTTCCACAACCACAGCCCTTCTGGCTATTTGCCAATCTATTCCCGTGATATTATCTGCACACTTGTATGACTTTTTACCAAGACAGTTATGTTTTGACCTTGTTTGGAAACAGAATACTGTTCTGGTTTCTGTAATCTTTAAAAGCAGACACTTTAAATCATGCAGCCTTCAATAAAAGGGAGCAATGAGAACAAATCAAGACATTTGATAAACATTAAGAACAAATTCTGGAGGTAAGGGCACAAGATAAGAATCATGAATAGTAAATAGCAAAAAGCACAACCGAGATTAGAAGTACAAATTGTACTTCACACTATCCATAGCTTTCATGAGTGTGGTTTCAAATGAATTTAGGTTATATTTTTTAGCTTCAAAACTTGCCATACTAGGCAGCTTATTTTATTGTATGACGCAACAAGTAATAATATGCTGCAGCCCCAAGTTAAAAATCAGGTTTTAACATGATAACATATGCAGACTGATGAAAGCTAACGTCTGATTGCTTGCTATGAGTTACAGTAACATAGCTCTTTGCACTGTGCTGTGAAATAAGCTCCTATTTGTGTCCTCACAGCCCTATTTACAGAGTGTTGCCATGAGGAGTCTATAACCAGAAAATGCTGGAGTGATGTGCATAACGCTGCCGCTGTAATAAAAGATTTCAGGATTATTTTTTTACTTTAAATAAAGTGGATACAATTTATGTCTTTGCGTTATCTATGTTTGGCTCATAAATCTGTTGCTGATGTAGATCCAGGTGAGGAATAAAACATAGGCCATTATACATGTATAATGAATGCTGAGTTTCCTAAATTATTTTATTCCCTGAGTGTGCCGATCCAACTTTCACCTATATGAGAGCTTGTTACCAGGATGGGCTTTTCTAATGAAGATGCATGAGCGCTAAGGACAAAGACATGATTATTTTTCTCATCCTCCTACTATTTCGCATATATTTCTATTTAATTCCCCAGCCTAGCTGATTTAATACTTGTGGGCTCCCACTTCGTAAGCACTGTACACGATTCAATCTTACTGCCATTTTCATTAAGTAAACTAGTACATAAATCAATCTGCAGGCTCTCTTCAACACTCCAACAGCAAATCCTTTCTGCAACGCTTTAGTACCTCATAAACAATTTGGATACTTTATTTAGCATATTTACTGAGCATGCAGTTTTAGTATTGTTGGACAAAGTAACGCATTAACTATTTTTTATCAATTCTATTTTTTATATTTTTGCCTACTTCATGTATCTCACATATTAAAAGGACTGTAACGTCTAAAATAGTCTTTGCTTGGTTTTGCTTAGTACAGGGGAATGTTATACTACACACACTTTTATATATTCTGTGTCCTCTGACATATTTTCAGTCCTTCCTCAACTTGACCATCCCCCAAGGACCTCCACCCCTAAAGAAAGAATTAATTGAGCGGTAACTGGCAGCATAACTTCTGCACCTCCTGCCAGTAGGTACATTGCTAGTCCAATGACTGCTGGAAGGAGTGCATGTACAATCAGTACGAGTATGGTGACTGGGGAAGGAAAAGGATCTCAGAGCAGGAAGGAGAGGCGAGGACCTAGTCTCTTCCAACTCTAGCATGGGAGAGACAAGATTCTCACTTCACCTCATGGTTGACATGGCCCTGACAGCCAACATATCATGCAGCGCTGTATTATTACAGAATTCAGTCTTTGCTCCAGTGGAGCTAACAACCGCAAACATGCACTGATAATGGGGCGAGTTTAGCCAAATAACCTATTAATACTGTATGTCTCAATATGTGATAAATGAGTTATGCTGCCTTAATAACATACATTTTACATAGAAGATATATATCTCTTTTTGCTAATTAGATATTGAGAAGGGATTTGAATGGGCATGCTTACTAGAGCCATTAAAGGATACTAAGTAAAAAACAAAAAACAAAAACAAAACTTGAAATTGATTTATACAGGTCTCATCACTAGTTTATTCTAGCCATAGAAATCCATTACAGAATCAGGAAATAATGTTGCATCTGTAGTCACACTAGATTAGCACTGTTTGAAGACCCTTATTCCTATATCATCTGCACAACGTCAGCAGGATTCAACTCTAATGCGACTACCTGCTATAAGGTGGACTTTTCATTTTAAATAATTTAGTAAATGTTTTGGAATCTTGGTAAGTTAATATAATTTGGAGATTCGAGATTTAGAGATATCCTCGTAAAGTGAAAGTAACCAACCCTGTATATGAAAATGGAATTACATTTTTTATTAAACCTATATTGGAGTGTTTGATTTAATAGTCTCTGATCTAAATATTTATGGTCAGAGAGGGTTACAATATTCAAATACATTTTGATCTGTCCTCACTATAAACTTCCCTTTGGCCTGAGTATAAACAGAAAGACAGTATAACCACTCCTACTTTAATAATTCAGTCTAGATGTGTAGATCTGAAGAATGGTGTTTATTATAGTAGTAAAGAACATAGTAGATCAAGCGGTAAAATTGTATTACAAATTGTAGAGTGCAATCATAATATGAACAGATGTAATGCAAACAACAAAACATGGCATAACTGTATAACTTGACAGAAAATCTTACCATCGAAGCTGTGCTAAGGGTAGAAATATATACTGCATCTCTGACTTAACATGTATTTCCTATGTCTGTGTACATGTAATACAATTGTATTATGATCATTCCTTTTGGTCAGTTCATGCTGATTATGTGTAGTACCCTATATCTATTATAGAGTGTTAGAAAATTGTAATATAATAATATCCAGCGGTCAGGTCATACTGCAAGTGTGTGTAGCGCAAGTATGATATATGACATCTGAATAGTCTGCATTTTTCAACTACTGTACAGTATGTTATGAATTTTGTAATAAAGTAATTGATATATCTAGTTATAATAATTTAGGGTACCTCGTTCTGTACTCCCTCTTAATATTGATGTACCTTCTACTAGTGGTCAAAGTGGTGGTGTATACAGTGGTATGCCATACCGCCACTTATCCTACTGCCGTCATTAAAAAATTATATTCACTTATGTTACCATTACAGTTTTCGCCACTTCTAAATGTTCACTATGACCACTGCCTTCTGCACCATATCGCATAATAGTTTCATTATTGAGCTATGTCATCTTGTTTTTGTTTTGTCTTTTCTATGTACATGTGTTTCCTTTGAATGGATTTTATATACAAACTCTTTATTTGGTGAATATTGCACTTACCTCCTTTAAGTGGTCTTTTGTATTTAAATTATGGTAAGGTATAAAGTAAATACCAAACAAGCATAATACAAATCACACAAAGAATATACATCAGCCTATGTACTAGTCTATATACAATCCTAGTGTTAATTCATAAAGCCCAATTTATTTATTACTGATGAATGTTACAAAATATTGCATTGAGGAACAATATACACATTTTTTTCTTTCGTAATAAGAAATAAAGCACTTTCTTTATATAACGTCTGTAACTCTACTATAGTTGGTGTTTTATTTTACATTACATTTTCAGTGCTGTGTTTAAATCATATTGGAGTATTATGATCTAAATATATAATATTTATATAATTACATTTTCTTTACAGTATAAACCTTGTATAACCCTCTTGTAAGTTGTTCCCTTATCTTTCTACATAGGATACACAAGCTAAAAATAGACTTGAATAAAAACATTCAATTCAGCTCCAGAGAGCACAAAAAAATTGTACTTTAGATGTTGATTTTTAAAAAGAAGTTTAAGTCCAGAGGGATTTCTCTAAGTAGGCATTTCATAAAAACAAGGATGCAGAGAATGCTTTTCAGAAGGCTATTTTTTTTTTACTATGTCTATTATGAAATACGTTTACAATAAAAAAAATATTCTTTTTCATCCTGGATCTTTCTTCCTAGCCATATAGGAAACCATACATACATATACAGTTGTGTTCTCTTACTCAAGAACTGTATATTCTGCTGCTTTAACTCACAGCTGCTTACTAAACAGCTGTGTAAAAGCAATTAGCAGCTATTATTGATGATTAGATGATCATATTCAGGGGTTCATGACATATATCCATAAAAAAAATAAGTTAAAAAAGCTGCATGTAAATAAAAATGGCATATTTACACATTTTTTTTTGTATAATAGGTAATGGCCTTGTACCCTATATATAGATCAAGGGCATTTTTAATCCACAATCTAATATGGGAGCCATATTACCTTTAAAACCTCAGAAAAAAATTAGTATAGTAATTTTGAGAAACCCTTTGCAAAATAGATAAACTGCACATGTATTAAAAAAGAGAGTCAAAGTGTATCTGAATAGATAGCCAAGTCCTAAACTAGTAAATATGAAGTCCTAGTGTTCCTCTATATATAAAGGTACACAAGGGATGGCAGCAAAAGTCCAAGGAACTAATCCAGAAGCAGTAATGGAAAATTTGGGCCGTCTATTGGATCTCTGCGCTTTTCATCCAAGAGACTTCCTCAGGGGGTACAGTCCTCAATATAATAGGCTAGGATGGGGCTCAGCACAATAGGTATTCCAATGGCTTCGGCTCAATCTGCCATATGGTAGTGACAGGGGACTTAAATACTATACTGGGTAGGAAGAGGGTCATCTGAGCCAGACAGCTGCAGTGTCCAGTAGAGGACAGTTCAAAGTGATGCACTGCACCACACAGTAGCGGCTCACACTGCTGTTTCCATGTGGATGGGCTGTTCGTGGTGGCAGTGATGTAGTCAGTGTGAGCCACCAGCACTCTGCACAGAATTCTTACCCTAATGGCACAGCAGCAGTGTGAACTATTGTAACAAAGACTAGAGTCCTTCACCAATGGAGACCATAGCATGTAGAAAGCTGTAGAGATGGGTTTTTGCTGGGTATGGGAGTATAGTGGTGGCGGTTGAGGGAGGGAGGTTGGGTGGAAGGAAGGAAGTGTGGGGTCATATGTGACAAGGGGAGAATGCATCTGCGGAGAGGTATAAGTGACAACAAGATCCCTTCCGACTCATGTTGATGGGCTTCAAGCCCTGCCATCTTGTCTCCTCGATTTAACCATAGCTACTGGAGAGATTAAGTGCTGATAGACTTGATAAGTTACGAACTGACTGGGAGATGGATCTGGAACTGTTGTATGATAGGGACTGGGTTAGAACCCTTCAGAGTTTTTATAAAGTCACTGCATCAGCAAGATTTAGACAAATCCAAGTTTTTCTCTTGCATAGGTCTTACCTTAGTCCTGCTCGTTTCTCCAAATTTAGTGAGAATGGGTTGATGGTCTGTCCTAAGTGTGTGAGCCAGCGGGGCACATTCTGGCATCTGATATGGGATTGCCCTTGTGTAGCTGCATTCTGGGGGAAAGTAATGGATTTTATAATGAAACTTGATTTGGGGACTCCCATCTATTAGTCCGAGAATGTGTCTTCTATGTGCCTTAGGCCTAGAAGATAAGATGCATAAACTAATTTAACAACAGTTATCCGCTTTGTTTATGTTAGAAACTGCGAAAGTTCCTGATAGAATCTACTGTCTGAAGGTACAAACAGTCATTCAAAGCACATTTTGTGAATATATCCTATGTTTCATTACATTCTTATAACCTGTTCTCTTTGACGAACAGCTTTAGAATCAATATGATTATACAATTTTATTCACTCTTTGTTGACTATAAGATATCTTTGTAATGTACCATTTCTTTTATGTACACTACTAAAATATGTGACACTCATATGCTGTCCCTGCGTGGGTGATAAGGTGTGACAGTTGTTACTGTTTCTCAAAAACCAAATAAAAATTGTTTCCTTCACAAGAAAAAACAAGCAACAACAAGAGAGTGGGGCTTAACTACATAAAGGCACTGTGTATTGCAGCAAATTGAGGCAGTGATATTACTTCTCATCAAGGACCAGGAGAGAAGTACATGCTGCGGACTAGGCTTGGCCGGTCCGTGGTGCTTTGCATGATGTACATTTGACATGTGTTCAAGACTTGTGTGTGGGGTAAGGGCACATGGAGTCTGTAAAGCTCAGGGCTCAAGATCATCCTAATCCACCATTACCAGGACATACTTGTCACATATCACATACAGTTTTCTTCATTTATTACAATTTCTAATTTGATTATCATATACAATATAATGTACCAAATGCTCTATTTTCTATTTTTGTGACTTGGCCATGTACACATTGGCTTTTGCAATATGTTTGTTATCACATGTTAAAGTGCAGGTTATACTGATAATTGCATATTATTATTTTTTCGTCAGCAACATGCCTGTATGGGTGGCATATACAACTTGATATAAACAGGGCCTGATTATCCAATAGACTGACTAGGCTGCAGCCTAGGGCAGGCATTTTGGGGGGGGGGGTGAAAAATAATGACATGGAGAGGTGTAAACTTAAATTAATTTTAAAATATTAGAGAATAGTTGTTCTCCAAAGTAAAAATTAAAACATGAAGGAAGAATGCAATACGTATTTTAATCTTGACGTAGTCCCATGGTATAAAGACATTGAGTCATCCTTGTGCGGCCACTTGAGGATAAGCAAGTAGGAGAGAAGAGGATGGTAACAGGCGCAGACATGATAGCCCCCTACCCTTTCATATCTTCTATCTCCTTAGCGCTCATTCATGCCTCCACTCTGCTATACAGTTGTGATTTTAATGAAAACAAAATGAGCGACAAGGATTGCTGTGACCCTTTCAAAACACTGGAACATAAGCATTAGAGGGGGGTAAAGGAAGCAGAATTTTAAATTAAGGATAAGTTTGTTTTTCCCTATTATGTATTAGCCTGGTGTGGAAGGCGACATTCGTTACGAGTGTATTTACCGGGGGCTACCTGAACCCTTAATCAGGCCCTGGATATAAACTTCAATAGACCACTAGCAAACCATATCTGCAGGTGGATTGCTAGAAGTGCTTTGCATTTGCAATGTAACACAAATACTTTCTGAATACTAGATTGCATGTACAACAGTAACCTTGACAAAGTAAACTTTCTTTCTTTTCTTCAGTCTTAGCAAAATGAATTCTTGTAACTTGGTTGGACAGTCTAAAACTGTGTCATCATAGTGTTTTGCCACATATGACACTTTTAGTTGAACTTAAAGCAATTAAAGTGTTTGAAAGAACCATGTTAATGTTAGCGTCTGTAGCTCTTGCTAAAAATTGAGATTTAGAGTTACCGTACCTTGCACTTTGTAGCTCTTCCATGAGTTGTTAACGCTGTAAAATGTCAGAAAAGATTAGCTTTGGTAGCAAGAGGGATATATTTGGTGTGGATTTTTCTGTTTGTAACTTCTGAAAATGCTCATTGCTTGACAGTTAAAGTACTGTTCAGAGGAGGTATTTCATCAGAGAATACCCACCATTGTTGTAAACACGTCAAAAGAATAAATCTCAAATTTATATGCCAGTGTGTACATCTTAACTATTTTTCTGTGTTTAAGACAAAAATGGCAAACTACAATATATTGTCATCGTTCAGAATCAAACTATGCTAAAAATACTCCAAAATTCCTTTTTACTTTTATGAGGAGTTTGACTTTTTGTTTTCATAGTTTTTAGTACTGATTTATATTATTCTATTATTCTTTTTCAATTTTATAGCTTTCATAGTACTTCAACATAAACATAAAATACCTATAATAAACATTATTTTAGACCCAATTTACACAGGATAGGGAGGATATACATAGAATGCATGGCGGTGGAATATGTTTGATGAAGATCCCAAGGTTATAATCTCAAAATTCAAAAAGTAGAGATCTAAATGATGGAACGACAAAGAAATATGGCAGAGAGCCCTTGAAGGTTGGTGCTTTTTCAGCATGGGCTGTAGAGCTTTATCTTCCAAAATACAAAAATGTTTTCTTCCAAGCCTTGGCAGGTGATAGAGATTGGGATTCTTCTTTAAACAGGACAATGTTTGCACCTTCTAGCCACATGTAATATGGGAATGCATGTCTTTATGGACATTTTTAATAATCAATGTAAGGAAAACATTTGAATGTGCAATGGGAACACATGTAATAAGATAGTTCAGATGCCCCATACTCACTTGATTAATAGAAGACATAAATGAGGCTATAACGAGCAGTATTATAGGAGAACAACAGAAATGATAAAATTAAGGAATGATGGTGATATTAGTCTCATTCAACCTGCCCACCTTCAGCTAGACTTGCAATTCCACAAAAGTAGTAGCAAATTGTTGGGGCCAGCTCCAAAAACTGGAATGAGGGCACCACCAGTGGTGTCCTGTTATATATTTTTACATTGTTACTCTGTGATCATGCTTTCAATAAAAATTATTTATATGCATAAAAGTGCAACTCTACACCTTAAGGCTATCATTGGTGGACCTATTAATGGCTAGTAATATGTTTAAGGCATATTTATTTGTTTTGTGTATGTGTACATTTTAGCTTGGTTTATTAGACTATAGCAAAGAAAAATAACTTTTGTTTAAGATATTAATTGGACAGACTGAACCAAGTCTGAGGCTCATGAAACTCAGGATAAACTATATAATCATCTGTAGCTTCTTTAAAAGATAATTCAAGTTAGGTTTGACAATCTTGTCCTCTTATCCAGTGGTCCTGTCAGGAACCCAATTTTCCTGCTCTTGTTCCTTAAACATGTAAATGAATTTACCCATTAAATGAATGGATTTGTATGTCCTTCAGAGCAGACTGGGAGAGATAAGAGACCAGAGCAGGCCAGTCTAAATTTAAGTACAGCATGGAGGAATGCTCTGGCATCACTTACATCTATTTAATAAAATTATCTTCATCATGAGGTTACATACCCGCCCCCTTAGATTCCTTTTCTGTACCTGATGTTTCCTACAACCTTAGCTGTGTATGTTTTATACCCACACTGCATTAGTTTGTATAAAATAAATAAATGGAATTAATTTAGTCCAAACCAGGATCATAGATACGTGTCTGAAAATATTTAAATTAATTAAAAAATAAAACATAGAACAAGTTGAGTAGAATGCGTTCCCTACTGTTTTGTTGCCTTAGACCTGGGTCTACTCGGCCTTAACATAATCCCTTGCCCGAGAGGAGGCATTCTAGTCAAATCAAGCTACTTAAGGTGTTAAAAAGGTTCTTGTCATGCATTTGGGCCATAGCCCAGGCCTCAACCACCAACCACTCCCCACTGTCACCCCCGGCAACCACCAACCACTCCCAACTGTCACTTCTCCTTCAAGAAATATATATATATTTTTTTAAATCTTTATAAACACTTTTAACAATTAACAAATTAAATTAACAAATTAAAAACATCTTAGTATACCAAATTTCAGCCCTTTCTGAATTTTTTTTCCCACACACACTAAGAATTTAGTAGGTCAGTGTATAATTCCACCCAGCAGGTGGCGCTGCAGCTTGGTTTTATATTTTCCACACACACACAGACAGACTAATACACGCCACTAGACATTTATATTATAGATATATATATAAATATATATATATATATATATATATATAGAGAGAGAGAGAGAGAGAGAGAGAGAGAGATAGAGAGAGAGAGAGAGAGAGAGAAAGAGAGAGAGAGAGAGATCTTATTAAAGCTAAAGAACCCACTGTTATTCTTATAGTATTTGGGTCACAGAGCTGAGTCAATATTGATTTGTTCTTGCAACTAATAAAAAAGTGTCCCTGTTTTTTAATGCTTAAGAGGTTTTACATGTGATTGTCAACTAACTTTGAAATGGAATAAGGTGACACATGATGTAATACATGATAATAAACAAATAAAGCAACTAAACCTCCATTCATGTTTGCAATGTACATTTTCTCTTAGTGCGAGAATCAGAGTAATATTATGTTTATGATAATACACACAAGTCGTTGTTTTTCAAAGCTTTAATGGCTTCAATGTTTCCAATCAAATATCATTGGTTCATCTTCTCGAGTGAGTGAATGTGACACATTTCATAGTACCTGACAACCATATTTTCTTGCCCTGGGCACAGACATTGTACAGCACATAAATAAACAAGTAGATAAACTTTGTATCCCAACAGAGGAAACATCAAGAATGTATAAACTGAGCAGCCAAGAAGCTTAATTCATACTGACACATAAAATGTCATATAAGAACATTTTAAATATAAATGTTGTATATGCGATAAATGAATACTTTTTCCTAACATGGTATTTCATGGGGCACATTGTTTAGAAAAGCACATAAACTGAAATCATGGTGGGGCAAGTGAGTGCAATAGTCCCTACGGTGTTAAAGACTCCGATGTGATTGTCCATTGGTTAAAAATTATATTCTAATTTGTTTTCAAGGCGTGTTTTCCGTTATATTAAACTTGTTTCCAGACTTTATATTAGCAAGCCATGGCAATATAACAGGGCACTTCCTATCCGTTTCTATAACACAATTTACAATAAAATAATAACATAAATGTATTTCAGTTTGTTTATGTTCTGATGTATTACTCACATAAGGATTCCAGAATTTTTACAGCCCTCTATTCCAAGAGTCTTGGACACCTTCATGACCAAAGGTTGTTTGTTACAATTTAGTTAAAGAAAAAATAACTTTATATAAAATGGCATCAGTAATTTTTTTTATTATATTTTCTTGATAAATAAAGCAGTGGGGAGGGGAGGACAGTGCTTTTCAGCTTACTTAAACCACTAATCATACAATAGTTCTTTCATTTAAAAGATGTATAAGCATTCTAAGACCTTTGGCCTCGTTCTATTTCTTCCAGTCATGTCCTGTGCTTTAACTACTCTATCCTCCTTCTCTCACTTCCCTTGACTAGTGACTCCCCATCACTCCCTCTCCCCTCTTAACTTTCTCTACACTTTATTCCCCTTGATTCCAAATGTTTCTTAGCTATATATGAGGTTTAACATAGATAAATGTAAGGTTATGCATTTAGGGATCAAAAACAAGAACGCAATCTATATATTAAATGGAATTAATTTAGGAGATTCTATAATGGAAAAGGATTTGGCAGTGCTCGTAGACAGTAGACTTAGCAATAGTGCTCAATGTCAAGCAGCAGCTGCAAGGGCAAATAAAGTATTGGCATGCATAAAAAGGGGCATAGATGCACGGGAGGACAGTGTAATTTTGCCACTGTATAAATCGTTGGTAAGACCTCATCTTGAATATGCAGTACAGTTCTGGGCACCACTCTATAAAAAAGATAATTTGGAACTTGAAAGGGTTCAGAGAAGGGTGACATAGTTGATAAACGGTATGGAGTCATCACGTTATGAGCAAAGGTTAGCCAGTTTAGGCATGTTTACTTTTGAAAAGAGGTGTCTAAGAGGAGATATGATTACTATGTACAAATACATTAAGGGTCAATACAGAGAACTTTCATGGGAACTTTTTACCCCAAGGACTATACACAGGACACGTGGTCACCCCCTAAGGTTAGAGGAGAGGAAATTTCACAACCAGCAGAGTAAAGGGTTATTTACAGTAAGGGCAGTCAAGATATGGAATTCACTGACAGGGAAGGTTGTGATGGCAGATTCAATAGATATGTTTAAGAAAGAGTTAGACAAATTTTTAGCAGAAAAGTGGATCAATTGCAGGATCCAAAATAGGTTGAACTTGATGGACTGGTGTCTTTTTTCAACCGCATCAACTATGTTACTATGTATATATTATCTATGTTCTTTGGAAACTGTTTTTTTTTTTTTATTTACATACCATATAAATTTCCCTCCCTCTGTTTTTCACCTGCAAAAACCAATAAAATGTTTATTCAAAAAAAGATGTATGAATACACACTTACATTTCAGAATGTATGCCAAGGTTTGAGGAGACCATTAGAACTGAAGATATTTGTGATCGAGTTGTGATAGTGTGGTAGTTTTTTTCCTCGCCATGTATATCACACAAGACTGTATTCAGTGGTGTAATAAATATAAATACCATATAAAGCATCCAATGCTGTGTTGTGGTATAAAACATGCTACATAAACATTTGGGAATGGTGCAATGTGCATTTTAATATTAGAAAAACTAATATTTTCTGTTTAGTGGTCCTTTAAAGAATATAGTTAGTTTCACCCCCATAGACATTACCTAGAAATGTATCAAGTGTAGATTAAGAGTGAGAATTAGAATTAGTAGAATTAGACTGTAAACTTAACTGGAGCTTGGGTTGATGTGTATGAATAAAATTGTGTAATGTAAAAGATGAGGGTGCTAATAGTAGGGATCTATTTGGACACAATTAAAATGTATCAGAAAGCAAATCAATTGAGCTTTGTTGAATCCTTTTTAGAAATATTGTTAGAAATCATTATATTATTTTCAAATGCAGAGTAAGATCCGTTCTGACAACGTCAGCAAACATTCTTTATTGGCTTGTTAATGTTGTATGACTTCTTCTACTTCGCACAAAGTGATCAATGTGATTTGGTCTTTAAACCTTCCTGTTATTGCCAGCTTATTTAATAACATGCTGCAAACCAAACAAAAGCACAGTAACTCATTGCGTCAGACACTGGTGTGCAAGCAAGTAATTTATTTTCCAAGTTGCACATAATTTTCTGCATTCAAGCATTGAAGTATTAAAAACACCTCTGGGGTGTCCCCCACATGGGTACAGATTGCTCAGGCAAAGTGAAGTTTATTTGCACAAATACATGGAACGACATAAAAATAATAGCAAAGCAATAATATTAGCATATTAAAGTCACATAATATCTTCTAGCTAAGCCAGTGGCGGATCCAGAGGGGGGGGGTGGGGGGGCGATCGGGGCTATCGCCCCCCTAGCAGGGGCTTGCTGCCGGCGGCTGCACACTGTGCAGGTCCGTTCGGCAATGATAATGTGCTGCCCGGCTGCTCTGATTGTGTTTTAAACACAATCAGAGCATCAGGACAGCACATTATCACTGCCGAACGGACCTGCACATACTGTGCAGCCGCCGGCAGCCATAGAAGTTAGAAAGGGGGCGGGGTTTCCCCCTACATCGCCCGGGGTAGAAAAAAATTCTAGATCCGCCCCTGAGCTAAGCTCTGGTTGGTAATTACCCTATGTGGGGCTTAGTCTCCAGCCTGAGTCTCTCCACTGATACAGATTTGCGAAGGTACACAGTCCTATTGTGAGTACACAACGGCAGCATTCCTGTGTATCATGGCCTGAGATACTGACTAAGTTTGTCTGAGTCATAAGAGACCTCTTGGTTTGTCACAGCCATCATTTCACATTTGACACTGTCTGTGCAGATACCTGACACAATTTGGGAATCAGGATCAGAGGCATGTGGCTGAAACAGTCTAAGACAGATGTAATATTTAACATACCTTCAATGAGGGCCTGGCCATGATTGTTTATTTTTATATTGGTTTATAAATAAATAAATCCTAGTGATCATTATCCTAGTATACCAATCAATAAATAAGCAATAAACCAATATATAATATTCGCAAAATGTGACATTTCTGATGCTATTGTTTAGCTCTTAACCAGTAAGGGACCTGTCTGAGAAATAGACATAAAAAAGTGGTTTGAAGGCAATGGTTTTTATAATATACTCCAATGTATTTTTTTAAAACTGATCTCATTTTAATGGAAATGATATTGTATTTGGTTATTAAAAGTTTAAGGTTCTCTTCTGTATTCTCTATGATTGTGCCTGATTCCTGTTTCACCATTATGTTTTATTATGATAATGCTGGTCTATCCATTTTAGACACCTTTTGGAGGGCCTCCTGAACTAATTTAAGAGCGGACACTCTTTCTAAGAATCTATCCATTAAAAATTCAGAATGTTTGTTAAAAGTTTGAAAAGATTTACAGTTTCTTTTAAGGTGTATGAATTTTTATATTATTATATATTTTTATATTATTATATATTATTATATATTATCCTTCCATCTTGGGCGGTGACAACATGTAGATAGGATGAAGGTATTGATATCAACCCTTTTTTATGTAGTTATTATATTATTGTGATCTTTTATCTTTAAGAGTAGATTGAGATAGTTCATTATTTTTGTATTCATTTTGTATATGAATGCCAAATTCCACTTGTTTTTATTTAAATCTTCAACAAAATCATGTATTTCTCTGTCCAGTCAATCCTAAACAAATAATAGATCATCAATATAACGCCTATAATATTTGATCTTTAAATTCATATTGAGAGACTTATATATGTTTTGTGACTCCTAACAGCCAATAAAGATGTTGGTGTAAATAGGGGCAAATTTTGTCCCTATTGCAGTTCCTTGCATGTCAATAAATTATATTTAAACATAAAATAGTTGTGTGCTAAAATAAATTATATCCCCTTCAGTATAAATATATGCACAAAATACTGCAAGGGGAGCCCAGGGTAGACACTGAGAGGGGTTAATTCAGAGATGAATATAAAATATATCTGTTAATGTATGGTCAAATATGCATCTGCACTTGTCTTTCCACATATGTATGTTGAGCTAGATATATCATATGTGGAGCATTAAATCTAGCATATAGATTATTGGAGCAAGTATATGGTATTTATAATTGTCAGGATACCAGAGTGTTAAGGCGAGAGCCCACTGGTTAACCCTGGTATCTAGGGGTTCATGATCACATGGACAAAGAGAAAAAGTAGATTTATTTCAGGAGGTGATAGACAAATGCAAACAATAGCCCACAATAACTGAGAACAAGTAAAACAACACTAAAGTCACCAAACTTCACAGAACATTCCACAGCATCCCAGTGTCCTTTTGCCCTTAAGCACTATATAAGAAATAACTATATTCTTTAGCCGGACCCAGTTGTATAAAACCATTCTGAGACGATGCTGTAGTTTCTCTAGTGGTCCTGATGAAGTTGCCGGGACAATCACATGGAAAATACACCAATACACTAAGAGTACTGTGGTGCTTGCCCAAGCTGCTATTTTCAATTACAGTTCAATATAAGGAAGTTAGCATGGCCTACTTGCAGAAATGGTACTCCGACCAAGCTGCAATTTCAACAGTGGTAATGATGCAGATCTTGTGGTGATTTAACAATGGTATACCAGCAAAAAAGGAGTACGCAGTTTGCAACCAAACTGACGTGTCCTATACTTTCAATGTTATAGCTGGATTCAACACAGTGGCTGTGACAATTTCCGGCCAAGCTGCTAAGTCCTATGTCTTACTGTATGAATATTTTACGACCAAATTGTATTTTTTCCCTGGGCCAAACTGTTACTGAAGACAAGTGGGCCTGATGCTGTTGCTAGAGCAAAAAAAGCATTCCAGTCCTGAATCTTCCAAAGTTGATTTGGGGCCAGTTGTGGTTTCATGATCTTCTGGCCAAATTGTTTAGCTCCAGAGATAATCAGTAAAAGCTCCTGGCCAGGTTGTTAGTCCCGTGGCATGTGATGGCAACTCCCGGCCAAGCTGCTGTCCTGGACGCTCTGCCAAAGCTCTCTACCAAAGTCGTAAGGACCTGAGCCACAATCACCATTCTCCAGTTGGCACACCAGACGCACAGATGCATGAGCAGCTCCTGCTGGAGCAGTTTTCCCATGGCAAGATGTTACAGTGAAGATATGTCTGAGTCATAAGATTTGGAGCAGGAACCATGATGTAGCTGGTAAGAGACAACACTTTAACACCAGATCAGTAGAACCTCAAACACCTCAAAATTCCCCTGGTCGTTTTTAAACAGTTGAAAATTCACACAAGGAAAGTCCCACCTTGCAAGGTTATTCCAGGATCATCTTGGTTTCTATTGGCTTCTAAATCTTTAAGGGTTTAAGGGTAGCTGCTGCAACCGTTTGTTGATTGACTTAATCCTGGTTTAGTAAGAGAGCCTTCCTGTTTTAAACCCTTCTACCATTTTGTAATATAGAAGTGGTTTTGGATGGTCCAGACCTCCTGTTCTTCCTGTGGGGTTGAACTTGACCAAGAAATAGAAGGGCATCCATGTATAACTCAAGGAGATTACCCACTTGGCTATGTTTGAGAACCTGGTGTGTTGAGTCAATGCAGCATCCCTGGATGGACAAACTGTGGAGATGTCATCAATCCATAAATGAATGAATGTCCATAAAATTGTAAATCCGGTAACAACAGCTCCATATTAATCAGATAATATTTGATTGACAGCTGTGTATTATCTCCTGCGAAGCTCATGCTGTCGCAATCATCGTAAACTCAAAGTCTACTCATCTCATGCAGAAGACACATTTGGTATTGAACGTATTTAATTACATTTTATTTGTGCAACCCAAAATCTCACAGGGGTGTGTTTAACTTGCGTCTACATGTCCATACTGCACATGAATGCCCCTGATCTCTAAGTGCAATGGGCTCCAAGTGTTACATACATGCATTGGGATTTATTTTGTGTATATATATATATATATATATATATATATATACACACATACACAGAGGAAAACAGACATGAAAGGACACTTAGAAATGTGCTAATTATGTGGATGCATGTAACGCATCTCCCTCATATATTTATAGGTACATATAGAGGTTTTTGAAACTGCCACTGAAAGTATCTGCTTGCTGGATTGTGGGTGGTGGAAAGAGTGAAGATGTCACTTCAAATGTCATGTTAATACCATGTTAGGACTTTCCCCTTAATTCATAAAGGGCTCACTGTGTATGTACCCATAAACCTCACATAACCCTTAATATTCTAAACATTTGCATGCAAATAAAGACACGGAGACTTGGATAAGTTATTAAAAATTGCCAGAACTTTTATAAGTATTTTAAATTAACTAAACCTATGGTGGCAGAGAAAGGGCACTGCGAAACAGCTCTCAAGCTGGTAACACTATATCACAAGTGGACTGGCGCAAACCGCCGTACGTCCACAACACAGGGGAACAAATCCCATCAAAAACTGGCGCTGAGTTGGCGTCAGAGTGACTGCCCCTTTAAAACTCACTCTGCCCTCCCTCAGCGAGCCGGACAGGGACCCTCCTCACCGAAGGACCAAAAAGGAGTTACTGGTGCTTCCTAGGGAACAGTGACCTATGACCAACTACCTGTGCGCCCACAAATCAGCCGCTGAACGCAGTGCCTTCCTACCCCGGTGCGCCCCACAGACGCCGCAGCCCGCCACCAACTAAACAAAACACGACGCAACTCCTCCGCAAATCCGATCTACAAAAAACCCCATACCTTCCTCCGTTAGGTGCACGCCGTCCCGCCTAAAAAATTGGGGTGACTCTACCCCCAAACCCGGATGATCTATAATCAAACCCCCAAGGACCGTATGACCTTCCGAATGGCGCTATTAAGTTTTCTGACCATAACTGTCATCTTTTGTAAGGGGATATTCGTTCTCCATGCCAGCCGGGGAATTAATGCTGACCAACCAATAACGATGTCTGGCCACGCCTCATGAATACGCCTAAGGTCTTCCCGAATCGCAATGATAAGATCAAGTGACTTTCCTTTTCCCAAGTCATTACCACCCGCATGTACTATCAGAACATTCGGCGGGCCCTGTTGTTCAATAAGCTTCTCTAACCAAGGTATAAGCTCGGCCCATCGTAGACCTCGTTTGCCCCACCATCTTATCACTATGCCCTCGTGATTCGGGATAACCTTAGACCTGGGATGGCCAGCGGCCCAGAAAACAAAGGAATGGCTGATGATCCACACCTTCTTAGTTGGAGCACTCTCACCTGGAAGCAGAAAAACAGTGTTAGAAAACATACCACCTTATTAGGAAGACAGGTCAGGCTTAGCATAAAGCACCAGAAGAATAGAATGATGAAATAACCGTCCACAGGGGAGGAGAAGTGTAAAAAAGACACATACGGGGAGCAGGCCACCCAGGCGAAGGTAAACAACACCCGGAAAAACCCCGGCAGCACACCACTAATCAGGACTTACGCCCAGGGAAACCCGGGTGAAAATCCCTTTGCGCCCCCGCTCCAAAGCGACGAGCGGAAAAGCCCAGGGTAGCCCACCAAATGGAGGGAGAAGATGGGATGGGGTAGGAGAATGGGGTGGGTGGGAGAACACAGGAAAGGATGAAAAGGAGAAAAAGAAAAACTGTGAAGGCAACATTATTGTTAGTGAAACACAACATCAAACATCAACACTGTCAATCCTGACATAGGATTTATAAGCTGTGGATTTCCAACGGCCTATGGCTTTTATGGCCTCAGTAGAGGATCCGGCCATGGCAGCAGATGTAGCCGCACCAATCCTAAACGAATGCGTTCCGTACATTGCGCTGTCCAGATCTAGGGATTGCAGGGTCCGCCTCAAAATGGCCGCGAATTGGTATTTCGTCAGTGGCATACCGTTGTAATGACATAAAAACAAGCAGGCCTGAGGCCTCCTATTCATCAACTGTGACACTAAAGTGAACGGACATATATTACTATTTGGCTGCTTATTTAACTGCACCCACGATCCCCTGCCACACTGATCAGTCTTAGATCTAATTAATTTACAGGACACAGCACCCTCGCAAAGGATAACGTACTCTGCCCTCAAACCGGACTCTTGATGCCCTCTGGACCTAGCCACCAGCTCAGAAACACGAAAAGCTCCAAAAAAGGCAATGGAGAAAGCGGTGCTAAATAAAAGCCTCTCGTAATCGTCAACTGCGACTAAAACCAGGTTCCCAATCAACTTGTCCAGAATGTTAGTGGTGATTGGCAAGCGTGCATCGACGTGTGAAGGTCTTGTCCTACCCCACCCCTTTAGGGCCTTAATGATCATAAATCCCTTGGTGACATCAGGGAGACCTTGCAGCCTAGCCATGAACGATATCCCCACCAAGGTAGATGCCATAGCGGCTCTAGATTCCCCATTGGAGTACCTATCCCACATGAAGGCTAAAATAGCATCACGCTGACCTGCCTCAGACTGATCTTTTTGCTTGCTGTACAGTGACCACCGTCTCCATGCCGACTGGTATGTCCTCAGGGTGGAGGGAGCTACTGCTTGCTCCACGAGCCCTCTTATGCCGGCTTGATGATCTGCCAAACACAAGAGGGACATGGAATACCAACACTGTCCGCCTGGGGAGCCAGACTGCGGGACCTGCTCCATTGGAAGCGAGACAACGCATCGGCCAACCCATTCTGAACCCCCGGAACATGTCTAGCCCTAAATGAGATATCATGCTGAAGACAGCGCAATACTAGATGACACAGGAGGGATATGGCATGACGCGCTGAAGCACTCTGTTTGTTGATCGACTGGACCACCCCCAAATTGTCGCACCAAAAAACAATGCGTTTCCCCTGCAAGGCAGGCGCCCACAGTTCAATTGCTACCACAATAGGGAACAGCTCCAAGACCAACAAATTCTTGGTAATCCCCAGCCTATGCCACTCATCCGGCCAGCTGTCAGCACACCAGTGCCCATCCAGGTAAGCCCCAAAGCCGCATGCTCCGGAGGCATCCGTAAACAGATTGATATTAAAATTTGTTACGGGTGGTGACGGCCAAATTCGACTGCCGTTGAACTCCTTCAGAAAGGTGAGCCAAATCTGCAAATCCTCCCTAATCACCTGGGATAGACGCACGGCCGCATGCAGCCTACACCTACCCGCTGTGGCTCTCTGTAGCTTTCTGCAGAATACCCTTCCCATGGGGATCACCCGACAGGCAAAATTAAACCTCCCTAACAGGGACTGGACCTGCCTAAGTGAACTGGAGCTGGATCCTAAAACCTCCCCAATAGCCTCGCACATCCTGGAAACCTTATCAGCTGGGAGCCTACAAATCCCCTCTGCTGTGTCGATCTCGATTCCGAGGAATGAGAGACACTTGGCTGGGCCTTCCGTTTTGTCAGCCGCAATGGGAACGCCTAGCACCTTGCACAGGGCCTCAGTGGAAAACAGCACATCCCGACAACATGTGGAATCAGCTGGCCCGATAACCAAGAAGTCATCAAGATAATGTGCTATCCACCGACACCCCGTTCCCGTCTGAATGCACCAGTGCAAGAAGCCGCTAAACTTCTCAAATAGCGCACAGGATATCGAACAACCCATGGGAAGACAGCGATCGATATAGTATCCACCACGATGCCGAAAACCCATGTACTGAAACGACTCCGGATGAAGGGGCAGTAACCGGAAAGCCGACTCGATATCAATTTTAGCTAACAGGGCACCCCTACCGCATTCCTGCACCAAAGCTAGCGCGGCCTCAAACGACTGGTAACTAACTGAGCTCAGCGTGGCGTCTATCGCGTCTTTAATGGATTGGCCGGCGGGGTACGACAAGTGTTGTATTAGTCTGAATTTCCCCGCCTTCTTCTTGGGAACAACCCCTATCGGGGACAAAATCAGGTTGGGGATAGGAGGAAGTTGAAATGGGCCAATCATGCGACCCAAAACAACCTCCTTCCCTATTTTTTCATCAAGCACCTCTGGTAGAGCGAGCGCTGACTTCAAATTAACCGGCGCTGCCGTAGAAATGTTGCCCTGCACTGGGAGTCTAAAGCCGAGGTGAAAACCGCCGTGCAGGAGGGAAGCGGTATCTCTATCCTCATACCACGCGAGCCATTTGTCCAGCTCAGCCAAATTAATTGGCGATGGACCCTTGACTCTGCAGAGCTGAACTTGCACTTCTTCCCCTGCCCCCGCTTCCTCGGGCCTTTGCATATTCAGAGGCTGGATGTTGTCCGCCACATGATGAGCAGTTGTGTTTGAATCTGCAGGATGACCCTCGCTGGCAGGCGCCTGCATTAAAATCATAGCACCGTCCCTTGGTGGGGAGGGATGCTTGCGCCCTCCCCGGCCCTTGAAACCGCCTACCTAAGCCTCCCTCCACCGTCTGGTTACCCGGCCTCATCAATTCTAGCCAGGTGTCTATGTCCTTCGACCCTAAAGGTAATCTCTCGCGTCCGCTCATACGCTTTCTAAAAAGCTCGTCGTATGCCCTCCAAATTCGTGGACCGTCTTTCACATACATCCCGCTAATCAGGTGCATGTAACGCCATACTTCCGCTTGATCGCTTGGCCTACTTTCAAGATATATTGTCGCAAAAATGCAGAAGGCATTCACCCATCTGAAGAAAGATCGGTACTTCTCTTCCCCCATAGCTGACTTATCACAAGCCGCCGCCAATGCCTTCTTATCCTCCCCCGTCAGTGCGTACATGTCCACGTACTTCCCTCGTCTAATCCTATCCCTCACGCTAGGCCTGATCCCATGCGTAATTTCCAACGTTTCGACCTGCCCTAGCTCACTGCGGGCTACTGTTTGTTCGGTGTCTCCTACCCGATTAGTCTGCTTACTGCGATCTCCTAGCAACTGAGTCTCTAACAATTTAATCAATTTTCTAGGCCTATCCTCGGAGTCAGATGACCCGCTGCTGGTGGATAGAACCGGGGACCCCAGCAACTGTGTTTTATGTGTAGTAGCGGAACTAGACTCACCGCTGATAACAGGATTCCCGGCTCCGGTAGACGATACAGCCTCCCTTGCAGGCACAACCAGGCCCCCTGAAGTCCCTGATGCAAACTCCTCGCCACCTCTGGGCGCCCTCCGATCACGTGTCTCCGACCCGGCACGTCCACCAAAATCGACCGTTGATCCACTATTAGCTGGTTCTGAAATAGAAATAGGAGCAGTGAGTTGCGGTCTGGGTAAATAGTCTAAGCGCCGCCGCGCTGAGCCAAGTCTCTCGCCGCCGTATTCATGTGTTGGGGCAGAATAGGGGGCCGAACTGGGGAACCCCCTACCTCCTCCCGTCGTGACGTGGAAGGGCTGCAGTGCCGCAGGAAACCCACCCGGTGGCTACTAGAGCGGGTAGTGTCATGGTGAGGGGGGGCCTGAGGGGCAATTGAGCCGAGCTGACATGGTGGTAATCGAAAATAAACCCGTCCCCGCCAGGGCTACGTACCCCAAACGGACCACTAGGGGAAGTATCCCGCACAAATTCCCTATGCACCGGCCATAAACCCCTCCCCAGTGGAGATAGGCTAAAACGGGTTACGGGGTGCCGTACGGGCAATTCCCTGCCAGTAAAAGTGTGCGTGGTAACCCTGTCCGAGGCGTCCGCCCCAATGAAACCCCGCTCCCGACTGACTCGTGTAGCAGGCCCGCCAGGAGTCAGGGGCTGGCTATACCCACCCCTAGTTGCCCGGGAATCTGAAACGTTCTGAGACCCCCATGCAGAGCCCCGCCCGCTGTGGGGCAAAAAGGGGCTTGGTGGGAAGTGCAACTGGTGAAGGGCCGGGGGGTTGTGAATAAGTGATGACACACCGCGGGACGACACAGGGGGAGTAATGGGACACTGGATGAAGGATGTGTCACTATGTGTGACTGATTCATGGCTGGTAAGTAAACTACCCCCAAAGCCCGCTGTGCTGCGACCATGCAGGCTATCACCCTGCCGCACATTGAGGCCCGCAGGCTCGTGGGGATTGGTGCTGCCCGCCATTTCCCCCCTCCCCCCTCCTGCTGCACTAATAGAGGCTGCCGCGGCCGTGCACGATGGCGCCCTGGTTCTGCGCATGCGCGACCCGGCCGCTGAACGAGGGGCCGCTACCCGACCCCTGCGACCTGCAGAGGACCTGGGATGGCGTTCCGCCGATGGGCAGACAGAGGAGGTGGATGCCGGAGCCAGGAGAGCCGCGGGACGGGCACTAAGGTTCAGGGGAACTGGGGAAGGCTGCACGGAGGCAAGATGGCGGGAGGAACTAGCAGGGGAGAGAGATCTGAGGCGGGCAGGACGGGAGGTAATACGCCTGGGACGGGGCATGGCGGAGGAAGGCTGAGGAGGGGAGGGATAGGGAAATCCAAACAGCGGTATGGGAACAAGAAAAAGGAGAGGGTAGGAGCGGAGGAGAGATAAATGAGGGAGAGGGAGAGCCAGGAGGGAGAGAAAGGATGAAGAGGGAAAGGCAAGAGAAAAGGAGACAGTAGGAAAACAGAATTACAGCGAAAGGCAACAAAAGGAAGAATTTCAACAGAAAAAGGGGGGACTTATCCGATTCTCTGCTCCAGGGTCTCCCTCTTCATCTCGTGTTGTGGAATGGACATTCCAGGAAGTGCAGCCAACTATATACATCAAGGTCCCTCCCCCTGGATCTACCATTGGTCGGACCCCACCCAAATTTAAATCCTTCAGGTTAGTGTTTGGCTTATTACAAACCCTGTCGCCCTTTAAGTGCGTTCGTCTCATGAGGCCTCACTTGTCCTTTCAACTTCTCATTTTTTTTCTCACTAAAATACTGCTCACTTTAGCCTGATTTACATCTTAAATCAATCCCAAAGGGAAGAGGATTTGCATCTATATTATATAATACATTTTGTGCTTGAATGTTTTTATTACATTGGTCATAATTCACCTATAAATAGACCTTCCCATAAACATGCACCTGGAAGGTGAAAAGGGCATCTCATTTAAAGTATATGACAACCCCTAAATACCAGCATCTACTTTATAGCCATGAAATTCAACTCCATTTGCCTGAAGGAAAATGTTCTGAGATCCCCTGCTAGACAGGGAAATCCCTATTAGCACATCTTCTCCATCGCTTGGACCTCATTTAAGTAATGAAATTTTATATAGGTGCATAAATAGACACATTTGTATCCCTAGCTGGCATTCAGCAAGAAATGCTCCTGATCTGCCCAACTCACCCCATCCTAAGCTGCACAATTTTGCATGCCTGCAAGGGTGACTGTCTTGTCCTGCAAATCAGATGGAGAATCGCCCTTTATGCTACAATTTTTCAAATAACCTTTACTGAGTATTTATTTGCCTTATAATGCTGACACTGTCCCTTTTCAGGACAAATATAGAGGGCTGTGATGTGTTCCATGTATTACCTGGGCAGTCCTGATTTTGTCACTGGACATTTGTAACTTAGTTTTTAATGTACAAAAATAATTAATAATTCTTTTACATTTTTTTGTTTCATTTAGTATGCATCATGTGTATACAGCAAACTAGAAATAAGTGAAATCACAGAAGGTGCTGCCGTTCAGGGAATAGCTGTGTTTCTGGTGGCTGACTCCTACCTCAGGACCAGCCACCTTATTCTAAGTACTACAGATGCAATCAGATATTCATTCCCCCCCCCCCTCCCTTTTCCTTCCTCTCTCCTCCCCTTCTCTACTCCACTCCCCTCCATCTCTTTCTTCAGACAAAAGACAAAGTGAACTGCTGTGGGAAGTGCTTGTACTCAGGAAAGGTACACATTTGGAGCACAGCAGCACAGGTTAGGAACTCACATGGGGCATTGCAGCACAGGTAAGGAACACACAAGGGGGATAGCAACACAGGTAAGGAACTCCCATGGGGGATAGCAGCACAGGTTAGGAACACACATGGGGCAATAGCAGCACAGATTAGGAACACACATGGGGGAGTAGCAGTACAGGTTTGGAACATTCATGGGGGATAGCAACACAGGTAAGGAACACACAAGGGGGAATAGCATCACAGATTAGGAACACACATAGGGGAATAGCAGTACAGGTTAGGAACAATAAAAACAGTGTTCTCAGAACATCAAACTTAACCAATACCTTGTAGTACCTTGTAGATAGAGTTGCTGCCAATGTAAAAGTATTTCCACATTCAGAGCATAGATTTACCATAAGAACTATAAAGTGATTTCAACTAAGTATAATGTTATTCCTAATCTTATAAAACAAGCCAAAATCAAATCAATAAACATTACTAAAAGCATTATTGTATTAATTTGATAAAACCATGAATGTGAAGTGCATTCATGTAAAAAGTATTTTAAAACCTTTATAAAGAAATGGGTCCAGCTCTATAATGGGCATCTTGGTTTCCTGTAGCCCCATATGTCCCATGTATTCTTGTTTCAGATATCACAGTCTGTATTAGACATCCCCGTTCACATTCTTGCAAAATAAACACCAGGGTTGTTGTTAATTGCTCATGTCTGTATATCGGTTGCAAGAATGAAATTGATTCAAATCTGGGGGTAAATGTATCAAGCTGAGAGTTTGCCGGCGGGTTTGAAAAGTGGAGATGTTGCCTATAGCAACCAATCAGATTCTAGCTGTCATTTTGTAGAATGCACTAAATAAATGACAGCTAGAATCTGATTGGTTTTTCAAACTCGCCGGAAAACTCTCAGCTTGATACATTTACCCCCTGGTCTTTATTTCCTATATATACTGTACACATTGATATTTTAGAATCATTCCAACTGTCACAAGGTGTATTACACAGTTTCTGCAACACTAAAAGATTTCATATTAAAATAAAGTATGTAGAGAGGACAAAATGGAGAGCAATACAAAAAATTATATAATTTAAATGTCAGGGCTGGTAGTTATGGGGGGTTGGACTGTTTATTAAATGGGAATGCTATTAATTTAATGTTGGGACTGGTTGGGGAAAAGGAGGTCTAATAATTAAACATGTGTGCTACTTATTTAATTTCAGGGCCGGTTGGGGATAGTAGTAGGCCCATTTATTATACAAAAATGCTACTGATTTAATGTTGGGCTAATTTGGGGGAGTAAGACCAATATTGTTCACTCACTGCTTAGTTTTCCAGGAGGTGAATAGTAGCTATTTCTTTTAAAAACAGGGCTCCAACAGTCCAGAATCCGGCCAAGTTGCAACTGAGCTTAAGACTGCAGCAGCAGCAACGGGTAGTCAAAGCTAGAGGAACAGGTAGGAAAGAGCAGCACAGGTTTGGATGGTGTTTGTAAAGCCTAGACACTGCTGCTGGGAGGATGTCTAGTTACGGCTCTGATCACAAGCAGTAAAGTACGAAGTTCCAGCCATTCAGTATACAAATTCTGCTTTGCCATTCTAACTTTGCAGGGTCAGCCGGTGTTGCGTGGGTCCAATTTGTAATGTGTAACATTTTATATATATTAGCAAATTATTTGGTAAATAGACCAAAAATGCAATTTAAAAAATAAGATTTTTTGCTTTGTCATGTTGTAGTGAGGTTTCCTTCCATCAGTCAAACAATTATTTACAACAAAAAATGATGATTTCAATATTTGTCGCTGTCACTTTGTCGTGTTGTCGCTATGTGGTTTATAATAGCTTACTTTTTTTTATACTAAATAACTATGTAGCAGCTTAACCTTGAGAGCTGTTGAAGATATTCGCCAACAAACAGCAAAAAAACAAACTTCTTCTCTTATATATAGAAAGCTACAGAGCTGAGATGAATATGGTCAATTTATTCTGCTCTGTTGGGGTTGGACTGGAAAGGACTAATTCTGCTGATGAAATGTGCAACATTTTGTAAACAAATTCGAAATGAGGTGAATATTTAGCAGAACAATTTTGAAATTTTCACTCTCCTCTAGAGCAAACCTACTGCCAAAAATCCTGGTTTCCAAAAAATACAAGTGCCAACATGACAGTGGCTGTCAGAACATGCTGACATATGTAGAACTACAAGACAGTGCCTGCTAGAACATATATATATTTTCACAAATTTAAGTAATATTAAAGAAAACAGCATCAATTGTAAAAAAAACAAAGAAAAAATATTTCTTCTTCTTCTTCTCTTGTAAAGCGCCACAGTGCTCCTCAGCGCTGTACAATAGGGAAAACAGTAAAGGAGCTGTTCAATACCTAGGAAGTGAACCAAGAAAGAACTGTGTCACGAAGGACAATGTAGTGAAGGGTGTGTAGGAGAAGAGGGTGATCCACAGTGTAAAAAGCAGCAGAGAGGTCCAAGAGAATGAGTATGGAGAAATGACCCTTAGACTTTGCAGTAAATATATAATTGATCACTTTTGTTAGAGCAGTTTCAGTGAAATGTTGGAGACGGACGCCTGATTGCAGAGGGTCGAGGATGGAATGAGAGGAGAGAAAGTGAGACAAGCGTCTGTACACTAATTGCTCAAGTAGTTTGTAGGCAAAGGGGAGGAGAGAAATAGGGCGGTAGTTGGAGAGAGAGGCTGGATCGAGAGATGGTTTGTTTAGTAATTGGTGAGATGAGCACATATTTAAAGGAAGATGGAAATGTGTCAGTAGAGAGAGACAGGTTGAGATACAGGTGGGAATGCAGTGGAGGAAAGGGAGCGGAGAAATTGGGAGGGAATAGGGTAGAGGGGACAGTTTGTAGATGAGATGATGAGATGAGTGCAGACGCTTTGTCTTCAGTTACTGGAGAGAATGAGTTAAGGGTGGATTGGGGAGTACAGGTAAAGGTGGGTAGAGTGGGTGGAGTGAGTGGAATTTGGCATGAGGAAATATCTTTTCGAATGGTGTCGACATTTACTTTAAAATAGGTGGCAAAATCATGGGCTGTGAGGGAGGAAGGGGGAGAAGGTGCAGGTGGGCAGAGAAGGGAGTTGAAGGTGGCATAGATGCGATGTGGGTTAGAAGACTGGGTGGATATTAGAGATTTGAAGAATGTTTGTTTGGCAGTTGAGTGCAGCGCTGTAAGATAAAAAGGATGAATTTATAGTGGAGGAAATCAGGATAGGAATGAGATTTCCTCCAGTGGAGCTCTGCAGTCCGGGAGCACTTGTGCAGGTAGCGGATCTGTTTGGTGTCCCATGGCTGGGGATTGGATCATCGGAGATTATATGTAGTAGCTGGAGCTGCATTGTCATTGTCTGTATTGTTTATTTGAAATAAAAACTCACTTGAATCCTGATCTCCATTGTTATTGTACTGCTTAATCCAATGGGACTAAAAAACAAAAACGTTAAATGAATGCCCTGTTCCTAGCAGAGCTGATATAGATGAGTGAAGGAAGGCCAAGTGGAGCATGAGAAAATAGTTATGATTGTCTAGTCATTTACAAACCTATCATAGTCTATTAATGAACGTCATTGATTCAATGTAGTTAGTTCATAGACCATAATCCTAAACATCCTTCTTGTGTTCAGTATATGGTGGAGTATCCTAGCTAGTATGTAAACTATCATTAATATCATTAATACTGTATGCTATTCTCCAGTCCGAGAGCATATTTCTTTTTAATAAAATAAAAAAAAAATAATAATACATTTGTGATACAAGCTTCATTTAGAAATTCCATGTATTATGATTTAAATAAGCTCCCAAATACTGTGAGACAAGATTGCAGTCCTGCTCATTCGCTATATGTTTTAGAGCTGTTGCTCTGTTTTTGTGCATTCCACTCAGTACCATTTTGAAATGTCATCATTTTCTCCCTTGGGCAATATAAAATAACAGAATGTCATCTAAATGTTTCCCAGTATGAAGACTAGCACATATAAAATTGAAAATCAAATGGAAGTCTGTTCTCTTGCAGACCACCAGAATATGTCTTGTATATTTACTATTCACAAATCCCTGACTTTTTATTATTAACATCATGCTTTAAAAATAGAACACTGTATCTAGCAAGGAAAGGAACAGTATCACTATGTAGTGCTTCAGCTCCTTCCATTTTCAGAATACTAACAGTAAAATATTATTACACACATACCACCTGCATGATAAGGATGATAAATTTCACCAGGTTTGGGCTCCTTGGCTTTACTAAAAAGACTCCCTAGGTTCATAGGTGACCTGACTCTTGACTCTTGATGGTGTTTCCCTTCCCAGAGAATCTAAGCAGTAATCCCCTCGAAAACTTTTATTGCCCCTCTTCTATTTATTTGTTCCTCCTCTTAAAAAGGAAAGATAGGGTTAAGGAACTGTGTGGATAATTGGGAAGTATGTTCTTTTATTTTTTTTCAGTCTCCGTGGCGACCAGTGCCCCCCCACCCTTCCTTCCCCTCCCCCTCCCCCCCCCCCACACTATATTGTTATAAAATGTTATAGTTTTTTGAGTATTCTGGATAACAATTGTATACTTACCTGTCTGGCTTTTGACAACCTCTGGCTATTTTATATATTTGCTACTCAAACATTTTCAGCTTCTTTGACTTATGCCCATCACATGTACTGTTCTCTGTTTTTGTCTCTTGCCCTGTAAGTGTACTAATTATTGATTCTTATCTGTACATGATTGCTATTTTTCAAAATAAATAGTTAAAAAAACCAAAACAAAAATATTATTACACAAGTGATTGATTTAGAGTAAGCCACAATTATGCAACCTAAACATATACCTAAAAATATGACCGCAAAATTGGGGCCTAATGAGTGCATTTAGAGTTGCACATATCTTCCAATACATGCAACTCAATATACTGTGTAAAATATACGCCAGTCATCATCATCAACTTGCCGATGATGATTGTCGTGTAATTAACATAAATAAATAATAAAGTAAAAGTATTTGCCTCCCTCCCCACTAAAGGTGTAAGCAGACACAGATGGAAATACGCATACCTACTATCACTTATGGTTTAACTCCTTTATTAGTGTCAACTCTTAATTTCATATCAATATCACTTTAATGTTTTAGTTACTTTGGTATTTGTGCGTCTGTAAAAGTAAATTCAAGTATAAAGTGGGCCTGAATGGCACAAAGCACATCCCGTTGAAAGTAACAACCAATTTTTGTACATTAGCGGCCTGATTCACCTTCGAGTGCAACTTGCGTTTAAAAAGCGAGCACGGAATTTGAACGTATTTCCGACCGTATCTAAATACAAGTGGATCTCAATATGCACTTCCATTTGAATTTGGGTATAAATAGGACAAAAAAAGAGAAAAAGAAATGGATGATTAGAGCACTCCTAATCCGATCTTAGTGATTGAGAATATCTCTCACATTCCAGGGAAATACCTGGTTTAATAATGGTATGGTGGGAACATATCAGATGGTCCAACATTAGAATTTTTATTTTTATAGGGCAAATGCCTTTATTAGTATTAACAAATTAAAAACATATCTCTATTGAGATTGAAATACCCTCTTAATATAAAAGTGAAATAAAAGAGAAAAAATGAACATGTGAAAGCAAGTGCAAAAAGTGTGTATAAAATTATACCACAGACAGTAGAGCTAGGAAGATAGCAGGGGTGTATAATTGTTGTATAATCCAATAAGAGAGAGCAAAACAGTACTTGGGTATAGTTCCCATGAATGGTTTGCCAACCCTCTATACTTAAGGTTTAAATATTTATGAATCCTGATAGAAAATGGATTCCAATTTGATGTTATGTCTTGTTTGTGGTCTAAATGATAGACAGACAATAGCATCCAATTAATTGTCCTTAGTGTGGGGACTAAATAGTCTTAGAAATCTCATTACTAGTCAAGGAATGTTACTACCAGGACATCAATAAATTTATTGGATCTAGGTTAAATCTGATTAATCCCAGATATATGGATTAAAAAATTTGACCAGCATAACATTAGTTTATAAGCTTGTTTGAATTAGGGGTCAATAATCCCTTAGTTAATATGATTGTTAGCTGATCAAAAAAGAAACCCCTGCTGTGCCTAGGTATAGTCAAACGCTGATTGTATATGTGTAAATATTATCACTTTTGTATTTATTAGTAGGACATTAGTTGCTAAATTCATAAATACTGTGAGCCCACAGAGAAAATCCAGCGCTGTTTATTTGTATAATACACTGCGCATATAAGCATTGTCCCTTGTATCAGTTAATAGGACTTTAGTGGCTTAGTTCATAAATACTGTGAGCCCACAGAAAGATACCAGCGCTGTTTATTATATAGTACACTGCACATATAAACATTGTCCCTCCTTGTGAAAACATAACACAGCGCCGATTAGTAGCAGAAAATTATTGCTAGCCCAGGAAAAGAAAAAGCAGCCTTTTAAAGAGTATTAGAATCACTGACCATTGAAATAACTTATTTGTGTCAGAGAGCGTTCAGCGGTACCGCCGCTCACTAGCTCCTACTTCCGGGTATGATGTCACTAATGACATCAGTTACCCATAACCCCCAACGTACGTTTCACCACATATAGCTCTGTGGGCTCACAGTATTTATGAATTAAGCAACTAATGTCCTACTAATAAATACAACAAGTGATAATATTTTTTCTTATTTTTTCTCTTTTATTTCACTTTTATATTAAGAGGGTATTTCAATCTCAATAGAGATATGTTTTTAATTTGTTAATACTAAAAAAGGCATTTGCCCTATAAAAATAAAAATTCTAATGTTGGACCATCTGATATGTTCCCACCATACCATTATTAAACCAGGTATTTCCCTGGAATGTGAGAGATATTCTCAATCACTAACATCGGATTAGGAGTGCCCTAATAATCCATTTATTTTTCTCTTTTTTTGTCCTTTTTATGTTGTATAATGGAAAGAGCACCCCCTCATCATGACAATGATTTTTGATATCTAGATGAGGCATATCCCAACCCTGTGCGGATTACTTCCCCTTTTCCTTCGAATTTGGGTATAAGTAAGCTCTGCCTAAACGTTGCTTGCTGTATGTAGACACAGAACAGAATGCAGGATACACGCCTGCATAGGTGTAATATACAAACCCATCAAAATGCATGCAAAAAAATGTATAAAAAAACAAATTAACAACTGTTAATACTATAGTCATTAATAAAAATATTTGTACAAAAAAGTTTTTATTTTTTTAACAGTAAATACATAATTTAGAATGTTCTAATGCGTACTGTACAAACAATGCATTTTTTATAGACTATCTCCCTTGCAAACACATGTTATGTGCTATCTAGTGACATGCATACATGTAGTTTACAAAGACTATACCATGTGTCAGTCATCACTATCAGTCAGCACTTACACCTGCCCCGCAGCTGGTGCAAAACACATATTGTAGAGAAACCCAGGACTTGATTCAGTGACATCTGCGTTGGCATGACGCCCTTACTGTACATTTCTTATGTTCATCAACCCCTTCCCTCCCCATTTCTGCCCTTCAAGTCCTAGTCAGTAGTAAGTGTTGCTTGGATCCGTTTCTGACCATGCACAGAGCTATTTCACCAAGGTACGACGCGCAAAGGTAGTTACGCCCAATATGAATCAGGCCCTATGAGCTTTCAGCATCCCTTAGGATGTGCGAAAAGTAGTTTTGTTGGGCTAGACAGAATCCACCAGTGGAGGACTGGCAAATTTTATCCCAGGGTGCTAGACTCGACTCAGCGGCCTATTAAAAACATTTTAAAGGAAATAAAATGCCCCCCTGCCCTTGGGCTCTACAGGTGATCATTTCCTGCTAAATGCACAGTCACTACTCCCTGAATCTCATTTAAATATCTTAACCTGCACAAAATCTCAAAGTATTATTGTCTGTACACAGCAGGGAATACCACAATCATCTCAGCAATGGTTCAGTGATTAAAAGGTGGCCTTGCTGAGTACTGTTGGGGGTTTGTTTGAGAGCCAACACTGACATGTCTGAGAGTTTTAGAGCTGTGTGATATGAGAACATGAAGGTGTCCAAAGAGGACATGAGGATGATGATTATAAAGTGACATGAAGATATTAATAGGACATGAAAATGGTGGATGGAAAAAGACACACACCCTCTAACTTGATGTGTCTCTCTCTAGAATTATTAGGAGCTCTTTAGACTGCTGCCATGGGGCCCATAGTGCCTGTTATGCCCTTGATGTGACGGTTCACTTAAATTTTCAGTAGCAGAATATGCACATATATTTCAAATGCCTTGCAGATATGATCTCAGGGTAGCATGTATATAAACATGTAAAACACACTGCCACTGTAATAAAATACAACCAGGCCCATCATACCAGTTGTTGCACCTCCATGTCAGTGATACTCTGGGACCATGCTCCCAGCCTGACAGAGGAGCAGAAGGTAACAAGCGGCAGGAGGAGAGGTGTCAGGGGCTGGCTGAGCTAGGGGGCAGTTGGGCATCTGCCCCCCGGGCCGGTCCCAAACTATATGTATGATGTAGGTGCACACACCAGTGTATGCTGAGTGTATGAACAATTTTGCCCTGCACCTTCCTCCTAATGGCCCCAGATCTGCTCTTTATTAATCATAACAGCAGTGTCTCAAGACAATGGACCATACATGTAGCAACTCATATCTTTAATAAGGAACATAGGATATAAACATTGGGCCTCATTCATGAAGAAACGCAAAATGAACATAATGTGCATTTTTCTTAAAAACACACATACATTAGGTATACACACGTCCGTATCCAATATCTGAAGCTATGTCTGTTGATGTCTAGATTCGCTCTACTCTAACAGACAAGACACTGCCGGATACCTCCAACACATATGAAGAATATTCAATAAATGTCACCTGTTAATAATGTAGTTATTAATGAAAATATACATTTATTAGGATGTTATGAATGTCTACTGTACATAAAATACATTTTTACAGTGGATCCTGATTGCAAACACATGTTCTAGCATACATACATACATTACCGTCATCACTAGTAATTGGCACTTCCACAGTACCTGTAGCTGGTGCAAGTGATATGACAGAAATACACATACCTTAGAGATGATCAAAGCTTGAATCGAGCTTGGCTCGCTCTTACTGTACATTGACTACTTGCATACGCCCAGTTCCCTTCCTGTTCCACCACTGAAATTTCAGGCTGTAGTATGGGTCCTTTGCGCTCAAAGATGAATTGGACGTTGCTGCATTCTCTGCTGTATGGTTCATTTCTTGGCATGTGCAGAGCGATCTTACACAAAATGCGTCACGTATCAGCATTTACGTTCCTTAATGATTCCTGATCGGGCTGCTAAGTAGATGGTGAGATGAATATCTGAAATCTGCATCTCACCGTCTCATCTGGTCCCTGTCAGCCAGGCACTGAACCTGTGTTATTCACCTGTTCTTTATTAAAGGGATGAGTTGGCAATTCTAACATGATTATTGACCAAAGCTGACAATCACCATAGACTGTTTCGGTATAGAGTGATTACCGCAAACTAGCCTCATCCAAAACATATCACATGCTACCATTAAAAATGTATTTTTTTCCAACTAAATCAGGTACTGTTTTATCAAGCTGTTCCTAAATAGTTGACTTCAACAAATAAAAAGTAAGATGAGTTGACATTGTCAATAAACTATTGGACAGACAGACCGAAGGCATGCCAGGACTGGAAATATGACTCATTTTCACCCTGCATTTTTCACAGCATCTAGATTATTACAATGGATGTTTAAGGGGTAATGGACGTAACTGCCTTGCTACTTTTTCCCTCTTTGCTTGCATCTAGGAGTCTGTTTGTGCTCTGAAAAGCTATGTGTCTCCTCAGAAATATAGGACATAATTTCGAGGTCCCAAGTCAGCTCCTCTTTTGTTTATTTAAATACAGATGGTCTGAAACCCAACGAGGCAATTGGCACAATTTGGCACCTCTTAATACAAGGAAGTGGCACCAGATCGCACAGCACTAGCCCTGCCAACTACATAGTTTTACTATATGAGCATGGCGCACTAAGAGGCTGGCAGTGAGACTGGCATACCAAGGGACAGGTGCTTGATCATGCTGTTTATCCTAGTGTGACTTACTTCATCTGTATCGGGTTCACAAACCCAAGTTAACAAAAGCACAGTTCGGTTGGCAATGCAGGCAGAGTGTGGCATATGGCCTATCAGGCCCAATCTCCATGGTTGTAGGATTGCAAAACTGTTACAAATGTCCTAAACAAAATGTGCTCCATCTGTAATAATATAACACTGTAAACATAAAATTAACTTTTCTATTTATTAAGGCTTCATAATCTTAATTGTCTTTTGGATATGAACTGCATTTTATTTTTTATACATATTTCTTGATCAGCATACGGTAAACTAGGGTGGACCTGTCAAATATTGATGTACTCATATTCGACATTTCGACATTTACTAGCATTTATCCCATATTCTTTACAGGCAATAAAAAAAGCACTATAATAAATGCAAAATGCAAATTTCATTTTATCTATTGCTGTACCGAGGTGAAGCCAAAGTCATTTTCCATGACATTTCTGTGTCCAGATGAGTATTGGAAACACATGCAAAGTCTCTATTTGTCACTAAGTTCAATTGATTTTCCTGCATGCCTTCAAGTCAGAGGAGCAGATTGCAATGAATAAAAACAGCACGGTTCTCCCAAACAATGTGAGATGAATTAAAAACACTGAATTTTCTACTGAGCATTATATTACATTCAAATTAGATTGTACTGGGCGTGTAAGTCCTCCAATTGTATGCTGAGCACAATTATTACACGTGTTGTTTAGCATTAAAAGAAAAACTACAACCTCAAAAGTGTATACGCACTCAGAAACACACGTATACCTACTTATATGTATACTTGAGCCACACTCCCTTCACTAGTAGCCTCTTTCATGAGCAGGGCCCTCCATTCCCTTTGTTTTCATGTTTGCATTTATTTCATCCTTATTTGTCCCAGTATTCTTTGTTTTCCCCAATGTCCGCACTGTGGAGCACTATGGCTCCATAAAAATCAGTGAAAATAATTATAATAATAATACTTATATATTTATCTGTGATAACCCTTTCCCTAGAAAAATAGAAGCCCTGTTTGCTTATATGGGAGGGTGCAATCAAGCAATAAATAAAGGAGAGTAAGACACACCTGGGGGTATATTTACTAAATGGTGGGTTTGAAAAAGTGGAGATGTTGCCTATAGCAACCAATCAGATTCTAGTTATCATTTATTTAGTGCATTCTACAAAATGACAGCTGGAATCTGATTGGTTGCTATAGGCAACATCTCCACTTTTTTTTCCAAACCCGCAGTTTAGAAATTATAACCCCTGATGTTTGCTGTCATAAAAGTGACCTGTTCCTTTTCTGAAGGATGCCAGTAATAGTGTTTTGTGAAGGTATGAAAGGAATACCATCTGACTACTTGCATGATAATAGGTAAAGGGATTCTTTTGGCTGCTGCTTAGTAGTAGCTGAAACTTATATAAGAGGGAAACAATAGTGTTCAATAATTTCTAGACTTAATCCAATGACATTAGTCCTAGGTGCTCAGTAAGGAGGGCAAGAGACACTGAAGAATTGAGACATGTCTTTCCTAAGAGCAGCAATCTTGGTCAAATAGATAGATAAGCACTGAACTATGTATGTGGTTCTATCCACAGTATCTTGAACTAAATCATCTATCTTGGCTTCATTGAAGTGGACAAATTCTTACTCCATCCTTTACAGATAATGCATATATATCACTGGAAGGAGGCTAGATACAGGGGTATGTGTCCCAGGCTTCCAGCATTGTATACATAAGGCCCAGTCCTGGTCTTCTGATCTATCAGTCTCTAACAGACTGATCAAGGGATGCACCTGTGAGGTGCCTGTGATAAGGCAGCTGGGATATGCAGCCAGTGTCTCAGACCTGGGAGGAGGTGAGTTGCCTCCTGAGACAGTCTGCTGCAGTGAGCAGCAATATACATGTGGTTTGGTGCGTGTGTGGGACATAAGGTCCTACACATGAGAGAGGGCCTCCAGAAATGTATTAGTTAGTAGCCAGACGACTAGGATTTTGTTTATATTTTGTTTTGTTCACAAGTTGTTGAATAAACTGGCTGTGGTACCTGTACACCTGAAGTTACTACAATACATATAGATATAGATATAGATATATAAATATATCATACTTGCCAACTCTCCGGGAGACTCCCGCATTTTGGGTGAGTCTCACGGACTCCCGGGAGAGTATGGCAATCTCCTGAATCTGCCTAGTGAAGTGGGCAGAATTTGGTCCAAAATGCCGCGATTCTCTGGGAATCGCGGCATTTGGCCCCGCCCACCAGGGAAAATGACGCGTTTGCGTCATTACGTCACAGGGGACGGGTCCAAAAATTACGCGATATCGGCGCCCCGACCCCCTCATGCCCACCTCCCCGGCAGGCTCCCGGAAGCCAACTTCAGAAAGTTGGTAAGTATGAAATATATATATATATATATATATATATATGTATGTATGTGTGTGTGTGTGTGTTTTGGAAATGTGCACATATGATAGGATTAAACCATGTTTGTCAACACAAACCTTGTCAAGTAACACAGATAACATATATATGAGGGGACAAAACTTTTGATTCAAAATGATAGGACCACTAATAAGATAACTTTTAATGCTACAACAACATTTGTTTATTTTTTAAATGGGGCAATAATACATATTTAAATATATATATATATATATATATATATATATATACACACACACATAGAAAGATGGCTAGATAGATATATTGTGACAAAGAGGCTTGTTTGTCACACCTCTCCTATAGGTAAATAGGTAAAAACCCGGCTGGTTTGCAGTGGCAGGCTCCTCTTTCAGCACTTATACACACAGCTGTTCCACATGGGTGTAATTAATTTGTTGTTTGCAGTAGTTGGTTTGTAGTTCTGGGGTGGATCATAAAAACACTGTTTGTATTTGTAGGCGGGGCCATCAATGCCAGTTAGTGGCCGGCTAGTAGTGAGGGAACTACTGTTTAGCCAGGCGTAGAGTTGTGGGAGAATTGTGATGCTTTACTGGAAATGTCTGCTGTAACCACCGCTAAAAATGTTTAAGCCATCCTGACAACTGCCAATTAACAGTGAAATGGTTCAGCCAAGCTGTGTGAGACTCCAGTGAATGCCATGCTTTATCACAATATATAATAAATTGTAGAACTTCTGGCACCTTGCAACACTGACACCCTTAGGTGATTCATACACAAACAACTTCTTGCTTCAAATCAAAGAGTGCTTTATTGTTTGCATGACAATAACAGCATGCAGTCTTTCAAGATGACACCAGTAAGCAATATCACGTTGCCTGCAACTCCTGGTGACCCTAATGCTAGCTCTACACAGTCCAGCTCTCTACCGGCTGACCATCTTTCTATATATGAGTGTGATCTCCAAAAGTGTAACTTTCTCCTAGAGTAAAATATACAGTGTGCTTATAAGACACTTAGGGCTAGATTTACTAAGCTGCGGGTTTGAAAAAGTGGGGATGTTGCCTATAGCAACCAATCAGATTCTAGCTGTCATTTTGTAGAAGGCACTAAATAAATGAAAGCTAGAATCTGATTGGTTGCTATAGGCAACATCCCCACTTTTTCAAACCTGCAGCTTAGTAAATCTAGCCCTTAGAGATGGACAATTCTTCACTCCAAAAATTGGAGCAATACTGTGACTTTTCAGCTGTAGGCTTTCCGGATCGCTTCACAATAACCATGCCCACTCTTTTCCTATTTTAGACTGTGACTTCTAGATTGTGACCTCTCATGAGTAGGGCCTACCTTTGTCTTGTCCTCTCCCCTTAATTACTTGCTCCCTACTACTTCCTTGTCACTTTCAGCTACCTTTGCTATCCTTGTAATTGCCATGGGATTGCCCTTTGTAATATGATTTTTGTTACCCAAATTATATTACTACTTATATTTGTAAGTTTAGTTCTACTTGTGCTATGTAAATTTTTGTGAACTTTTGTTTGTTTATGTGAACTGTCTATCTTGTTTGTACTACCGCCATGTATGATGTGACCCTTTTGAGTTAAGGTGTTGATATATGCCATACTCACAGAAAAAAAAGTTATAAAATATCCCTCCAACATAGATTAGATGCTATAATGTACTTAAATCATATAATGAATTATTTAAGGATAATAAAAATATTTTATACAGTATACTTTTTGATTTGCAAAAAATGAGTTCAATACTTGAAATCCTTATTTCTTTTATTATTTTGATGTTCTTATTTATTAAAGAACATTCTGCCTTAGAGATAGAAATAATCAGGATTCTTTTTCATGAAGACAGTACCTAAACTCAATTACTCGGCAGTGACAGTAACGTTAGAAAATATTTCAGCATACTGTACAGTCAGAACATTTTTTACATTAAATATCAAATCCAGACATTACTCTGGGACGCTCAAATATGCCATTTCCTTTGCTAAAACTTTAATACTTTATTTTTCAAAGTGTTTTTAAAACCTTTACTTTAAAGCTTGCAACAGCTGTATAGCTTCACAATCTACTCATTGGGTATTCCGAAGGCCTTTTTTTTTTTTTATAACCCTGAGTGTCACGTTCTATTTCAATACAAGATTTTTTAACTTTGACATTTGAGTCATTGCCTTTACACATCATATTTTAATGAGGTTTAGTTAAAGTGATGTGAATATAGAATCATTTTATATTTAGAACAGAGCAGTTCACTGGGTGCTAGGAAGATAATGGAGATTTCTATGTGGACTGCACTCAATTTAAATGTTGATATAAAACTGCCTGAGCCTGAGCTTGGTATTATAAAAAATCTAAAGAAGAAAATAGACCTAAGCCCTTGAGACATCGACCTTTAATGTGGTTGGAATCAACATGATTGCCCCTAATTTAGATGGTCACTTTTTCAGTGGGTTTGAAGTGTTCTAGCAATGTCTCCTAAAATATTTTGAAATAAAATACTTATTTAGCATGGATAAAAAGTACAACTTTAAAACAGTTTTAAAAATCCACAAATACAAATTGGCCCTATTCTTCACCAGATTTAGGTTCATCATCACATTTCGTCTAGGTTCCAAAAATTCTAAAGCCGATTCGTTGTCCCGAAGTTTTTTGGCCCATCATCCTCAGTCACCTGACCCGTTGCCTATTGTTCCTTGAACCACGATTCATCTCGGACTCACCCAGGATTTAGGAGCAACTATCCGTCACTTCCAGAAAATCGCTCCGGTGCAGACACCTGCCAACAAATTATTTGTTCCGGTGCACCTTAGGAAATCGGTTGTCATAGAAGGTCACAATAACCGCTCTGCTGGTCATCTAGGAATTCGTAGGACTATCGAAATTCTTTCTCGCTGGCTTTGGTGGCCTACCTTATCGGATGATGTGGAGACTTATGTCCATGCCTGTCCTGAATGTGCCATAAATAAATCTGCTAGAAATCGTCCTTCTGGTCTACTGTTACCCTTACCTGCTCCAACCAGGCCTTGGACTCATCTTTCGATGGATTTTATTGTTGACCTGCCAGTATCTACAGGTCATAACACCATTTGGGTAGTGGTGGACCGATTCAGTAAGATGGCACATTTTATTTCCTTACCCAAATTACCGGATGCCAGGACCTTGGCCACCTTGTTTCTCACACATATCTTTCGTCTCCATGGGCTTCCCGAAGACATTGTATCGGACCGAGGATCCCAGTTTATTGCACACTATTGGAGATCTTTTTGTAAATCCGTTGGGATCACTATCAGTCTGTCCTCAGCATATCACCCTCAGTCGAATGGTCAGACAGAGAGAACCAATCAGGCATTGGAACAGTTCTTACGCATGTATGTGTCTAAATTCCATGATAACTGGTCCTCTCTCTTACCCTGGGCGGAATTCGCGTATAATTATTCTTGCCATTCCACTATACACACATCCCCGTTCTTCTGCAACTTCGGGTTCCATCCGAAATCCAACTCGTTCTCTACTGCTGTTTCCTGTGGGGATTCCGGAACACCTGCTTTTACTGCCAGGATGAGGGGTGTCTGGAAAAAGGTGCACGCTGCATTAGGTCTAGCCTCCCAAAAATCCAAGGTTTTCGCTGACCGCCATCGTGCGCAATGTTCATTGAAAGTGGGGGATCGGGTTTGGTTGTCCACACGCAACATCAGGTTACGGCAACCTTGCAGGAAGCTGGGGCCCCGATACATTGGACCATTTTCAATAAAAAAAAAAGATAAATCCAGTGGCGTTCAGGCTGAGACTACCACCTTCTTTAAAAATACCCTCAACATTCCATTGTTCTCTTCTAAAGAAAGCTGCGGCTCCCAGAAAATTCAGTCAGCCTTCCTCTAACAGGCCCATTCCTTTGATTGTGAACGGAGACCAGGAATACATCGTCAAAAGGATCCTCGACTCTAGGATGGTTCAAGGCCAAGTTCAATTCCTAGTCCACTGGAAGGGTTACGGCCCAGAAGAGAGATGTTGGATACCACAGAGGCGTCTCCATGCTGAAAGGCTCATTAAAGAGTTTTTTAATAAGTTTCCCACGAAACCTGGATGTCGGGGTTCCTTGACCCCTCCTCAAGGGGGGGGTACTGTTACGAGCCGCGGCGGTGCCCAGCCGCCGTGACTCCCCTGTCTCCGTCCCGGCCATCGCTATGGCGACCAGGACGTCACTTCCGGGGGCTCGTCAGACGTTGCCATGGCAACAGTAAGAAGCTCTCTTATCCAGCGCCGCTTCCCGGCATTACAGAGCAGCCGGGCGCGTGCGCAACAGCGGGGCAAGCCTGAAGGCTAATTGGAACAGCTTGTGGGCAATTAGAGAGCTAGGCTCTCATTGGTCTGCTTCAGTATTTAGGGTAGGCCTGCTGCCTCATTGCCGGTTATAGCGTTCTGTCCTCAGTCCTGCTGCCTGCTTGTGCTATCCATTTTGGTTCCTGCTACCTTGGATTTGACTACCCGTGTTTTGACCCCTGCTTGTTATTGGACATGTGACCCTTCTCTTCTCACCTTGACCTTTTGTCTGTATTTCGGATTTTGCTTCTCTGCCTGTGAGTTTGACCCTTCACTTGCCCTTGGATATTGCATCTGTGCCTGTGACCTTTTGACCTAGGATTCTTCTTATACTACAGTCCACCAATCACTCCACTTCTGGGAACTCCTTTAAGTCAGTATACGTTACTCGACACTCGGTCGGCCCACAGCCCAGTCTGTCCCCACCACTAGGGGCTCCAGCGAACACCTGGCCTTGGAGTAGTTCCCGAGTTTCACTGTACTGACTTGGGAGTTCCTAACACTACCCTCCTTCACTCTTGATGCAACACCCCTTCCTGATTCTTATCAAATGTGGAGCAGGGGTGATGGTTGGGGCTAAGATGGCAGGGGCGTTCAGGGTGTTGTCAGAGGGCGGAGGGCCCAGGAGTCATGCACCGGCTCTGGCTGTGTCACTTACGCTTTAACTATTATTATTATTATTATGTTTTAGTTCCACCTGCTGTTTATAGTCTTGTTTGTATGAATAGCAGAGACATGCACTGGACTTAATGCATTACAGCTGGCGTTTCTCCAAAACTAGTTCAAATTCCTAATAATACTTTGATTGAAATTTTTATGAAGTGCTGGTTGAAGATGACAAATATGGGTCTGAGTGCATAGTCATCTTCTGATTGCACTAACAAACCCCAATGAAGTGATCGCACCATTCAGCCCGAGTGTTGAATTGGCAGATTTCAACCAAATTGCCTACCCATGAATGTGGTCGAATTAGACAGTGATCCTGTTGTTTGATTGTCTCCTTAAGCCAAGCAGCAGGATACTTACGTGCAGCTTTGCCACCTGCAGGTAATGTGTTCTCAATTGCAATATTTAATTCGCATGACTTATTACTACATATAGCATCACATCTGTAATGCTGGCACCACTCTCTGGGGTTTCAATGATCCAAAGCCTTACCGAGAGACACTAAGAATGAAAATACAGCCCTTCCACATACACTGTATAATCCTAAAGCATGTGTGTTAATATTTATACCTATAAGACTATAGCAAGTTGGAATCAGTGTTCACATTCACTACCTAAAATACAAAATACTACCTAATATGTATTCATGATAGAAAAATCTCTGGCTGCAAACCATTAAATTCATCTAGTGTTCAGTCACTCTCAGTTATTCCAACAAAACTGAAGTCATAATATTTCACTTTGAATTTGGTTTCTACTTTCTGGATTAATAGACTATAGGACTGCATTTGCATAAATATTCAGCATCTTAGGTCTGAAGGTCACATAGTCATTCAGATTGGCGGTTGTCCTTTTGCCCTGCATAAAGCCACACATAATCAGTGTGGGCACACATCACATGCCGCAGGATTACATTCACATTCTATATATGGGAGATACACTGGAACATTTGTAGCCAGAATATTTAGTAGCATAGAACTAGCTGCTTTTGTGGAGTCTCTGCCAATAAAGTGTCTAGCTATGGTTAAGTCATTAATTGGTTCAATTACCACTGACATTTTTTTCCAGAAGTCTCAAGAGGTGCATTGAACGTATTCATCAGTCATACTTATGCAGTCAAGTGTTTCTTCATATTAGGCAGGCTATGTCTGAAAGATAAAGAAACACAAGTTACTGCTAGATAGGTGAAAATGGATACAGAACATGTACCAATTAGATCTGGACATATGTAGGATAGTCCCCTTTGTGAAAAAATGTAATGAAACTGCAAGCTGTACTGTTTATCTATAAGAATAATTTTGTTAAAGCTTTTCAGGCAACAACTACAGTCGGGCAGATTACTTTTGCCAGTGACTTTCAAAGAATTTCTATCAAACTAGAGTATATCTCATGTGCCTATTTCTGCATGATTGTTCTCATTTATTTTAATATTGCTGTGATTGCGATGGTTGCAGAGTTGTGCTCCCTTTCATAGGCAGAGCTAAGCAGATAGCTAAATGCAGGATATGTATGGTAATATACCCATACTTGCCAACTCTCCCGGAATGTCCGGGAGACTCCCGCATTTTGTGAGAGTCTCCCGGACTCCCGGGCGAGTGTGGCAATCTCCCGAATTCTGCCCACTTCACTAGGAAGTGCCCCACTTCCTAGTGAAGTGGGCAGAATTAGATCCCAAACGCCGCGATTCCCGGTGAATCGCGGCGTTTGGCCCCGCCCCCGCTGTCAAATGACGCAATTTGCGTCATGACGTCACAGGGGGCGGGGCCGAAATGACGCGATTTCGGCCACCCCGCCCCTTCACGCCCCCCTCCACTGGCTGGCTCCCGGAAGGGAGCTGAAGAAAGTAGGTAAGTATGAATATACCTCACCTAGTAATTAGATTTTGTAATGCAAGAAGAGATATTTTCATGATTTTCAAGGCATAAGAATTAAGCATTGCAGTTGGCATTCCCTATTTAAAAGTGGCCTCTGAGTCTTTTTACCCCCATGAAATGGCTTCATTTTTAATAAACTGCACACTGCTGATTCCCTCAGCTTTACACCATACATTAATAAAGTTAATCTTAAACCTCTAAACACTTAACTACAATAAAGACACCAACAACTTTGTAGTGGCAAATAAAATAAACTTTTTGTTTATTTATTTATTTTAATTTTATTTATTAACCTATAAAGGGTGGCGGCGAGAACGATCCAATCAGCTAACAACTAATAGCAAAACCGAACAGTGTATGGCCCACAGGCACTCACCACTGGTCCCAGGACCACAGTCCTTTACAATCGGCCGGTGCTAAATCTGGCGTCATCGTGACCACTCCTCTCTGGGCTCCCCAAAACGTACGCGCACAGTGCATGTCAATGGGTCCTCGTACAGAGGTACTAAGAGCCAGGGTGCTTCGAAAGGAGCAGTGATGTGTGGCCAATCAGAGGTAGCACCGTATGAATTAGTCGCTGATTGAAACAGCTCTCCTGCCACGCTGGAGTCCTTTTTAACGGACGCCCAGCCCTCCACCCATAGACCTCACTTACTGACCTACTCTCCAAAAAAGCTGCTCTACAAAGATCCAATTACCCTCTTCGGAAAGGTGAACCCCATCGTTCCTATACAGATGACCAAACTCTGATTTTATCAAGGGTGATCTACCACTATTCCCCCTAGTTCCAGAATTATCTTTTTTGTTGCTCTATTCAACTCAGATACTATGGCCTTTATCTTGCGAAAAGCTATCTCTGCACGCCAGTTGATTCGGGGTATTATATTGGACCTGCACACAGATATTGAAGGCCATCGATTCTTAATGCTCCTCAGATCTTCCCTAATGGCAATAATTAAGTCCAAGGACTTACCCATGCCTACATCATTGCCCCCCAAATGTATAACCAACACATCTGGTGGGCCTGTTTTAGCCACTTCAGCAACCAACAGTGGCATTAAACCTTGCCATCTCAAACCTCTTATACCAATCCACCGAATATCCATTGGCCTTCCAAAGGCTTCTTTATTGTTGGCAAATTTATATCTGGCCGCCCAGAACACGAATGAATGCCCAACAAACCATATTTTTATTCTCCGAGTTGAACCACCTGCAACACAGATAATAGGATCCGTCACCCACAGGCAGGTCTCATACATCCTATACCGATAACCTTGCTCCATCATTGATTATTGTATCACAGCTCCATGTAATATAGCACAGTTAGTTGACATCTAAGTGACTTCTAAGTGACTTTTTAGTGACTTGAAACTGACTTGGCATAATATTAAAAAGGGGGTAGTGTTAACCCCAATGAAGGTAAAAACCATAACCCCGGAGGCACACCACTAATCAGGCCTTTGTCAGAGGAAAAAATGGCAAAATCCCTTCATGCCCCGTATAAAAACAACGGAGAGCGGAGGAGCCCAAGGTTTACATGGGAGGGGAGTGGCCTACTGCGTACCAACTATTTGTTTGACCTGATATATGTTTTGTACGCATCAGATTTCCAACGACCCAAGGCTTTAATGGCGCTGACTGAAGAGCACTCCTCAACAGCAGCTGTAGCTGCCCCAATCCTAAAGGAGTGCGTGCCAAAGAGCGACGGGTCTAAACCCACGTGCACTAACGCACGCTTAAATATGACTGTGAACTGAAACCTCGACAGTGGGAACTTGTCAGCATGAATCAACCACCGCTCAGCATCAGGTGGTCTAAATTTCTTAAACTCATTGCACAAAGCCACGGGACAGATCTCACTATCCTCTTGAGCAGAGATGGAAATCCAATGACCACGAGCCGATTGATCTGTTTTGGATCTAAGGATTTGAAGAAAGAAAGCATGTTAACATCCAAAAACATATGCCTGGCTGACAAAGTGTTCCCCAAGTCATACTTAGATTGCGCACAGGGCCGAATTAACCATAGGGCTAACTGGGCTACAGCCCAGGTGCCTATGGCATCCAGGGGGCCCTTGAAAGTGCTCAGCAGCAGTATTGATCGGTCGGGGGTGCCCCCGGCGCGATCAGTGCTGCTGAGCATTTTCCCTGCAGTCCTTCTCCGGAAATACTCTTATCAACACATACCCTTAAAATAGGCTCCAAAACCCACAGACCCAGAAGCGTCTGTAACTAATTCGAGCTGACTACTAGAAACTAATGGAGCCGGCCAAATGTGAATGCCATTAAAGTTCTCCAGGAACCCCAACCACATTCGCAAATCTCCCTTAACCTCCTTTGACTGGTTAATCCGCGCATGGGGTCGCGCCATTCCCACTGTAGCTAACTGCAACTTTCTACAGAACACTTTTCCCATTGGAATAATTCTGCACAAAAAATTAAAGGAGCCTAACAATGACAGGGCCTGTCGCAGCGAAATAGACCTCGAAGCCAAGGTGGGTTCTATTGATCTTACCAGCTTCTTAACCTTCTCCTGGGGCAATCTACACCCTTCCAATGTGTCAATCTCGATTCCCAAGAATGACAGACAAGGTAAGGGACCCTCCGTCTTGTCGTGGGCCGCTGGCACTCCCAAAACAGAAAATAAAGCCTTAGCCGCAAACAGGATGTCTGCACACTCTGATGAATCCGCCTTTCCTATGATCAAGAAGTCGTCCAAATAGTGAGCTATTGCCCCGTGACTGGTTCCTGCCTGTACACACCAGTGCAGGAAGAAACTGAACACTTCAAAATATGCACAGGACACTGCGCAACCCATCGGCAAATACTTGTCAACATAGTAACCGTCCGGCAGACGGAAACCCATAAACCTAAACGACTCTGGATGCAAGGGAAGCAAGCGAAAAGCCGATTCAATAGCTAGCTTTGCCAACAAGGCCCCTGACCCAAAGGATCTGACTAGGTCTAAGGCTTCCTCAAATGACTGGTAATTCACGGGGATGTCCTTCACAGCTATGGCATCATTAACCGATTGCCCAGCGGATGTGAAAGATGCTGAATGAGCCTAAATTTCCCCACTGCTTTTTAAGGCACTACCCCTACTAGGGAGATGACTAAATTCGGTATTGGAGGAGACTCAAAGGGGCCCGCCATACGACCCAAGTCCACCTCTTTCCGTACTTTCTCTTATAAGACCTCTGGGAACACATAGGCTGAACACAAATTATTTTTTGCACTAGCCTTAACAATACCAACTATGGGGAGGGGAAAACCGTTATTAAAACCCAAACTCAAAAATTCCGCCTGCTTCCGATCTGGAAACCAGAGAAGCCATCTGTCTTGCTGCCGCGTCTGGACCGGTGATACTGCCTTACTGAGTAGGCCCAGGCTCCCCCCTTCCTCTACCTGCCCCCGGCCCGGCTCTCGCACACTCTCGGGCTGAGTGCGTCCCCCGGCACTTGGCACAGATGTGCCTAAACCTACAAGAACTGCCCCGGGTGCATGTGCCGCTGTTAAAGGCAAAGCACCTATTCCTATTCTGCACTGGGGGAGAACTACGCCTCCCCTGCATGAGAAACCTCTGCCTGACATCCTGCCCATCACTTTCCTTCGGACGCATCATTTCCATCCACGTCTCAACGTCTTTACAATCAAATGGAATAATGCGACTACCTTTGACCTTTTCCTGAAAGCTTTCATCATACCTCCGCCAAATGGTACCACCATCTCTCTTATAAATGCCCGTTATCAGATGCAGGTATCGCCATACATCAACCGCCGCCTCCAGCCTAGTTTCTAAGTATACTGAAGAAAAAACACTGCAAGCCGTCACCAAATTAGGGAACGACTTATAAGCATCCTCGCCTATCCCACCTTTCTCTGTTGCCTTAGCCAATTCTTTCTTTCCAACCTTAGTTATTACAAACTTGTCCACATACGCGCCTCTCCTAATCCTATCCCTTGAACTCTTCCTAATTCCCACTGTCAGCGCTGTATATGCACAATGCACCACTGGGCCTCTGCCCGCGCTATCACTATCAGCCGCGCGCGTTAGCTTCTTCCAACTCTTACCCCTACTGAAATGCTCTTTCAAAAGCCTCAATAACTTACGGGAACCACTTTCACGTTCTGAAGAGGAACCACTACTTGTTGATGACACACGTAAACTATGCGATAGTGTATATAATGAAACTCGATCACACTCACCCTGAGATGAGCCCTCCGGGATGGTTGGTCTTTGGAGGCCCGGCGTTCTTGCAACCGAAGCTGCCGTCTGTGTATGCGATCTACAGTGTCTCCTTGCCGACACCGAAACGTCCACTAGGTCACCGCTCTCCATCCTGCTACTGCCCTGTGTTTCTGGAAGACAATAGCGATCAGTACGGGTGCCATGATTCAACCTCCCTGCCTGCGTCCGATCCTGCGCGTCTGGCCGCAGCGCTCGCCTGCTGCTACCCGCCTGCGCGTAATGGTCTGTGCGTGAACACCTTTGCTGCGAGCCCCTTAAGGATTGAGGTGGCCTATCTCGTCTCTCTGCCTCCACCGTGGGCCTTTGATGTTCATAAATTCCTCCACACTAGTGTGGGGCATCACCATAGCTAACATTTTTTTTGCATATAGGATGCAGCTGCACCGCCATGGCTACCACACCTAGTCTGATTAACATTCCTACTGACATCGCCTACTCCATACATTTGTTCCCTAAAGACCTCTGGGGGGAAGGGAAGTGACGTATCTACTGGCGACAACCGCCCTGACTGAGGATGCAAAAATTGCGACCTCCTAACATTTCCATACCCTCTAAACTGTGGAGGGCCACATTGTTGATATGCACCCGACATACTCAGTGCGTTAACCCTGCACTCCTCATACTCCTCGAACCTATTGCTTTGAGCATAGAAAGGCTGTGAGTTTAAAAACTCACAAAATCTCTGACTGTCCTCTAGATGGTGCTCTCGCATAAATTCCTGATACTCCAGATCATCTTGATAACTATCTCTTCTAACCATGGGGCTGGGCGGTGTATGGGGATTGAAACCTCTTGCACGCTGCCCGGGGCCCCTAACAGTGTAATGGCCCCTATCCTCCTGTGCTCCCCCAGATCCATGACCCTCATACACCCTGGACACCGCCCCCCCACCCTGCCTCACTTGATTGGGGGAAGGAGACCTGGACCCAAAGGATGACATCTGGCTGGGGGGAGTGCCTGACCTAGCGGGAGAAGGAGATTCTCTCCTCTTTTTAGTGGACTGCTGTCTGGCTTTTCCCCTAATCCCCCTGTCCCTCTGTCTTCTATTTCTGTCCAGAGCGCGTTTGCGCATGCGCAAAGCACCCGACGACCGGGCGCCTGAAACCGCCAGAGCCATCGAGCGACCCCGACATTCAGCCACAGGCCCTATCTCCCTGCTAACTGAGGGTTCCTCCCCCGAAGCGGGGGAAGGCCCCCGTACCTCCATTACCGCCGGGTCAGATGCGGGGGGGTTTAGTGCGGCCCGCATCCGGAGATCCCTCCCGGAGGTGCCATCCGCAACATCACTAAAGCGGGCAGGGGGGTTGATCAGGCGTCTGGGGCGAGACATCATAATAGGCGAAGTGTGACAGCCTGACAGCGATCCGATCAGCAGCAAATCCTGATGACAACAGGAAGTTGAACTGCCCTGCTCCGTGATATATAACAAAACCTCCTCTTACTCCTCCTCCTTACTTCCGGGAGCAGCAACCTTTCCAAATTAACCCTGAATGTACTGTGCCTGCTTCGTGACAAGCAGCTGCGTTTATCTGCATTCAGCTTAAGGGCTTCATTCTTAAAACTTCTCAGAGGTGCCAAAGAAGGGATGTTGGCCATTACTTCAAGGGTAATCCTTTGCACCATTCAAGCAATGTTGTAACTACTGTGGGTGCAGGGGGTGTGGCCACTAGGGGGCCTGGAGGTAAAGGGGTCTGGTAATCTCACTACCCCACTACAGCACTGCCGCGGACGCTTCTTTGACAGCGCCGCGGCTGCTGTACAATTCAGAATCGTCAAAATGGAGCTGCTGCGCGTGCGCGGCCGCATGCGCAGCAGCTCTCTCTCTATTTTTTTGTGGAGGGGGGAGCAAACCCACCTCCCTTAAAAATCCTGCGCTTGCCCCTGGAAGGATACATCAACATTGCTAGGGCCCTACCCAAACTTTGCTATTGGGTATGGCATCTGTATGGGAAACAGCACACAAATACCAATATATTTAAATCAGTCTTATTATCCGATTTTGCAACTGGTCACATAAAGCTTCTGCATAGAAGCAATACAAAAAAAAAAAAGTGAAAAGAGACGAAGGCACCTTTCTATATGCACAGCAGTCAACGTGGTGCATATGCATACAAATTCTGTGATTCACATCTGCAAGGGCTCAAATCCACTGGCAGTTTTAAAAAAATGTATGTACATGTATTGTTTCTAGTGCCAGACCCATTCATGTGCGTTTTACATGCAGCAACAAAATTTAACTATTTGTTCTAGTATTAGATCTATTTACATGTGTTCTATATGTAAAAACAAATCTGAAATCATCAGGACTGCCTACTAACACTAATATGAATGCAGGCCATGCATTTGTACTAGTGTTTTTAAAAAAATCCCAATGGATATGTTGCATAACTGTGGTGAGTGCAAGAAAACCTAACATGTGCACACTATAATTTGCCACTTAATCTCATTTTCAAAAGTATTTTTTTTTTATAGAATTAAATTATTAGTTGGATACTTTTTTCCACAAGGTTCAATCTAGGTGGCTGGCAATTAAACAGTGGTTGCTATTTTAAATATTTTTTTAAAGCGATTCCTCAAGAAGAATAACACTTAGACTAAGCAGTAAATATGGGACCGTTAAGAAATTACTCCTTCTTGTTACGTTGTTTGAAACTGTGAAGCGTCTACGTCCCACTGGTTATATCAGAGACATAATACAGAGTTTGTTGTATGTTGTATGTGTCTATTATTACTATTACTTACAGTCTCCGCCAGAGATGTACAAATCATTAAACAATGTTTTATGTGCAAAATATATGGTAGCACTGCAGAGAAAATTGTTGCTGACGGTCTACTGAGCCTTGTATTATTGGTTGTGGGTGGTGGAAGTGGGGAGTTGTTGACATTTATAGACTCATTAAAGTCAGGGGCAAAGCAAAAAAAAAAAAAAAAGGTTTAGATTTGCTTCTGGACAACCCATGGTGCAATGCACAGGGTGCAAATGTGTTTATTCTATTTTTATTTTTATTTTGCTTGCAGGAAAAATACAGGCTGCTTTTGCATGTGGCCCACACATACTGGAATGCTTTATTTTTATACTGCAGTTTGGAGTTGAGATAGGACACGCCCTCTCCCAACTCTAAGTTTTCCTACCCTGCCGCCAAGGTGCAAGTTTTCTCCATAGTTTTTTCCTTTGCTCCTAACTCAAAATTATGGCCTTAGGGTGGTATGATGTGATCACTTTAGAAGGCACCACAGCTGCTTAAAATGAAATAATAGTAATAGTAATAAAGTTAAATTAAATCATATGTATGAGTAATAAAGAAGTGATGTGACATGAGTGGTGTAATCTCCCAAATGGACTGACAGCGTGTTCAAAGGGCTCGATAAATACGTTCTCCAATGACATCTACTAGATTTAAGCAGATCTCACATTACATGCTGCGAGCCATAGAAGCGCTGCATTATTCCACGTGAGATAAAAACGCTAGTAATTAGGCATGAGCGCTTCTCAAGATGGAAATATGTTTGCAGAACTCTGATCAGGAGGGTACATGGGAAACTTTATCAGCTGTCTGGTGCTCACCATTGGTATATACATTAAAATTACTATTCATTGATAGAATTCATAATTAAATTTGATGAGCTGTTGTCAGGTGCCTACAGGAGCATTATTTTTGTATATTTCCCCTTGTAAGTATTTTTTTCTGTGACAAACACTGCATACTGTAAGTATTAATTAACCAGAGGCGAGAACCACTATCATGTGTCACCATTGATTGGACAGGACATCAGGGGGACGTTTACTTAACAGTGAGTGGACAGAAGAGAGATGATGTCTGAAGATGCATGGCTTGTTTAAACCTTACAGTGAAATGCAATAACATGTGTGGTGGTGAGCAGTGTGGCTAAGGAAATACCCTGAAATGGATCCTATTCTAGTCAACAACAGGATCAAACACCTCTTTAATAATGCAAGTTGCCTGGTGCTGGTAGTTCTTACTCAACGCAATAAAATTCCCATGGAAAATATCTGGAGACCACTTTGTATAGTAGGAAAGGGGGCACAATAGCATGGTCCCAATCTAGTGCGTGGAATCCGTCCCTCTGTGGGATCAATGCTGCTATTAGTCTAGTCTTCCGATGCCGTTATAGAGAGACGTCAGCTCTCCAACACACAATTTGGGAAAAGACCACTGGGTTGTATAGAGCGCTAGGACCATTCTTGCAGCAGTCCTGTAAGAAATAGATTTAGATGTCACGTTTCTTTGCGAAAGTTTGAACCTTCATTGTCCCAGAGATGCAGATCACCGGGGGTCACCTGAGCTTTGAGCCTGGAGTTTCTTTTAATTGCATCACATTATGGTTTGAATTGGTGGAATTAGTGGCCCTGTATAAATAAATAGATGATGATAATGATGATGGGTTAATCGCAATGCAACATCAGATTCTTTACTATAAAAAGGATTATTTTGATTCCAATATAGTAACAATCCAGTGTATAATGGTTTAGTAAAAGGAAACATTATAACCCACATTTTACAAAGAGTTTATGGTCAATTGAAAAAAAAACCAAAAAAAAAACAGGAATTGTGTAAGCTCAGTATACAACATTGACATCTAAAATGTCTATCATTTTGACATATATTACACTTCTACAGACTTTAACAAGACTTTAAATTTATAGATATCATTATGAAAAAGCCCTATACATTAGATGGTATTAAATGCTCATATATGCAGTCAAATGCATTAGAAGAAAATGACAGCAGTAATTTACCTGTTCTAGTATTGTGCTCCATCACTCAGAATATAGTCTTTAAAAAGTCATTGCTATTAATGGAGAGCTCAGTCTGGTTCACATAAAGGTTAATTAATTAAGGAGCTTGTTCTAGTTATAATTTTTGTTTATATAATTTTCCATTCAATATTATATATATATATTTTGCATAACTTTTGCCTATGGTGTCCCATTTATATATACATCATCGCTGGGCACCACAGTATCAGAAGTTACTTGATTAAGGGATACGGCCGCCCTAGGCTAATACACTCATAGGGCCTCTCGCCTTCTATGCCAGGATAATATAAATTTGTTCTAAATTTAAAATCTGGCCTCCTTCACCTCAAAGCCAATACCCCTCCCCCCCTTGTTTTCAAACTCAGCTCCATATGGCCTTTTAAAAGGGTCACAGACATCTTTGTCACTCTTTTTGTATTGATTAAAATCAGAACTGCATAGCAGAATGGAGGTATGAACAAGCACTACTGAGATACAAGATATGGAGGTCGGGGCTGTCACACCTTGACCTTTCACCATCCATCATCCTTCTCACTCCTTCTCGCTTATCCTCAAGCACCCACCCAAAGATGATTTGTTGTCTTCAGCCTTTGTCATGGGAATATGTCAAGATTAAAACCTTAACTATTTTTCAATACCACTTCTTGTTTTCAGTCCATGTTTAACTTTCACAGCTGTTACTGCAAACTTACTGAGGAATCTGCAGACTGCATAAAAAACTCCTCAGCACATTAAGCTTTGATCATGAAGGTAACCTGAGACTCTTCTGTACCTTGCTGTCTCCCTAAGCTGTTATTTACTTGCATACTTGCAGCTGCAGTTTGCAGAACTTATCAAGGAATCAGCACATTGCAGAAAGAGCCGTTTATCACACTGAACTCTGATCATAAAAGTAACCAGTGCATCTCTTGTTCTTTTCTGCTTCACCAAGCAAGACCGTTCCCTACTGCATCATTTAAGGACTTTATTGTAGCTACGTTCATCAATTTTGATGTTCCCAACTGTCTTTCCATTGCTGAAACCACGCTAACCCTCTTTGTCAAGGTAAAATATGATAAGGGATCTTCTAGCAAGGGAAGAGAAAGATCTACGTCATGCCCAGAACATTTATCCATCAATAAGATGGGCAGTGTTTCCTTTACAAACTGCAACTCTATTGCTAATGTGGGCACTCAATAAACACCTGGAGCATATCAAGTTCAATCTCATAAAGGCACCATATTTTCCTTTAAAGTATTGGATTTTTGTTGTCACCACAGTCCTCTGATTGGCAGACCAGTCATGTGTCATTTGCATCCGCCTTTTGTTAAGAAATGTGTCTTAGTCCCTGTGCTGCCTTACGAACTTGTATAACTGTTTCTGATCTCAAGCATACTACCTCGTTATGGTTTGTATCAGAAATATCAAGATATATTCAATAAGGCATACATTGAAGAGCTTGCATCTTACAGGGTTTTCAAATGCTCAATTGAATTACTAGCAGATCTAATGGATTTATTATTTATCCAGTTACAAGTGCTAAAAGACAGCATAGAAGATAAGTTATGGAAGGATTTCATCAGACCATCTTCATCTACATAAGGGGCAAAAAAAAATTTTTTGTCAAGAAGAAGGATGGATCACCTTGGCTCTGTGTTGATTATGGTAAATGAAACATTACTGCAAATAACAGAAACGCATTTTCACTGATTTAGGAATTCTGAACCAACATGGATCTGCCTCTTGGTTCACTACATTAGATTGCAAATGGGAGTATGACCTGGTCTGTAAAGGTGATGAATGAAAAACCGCCTTTCAAACTTGTCATTTACATTATGAATGCACAGTAATGCCACTCAGGTTAGGAAATGCCCTGGACATTTTTCAGCATTTTGTCAATTACATTTTTCATGTCATCCTTGAATAATATGTATAGGTAGCATATTTAGGTGGTATTTTTTTCAGGAACCTTAGGAGAACAAGAACAAGCATGTCAAAACAGTGTTACACCATCTTTTTACTAATTTTTTATATGAATTTGAAAAAAAGTATAAACAATTATTCGGATTCAAGCTTTACTCAGTGGCATTGATATTGACTCTTTTAATTTTTTATTTCTGGTGAAAATGTTTGAGAAATTATATGCTCCAGTTCCTATTATCCTGTGAAGCATGTGCCTGGTAAACAAACCTAGTGGATTACTTCAGTCTGTCCCATCCCAGTCATACCATTGGAGTCAATCACATTGGATTCTCTATAAACATTATTTCCGTCAGAGTGGATTGCCTCATCAAGATGGTTTTTGAACTATACTTGTATTGTCTTTGCAGGGTTTTTTTACACTTTCAGTCAGAACACTGAATAGTTCACCTTCCTATGGCTCAATTTGTTTTCAGTAATGCTATACATAGTGCCACACACATATCCACAAAATGCATAGCACTAATACTAATGCCCCATGTATGCTTGTCCCCAGTCTCTTCCTTCACTCTGCTGGTCAATTTGTCTCTCAGTGTCCTGGCCATAGAGTCTTCTCCTGTTTCCAGGCTTGGTTCCCCTATAGAACTATGCGGCATACTGTGTGTTAGGGGCACAAGTATGTTGCATAATATGTGTTGAGGGCACAACTATGTGGCATACTATGATACTATGTGTTAGGGGCACAGATAGTTGTGGCATACTATGTGTTAGGGGGCACAACTATGTGGCATAACTTGAACTGGGGAACCAACCACCGCGTAGCTTAACATGAATGTTTATTTGCTGGTCCTATTACTATTAATATTATGATATTAGCATCATTAAATAAGACATAATTACATTTAATATATATATATATATATATATATATATATATATATATATATATATATATATATATATATACATACACACATATACATATATACTACTAAGTTGCAACCTATACCACATTGAAAGAGATGCTCACCAATCTGGAATGGGGTTGGTAAGCACCTTTATAACAATTTATTTGGTCAAAACGAAATGATACTTTAATTGTCCTATTATAATGTGTCCATGTAAATCTGAAATATAAATAGTTTTTGTACCAACAAAATGTGACTGAATACTAAAAACATTTTATTTATTTGCTTAATGAATTACTAAACTAAAGAGGATGCAGTAAGTATGCACTAATGCCTTTAGATTCGGCTCATAAATTTTCCTGCATTTTGACAGGCAACATGTATTTGATTAAGTTACTAGTGTTAGTAAATTAAGCAATAGACTTGTTTCAGAATAGAAAATTACTTTTAATGAGACTACAGTAATTAGAGGTATCTGTTTTGCTACACGGTTGAGATCAGCACCATTGACCACAATGGCAGGTGAAATCTTTCACTGTAATGGGTTTTAGATGTATTATTTTAATGATACCTATAAAATCCTGTATTTTTTCTTTCAGTTTTTGCATTGAATTTAGTCCAATAAGCATTTTAAAACGATTAGGACTGAGTAATCATTTCATTTTCAAATTCTTTACAGAATGCTACACACATTTAATACTTTATAAGTACAATAGTTCATAATTTGTTCCAGTCATAAATACTGTTCAACACCTACAGTTATCGGATAACCAAAATAAAAGAGTTTAAAAGTCATATGGCTAATTTTAGTAGCCAAAAGCCAACTTTGTGCATTTGTATTCTAATAAGTTGGTAGCCCTCAACCTGATGCCAGTGTGATGCAGTCCTTACAAGGAATACCTAGAGTTTTGCACCATCTCCTTTAGCTGTTTTCAGCCGTTCTGCCAGGAGAACCACCAGATGCCAGCCAGAGTCTTTCCATTAGCTGTCTTGCATCCTTTCATTGTGGCCAATACAACAGAAAGAACTAACTTAAGTTACAAATCCAGTGGTGGCACACAGGTACCACCACTTAAGATGTCCAAGAGAGAACACAGATACATATGGATTGTATATGACAAACCCAGGAATGGGACAGCTGGAAGATATCTTGATTAAGATTTCAAACACTAGACTGTAATCTGGATTGTATATAAAACATTTCCCTAATAAACTATGTGCAAAAACATAAAGTAGACTTAAAACTGGATTCACTAAACTTGAAAACATTTAGTGATGCACAACCTAATATGAAAAACAAGGTGGATTCTACAAACAAATGTAGAAGAGAGACACGATACTTAAAATTAACAAATATTGATTTATTGCAAAAATCCAGTTAACATGCAACAATTCATTAAGCACAAGCAACCTGTTGTAACCGACTGCTGTTACTTATCTGTAAGAAATAACATACTGTACTAATGTTATTATCATGATGACTCATTTATTAATTATTTAGGAAAAGAAACAAAGTACTATTCCACTATAGGCATAACATATTTCAACAATCCCGATGGGATCCAATATAATATATTGTAGCGCACAGTCCCCGTTGTATATATAACTGCAACAAATGTAACAGTCTTGTATACTAAAGGGCTACATTATTTTGTATCATATACACATTTACACACTTCACCTGTGCACTACGCCTGGAGCTGTGGAACGGGAAGGGACAGTGGCGGGAACATATAAGCTGAGTACAGTATCTGCATGTTCACATATTTGTGACATAATTAGACATGGACGCAATGGTGATGAGTATCAGTAGCACTATCTAGCTGCTTCTGATTGATATTCGCTCTTCCAGTTGATCATATAATATAGCCTTGACACCAATGATCAATAATCCCTGGCTATGGTTTGCAACTTTAGACATCCCTGGTTATAATAAATCGTTAGCGTTGCAGCTCTACAATGTGATGTTGCAGCCCTCTATTTGCATTACTTACTTGACATTTCTATTTGGATTACTGCAGGAAAGAGAAGATTCCCATTTGTTTTTAACAGGGTGAACAACATATGTGGAGGTGTTTGTATTTTATAACATTTTATATTGAAAATATGCTTTCAAATTTATTAATACCTGTCAAGACTGTATTTTGTCTTGTGTAAATGACACTTCATTACATTATCATATAGCGCACAAATAATGTGTCTTTTGCATTTACTACTGACACTGTCAAACCAGCGTCATTGTCAATCTCTATGCTATTGTTATGGACATGTGTGCACCTGACGTGTGCCTGGTGCACTTACAATTGTTTTTGAGCTGGATGCATCCTGAGATACACCCGTCTAAACATACCTAGGTAAGTACACTTTTCGTGCATACTTTTTTTATGGGTACATTTGGGGCTTGATTCATTAAAACATGTAAAACAAAAGTAATTTTTAAAAAAAAAAAAAACACACACGTAAATTGTGCATACACATGTCTGTATTCAACTAGGACCGGACCTGAAGATTCGTCTCTTGTTAAATATAGGTGTAGGTGCGCTCTGCTCTAACAGACAATACATTGCAGAACAGGTCCAATACATATGTGGAATACAAAGTCTCAAAAGGACGCAAGAATAAAGAATCAAAGTATTCAATGATTGGCGCTTATTAATAATGTCATTAATGACAAAATTGTTTTTTTAAAAAATGGCATTTTTTTTAATTTTTTTTCACTCTAAAATATTTATCATGATATTATTAATGTCCGCTGTACATAAAATGCATTTTTACAGTTGCTCCTGATAACATACACATGTTCTAGCATACATACGTGACCATCATAACTAGTAATCAGCACCAGACCTGTAGCTGGTGCAAGTGATACAACAGAAAAACACGTGCCCTAGACATGCCCAAAGCTTGAATCAGGTGCTTCTGCGTGCGCACGAGCTTGACACGCCCTTACTGTACATTGACTATGTGCGTACTCCCACTCCCCTCCTCATTCCGCCCCTGAAGTCATAGGCTGCCATAAGGGTCCGTTGTGCTCAAAGATGAGTCGCATGCTGCTGTTGTACAGTCAGGTTCAGGGCATGCGCAGAACAATTTTATGCAAAATTGTGCACATATTGGCATTTACGTTCCTTAATGAAAAAGGCCCTCAGAATTCAAATAGGTCTACATCTAAATGAGTCCCAAAGTGTTCAAGCACTGTCTCGGGCCAGTTAGATCAAATTGAAATGAATGCTGTTCGTAATAAATGGTCCAAATTCATATTATATGAAGTTCATGTTACATTAATTCTGACTGGTGCCCTGCGGAGGTTGATGCTGGAGGTGGCATCTCTGTTAGTACTCTACACATCACCTGTGCCACACGTCCACAGCATGTATTTATACGGCTTTTAATAAACCATAGACCAAACTGCTCGGATCTCCACTTTTGAGCCAATAACATACTCTGTGTAGCTAGGTATGACCTTGTATAGACAATCACTACATGGGTGGGACCTCCATAAAAAAAAGTCCAACAATTTTGATGCTTCAAATGGACTTCCTTAAAGGTGATGCTATGTAAACTCTGACTGCATCAAGCTCTACACTCTGGTCTTAATTTATGGGGGCTAGATTTTTAAAATAATTGTCTTTTAAAAACTCTGTCTTTTAAGTAACAGTGAACAAAACACGACTTTGACAAAAGAAGAGAAAATATATTGGTTCCCCCTAGAGAATAGATTCTAATTGAATCTTTCTAAATCCAATTTCTTTAATTAATCACAATGGCCATAGAAAAATATAGTTCCCTTTGGGAGTGTAAGTCATGTAATAGTATGGCTATGAATGCCCTGAAACGGCATCATTCTAATAGTGTAATTTACACAGGGGCTTTAAATAATTGTTAGAAATTCATTTATTAAATGTTACCATTCTACAATTGACGTAATAGGTGAAAAATATTTTCCATTGCATCAATAATACAAGTAACAAGTGTTGTGTGTGTAAAGCCTTAGAGGTACACCTCAAGTGGTACTTTTATTGTATATGTATCGGCTTAATGAGAAACCTCAATGACAGAAGTATCAATATACCTTTTTCGGCTGAGTGAAGCTCCTTATTTCCAGTTATATTAAAATGGAACGTCTGGCTGTGGCTTTCTTAGATAATGTGAACAACACATCTTATATTGTCCATTGAACTTCCTAGAGGCCAAATACTCTGTCTCAAAATAGTACCCAATATTTGCAGTTATGTCACTGAGACTAAACAAATAAAATATAGAATTCTTATAGAGTCTCAAAGAATGGAATCTAAAATTATAATAAGGAAATAGTCACAAAACATCAGTTTAAAGACTGGATTATGCACTTTTAGCATCTAATATTTAGCTGAGCACCTAATTTTATTATTCTCCACCTTTTACTCCTCTGGTTCCTCAGTTTTGCAGTGGTTGGGGATAGAACAACATGAAGCAAATTGTATCATCAAAATGTTCACAGCCGCACAAATTTAAGGAGTCCGATATACTAATCTTGTAGGATGTAGCGACCAGTCCACCTGTGTGATTGGGTAAGTTAGGATACAAATGCATGGGATAGAGGCAGTGTTAAGATGAGAAAAAGGGAATGGAGGCAAGCAGGAGACCAAAAACTGATTGTTAGATGAAGCATGGTCGTTCAAAAGATGTTGGTCACCTGTCAAACTCTTGTGTGGTCAAACACATCTCTGTAGGAAGGGAAGTAGCAGATAATCACCTTTAAAAAAGATATCTGTTGATATTTTCTGTTTTTCTGTAAATATGATAACTGGAGGTCAGAGGGAACCGATGCACTAGTTAGACTGGATACCTTCTGATTAGACAAGCATGGTCATCCATTCAGAAGCTGGATTTATTTCCTTCACTCTTCTTACACTTGTAAGTATTTACAGAAGATGACTATCAGAGGACCCTGGTGATCATAATTGCTTGAAGAATCAAGGTGGTGGTCCCAGGGGAAGAATTTTTTTTTCACTCAGTGTTAAAAGGGAAGACCACACATGTTATTAATGCTGTTCCCCAGCTAATAAAATGTTTTGCAATGTTGTAAATTTTTCCGATGCCTTCTGGTTCTGTGGTTACTCTCCTACCGCCATGAATGCTGAAGATTTTAGCCAAGATGTATTATGTGAGTTTGTAAAATATAGTAACCTGAGCTCTGATATCACATCATTATTAACAGCAATAGAACTTGGCAGACAGCTACGACCTCTGGTTTTGTTTTGTGACATGCCTGCTGTCATACTCTACATAACAGTTAGCTGCAGACAAGCTGATACATCGAAATGTTGTTTTTTAGCCATAAAGGAGCAAACGTAAACATTTCCTTTACTGAAATGACATCACATCTAAAACAACAGTGTTTTGCCTTCACTTAGTTTATTGTGCATTTTGTCTTGAAATACTGTATGTTTCTACTTGTCATATTATATATGTTTTGTTAGTACATCTGAACAGGAATAAATGTTGGCAAGACTCATCTAAGTTGAGCTGTTGATGTTACTTAGGGATTAAAGCATTCTTGCACCAATCGATAGGTGATTAAACACAGGTAGATACAAGCTGTGTTGCTTTGCATGCACTAATTCATACTCTTCTAAGGCCAGTGGTTGTTTAATAGAGATGCTCAGGCTCTGTTTCCTGAGAACCGAATATACCCGAACTTAGCAGAGCAGAGTACCGAGCCAGCTTGCGCTTTTTCTTATTTGAAAGCGAGACAAAATGTCATTGTTACGACGTTGGATCTCAGGATTTTTGGATTCCTTTTTATGATCCAACATAACGATGGGTGGGAGGGAGGGAGGGCGGGCCTAAGGACAATTCCATCTTCCCTTAGGATGTAAGCTCTTATGAGCAGGGCCCCCCTCCCCTCCTGTCTCCATACCGGTTCTTCTGCTCTGAATTCACTCCATATGTCTTCCTGGAGTTCCTGAAGCATTGGCACTTTGTGTTTATTGTTCTGTACTTTGTCACCCTGTTTAGTACTACTGTTTGTAGTGTGTACAGCGCTGCGGAAACCTTGTGGCGCCCAAAAAATAAAGGATAATAATACTAATCTTGCACCATTTTTCTTTTCTGCCACTGCTGTGTGCCAATGTGTCCTAGATGTGCTAGGAACTGCCATGTGTTTGTGTCATTGCTCTGTTGCTTACCATCCAGCCAGGTCGCTGCAGTCTTTGTCCGAAAGTGTATGAAAATAATATTGTTATCTGTCAGGTGGTCAAAATTGACTGCAAATGACTTGAAATTAGTGTTATTGAGGTTAAGAATAATGTAGGAACAAAAAAACAGCAAAATTATGTGATGCTCAGGCTCGGTTTCCCGAGAACGGAATATACCCGAACTTAGCAGAGCCGAGTACTGAGCCAGCTTGCGCTTTTTCGTATTTGAAAACGAGACAAAATGTCATTGTTACGTCGTCGGATTTAAGGATTTTTGGATTCCTTTTTATGATCCAACATAACGATGGGTGGGAGGGAGGGAGGGCGGGCCCAAGGACAATTCCATCTTGCACCACTTTTCTTTTCTGCCACTGCTGTGTGCCAATGTGTCCTAGATGTGCTAGGAACTGCCGTGTGTTTGTGTCATTGCTCTGTCGCTTACCATCCAGCTAGGTCGCTGCAGTCTTTGTCCGAAAGTGTATGAAAATAATATTGTTATCTGTGAGGGGGTCAAAATTGACTGCAAATGACTTGAAATTAGTGTTATTGAGGTTAAGAATAATGTAGGAACAAAAAAAGAGCAAAATTATGTGATTTTAGCATATTTTAGGATTTTTTTCTAAAAAATCCAAAACCAAAACCAAAACACACAAGGGTGGTTTTACCAAAACCAAAACACGAAGCTAATCGAGATCCAAAACCAAAATCACCTCACAGGGGTCAGTGAGCATCTCTATTGTTTATAGGTAGACTTGCTGTTTTTTAAATCTTATATCATAAAACTATCTTAAAATACATTGCTAGTCTTACCCACAATTCCAAAATGCACATGCTTATCAAACTACATTTTTTACAATTATAAGTAATGTCCAAAATAGTTAAGTCTAGTAGTACATTTTTTAAGAAAACCAACATAAATTTATTTATACTTTGAGGTGTGATGAGATACGGCGGAACGAAACCCAATCTGTAATATGTATTATTCTGTTAATCCTGTACCATGTATTAGAACATAATTTATTTAGAATCTCTATATCATAATGGATTAGGATACAGTTCTGCAAATGCATGGTGCAATAATTATTTATTTAACATTTTCCTGTCTGGGCAAAACTAGGAGATCATGTGAGAATATGTAAGAAGTCGATCATCCTTGAGTATATGTACTTAGGGATTAATTTTGTTGCATAATTTTAACAGCCACAAGAAAAAGATCACCGCATATAAAGATTGCTATTATGGAAATAACTTGCCTAGTGTATAATATTAGTCTAGACAGGAGTGATTCCATTTTCATATGGAGGAGACCAAAGAGAAATCAAAACTGACTAAGGAGGGGCATGCATAAAAGTAATTTTATCGATGCTGTAGCTATTTAACTTTCCTTCCAGACAATAAATGTATACCTAATGACTCATTGAGAAGGTGAGACTGAATATTGATTTCATTTTAATGCATTAAAATTGTCACTTCTGGTATAATTTTATCATTTCTTTTTATGGCTGTTTTGCAAGTCAAGTTATGGATTCTTCCAGGGAGGACTTGAAAGCTACAAAAATGCATAGGAGAGCCAACAAAGCAGTAAGAAAAAATAACAGAACGTTAGAATCTATTCATACTGACAAATTCTCTCTAGCTTTAATTTCATTCTGTTGGCATTCTAAAGAACATAGACAAGTTATAAGTTGAATTTCACAAAAATGGCAAATCATATTTTATGGGGGATAGGATGGAATGTTGTATATATGTAAAATTATGACAGTGTCTGAAATCTGATGCGTCACTGATTAATTAATCTTTTCACTGCATTCCTTGACCTGGAAACTAATTATTTTACTTCATCTAATACAAGATCACTATCCTTCCCTTAGTTCAAATGACTTCCTTCCCGACATGACTAAGTTGCCTAATTGTATATTCAAAGCATGCGATCAATCTTTTATGTCTTTGCACTGCTGCCTTGCATATCAGCTTCTCTACAAATGAAATTCCACAAACACTCAAAAACTAATTCCATAAGGGTTGAAAGGTTCATTGAATTGTTCAGCAGATAACACATTGAGAGTGGATGTCAGTATTCACCTGCACTAATGCCTTCAGAACATTTTCCGTTTTCCTATTTTCTTATTTCTAACAGCTAATTTCAGAAATGAGTGGAAAAGAAAATAATATACTCCTTAATATTTTTCAGTAAAAATGTGCAGTTTGCCAAGTTAATGCAATCATTGCATGTAGATTTAGAGAGAATATAGATTGATTATTAAGAGCATCTTCCTATCTATTAATTATGCTCATAGATACTGTAGGTGAGTTCCTTAGGGAAATTTTTCAGGGAGATTAGTATTTAATCCATAAAACAGTTTATTTGAGAGGAAATAGATGCCAATTATTGTTATGGGGCCCTATGTGAAAAGTAAATTGAGAGGACCTGCTGCTTATGTGTAGTTATTTGCATTTGCAAAATGTGTTTACAGCTTAGTTTATAGAGCCTTCACCACCACCAGATCCACTGTTAATAAGACAAAAAGTAAGCTATCACTAACCATCCAAGTCAGAGAAGGTGGAAATGACCATTTTCTTCAGCATGACAGCCTCCACTTGCAGACCTCAAAAGAGGCGGAGCTTCCTCAACAAGAGACAGAGATTTTCCCAAATGTGGATTTTAGGGCAAATCATAGGCCGGGTTTGGGCAAATCTGGGTGGCTGCTCATTTTATCCCGATTCTGTAATGGTGGGAGGTATTCATACATCGTTTTCTCATCCAGACTGTTGAATAGGGCTTTTGTTTTCAATAAAGGAATAATTAATCAGTTTAAAAAATAAATAAATAAAACTTCCGCAATCACCCAGTGCTGCTCTTTAAATTACTGTCTATTAGTACAGTATTCCTAAATCCAATTCCATCTCAGGTTTCCAAAGCTGTATCCCTTTAAATGTATGTAGCATCACTGTTAGTAGGATTTGGTGCATGAATACACATTTATCTACTTTAAGCTTCATTTGCCATCTGCCATTGCCCCGGAATCAAGTTTCTTTCTTATTTTAAAACAATTATCTAATCATCCATATACTTTTTCTCCAAAAGCTGGGTACACACTACAGGTTTTTCCAACAATTATCCTGCCAATCACACGATAAGTGACAGTTCAGTCCGATATCATATTAGTGTGTTCGTTCCCACAATCATGTTTTATCGCACCAAAGCCCATCGTATCGTTTGATTTAATTTTATAAACAAAACAAAAACACTGCCAACAGTAGCACAATGTCGGGCAAATGTGGTAGTGTGTATGGACTCAGGACCAGCAGTGTAGGCAGATATCTGTAGAGTGGGATCTTTTCAGCAGATGGTTATGAGAGATGAAGAGCACAGATCTGAAGGTAAATCATGTAAGTGTGTACGCATGAATCTGCATGGGACTGGGACTTTCAGTCATTGGTAAAATCATTACAGAATTTGAATCTGCAGTTATTTTCTGTAGTGTGTACCCAGTTTAAGTCTATTAATGTAATCTTATATACCTATCTGTTATGTGGAACTGTATCAATTATATTTAAAACAATCTAAATGTATCACATCCACTGCACTAATAAGGTCAAGTTTGTAACTTCGCTCCTCTGAAAAACTAATCAGATTGGCGTGGCATGACTGGTCCTTCATAAAACCATGCTGACACTGTGGTATGACTTTATTATCTATAACATATTTTTCAATAGCCTCTCATGGAATTCCTTCATCGTCATCATCATCAACATTTATTTATATAGCGCCAGCAAATTCCATAGCGGTTTACAATTGGGACATACACAGTAATAAACAAACTGGGTAAAACAGAGAAAGAGTTTAGAAGGCCCTGCTCGCAAGATTGCAATTTATGGGACAATGGGAGTTGGATACATGAGGTTCAATTAGAGGTTCAATTTGAAAACTGCTTAATATATTCTTAGATAAGAATAAACTTGCCTGAAGATGTGGGCTTTCAGAGAACACTTGAAGGTTTGTAGACCAGAAGAAAGTCTTATTGTGTTAGGGAGGGAATTCCATAGAGTGGGTGCAACTCAAAAGAAGTCCTGTAAGCGGGAATTGGAGAAAGTGATGAGAGTAAATGAGAGACACAGATTTTGTGCAGAACGGAGTTGTCGAGTTGGGAGATATTTTGAGACAAGAGAGGAGATGTATGTCGGTGCAGCTTTATTGATGGTCTTATAGGTTAGTAAAAGTATTTTATATTGGATTCGGTAAAAACAGGCAACAAATGTAGACAGACAGAGTGTCCCAGCAAAGGAAGAACGATTTGCAAGAAACGATTTGTCGTTGCTTGGCCGTCAAATAGTTGACCTACAATTGATGTTGCCCTATTACGATGGAGTCAGTAAATATATGAAATAGTGTATCTGTTACTCAGCTTGGCTCCCTTAGAATATGTGGGCCAAATAATTTAACTGTTTAAATTTATCGCCACAGTTCAACAAGTAATATTTTTATTGATTATTTAATGCTCAGATAGTTCCTAGCATTGTTTTTCCCCTTTGTGAGCAATTTTGTAAACAATGGTAAGATTTCGTCAAACAATACAGTTGTCTTTTCATGGCCCAGTACTATTAATTTTATTCATTTTGTTATTTATGTACTTGGAACATATTTTAGAAATAGATCTACTTTCCTTAGCAATTTTAGCAGTATTCTGACCTAGCTAGCCTGATATTACCTAATATTACCTGTGCTTCAGTGACCCATTGAATACAACATGTTTTCCGACTTCTACCACCGTCAGGGGAGGCTGTTATCGCTCTTTCAAGCTTGAAACCCTCTTTACCTGTTGCCACTATAACTTTTTGAACTGTTTGGGCCCTATAAGCTTAAAAGAAACAAATTTGTGGATGTAATTCAACCACACATTGGTACTCAGTTTGTACTCAGTTTGTACCAGTATTAGCTAGTGTTGTGTAATTTACTTAGTATCTTAGGATGACTGTGTTGCCTTTTTACTGTTTGATTTGCTAATTGTCTATTGTCACCTATATCATGTTTACAGTCTTTTTTTTATTAATACCTGCGTTGGTAATAACTATTGCATACAGAACTGTAATCTCACTACAGGACATTCTTTCCAGCAGGACTGCATTTTAAACAGATGCAAAGCTGGAAAACTCACACTGAAATTCACAAACACTCCTGCAACATTTATTTCTGAGGTCATAATAATAAACCAGAATCACTTAAATATTTATTGGGTTTCTAAGCTATGAATACATACAAAAATGAAGATGCAAAAATATGGAAGGAAATGTAGCGTGCACAATGACAGTCATAAGCACCGCCGTAATATGGATATAATATTATGGTCATAACTGTTTATTGAGTAGTACTATTGCAAAATATATTGCTAAATATTGCACACAACCAATTTAAGATTTGGACATTGATATGTTACTCTTTAATGGTACAGTATTTGTGAAGGACAACTTTACACTTTTGACTCTATATGAAACTGATAAAAGGTATGTTCATAAAATCCTGAACACATGAGGCTATGCTAGTTCTAGTAAAGGTTTCTTTATATCTTTAGTATCCATTCCATTCGGCTTCATTGAAAACACACATACACATATCTCTTGTGGTGAAAGACGTATATATCATAATATCTTAATATGATACTTTAAGATATTAAAGGGGCATATTCAATTGTTGTTTTTCCACAGTTAATACGGTAATTTGTAGCTGGATTTCAGCTCGCGGCTCAGGGAGCTGCGAGCTGAAATCCAGCGAGTAAATTACCGTATTGACTGTTTTTCCGCGCACGATTAGCGCAATAAAGGTAATTGTGTGTGGACCGTGGGATTTTCGGCGTTTCCGCCAACAATTGAATATGCCCCAAAGTGTCAAAGACACAAAGTTCAAGACACTAAGGGGGGTATTCAATTGACGGCGGGATCGCCGAAAATCCCGCGCTCTAAAAATATTACCATTAATACGGTAATATCTCGCTGGATTTCAGCTCGCGGCTCCCTGAGCTGCGAGCTGAAATCCAGCGAGTAAATTACCGTATTAACGGTATTTACGCGCAGGTTTACCGTATTAACTGTAATATTTTTAGAGCGTGGGATTTTCGGCGATCCCGCCGTCAATTGAATACCCCCCTAAGGAGTATATTTACTAAACTGTGGGTTTGAAAAAGTGGAGATGGTGCCTATAGCAACCAATCAGATTCTAGTTGTCATTTTGAAGAATGCACTAAATAATTGATAACTAAAATCTGATTGGTTGCTATAGGCAACATCTCCACTTTTTCAAACCCACAGTTTAGTAAATATACCCTTAAGGAGTCTATTTATTACATGGATAAAAGCCCTAAATTGCTTCTACCTGTTTTTCAACAGGTAGATAACTAAGGTGGTATCCTTTATCAGGGGTCTCCTGTGATGCCTCTGTTCACCTATTGCTAACGGCATCTCAGGATGCCGTGAGCCAGGGGCCAACAATGGGAAAAATGCTTTATTATTAAAATGAAACATTTTTATGTTTAATAAATTGTATTTAGTTTTATTTTTTTACTTTTTTTTTAATTGGAATCTGGAACTAAAAGCCAATTCCAGGCTTTCATGTATGAGAGTAAAGCAGGCAAGTACAAAATACGCCAGCATGCTTAACTGTGGGCGCTTATCAATCCACCTAGCACACCAATAAGTGCTGCCCTTGAAAATCAATCTGTGCATGATTAATAGAGTGAAAATATCACTTTACAGTCCATCCGATTACTGCATTGGGACAACATTCCTTCGTTGGTTTCAATCATGTTTCTCCTATAATATAGCTTATTTTATCCTCCTGTATATCCTATATTAATCAGGAGGGTGAGAGGACATTGAGACTGTCTTTCGTACATGTGTCACTTTTCTGAATTCTGCATGGCTGGGAGGTGCAGGAGGTCTGGCATAAAGCGACTCGAAGTTTCCAACACCTGCTGATTACCACTTAAATTTGAATGTCTTTTTTAGGGAGTAAAATGCTGTGCAGCCTCCCAACCATCATTTACATAACCTCCTCCTCCAACTCAAAAATACGGTTTTGTAAGTTGGTGGATAACCTGCACTCAGGAATGAACACTAACAATTCACCTAGTAATTCTGTATCTTCTCATAGAATGAGCTAAGAGAATCAGGGTGTGGACCAGGTGCCTGAATGACCTTAGTTCTGTACTCACATTAAAAAAAATCAATATTGTATCGGGAGAACCGATAATTTAATAATTTGAGGGTAGAAAAGTCATATGCCTTGTTACTAGGGTGCCGCAGAGCATTTGTTCCTCCAAAGGGCCATCAGCGGCGAAAGTCAAGCCTCGTTCTATACAATGGGAAGTTTGTTCCACCCAGACATACTTTATGTGTCAACATGCATTTCTAGCAACTCTTCAACCAATGTAATAAAAATCTGGTGTCCTCCCATTATTATTAGTTTTGGATTTTAATAAAAAATAGAGAAGTTGAAATAATGAAGAGTGTTGTCCTAAAGTGTGTTATGTTGATTACTATAAATATTTAATAGCAAAATATGTCAGAATTAAAGCAAACTATGATAAAGTATGAGAAAGTTTTACAAAATACAAGAATGTACAAGCAATACATTACGCAGCGCATCCTGGATCCAGGGACAGTCCTCAAAGCTGAAGTCTGAGTTGGCAAAGAGGCTACTGTCCAGTGGCTTTTTATGCAGTTTGAGTTAACAAACAAAACAGTGATGATGTCACAATGTACACAAAGATAAACTAAGGTCTTTCTTCATTGGTTCAAGGGATAAGATAGTCTAGTACAATGCAGATCATAGGTCAGTTCAAAGGATTCTTCTCCAAAGGTGGGGGCAAGTCAATCCAACAGCTGAGCAAATGTCTTGCCTGAGGGAACTGACTCAAACTGATTTTATCTAACCCTTTTACAAAGTATTTTTGAGTATGAATCTCATACTAATCATAACTAGCGATCACTATGTGCGATCGCTTCATAAATACCTTTAATGTAAATTTATCTTTCTATAATTAACCTTTAAGTCTTACTAATAAAATGATGTGATTTGGAACTTAATTAAAAGTGAACTATTTACAAATGTATGTGTGAATGTAAGTGTATTTGACGTTTTCCTATGTGATTGTGTATTTAACATTCGTACGCCGGTGCATACGAATCGCAATTGCACAGGACTCTATAATAACCGATATTTATTAATTTAAAATGACTTCATCCAATTATTCAACTTCGACAAGTGACATCAGGATGGAAGTGATGTTTATACTATTTCTACCTTATGCATTTTAGAGTGAGCAAACCAACAGGACATTATGTAGAGTACTTTTACAGGCTAGTTCCAAAATCAGGGAAGTAGGTATCCTTTCAGCGTGCTCTTTGTTATTGTGAAGGTGCAAATTAGGAACATTTACGTGATAGAAATATATTGCATGCCACCTATATTACATTGTAGGCTTCCCCACCATTTTGATGGTTGAAAGTAGTTGTTTCAACGTGTTAATGCCAACTCACTGTCACTACCTAATGCTGTAGCACAATGCTTTATTGTTCATAGCCTGGACTGAAATGGAAAGCGGCGTTAAGTGAAGGGTGAGATTATAAATGTTTGCTACAAGTGATGTTTCACATGAGTTTTATTTGGTTTCTTTAACACAACATTTCAGGAACAATTGTTGTTGATCCTGAAATGCTACAACTGAAATGATGATAAATCTATCCACACCTATGTGCATACTAGTATTTTATGGTTGATTATTTAATTAATTGGGGTCATCCTTGATTCCTCCCTCATATTCAAGCCTCACATTCTGTCCCTCTCAAAATCCTGCTACTTCCACCTTCGGGAATATATCTAAGATACGTCCCTTTCTCACCACGGAAGCCACGAAAGCCCTTGTTCACTCGTTTGTTATCTCTCGCCTTGACTACTGTAACCTCCTTCTCTCTGGCCTACCTGATTCTCGCCTTGACCCTCTTAAGTCTATCCTCAATGCTGCTGCCTGCCTCATTTTTCTCTCCCACCGCTCTGTATCTGCAGTCTCCCTCCAACAGTCACTACATTGGCTCCCCATATCCTACAGAATTAAATTTAAACTTCTCACCCTCACCTTTAAAGCTCTTAGTCAATCTTCCCCTCCCTACATCTCCAATCTCATCTCGACCTACACTCCTAACCGCCCCCTACGGTCTGCCTATGACCGCTGCCTCACTACTTCACTGATCACCTTCTCTCGCTCTCGTCTTCAGGACTTTGCCCGGGCTGCTCCCCTGCTGTGGAACGATCTTCCACGTTCCATCAGGTTAGCATCTACTCTCAAAGGCTTCAAGCGTGCCCTTAAGACTCATTTATTTATTCAAGTCTATCAGTCCTCCTCCTAACTTCCTTGTCCTGGCCCTCTTCCCCAGTTAGTACCACCCTATTTGTGTCTCCCCCTTCCCTTTAGGATGTAAGCTCTCATGAGCAGGGCCCTCTTTCCTTGTGTGCTCCTTCTACTGTTCCTTCACCCTCTATACCTCTTGGCCTGCTTCCCTAGCCCTGTTTTCCCTGTCTTCTTAAGCTTTGGCCTTCTTCTCGCTGATTTCTACCATCCCTTTCACTATCTGTCCCAGATATAATCTGATTTGCTTTACCCTGTCACCTGTGTTTGTATACATTTTTGTATCATGTTGTGTCCTGGTTCTGTTTTCTGTATATGTAATGTACGGCGCTGCAGACCCTTTGTGGCGCCTTATAAGTCAAAGATAATAATAATAATATTAATAATAATTAATCAATTTTTTGGATCAATTCAAGATGACATGATACGGTCACCATTTTTCTATCTTTGCTAATGGATCAGGATTAGTATTAAATACCTGTCCTATGTAGCCGGCTGTTTTGTCATCTTAGATAAAATATAATAAGCAAACGATGGAATCCAAATGAGACAATAAGACATAAAGGATTAGGTAGACCTCCTTAACAAAGCTAAATATTCATTCATTAGCATTTAAATGAAAACTAGACTCTGTGTCATTTGATTAGCTAAGAAAATTGATCAAGTTTAATTTGTAGGAAAAATTCATTACTGCATCCTCATTTATGCGAGGACAAAACAATACAATTTAAACTGATTGCACTATTTAAAAGAAGTAGTTTCCAGGAGAATGCTGAGATTCAAGTCATAATTGAATCAGTAATACTTCTTGTGTACCACATACGTTTTTATATGATTACATATGATTGTTATTGTGTTTTTATTTTTATGGTGCCAGTGAAGCAGGAAATATGTTGTCACAGCCATTTTGCTTAGTGTTAGTAACCTGTTGCTAATATTTGCCAATTGTTGTATTCATTTGTTGAATCATCCAAAGATGTTCAGTGTCATTAACCACTTTGATATGTAATAAATCTTCACATTAAAGGGATATATCAAACTCAAATTCAATGTTATCCAAGCAGTGCGGCCTTTCCTCTTAAACATAATATGGCCTCTCTCATTTCAGTATTGGTTATTATTTGTATTTGTCCATATCTTTTCAAGATTAACATTACAATATTCTACACCTTGGAGTGTACATTACCTGGAATTACTGTACTCCAGTCCAGTTTCACTTCTTGCTTGTTATATAAAGAAAAGTATTGTCTAGCATTAACATTCTTTTTGCCTATTTGTTTTTAATTATTACATTTTTTAAGCTCTGATTTATATCTGGGGTCTAATGCAGCGTAACTATGAGTTTTTGCTGTTTTTAAAAGACAGATCTCAAAGCAAACATGATTTACAGTTGTTTGTAATGGTATAGAGATGATCAAGTACAGTATTTTTGCTATTTTTTACTAACTGGCCATAAGAAGGAAAACATAACTAATATTATGTAAAAGATATAAAAGAAAGGTAGCTAACCCCTTCTGGATATAAGTTAACCTTCAGATGTCTTAAAGAGTCTGTGAAGAGCATATGAGTGTAAATTCTTTCCATTTACTAACGTTAGCTGCAGGACAGCAGAATAGGTGTCATATGTGTATCACAGGTGGGGAAATACTTGAGGACAGCAAAAGACACACTGAGTACATCCCCACTTTATCAGCTCATTGAAGTGAGTTTCCCACCACCCCCACTGAGCCAACCAATCACATTGTCTGACTCGAGCAGCAGAGAGCTTGAGTCACTGCACTGAGGAGTAAACAGCAACAGAGAACATCTATAGGGCTGAAAGCGGGAAGTGGACTGGACAGATAAAGGTGTTAAAAGGTTTAAGATGCTGTTAAAAAAAGCTAAGTAAATTTAGAGGAAGTAATTAGTGGGGAGAATTGTAAATTCTTAGGGAAGTATTCATAGGGAAAATAAGGGGAATAAGTAATACTAAAGAGTGGGATGACTGTAACAAGAACTAAAGATTTCATTGAACTAAAAATAAAGTAACAAGTGAAGAGATAAACAGACTGATATTATTATTATCATCATTGATTTTGAAGGCGCCATATTGCTCCACAACACAAAATAGTCGGGAAAACAGAACACATATAGAACAGTGACATACAAGGTAGACAAAATAAGACATGAAAATTTAGGGTACAAAAGGCCCCACTCATGAGAGAGCTTACACCTTAATTGGATGAGGGTACAGCTGAAACAAGAGAAGTGAGTCTGGCTCAGTGTTGACAATGTGCACTAGTGTGTGGAGTATAATTGGGAGTAGAGTAAGCTCTAATAATGAGAAGCATTTTCAAAGATTGTTTAAAGATTTCAAGACGATGGAAGAGTCGGGCAGTAGTCAAGGCAGGAGAATATGAGGGAGTGTATAAGAGTAGCATATTGGGTAAGAAAGGGCATACTATTGCAGTAGTGGAAGGCAAAAGCAACATGACTATTAGAAATATGAGTCAAATGTGATAACAATGCAGCGGGCTTGGGAGACTGAATAATTTGCAATGTTATTAACATAGAGACTTGAGGGGGGTGGTGACTCTGGGAGAAAGGAAAATTATATTTTTGTTGTTATGTTGAGCTTTAGGTAGTGTTGGGACATGCATGTGGAGAAAGCAAAGAGACAGTTGGTTACAAGAGATAGTAACAAAGAGGTGAGGTAATCAAAATAGAGGTAGAGTCGCACGTCATGAGGTTAGAGGTGGTACTGGATGCAGAATGAGCAAATTAATACACCAAGATGAAAAGCAGATAGGCAAGAACAGAGCCATGTGGGAGTCCAATAGATATTGGGAGTGGAGGGAAGAATGTGACAAATGTACTCTAAAGATCGTTAGGTAGGAAGTGAACCAGGGAAAAACTGTGTCAAAGAAGGTAGATTGAATGAAGGGTGAGCAGAAAAGAAGGTATTCAACAGTGTTTAAAGCAGCAGACAGGTCCAGGAGGATGAGTATGGAGATTTGACCCTTAGACTTTACTGTAAGTAGATCATTTATCACTTTTGAGAATGCAGTCTCAGTAGAATGTCTCAAAAGCCTGATTGCGGTGTTGAGAATGGAATGAAAGGAGAGAACGTGAGATAGGTGGTGGTACACCAGACACTCAAGTAGTTTGGAGGCAAAGGGGATGAGAAAAATAAGGCAGTATGGAAAGAGTGGTCAAAAGAGGGTCCCAGCAAATCCTGGCAGCCATAAACTGTTTGGGTATGCTGTCGCTTGTAGAAATAAATTAATGATCGACTTTCTTTTCTAGGACCACTAGTTTCACTGTCTCAATTTCTATCTGTGTAGACAAAATCATCCATGAGAAGGATTACATTTTTCTTTACTATCCTTTAATGTTGTAAAAATAGTTGCATTTCAGTACATCCATTTATGCTAGGTGGCTTATAACAAATGCAACTCAGTACTTTACTTGTGCCTTCTTTTCCATGTAAATCTGCCCACAAGGACTCCCAGAAGTCCTCCAGTTCGGCATTTCATAAGCAGGTTTTTGTATATATAGAAAAGCCCTACCTCTTTACTATCTTTGCTCTACATAAGGGGGTCCACAGTCTATTGACAGATCTCTTGTGAACTGAAATTTAGCATTTTTTATCAATTATGAAAATGGGTGATAAATCATAATAGTATTAGTGGTACCTGTGCCTTTGTCACCAACAGAAATCACAGATAATTTCATACCATATTTGTAACACTGATAAGCACATGGGCTACGAGAAGGAGTACATAGGCTTCACCAGGCTACCAAAGTAGTCCATGGCAGAAAAGAGATTAAGAATCTCTGAGATTCTTTAGAATTTCCTTGATCCTTGATCTTTTCCCTGTTTCCTGTCTACACTTAAATCTTTTTCAGCCTAGTTCCTGAACGTGTTTTTGAGGGTCCTACTTTGTCACTTGTGCAAATACATACCATGACCTGTGGGTCATGGTCCTCAGCCCATCCCAATAATCTATCAACCAAATCCACTACTACTAGGAGACAACAGACTGTTTGTAATTGATGTTCTGTGAACAGATTTCTCTATTTGTCATTCTATCTGTTCCCAACCACCAGCACCTATCTATGCCTATCTCTACTGGATCAGCCATTCCTGTGGTTGCTAGTGGAAGTATCTTGCTGCAGCAGTGTTGTTCCTGAGCTGACATTTTCATTATTAGCCAATTTGACGTATTTATTGAGATGTGTCGTCACAAAACTGATAAAACTTACTTGGCCCTTGCAATGTTGGAGATATGTTGGGAACAGGGCTGCCAAGAGGAATTCAGGGCCCCGATACAACAAATTCATGGGGCCCCCCTTATAGTCGAGCATGCAAAAAAAAATAATTTGGGGGTGTGGTCATGCATTTGGCGGCGTGGCAAATGCGCCATTGGAGCATGGCTAACATCAAAATCACTAGGTTCTCAATTCGCCGAAGCATCACATATGTCCAAGCACTCCTGACTTTCAGGACATCTAGCACCACAGTGTAGAAACAATGCAGTGTGTACACAGAGAGTTCAGTCTTGGCCTGCACCTTACATTGGGCACAACATTCAGCAAAAATTGGTATTGTCCCTACTAGAATCACAACATTTCACACACTGTGCTGCTCTCTCCTACCTGTTCTTCTCACTTTCTCCACCTGTGGCTTTCTCCACCTGTGGCTTTCTTTAGTTGCGACTTGTCCGGATCCTGGAATGTTGAAGGACCTATTTGGGAAAAAAATGACTACATTTAGAAAATTACAGCCAGCCCCGGCGTTAAATCAATAGCACCCACGATTAATAATTAGGCCTTCCTCCAGCCCCAACATTAAAATAATAGTATTCACATTTAATAAATAAACCTATTCCCTTCCTGCAAACAGCAATACCTATTTCCCGCAATCATCACTGCCATTAAAAAACTCATAGTCACATTTAATAAGTAGACCTCATTCTCCCTAAACTCACCCCCATATTCAATAGCCCCCAAACCATCCCATCTTAAATTAAAAGTCCCCACTATTAAATTTCCCCACCATCACACTACAAACAAAATAGTGTCCATTAATTAGCCACCACCTACCTCACACACACTACTTTGCAACAGGCCCCCTGTGCCATTACACACACAATACTGTGCCCCTTCATCACAACTACACTGTGCCCCCTTATGCTCACACTGCGCCCTCCATGCTGCTTTCTCCCCTTCTTTTTCACTCTGTGCCTCTCCCCTTTTTTTTTAATCAGTGCTTCTCTCCCCTTTTTTTTAATTAGTGCTTCTCTCTACTTTTTTTTTAATTAGTGCTTCTCTCCCCTTTTTTTAATTAGTGATTCTCTCTCCTTTTTTTTTAATTAGTGCTTCTCTCCCTTTTTTTTTAATTAGTGCTTCTCTCTCCTTTTTTTTAAATTAGTGCTTCTCTCCCTTTTTTTTTAATTAGTGCTTCTCTCCTGAACCGGTTGCCAAATCCAGTTGGATGGATGTGGCAGCCATCTCAACCGGTTATATGCACGCAAATGGTGTTAGCAGTGGTGAAATTCAATCCCCCACTATTTTGCTACATGGGAGTACAGGTGGGCAGATTATAGAGAACTCTCTAAGAAGAGAGACAATGAGGGAAACTAGCATTATTTTTGTAATGAAATGCTTTCAAGAAATTGGATTCCTATTTGTATTTTGGAAAAAGTACTTTTAGAAAAAGAACTTAATATCCCAAGTACTCACAAATCTGGCAATGTTAGTTCAAATTTTAAATATATCTGTTAGATTTATAAATAAATGATGGCCTTAAATGACAAATTCTCTGGTCTGGCTTGGAATGTCTTATTTATGCTTTGATAGTTACATTCAATTATAATGAGCTTATTAAAATACACTTGTGGATTGTAGTCTCTCCCTCCTGAGTATTATTAGCAATTGTATTACTATAGCCGTTAGTAGTTCTGGCTGGTAAACCCCTTATATATTGTGCATATTAACTACATCCAAAAACATCTACATATTATCACTGTGGCTTAGAAACACTTTTAAACACTGATGTGAAACATTGCATATAAATGCTGTTGAAAGTGTTTTAACATTTGTCTCAACTAGCCATTAATTGACTTGATATGGGTATATGGATAAAAGCTCACTGTCTGTTTTTAAAGTCTTTAAACAAATTGGAAAATGTTCACGATATTTTACAATACATAAAAAATACTAAAACCAAGTTGAAGCAATGATCTCACAGAACAAAATAAAACAAGTTACATGTGTAAACTTAATTTTATGTATAAGTGTGCTTTATGCCATAAGCTTCCACATGAGCCTCACAATAGTACTTTGTGCTGTTTGGGCACCCTAATACTTTTACTTTCATATTTTCAATTTGTGTCCACCCTTACATCTTCATTCCCCTCCCATTTCGTGGCATTGCCTTTTTCACATGCAGCCCTTGTCCTTACTAATTACACAAGTGTAAAGGACACTGCTCAACACAGTCACCTGCTCGAGTACTGTGTGCTATTGTGAGCATTCTCATGATCTAATTGGCTACGGGTTGTTCTATCCTCACCCACTTCAAAACTAAGGACATCCAGGGGAATGGGAGATTAAGAATAATAACTAATACGTGCTCTGACCCTAGTCAAATGCACCTTAAAAAACTTTAAATGACATTGATAAATGTATTCTTCCAGCCCAATAAACTTGTGACGTCCAGAAGACCGCACAGTGACATATTACATTTAATAGGAGACACTATATTCCTATCACATGTATATATGAAAGAAATACATGCCAAACAAAAAGTTTTTAACACATTAAAAAACTCAAAGGGCTAGATTTACTAAGCTGCGGGTTTGAAAAAGTGGGGATGTTGCCTATAGCAACCAATCCGATTCTAGCTTTCATTTATTTAGTACATTCTACAAAATGACAGCTAGAATCTGATTGGTTGCTATAGGCAACATCCCCACTTTTTCAAACTCGCAGTTTAGTAAATCTAGCCCAAAGTCTCAAAAGGGTACACACATAGTGATATGTAGGGGACATAGTTTTTTAGAAGGGAGAAAGTTGTTGATTTAACAATAATGGAACTGTTTATAAGCAGGACATTTAAATTGAGAAAATATTGCTATTAACAGAATTCTTTGAGATCTGAAAAGCATAGTTTTTGCACAATGGAAAAGAAGCTAGGAGACTTAGCAAGAGCAGGAGAACAGCATGTCAAAGGGGATGTTTAGCCTTCAGTCTATACCAAAGAGATAAGGATTGAGACAGGAAAGGATAGATTAATGGGTCTCAGGTTGGTCACAAACCACACAATCAGTTCGATCAGTTACAGCAAGACAGAGCCTCAATGAAAAACAATTAAGATGAAGCGTGAAAATTAAGTGTCATAAATTGACTATTTGAGCATTAAATAATTATTTTCAGTGTTTGCAACAGTGCTGTCTCCCTCAGGAGACTTCAGAATATTATGTCATTTTATACATCTTTAATACTTATTTTATGACTTTCAACAGCCTGGAAACCAGCCAAGTCATTCACAGATTTGTTCCTGGCTCATTGGCATTTAGTAAATAATGTAGAAAAGCTATTTATTAGTGCCTAGGTAAACAGACACCTAAATAGTTAAGAATAGCTTTAAAATATCCCCCCCCTAAAAAAAATATAACATCATTTCCGGGTGAAATTAACAGACATCAGTGCTTAGGTATTATTAATGTAACCATGACAGCCAATCTCTCACGTCACTGAAGTAACGTTATGCTGGTAACCATAGAAACCAATATTCTAACAAGAGATTAGCTATGATACAAAGGATGCTCACAGATGACATTGTCAGTAATTTTCCCTGTAAAAATTCCATTTCAACAGATGACATATTACCCATTCTCAATGGTAAGGGCACAAAACTGGTTTTAACATTACAGTACTGAGACATATTCCACACTAGAACAGATTGTAAAGAGTGCATCTGGTGCATCAATTAATTGAAATTACCAGTAAGAAGTGAATCGTAGATGTTTGACAGTTTATATGAATTTACAGCTACAGCTGCTTACATCTGTTTATTAAATTTCTAAAATATTCAAATTGTACTAACATTTTTCAACATACTCCAATTAAAAAGTATAATTATCTACCCTGGAAAAGTTTCCCACAGAAAATCTCCATCCCCAGCTCATAACATGACAGCAATCTCAGGTTTGAGACCACCAATGTTCAGGATTGAATGGAAGCAGCAATGTTAAAACTTAACCTGGGTGTCATTTGTGCTTCAAGGCTTCGAGCATATAATTGTTTAGTAACAAAACCATTCATTAGTTTACTTTGTCGCTCTGTTTTATTTTAGTAACTTAATTCTGTTAAAAAGTATATTTGTTGTGTCTCGCTAGCAGATTCAGTGTTTTCTTCACCAGATATTATTATTATTATTATTATTATTATTATTATTATTATTATTATAGCTATGTAAGGCGCCACAGTGCTCCGCAGCGCCGTACAGCAGGAAGAACAGGACATACATAAAACAAGGAAATACAAGGCAGACAAAATAAATGCAGACATGAAAACAAAGGGTATGGAGGACCCTGCTCATTAGAGAGCTTACATTCTAAGTGGAAGAGGGCACAGCTGAAACAAGAGGAGTGAGTGTGGCTTAGAGTGGAGATTGGGACAGCTGTCAGGGTGTATTAGTGTGACTGGAACCATCAGAAATAAGGTAAGTTTTAAAAAAGAGATGGGATTTTAGAGAACATCTAAAGATTTGAAGACTGTGGGAAAGCCTGATTGAGCGTGGTTGGGAATCCCATAAATGGGGAGCAGCACGAATGAGTGGTGGTTACCAGAGATGAGACAAAGCGCAGGTCAGAGGTAGATCTAAGGGGACAGGAGGGAGAGTATTTTGATATGAGATTTGAGATGTATGAGGGGGTGGTGTTGTTGAGGGCTTTGTAGGTAAGTGTGAGTAATTTGAATTGGATTCTAGAAGACACAGGGAGCCAGTGTAGGGATTTGCAAAGCGGTGCAGCCGATGTTGAGCAGTGAGAGAGAAAATACAGTCTTGCAGCAGCATTTAGGATGGATAGGAGTGTGGATATATGGGTGTCAGGAATGCCGAATAGTAGGATTTTGCAGTTGTCAAGACGGGAGATGATGAGAGAATGCACAAGAGTTTTGGTAGCATGTTGAGTAAGAAAAGAGCGCATTCTGGCAATGGTTTTAAGGTGGAATCGACATCCTAAGAGTCCAAGCCCACTGGACACCATCCAGTGGGCTTGGAAGACTGAGGAAATTGTGGTGTTATTGACAGTGAGGGAGATTGAGGGGAGGTTATGATCCTGGCAGGAGGGAAGATAATAAGCTCTGTTTTGGACATGTTGAGCTTTAGGTAGCGTTGGGACATCCATGTGGAGATAGCTAAAAGACGGTTACACAAGATAGTACAGAAGGGGAGAGGTCAGTGGAAGAGATATATATTTCAGTGTCATCAGCATAGAAGTGCTACTGGAGGCCGAATGAGCGAATTAGTGCCCCAAAAGAAGAGGTGTACAATGAAAAAAGTAAAGGGCCAAGAACAGAGTCTTGTGGGACCCCAATAGACAGTGGGAATGGGAAGGAGCATGTGCCAGAGGTAGAAACATTAAAAAAACAGTTCGATAGGTAGGAAGTGAACCAGGAAATAACTTGTCACAAAGGCCAATGGAGTGAAGGGTGTGTATTAGAAGAGGGTGATCAAAAGTGTAAAAAGCAGCAGAGAAATCTAGGAGAATGAGTCTGGAGAAATTACCCTTAGACTTTGCAGTAAGTAGAACATTGATCACTTTTGTGAGAGCAGCTTCAGTGGAATATTGGCGGCGGAAGCCTGATTGCAGAGAGTCAAGAATGGAGTGAGAGGAGAGAAAGTGAGTTAGGTGTTTGTACACTAATCGATCAAGTAGTTTGGAAGCAAAAAGGAGGAGAGAAATAGGGCGGTAGTTAGAGAGATATATATAGGGGATATAGAACTATAGGGGATCTGGGCATGGATGGCACTGGAGATCCATTTTCTGGCTCATCTGTCAATTCTAGAGTCATTTCCAAACCTTTATGTTTTCCAGCATTGTCCTTCTTGTTGATCATGCCTAATTATAAGTCAAATAGAGCGCAGCATATTCATATTCACTTTGCTCAATCCTTGGATTACAGGTTGCTGGACCATGTAGATGACCGCTATGGAAGCTTCCATACAATTCTTAGCAGAAATCTAGCATTGAAAGGTTTTCATAGGCCTTTTAGAAAACCTCCTTCCTTGAGTCAGTGGCGTCTCTTATAGCCATGACAGGGTACACATGGTATAATGGTCCTATGTCACCATGCGTACACTGTAAATAGCCTGAAACCCACATCAGTACAGTGATTATGTAAATAATAAAGTCAGATTCTCTAAACCAGTGGTGGGCAACAGGTGGTGTGTCAAGCCTTCACCTGTGGCCCCCCCAGCTGGCTGCTCCTGATCTTGCTCTCTGCTTAATAAGCAGAGAATGAGACAGAATGGGGGCAGCTGACTTTGGTGTCACGTGACCTCCTCTGCACTAGCAAAGTCAGTAACAACAACTCAGACAGGCTAAACCTACCTAAAACATATATACCTAGCTTTTATGAGCAGTGTGCAGCTAGAAGTGTGCACTTAGCACATCATGTTGTACAATGCCCTAGACATTCACCTAGGAACATGTGTCACCTCATAAAGACGTATTCCAGTGCATCTCTGCACATTAGAAATTGATGGCGGTTGGAGGTATGTATGAGGAAAATTTTAGCCCCGCAAATCTTTACTAATAGGGCATCCATGAATAGTTTAATTTACCATTGGGAGGGAAGAAGGAGGAGCCATCAGGAGAGGTGGATACAGTGTATACAGTATAGTAAATAAAAATATTATCTAAAAAATAATTTGACAAAAATGTACATTTCACAGTTATTGATGTTGGCTAAGGTCTGTATAGCGAGGCTGTGGTTGGCCCCGACGAGTCCCACGGTTAAAAATTGGAAGGCACTGGTTAATACCACCATAAGGCACGAGAGATTTGTTTATACTAGCAGACAGGCTCTGAAGAATTTTGAGAATATATGGTACAGATGGTTAGAGTCTCCATTCTATCCTGTGTCATCTAGTACAGATGCTCTATTTACTTAAATGTATGGCTACCGCAGTTCTTATAATAAGTATCTGAGTCCATGTAATAAACCCTGCATGTGTAACATACTTATGTATAAGCATTTACGATGTATGATCCTGAATGAATATAGCACATTTATTATTATTATGCTTTATTGTAATCTTGTAAATTCCGTCATTTAATTCTGATATGTATGCGATTGTTTTTCTTTTCTTTTTGTTGTTTGGTATGCTTATATCTTAAAAAATTTCAATAAAAATACTGGATTTAAAAAAAAAAAAAAATTTGTACAATGATTCTATAGTGGAAATCTGTTCTGCATTCACAAAAGAAATATTTTTCTGTATATTGATATTTTTCTGCATATTACTCTTTTGCTAGTTTTCTGCATGTTACTGTTCTGCATTTTGATATTCGAGGCAGTTGATAGTTCTGTAGCTCTGCATATGATTTTGTCTGCTTTAGCTCAGTATGTGTTGCAATATAGAGTTATGGTCCTAGGCTTGTCTGGTGACTGTTAAGTCAAGCTGCACGCTATGAGTATTCAGGCCTGGTAAAGGTGAACCACATTGTGGAGAAACTTCCAAATAGCTTAGAAGAGAAATGAATCTTCCAAGGCTCAGACTATAAAGAGAAAAATGTAATTGTATTCCCTCTCTTCTTTTTAAGATTCATTGGTTTAGCTAAAGCAAACAATGATCAGAGCTTTGACTTAGGCACCTCCACAAAGACCAGACAAGCTATCCACAACAAGACAAACACTGAAATAACACAAGGTGTTCACTATTGCCTAAATTGCAAAGGATGCAAAAACAATCCACAATACCCATCACCAAATTTAAGACTAATTCTAATGGACGAGAATTTACTATATGACAGGCCAATAACTACAATACAAAAGGAGTCATTTATATGCTGGAATGTACTTTTAGGTGCAGGGTTTCTCGGTACCCTATGCAAAACTTCAGCCTATTGCCCCTTCTCCCCCCCAATTCTCACTTCATAGCCCCTCACACACTTGACATTTGTAAAATAATAATAGTAACTCTTACCTCCTCTTGACTGGCTGGTAAGGCTGCAGTCCAGATGCAATGATGTCCAGATGTACTAATGTCTGATGCAGAATGCTGTCCAGGCTTCAGTGATGCCCAGGAGCAAAAGCAGGATATAAAGAGGGGAGGCTCCAAATGTTAGATTTCAGATCAAAACAAAAAAAAATCACTCACCTGTTACACACTGACATGTCCCCCACTGCCCATTAGCTCTTCTAACATATTCCATCAGCTCTTTTCACATATGCACTTCCATTCCACCAGCTTTTCTCACATTCCCCCTGCCCACTAACTCATACTTGCCAACTCTCCCGGAATGTCCGGGAGACTCCCGCATTTTGCGAGAGTCTCACGGACTCCTGGGAGAGTGTGGCAATCTCCCGGATCTGCCCACTTCCTAGTGAGTCCCAAATGGCGCGATTCCCGGTGAATTGCGGCATTTGGCCCCGCCCCCACTGTCAAATGACGCGTTTGCGTCATTACATCACGGGGGCGGGTCCAAAATGACGCACATTTTGGAGCCCCGCCCCCCATTACGCCCATCTCTCCCGGAAACCAACTTTCTAAAGTTGGTATGTATGCACTAACTTTTCTTTCATATGCACTTCTGCCTCAGGGGCCCTAGCTAGATTTTTTTTACACATCCCCTGCCCACCAGCTTTTCTCAAACATGCCCCCTGCTAAACAGTATGATCTCTTGCCTCAACATTTTAATAAATAAAAAGCTTAATGCTGTATGTATATCATTTAGATTGCATTTGTTTATGTGTTACTGTATTTTGTAGAATTCAATTAATTATACTAATAGATAGCAACAGGGAAGAGCCAAATAGTGGTCAAATACTAATAAAATAAATGGCTGTAACTTGTGGGGATTTCTGAATGTAACCCTTCTCCTTCCCTCATTTTCTGTAGCCCCTCTCTCCCCATTTTCTCCAGGCCCCTTTCTCTCTCCACATTTTCTGGTGCCCCCTCTCTTTCAACCATTTTATTTTTAGGCACAACTACAACCCTAAAGATCTAAAATTTATGGGTATCCATTATGTGAAATTTTTTTGGAGACGTGGTAAATATTTAGAAAATATTTCCCACAATGAAACAAGATGGGTATATGAAATGAAGACCCTACACCATATTTATTAAATGTAGACTTCGATCCTGGCTCTTTCTAAACCGTTTAGATAGTACCCTTGAGCATCCATATTTTTAAAAACTTTCCCCTTTTCATTCAATTATTATTTATTTTATATTTATATTTATTTTTTTATTTACATTTATTTTATTTTTTTTCTATTCATTTTTGTGTTTGTTTCGGTTTCTGTTTTTTATTTTATCCTTATTCTGATTTTTAACAGCATTGTTCTTATTTTTACCATTATATTATTTTACTGGTACATAGATTCTCTGATTACTTTTACTGATCAATTTTTAACTCACTGGTTGTAACCAGTGTAACGAGGTTGTAAGTATGCACTGCCCATCCAATTGAAATAAGAGGCATACTATTTAAAGCCTCATCTACACCCTGTAATTGTCCTTGACAAAGTATGTATATGGGCGAAACAAAACAATAAACAATCTTGATCCACACAGGCCACCAACATTCTGTGGCCCAAACTTCACATGCAACTAAGATTGCCAAATACGTCTCATGTGTCACCTAGAGAATCACAGGACTGACATCAGCATTACCAACTTGGGACACATCCCCTAGGGCTAAATAGAGTAAGAGTTAACAGCTCGTTCCTGCATTACGATCCCAGTCCCTGCGGCTCCAAATGCCACTGCGGCTCCAAATGCCACTGTTCATTAAGAGAGCTAAAACATTGTGTAAATTGCTTATTACTTTGTTATTTGTTATTATTTTATTATTTCATTATTATTTTACCCATTACTAGCAATTTTATTTTGCATTTATTTGATTTTACTCTTGCCAATCATCCAGATACTAAATTACTAAATTTTTGATTTATACATATTGTGCGCTCTTACTTCTACTGAATCTATCCAAGAAGTATAATAATGCAACTTCAAGGTATGCTAACCTCAAAATACCTATCTCTGTGCACGAGGCAGAGATAAATTCTATCTGTCCACACTTTCAATTCATTCCATTTCCATGAGTAAGAAGAGAGAGGCCCTAGATATATAATATCCTTTGCATAGAAAACAACATCCCCTCAAGTGACCTCATAAAGTAATCTCTAGAACAGTGAAAGAGTATGTTCAAAGACTTTGGAATCTGTTTCAGATATTGTAATACTACAAATCATCTCACTAGAAACTGTGCAGTAGCTGTGATATGTGCATAGTGTGATAGTAAGACACACGTGACCGATAAACCCAGACACCTTCAAGTCCAGTTCTTCAAATGCTTTTACTCTGGTCCCAAAGTACAACAGGGAGAAGGAGACAGAGAAGACAGAATATTCAGTCACATGCACAAGTTCTAAAGTTTTGCAGAAAAATTGGCATCTGTAGATCTTGTCTTAAACTATTCATAGTAAAGGTACATCTCAAAGGTCAACCTATGAAAATAGTAAAAATGCACAAGTTTCAGTGTTTCGTCTTTACCCATGTTTGTAGTGAACTGGGGACGGTCAATCGGCAGCCCTGCGCCACACTCCCAGAAATAGAAAATGCCACCCACCCCCACTCCACACTCACTAAGAAGCAAGGGGTGGGGAGATGACAATGAGGGGAAGCGCTGTGGGCACTCACAACCCACTCACCAACTATGGAGGTATGTTTAACCCAATGTACCCCCAGGGTCTAAAATGACACTCACAAGGCAAGTCTTGACCACTTGTGATCAAAGTTTCAGCATTAGGACCTAGACAGGTCATGGTTAGAACATGACTGGAGAGGTATCTACAAGCGTGTTTTCCCATTTACCACCTTCGACTTTGCTTCTCAAATATTGTCAATTCTCCTTGTCCTGGGGAAGAAAAGCAAGGACAACCAGGGATGCACCCATTACATAATATTAATTTTCTCTCTTTTAATCTGTTCTTCTGGTGTAACAACTGACAGAGGTGTAGAGAGAAGATGGTATTTAAAATGTCTCATTATGTTCTTTAATAATGATGTCACTTCTTGGTAAATTTGTGGCTGAGTCTCTTTGTTCTGTTGAAGACATGGGGCCTGATTCATTAAAGAAGTTTCTTATTTAAGTCTCCTGGACAAAACCATGTTACAATGCAAGGGGTGAAAATTATTTTTCTGTTTTGCACATAAGTTAAATACTGACTGTGTTTTCATGTAGCACACAAATATCAACTTTAAATTTCAGTGTACAAATAAGCTATCAAGTATTTGTGTGCTACATGAAAAAACAGTCAGTATTTAACTTATGTGCAAAACAGCAAAATTATTTTCACCCCTTGCATTGTAACATGGTTTTCTCCAGGAGACTGAAATAAGAAAGTTCTTAATTTAAGTTCCTTAATGAATCAGGCCCATGGTGTTCGTCTCATTTAGAAGGGGGATTTAAGGGTGTGCATGGCTGCAGTGCTCATCATTATTTTCTTAAACAAACTGCAGTTTAAAACTCTCAAGTCTTTATTATTCTCTATTTTTCTAGTTTTGTATCCCCAATATTAACAGGGATGAAATAACTTTCTCAGACAAACATTTAAAAATAATAACATCAAAACATGTGTCAACTCTATCTTTCCCTTAAATGTTTAAACATACAGAAGAAGAAAAATCCTCTATCTCCAGTGAAAACTATTGACTATTGTAATTTAACCAACTGAATCTCCCTTTGAACTGTAAATTTTGCAATTTTCACTAACTCTCTGGATTTCCTTGGGTTGGTTGCAGTTGGTATGTAATCGGTATTATCATCTGGAAGGATGGAGATAGAATTGTTGGTCACAAGATAGTACTTTCTGCATGTGCATAGTTCTTATATGCAGTGTCATCTTTTCTCGCAGCATCATTTTCTTTTATGCGTCGTGGTCAAACCCACCTCTCAGGTTTTCTGTTTCTTTAACACATTCATGACATATTTGCAAATGTCTCTGCACTTCATAAAAACATTGCACAAGGTTAGAATCTATTTTAATCAAAGCCATCTCGTGTCCCAATCTGCTTCTATGGATATAATCATCAAAAATTAAAGCAATGCCGCACCAAAGATTTCTTATCTTTTTCTTTCAATGTTTTTCAGGTGTCTCACCAGATGATATGAAATTATTTCATACATTATACCACGCCGTGTAGGGACTGATAGTCGGTCCGTGTCTGACTTTTCTCTCTTCTAATTTCTACACACAACTCTTGCCATACAACAGATCAGATAAGGGTATATAAATACATTACCGGACCTTGGTGCGAACATCCATTCTCTAGAGATTGCTGAGCGTTAACTAGTGGTGATCACTTCCCTAGTACTCAGAGACATGGCCAGTAGTTCTCAGCAGGAACCCCTTGCACTGACCAGGAGCCAACAAATTGTCTCTTGTGGGAAATTCAATTGACCGCGTTACTTGTGAGAGTAACAGGGCCGCACACTATTACAGTTACTATGGTAACTGCGCAATATTACCGTTAGTATGGTAAAAAGGTAATTTCAGCGCTGATTTTTGCTTACAGCTCTGAGACCCGCAGGCAGATATCATAATAGTGTACCGCCTCTGTTGCTCTCACGATTAATGCGGCCAATTGAATTCCCCCTTTTAGTCACCTTAGCCTTTCCTAAGGCAAAATATCAGAAAAGTCCATAGGTGTAGGTCTACAGCTGATCTTTAAGAGATGATTTATATCTCTCTCTTTAGAACCTCTTTTTAATAAGCTGGTTTCTTGCAGCAGATTGAACTCTCTCTAAGTTTTATTTTCAGTATCCATCACTGAAAATTCCAGGGTTTATTCCTTGCCTAAAATTCAACATAATCCAGTACCTTTGTTTTATTGCAATCTTTCACAGATAATGCATATAACACAGGCAACAAGTGGGAAAGGCAGGTATAAATATAGCATATGTTACAGCATATATGTTATTTATACCAAGGTAAGAAAATAACATTGAAGCACCACACCCTCATTACAGATATCTGCAGAATGTAGTATCTTATTTTTGACCAATCATATGCAGGTTTCCTGTTAAAGAACACTTCTGAAAGTCCTTTCTAACTTTGTCAATCTTTACGTTAAACATGTATACCAGCACCATCTAAGGGTTTCGAAAGATATTACAACTTTAACTTATCCAAGATGGGGTAAGTCTGCCTTACATAGACTCTGTGAACCAAAATAATGAATTATTAGCCAAGTCAGAGTTCTTTGAGCTATATAATATAAAGGAGAACCTTTCTCCATACACATTCTATACACACTCAATACGTATGCAAGATTAAAGATACAATGGAGGGAAGAGCACATGTATACACAGTAAATACTACAGATAGCAGCCTTAAACTACCCCTTCCTAAACTTATAGAGTTGGCTAGTTGCCTAACAGAAGGAATAAGACTCCTACATTAGATGCAACCCATCATCATCTCCGCTTGAAGACCATTTCTAATCACATCCCTCCATTAAATGATGTTGCTCAGATTCAGATGCCACTTCTACTCTGCATAGTCATGTTAAGAGTATACAGGATTCCCCAACAGTACAACAGCTTGTACCCTATGTCCAAAGACTGGACTTGAATGGATAATAATAGGTGACCTTTACACTGACAAATTTTGTAGACCTTTGGAACTGATTTTCTCATATTTCCATTGTTCATTATATGTTTATAGTCAAAAAGTTTTGCAATTTATTTAGGCAATAAAATGCTTAGGCAATGGGTTGGAGTGTACTAATTTATGTGTAACATTATTTGGCATCATGGGAAATGAAAGCTTTTTACTCTTTCGAACTAGAGAGCACATTTATAGTATATTGCTGTATTTAGCAAACTTCTGCCAAAAATGCATCCAATAAACAGTTTGGAAACTTGCTTCTTGTTAGCTCTAACATCCCTGGGCTTTCTTTCAGCAAAAAATCTGCACATGTGTTATTTGCCAAATAGGAGTATAGCCATGGCACCAAGTGCTAACAGAGGCATAATTGATATATACATAGCAGAGAAACTATTAACTGAGAGCACTAACGTGTAAAATGTAGCCCGGTCCTGCTGAATTATTGTAAGATTTAAATCCAGTTTTGTAAATATAAAGTGATAATTGAATATAATACAAATTTCACAGATACTGTTGTATATTTGTTTGTATATGTGTTTGCTTGGTTTCCTCAGCACCTCTGCAGTTTTGCAGCTACTTGTCCTACATAAATAAGATTAAAATATTTGTGGATTAACAGTCCTTGGCCTTAGATGATTCAGTTCTTTGAACAGCTTTTCAATCCCTATAGCAACCTCAGCATTTTGTATCCTTCTACAAACAACTGCAGTAAACACAAAGTTTTGACCCAGCTCACACCATTGCTCTTAAATCCAAGAATGAAAATGTAACATACCATGAAGTAATTTTAAAAAATGACACCATTAGAGTTATTTACCAATGACGAAAAACATTTTCTATTCTGCTTTCTTCCATCTACTTTTGTACTATGTTAATACTTATGTGCTTTCTTACAACATGCCTGGGATTTTGAGCCCTCTATAATGAGCTTTTACTCATTTGCAAGTCTACAGTAATAAAAATAAATATTTCCTGAAACACCGTCGTTTACAAGTATGTTGAGGCTTTTGTAATCTTTGTTACTGCCGAAAAGCTTCCCAAAGTGTCTTCAGTTATAGGAAAGGCTGGTAAGGGTCCATGGGGTATAAATGGAGAGAAGAGGGCGTGCACCAATTATAAGGCTCATTTTGGTTTTTCTAACCAGCCAATAACTGCTGGTAATCAGGAGTTGCACCTGCAAGGTGCTGATAAAAGCTACTATGCAGTTTACTCGCTTTCTCAGACCTGGGGTGGAGGTTGGATGCCTTCTGAGGGACACTGCAAACGGTGACCAGTAAGTCCTGTATTTTGTAATTGTGTATGACACAAGGTCCCTCACTTGAGAAAGGGTGTTCCGGTGCATTAGTAAGAAGCCAGACAGGTTAGGAATTTCTGTTTATGTTTTATCTGTTTTGAATATGGTGAATAAAGCTATATCAATTACAGTATGCTGTATCTACCTACAGTACAAACAACCGCATATAAAAAGAACTAATGATAATGTGGTAAATATACTTTCCAAAGCATCACTATTATATAGTCTCAGAGAGCTTTGGAGAAAGTACACATTTTGTAAGCCTCAATACTTGCTACTTTTTCAGATAATATTATATATCTATAATATAAAAGTCTAGTGGCGTGTGTTCATCTGTGTGTGTGTGGAAAAAAAAACAAGCTGCAGCGCCACCTGCTGGGCGGAGTTATACACTGACCTACTAAATTCTTAGTGTGTGTGTAAAAAAAAAACTGAGAAAGGGCTGAAACTTGGTATACTAAGATGTTTTTAATTTGTAAATTTAATTTGTTAATTGTTTAAAGTGTTTATAAAGATTTTAATAAAATATATATATATTTCTTGAAGGAGAAGTGACAGTTGGGAGTGGTTGGTGGTTGCCGGGGGTGACAGAGCGAGAGGAGTGTGATACTCAGGACCGCTGAGAGAGATCCCTGTGTCTGGATAGACATCTGGATAGATGTGGCGATAAAGATGAAGGATGAGGTGATGGAGAAAAATGATGAGGTGGTGACATGTGGACAAAACCACGTTAAAAAAAGGCGCTTGCATCGGGAAGTAACGCTCTTCCCCTGAGGAGGCCTGGCCTAGCCCCAAATGCATGACAAGAACCTTTTTAACACCTTAAGTAGCTTGATTTGACTAGAATGCATGAGTATCATGCACAGGTTAACTTGTAATTATATAATGTTCTTTGTAGGCAACTCTACAAATAGATATATCCATGTGGCTTGCACAGTTGCAAATACATAAACTAATTACTTCAAGACAAAAGAAAAGGAAATCTACTTACCAATCATGTACCAAGAATTGGTGTCACTAACTTCCAAATTCACTAAAGAGAAAGTGTTTAAAGGAAAACTGATGAATGTAAGTGAAGGTTTGAACTTATAATTAAAAAATGAGCTAATCAACAATGATATGAACTGTTCCTAAACCACCATGCAGGCTTCGCCAATTTAGCTTACCAAGGGATTGGTCAATAAGCCCCAAGCCAAAATGTGTCCAACTGGCATGATTGATATAAAGAAATATTGGAAATGTCTATTTTTACCTTTATGTGCAAACCTACCATATTTTTCAAACATATCTTTATCATACATTATTGAAAAAAACATATAAAATTAAATATATTTGAATTTAGTAATTTATCTATATATGCTGATGGACCATTAGGACCATTTGCAAACTATTTTGACTAAACCATATGTAATCATGTTGTACATGATTTACCTGCAACAGTACTAGAAATAAATTCACTCTATTTATAAAAGTAGCCTGGCAATAAAGACAGTTTGTTAATATAAAGCTACTTTTTTGAGGATCAATCTATTAAATTCAGCTGATCTCAAAATACATACAAGACAATATGCAGTGTTGGGTCATGATGAAGGACAATTCTCTGCAAAAAGATAGTATCAATGCTATTTCCTAACTTTCTAACATCTCCCCTCACACTGTCTCGTGCCCTCCAGTGTTGCTATATTTCAACATTTAAAAATAAGAAAGAGGCCATGCTTGCAATGTGATTTATCAGCATTCTTACTGGACAAATCCAGAAATGCTCAACATTTTAAAGCGGTTCTTGAACCAGTTTGTTGAACCAATTCTAAAGTTTGAAAATTTGCAATACATTTTTCAGCTTGTTAGTACCAATTTGAACATGTGTAAGCTTGTTTCATCTTAAATGGCTAGATTGTGTATTATTTATAAGATTTTGCCATGCAAACAACAAATTTGAATTTGAACAATGTTCACTGTTCAAATAAAAAATAAAAAAATAAAAAAATCAAATGTAGCAATTTAAACTCAAACAAGCTGGAACTTGGTTGAAACCATTCATTTTATAGTTTACATCAATGTCTTTTTAAAGTGTGCTGCAGAGGCACACTCAAACTGGAATTTCAAGTTCAAGTTAACAGCATGGTGGTGATAAAGCAATAATTCAATTTCTATATGAAAAACGTTTAGAAATAGAATAAAAAGGTTTATTAGCAAAATAAAAAGCGTGCACTGTGATGATAATATTATCATTAAGTTTCAAATGTGAAACTCTGCCTTCTGGAGACAAAGCAGATCTTTTTAACAGAGGAAGAAAAGTAGGTTGTATTACAATTCAAATGTCATGTTACAATTTGCTGAAGTAATATAAAGACGTTTCATAGTCTATTGGGCTCCCAAGATTGCGATGGGAGAGTGAAGAATGCCTTTGTTCACCAGGAGTTAATTGGCAATATCTGTTCTTAGAATTAACTCTTACACTGCTCCCCACGTCTATCCAGTATCCAGACACTACAATTGACATAAAAAAATACCACATCAAATAAAATACAACAATGTAAATATATTTCATGCTAATATTTTGGTTTCATCCAAAAATACCTTTGACAGTGGTCTAACCAAAAACAGATTTCAATATTTTGGAGATTGATTCTCCCAAAATTTTGAGTTGGTCGAAGCAGGCTGCTTTGATTGAATTTTGAACTGGCTTGAATAGTTTGAGTAATCAAATTGACATATTTAATAACAAGTGCTTCAACTGGTTTACAGATATGAGTATCAGTTTACTTATTATCCAGAATTTTTTAAAATATAGAAAGGAAAGAAAGTTAACTATTTTTCTCATTTTGTTGTAGAGACATATATGATCACCAAAGTTCCTTTAGCTACTATAAGGAGCTCTGCTAAACAATTTAATGAGAAAGGGAATGCCAGAAGTTGTGTGGGAATAAAAATGGTAAACTTTAATAGATTTTAGACATGATGCTCTAAAAAACTTCTTATATGGACAATAAATAGTATACCTATACATATTCTGACACCATGAAATAATAATATCTCTAATACTAGTGCCATGTTTGAATTAGGGATGTGCACCGGCCACTTTTGGTGTCTCGTGTTTTGTGTTTTGGATTCGGATTTCCTTGAGGTTTTCGGTTTGGATTTGTTTCGCAAAACACCTGACGAAAGGTTTTGGTTCGGATATAAAGGTTTTGGATTTGGATTTATTTTGAAAAAAACATAAAAAGTGTTAAAATCAAGTTTTTTGGTTTATTTTCACTCCTACGCTATTATTAACCTCAATAACATTCAATAACAATCATTTCCACTAATTCCCAGTCTATTCTAAACACCTCACACCTCACAATATTGTTTTTAGTCCAAAACAGGCTCTACTGAGGCAAGATGTCGTCCTCATCCTCAACCTCTGATTCCTCTCCCCCTACAGTGTGTACTTCCTCCTCCTCACACATTATCAATTCGTCCCCGCTGGACTCCACAACCACAGGTCCCTCTGTACTATCTGGAGGGCAGTGCTGTACTTCATTGAGGAATTAATTATTCATTTTTATAAACATCATTTTTTCAACGTTGTGAGGAAGCAACCTCCTTCGCCGCTCACTGACCAGGTTCCCCGCTGCACTAAAAACTGGAGGGGGGACAACTCAGGTAAAATAGAGCCAGTTTGTACAGGGGCTTCCAAACTGCCTTTTTTTCCTGCCAGTAACAATATGGACTGTCTGACATGTCTATTTGGATGGTGTCAGCAAAATAATCCTCCACCATTTTTTCTATTGTGACAGCATCCAATGCAGCAACAGTAGACATGTCTGCATTGATTGGCAGGTCCTTCAGTCCGGACCAGATGTTATCAGCATCCCCGCCAGCGGGTCTTTTAGGAAAACTGAGCTTTTTCCTCGCAGCTTTATCCTCCAAATTTTTGTTTTCCATTATATGTAGCACAAGAGAGCGTACCCCTAAGCCACACACACTCGGCAAAGCCTTTAAAAATTATATGCGGCACAGGAGAGTACCACTGGACTTATACTGCAGAATCAGTGAACTTTGTCAAATTGCAGTACCACTAGTGGACTTATACTGCAGAATCAGTGAACTTTGTAATATTGCAGTACCAATGGACTTATACTGCAGGATTGTTTTTGGATATTTTTTTTTTATTTCTTTTTTTTATAATTTCTTTTTTTTATTTTCTTTATAACTTTTTTTTAAATTTTTTATAACTTGGGAATAATGGGGAAATAACAATGCCCTTAGAAGGACAGAGCACAGGACACAGCACCACTGGACTGAACAGGACACAGCACAGGACCCAGCAGCACCACTGAACTCAGAAGGACAGAGCACAGGACACAGCACCACTGGACTGAACAGGACACAGCACAGGACCCAGCAGCACCACTGAACTCAGAAGGACAGAGCACAGGACACAGCACCACTGGACTGAGCACAGCACAACACAGCACAGCACAGAATATAGCAGGGCAGAGGACCACCTAACACAACCTCCCTCTACCCTGATCAATGCCTGAGTGAAGATGGCGGCGGCCAGCGGGGAATTTATAGAATCCGAGTATCGCGAGATCCGACAACGGGATTATGACTCGGAGCCTCGCTTTCAGTTTTGCAATTGGCGGGAATACCCGGATCTGTCTCGGATTCGGCTCAGATCGGCAAGGTTCGGGTGGGCTCGGATTTCAGATATCCGAGCCCGCTCATCCCTAGTTTGGATTGGTTTAGTCCTCTTGAAAACATAGTTTCTAAACTTCACAAATAGTAGTTGCACTGAATCACAATTTGCCTTGATAAAATCATGTTGCAATTGCATAAATAGTATGTGCTACATATGCCATACATTTCATTCAGCACTAAAAAATGCTTTAATGCTTTAATTCATCATCAGACAAGCAGGTCAACCCAAATGTAGACAGTAGCTATTCTTATTGAGCATATACCCCTTTACTACCCACAGTATTTTCAACCACACCTAATGCAATAAATGATGATTTTCTGGTACAATTAGAATAAAATATATTAAAATAAAACAACTACTGTAGCATTTATGATACAGGCAAATGCTATACGAATAAAGTATATTCCAATAATCTATAAACACAGACTGGAGGTAATAGGCGAGACCATTTTCTACTTGTATAAGGATAAACTATATTTCTATATTCTGTAACCACAATTGAAAATGGATGCTTGCAAGTCTGAGTGAACTGCAAGGTAAATTTAAGCTACCTAAAAAAAAAATCTCTATCTATTTGTATCATACAAATTACACATAAAACATTATCCACTACAAGTTACCAAATTCCAGTGCAGAATTTCTACAAAGAATGATGCACTCCATATGCTGCTGTTTGACAGTGGCATAACTTGTACAACCCACAAATTGATTCACTAATTGTAGCAAAAAATAAACACAGTATGGCCCTATGACAATGATCTATTAAGTTGTCCATACATGCAATATATAAATCAGACCCCTGACCTCTGGTATATTTAGTGCAGACCTCCACATTTCTAGTGGGCTTATAATACAGACCTTCAAATCTCTGGTAATTTCTGGTTACTTTACAATGCTGAGCTCTGAATATCTCTAGTGGTCTTACAATACAGACCTCCAAATCTCTTCTGGCTTTACAATGCAGCACCCCAAATCTCTGGTTACTATACAATGCAGACCTCAAATCAATGGTGGTTTTACAATGTAGAGTCCAAATTGTTGATACAACTCAGACTCTATCTCTGGTGGCCACCCCTACAGTTTACTTACCCATCTCGAGGACCCCAATGGTCTCTCTATGCACTAGAGATTTAGTGCCTGGAAGCTGTCATTCCTCCTAGATGGCTTCCACAACTTATTGGTGGATAGTACAAGGCAACATTCAGAGTGTAGGGACCATCTAGTGGGTATGTGACACTCTGGTGAATGGCTGCTGTGAATGGCTGGCTATTCACCAATCATTGTACTGGAAGTTGTCTAGTGGGAATCCAGCACTCTGATTGGTGCCTAGCTGGCACTATCCAGCAATCAGAGTGCCAGGACCCTGATTCAACAAGCTTAAAAACAGCCCTACCAGATCTTCATAGTATATAGACTGAGCAATGTTTATGTGAAAGAAACTGTTTAATAGACAGAGCTGGACAGTAATCAAGATTCCCTTAAGAAACACAAAGGGATGTTTCTACTTACATACAACTAGGAAAATGAGTATGAAACTGGCTGTTTGCCACTTTAATAAGGTTATGGTCATGGGATGGTGACTATTGCATTGTGATTGTCTAAATCTCATTTAGTTTACAGAGATTGATATGGACGTTTTATTGTCAGAATCAGACCTGATTTATTAAATTATTCAGTGGTTTCTAATTTAAGACATCCTTACAAATTTTACCTTCGGACAAAACAATTTGCTCAGCTGTAGTAGGCAGTGGACATACTTGATCACAAAAACTTAAATGAGATTGAGCACAAAAAAACAAATGTTGATTACATGCCAGATTTAGTCCACATCCTGTGAAACAGAGTATACTACATTACACAATTTAAACTTTGGCAAGTATTTCATTTTAAATATTTTTACTAATTTAAGTTGCACTTCAGTAATCAAATATGTGATTCAATTAATTAAAAAAAAAAAAATACTATTATGAAATATTAGTAGTTGGTTGAATCATACTATTTTTCAATTACTGTGCCTTGCTATCAATTTCTGTGCTGTTTTACAGACAAAATGCCACAGCAGATGCCTTGGGTCATTTTAGGATGTCTCATTTTCACTTGTGAAGGTCGTAGTTTTAGACTTTTCAAATTCCTTCTGGATTTGTTTGTTTTTTGCATTGTTTGCTCACAGTCCAAGACTTCAAACTGCTGGAGCAATATTCTCCTTTTTAATTACTGATATAAAAGGTGGGATGGGAGGGCTCTTCTAATACTCTATCTGCAGTTTTTTACTGATTACAGAACAATGAATCTTGTAAGAAGAGGGAAACTGGTGAGTTCTAATTAGCTGAGATGTAACAATTGTGTTCATTGTCTTTATTATTGGAATCCTATTTGATGCAGCAAGTTACACACATCTAATATATTTACTAAACTGGAAAAAAATGGACATGTTGCCTATAGCAACCAATCAGATTCTAGTTATCATTTATTTAGTACATTCTACAAAATGACAGCTAGAATCTGATTGGTTGCTATAAGCAACATCTCCGCTTTTTCAAACCCACAGTTTAGTAAATATACCTTTCAATGGAAAATCAATGTTGAAATACATATTAATAGCAGTTTCCATATAAATGCTCTATTATTAGCTAATGCCATAGCCCTTATACCATAATCTGTTGCGGAACATAAGAGGAAAAAAAAGGTGATCAAAGACCGTTGGGGTCATTTAGAATTGGATGGCGCAGTGCATAGTACTGTTGCACATCTTACTTTTTACCATTCCACCTATTGTATACTTAGGTTGATGCCTTATTGCCCTTGTTACAGATCATTGTGCTCATTTGCTGTGATTTGGACACCTTTTGGCTGTGGTGGGAAAGGTGCAACATCAGGTCAAAACACTGAACACATTTCTACCTACTCTTATTATTAAATATGTTTTCTCAGTTTTTTTTCCCTAGTACTGCTTGTATGTGCCTCTACCAAAACTTAATATATTTGGGGAAGTAGGCGGACAAGTAGTCTGTTTATATTTTTGTTATAATTGGGAATTTGTAAGATATCTGGAGTATGTTTTGCTCTTGTCTGTCTTATTTGTGCCAATCTTTGGGCTGACATCAAACTGTTGGTCCTTTGTCACCTGAACAAAAGTCTGCACTGCTATGCTGGGTTGGTGATGCCTACAATTTTGCCCAGTCTTGTAGCTACCATTTTTCTTTTACAGTTGAGTATCACAATAGGGTGTTAGGAATGCAATGACTGGAAGAATGAGATGTGTTGCCATTAAATATGGTTTATTAAGATAAAGGTAAATTGGGAATAACAACAGAGTCACAGCACTGAAATGGCAATAACGATGCGCAAAATGATAGCTGAAGCACAGTGGTAACACAGTGGTGAACAAGAAACAGGAATATGTAGACAAATATGGAGATCCCCGGTGTAACAGAAAATCTCTGGCAGTTGACAGTCACTGGTAACGCAAGTGTCTCTGACACACTGGTTCACAATAACAAACAGTCTCTGGTATAAATGGTGTTCCTTTAAGACAGCAATGGAGACAAGCTGATGGTTAAACAGTCTAAAAATCACAAAGAGTTGAGCACTCAGCGGCACCACTGAGACAGGCCCAGAGCTCCTCAGTGTGGATGGATGAAATGCTGAACCATGAGTGTTCTGTCCTCACTATAAACATCCCTTTGTTCTGTTTATAATCAGACAGACAGCATAACCACTCCTACTTCAAAAATCCAACCTAGATGTGAAGATCTAAAGAATGGCGTTTATTATAGTAGTAGAAGAACATGTCAATTCAAGTGGTAAAAGTGTAACAAACAAATGGTAGAATGCAATTACAATATGAACAGACGTGATGCAATGCAAACATAAAACATGACGTAACTGCACAACCTGTCAGAAGGTCTTACCATCAAAGCTGTGCTGAGGGCAGAAATATACTGCACCTGTTACTGACCGTGTGAGATCTAAGACGGAGCCTTCCTAGCCTCTAACTACGGAGGCCTGAGTTGTTCAGTTAAGCTGATACTAGGCTGCCAACTAGGTGGATTTTACACAGAAATAAATACATATATGAAAACAACAATGCAGAAGGCATAACAATGAGCATGAGCCAGAAGCCACCATAATAGAGAACCAGGAACCAACTGGAGCATGGAGTACATGACCTGGAAGCTGACATGTAAATGCTATCACTGGCATTATAAAGCTGGACAGGTGAGGAGAGATCCCCAGTAGGATTAGGGAGGGGGCACACCTATAATAGTGTCAGAGCCACTGATCACCAGCATATGTCAAGAACACGGTGGCAATACGCACATGAACTTACTGAGATGGGAAAAGGACAAAAAACAATCATATGCAAATCCTAACACAGGGCACACTTTTAATATGGTCATCATGCATGGAGAACACCCATATCCATCACTAACATTCCTGAGTGCCTTAGCTAAAGCCCATATCTGGACTTGTAAGACCTGGAAAAATCTGAAAAAACAGCTTTTGCTCTGACTTGGACTGCACTATCCAAATGGTAAGTAACCTTACATGTGTGTTATCTGCTAAATTGTACAGACTTTTCCCAAAGGGTCTCATTGAAAAGACATTGAACAGTGTTCTTCAATGGAATTTGGGACATCCCTCCTTGATTCTACAGTGATATATTTATGTTGAATATTTTGATGAGATTTAAATTTAAGAATTTAAGGTCCCCTTGTTGAGAATCCTATGTACCTCATTTATTTTATGAGCTTTGCTTATAGATATTAGTCCAAGATTTTCTGACCATGATAAAGGGATCCCCCCAATCTGCACTTGTAGCAAAAGCTAAACAAAATCTAAATTATATCAGTGTTCTAAACATTGAACGGCTATCAAGATTTAATTAGATCCCACTGAGTTCAAAATTCAAAGGTTCTGCAGCATACTGGGAAAATGTTGAAAAGTATTGATTTCTTAATCTAATGTCCAAAAAATTGCTCAGCATTTATTCATGTTGCTATAATGTTATTTTATTGCCCTGTACAATGATGAAGGTTTGTGTTTGATGACCATCTGCAAACACCTGAGGTCATTGATTTACGGGTAAAAGTTCCACACAGTTATGCATGTGTCAATATGAGCTTTTCTTAATCCATTTTCCAACATTCTAAAAGAACACAGTCAATAGTCTAGGTCTGAAACTAACATTTGTATTTGAAAATGCTAACTTTTATTTTTTCTATTACAGATTGTGAACATTAATCGTTTATAAATATATATTTTGTTAAAATTAATGCTTCTAAATATACTATAATAATTAGGTATAGTATATATTTTCCCACGTTACGCAATCTTAGTCTGTCTTTGTTATCATGATGCCATGCTAGTTTACTCTAAGGGGATATAAAAAAGTTTGCACATTTCCACATTTCCAGTCTTTCTGGTTAGCTTGGTGGCAGACCAAGTCATATTTATGACATCAATGAAGATTATTTGTGTACCACTAGATATGCAGACATCCGGTCCTTATTATTTTGTGCAAATTTGCCTAGATGTCCACTTCACATGTGTCAAGAAACACAACCATATTCCAGTTTTTGAAACTGTCCCAGAAAAATTAGTATGCACATACCTTTAGAGACTTATGGATCTGGATATAAATTATAAGGTGGAAACTGTCGTTACTACAAGGGGCAAATATTTTATGACCATTTAGTAAATAGTCTCATTAATTGACTACTCAAAAGTTACCCAGAACTATGCTTCCTTTCCTGTTACACGTATGTATTATTCACAAGCATGCTATAGCAGATATCCTAGATATGGGATTTACAATCATACACACTACATCAGTACATATTATTTCCTTCCAGCCACATAGACACAAATTCTGCTATACATTTATACAGTACAAATAGATGACAGATACACATAACACATCAGAGGGGCACAGATACTTATATCATTAAATATTGCACACAGATAATTAGTTTAATTTCAGATATTATATATTCTCATCATAATCTTCAATAACAATTTTATACATAATATAAAAAAAGTTTATTATAGTACAATACATAATCATATTTCCTTTACTCTAAATTCTTTTGTCTTTATTATATGTATGTGTGTGTGTGTGTGTGTGTGTGTGTGTGTGTGTGTGTGTGTGTGTATGCATGTTTAATTTATGTAACAATGTATTCATTTCCAGTTTGTTCTTCAGCAGTGTTTTGTGCGGATTTCTTTCATCCAGCACTTGACTTACAAAAGCAGAAATTTAAAGTCAGCTTATTTTTCTGTCCTCTTGTTGTTATATAGCAAACAAGCATCATGTGAATATATGGTGTACCCAGGCACGCCAGCCCAGATCAAGTGCAAAATACTCCTCAGGCAAATGCAAAACATCTTGGCGGCACCAGTAGGAAGGTGGCAATGCTCTTGACAAATGTTAAAACATGAAATGACACATACAGTGGTTGTCAGGGCCAATATTCCTACATTCGATGTGTTATTTTTATAATGGCTTAGGCTAGACGGGATCAATTTTAATATTCGTCATTATCAGATTGAAGCTGAATGGTAAACACAACAAAATGAACATTTGCTTGTTTGTCTCTTCACAAATATATATATATTTTAATCTGCAGAGAAAGCACACAGTGGTCATTTTCAGAGTGAATCTGTCACTAGATTCTGCATTGCTACTTTATTTATACATTTACATTGTGCTTTGTGTTGTTTTGCAAGCTCTCTTCTGTGCAAATGGGGCCAAAACAAGAACATAACTTCATAATCACCACTTCTTTAAGTCCTGCTTGGGTCACACGGTACTTGGTAATGTATTACTAAAAAGCCAATGCAGAACTCAGTGACAGGTTTTTTTAAAAGGCTTAGCAGACTAACTTACCAAAACAGCTCAATGCAATCTGTGCTAATGTGCCTATTTGTCTGATTTGAAGTTTCCTATGTGAATATTCTGCATCAACATTTGCAGTATTGGGGGAGGGGGGGGTGGGCCTGATGGAAATGTACATGTTGGAAAAGTGCAAATGTTATCATCACCCTCATTAATTTAAACCATACTTACCAACTCCCGGGAGAGGGGGCGTGACTGGAGGGCGGGAGGGGGCGGGATGAGGTTAATCGCGTCATTTTGGCCCCGCCCCCGCGAAACAGTAATTCACGTTGCGGGGGGCGGGGCCAAAATGCCGCGATTGGCCTCGTCCCGCCCCCTCCCGCCCTCCAAAATGGCGTGATTCACCAAGAATCGCGTCAAATGACGCGATTCTCGATGAGATTGGGATGCGGGAGAAATGCCAGCTTGCCCGGGAGCCCGGGAGACTGACCCAAATTTCGGGAGTCTCCCGGACTTTCCGGGAGAGTTGGCATGTATGATTTAAACTTTTACATTTTTCTCCTTAAAAATTGCTGCATGTTTTGATTTACGGGTAATAGCTCCACACAGTTATGCATGTGTCAATATAAAAGTGTCACTTGAAACGGTAATGCCTGTAGCACATACATATCGTTATTAAGACCTAGAAAATGTATAATTTGGCCTTGCATAATTTTCATATGTTCAGAGAATCTTTGCAGTGGACAATGGTACATCAGAGGTGTCCAAGGCTTAACATACTGTCATATATACCAGTAGTCAGCTCATCTTGCCACTAGTTATTTGTACTCGCTCAACTAGGGAGCATGATTTCCAGAGGGGAGGGGGGGGGGGGGGTTCAAATGCTTAAAACTGGAACAAAGTAAAAATAAAAACTTGCAGCAATAATTATAGAATTAGAAATAGATAATGGGCCTGATTCATTACCAAACGCAAAACTAACGTAATGTGCATTTTTCTAAAACCGCACGTACATTGAATATACGCACATCCATATTCAGCAAGGAGCGGATGTGAAGATACATCTGGTGATGAATACGCATCTAGGTCCACTCTGCTGTAGTAATCAAGGCACTACAGGATACGTCCAAGACATATGATAAATATCAAGTCACAAAAGAACACATAGAAAACAATAATAACTATTTAATTAATGTCATCTGCTAATAATATATTCATTTATGTCAAAATAATTAAAAATGTAACAAATTGGTTTTTTTAAACATTTTTTTCAATTAAATACATTTATTAGGATGTAATTAATGTCTACTGTACATAAAATACATTTTTACAGCTGCTCCTGATTGCAAACACATGTTCTAGCATTTATACTCAGCCATCATCTCTAGCACTCGGCACTTAGACTGGACCTGTAGCTGTTGCAAGTGATACGACTGAAAATCACGTACCTTAGAAATGCCCAAAGCTTAAATCGGACACTGCTGCCTGTGCTTAAGCTTGGCACACCCTTACTGTACATTGACTACATACATCCATCATTCCCCTCGCCGTTCCACCCCTGAAATCATAGTCTGTCATAAGGGTCCTTTGCGCACGAAGATGAATTCATCGTTGCTGCGTTCTATGGCATATGGTCCGGATCTGGCCATGCGCAGAGTAATTGTGCCCATTATACGCAACGTATCGCCAGTTACGCTCCTTAATGACTCAGACCTAATGTATATAAATTTAATAACTAGAGATGCTCAGGATCGGTTCTACAAGAACCGAACACACCCGAACTTAGTAGATCCGAGTACCGAGCCGAGCCAACTTGGTACTTTCACGCGCTCTCAGAAATTGAAAAGGGACAAAACTTCATTGTTACGTCGTCGGATCTCGCAACCTTTGAATTCTATAAGTACCCGCCCTCCACGGTGATCCAGCGCTATTTCACTTTAGGGACTCAGAAGGGGTAGCACAGTTCTTGGCAGTCTCTAGTTGAGTTGGGCAGTGTCATAGGTAGAAAAGAAAGAGGAGGAGTAGCAGTGTTCTTCAAAGTCTCCAGTTACATTCAGGAGATCTCCATTGCTCCATTGCTAATTGTCATTGTTGAATTAGAAATAATAGGTCTGGCAGGCTTGGTCTTCTAAATCTGCAGTCACATTGTACTGTGTTATATAGGTAACACACAAAGAGGAGAGCTCCATTGCTCCATGCCTAATTGTCATTGCTGAAATCGAAATAATAGGTCTGGCAGGCTTGGTCTTCTAAATCTGCAGTCACATTGTACTGTGCTATATAGGTAACACACAAAGAGGAGAGCTCCATTGCTCCATTGCTAATTGTCATTTCTGAAATACAAATAATAGGTCTGGCAGGCTTGGTCTTTTAAATCTGCAACCAAAACCAAAACATGCAAGGGCGGTTTTGCCAAAACCAAAACACAGTGTTAATCCAGATCCAAAACCAAAACCAGAACACGGGGGTCAGTGAACATCTCTAGTAATAACATTTGTTAAAACAAGAGTAAGGCATAAAGAAAGTTGTAAACCCCACATTAATATTAACCTCCTACAAATAAATCCATTTTAACCATGTTACCAAATTAATATTATACCTTGTAAATTAATACATCTTTACAAATTAATACTAATATCCCCTCAAATCTAATTAAATTTTTTTTAAAAAATACAATTAGTGTTAGTTACTCACCCAGTACTTCACATTACTCTCAGAAGCCAAATAAAACTGCAGAGGAGCACATGTAACTTACTTTTACTGCATATTGTTTTCTCCTAAAGCAGTGTTGGCTAACCTGTGACACTCCAGGTGGTGTGAAACTACAAGTCCCATCATGCTTTGCCAATATATATATATATATATATAGCTTATTGCTGGAAGGGTATGTTGGGACTTGTAGTTTCACAACACCTGGGGTGTCACAGGTTAGCCAACACTGTCCTAAAGTCACAGAAAAACACAAGAGCCAGAACATAAGAACAATACACTAAAGCCAAAAAATAAGTAAGAACAATAATAGTGGTCATTTTGTTGAAAGATCAGAGATCTTTAAAACAAACAGAGCCCACAAAAATTAGTCTTAGGGGTAAATTGATCAAGCTGCGGATTTGAAAAGTGGAGATGTTGCCTATAGCAACCAATCAGATTCTAATCATCATTTATTTAGTACAATCTACTATATGACAGCTAGAATCTAACTGGTTGCTATATGCAACATCTCCACTTTTTAAACCCGCAGCTTGATAACCTTACCCCTTAGACTGAGAGGTTCCAAGAAGTTTTTACCTCCTTCTAACCCACGAAAATGTTGTGATTCTTGTGTTTGTGGGGGGAGGGGTTCCAGGGCAATGGGAAACTTCGAAAGTGGGGTGTTATTTACCAGCGATCCCACAAAGATGTTACGGGCATTTGCTCTGTAATGGGCTTTGCTTTGATGTACTCCAGACAAGCCCACTAGACTGGAGCTTACAAGGTATATGTCAAGGTGATAATGGGATCAAGGCACAGACTATAGTGAAGAACAAAACAAGGATCAGGGTATGCAGCGCAGTATCATACTGAGTAAATGAGCCAAAGTCAGGATTACTAGCAAATAATAGCAGTCGGAAACAAATGAGTTGAATAGCACATCATGTCTAGGTAGTAAACTAAGCAGGAAAATGCTCAGACTGCAGGGAAGATGACAGTGGCTATTTAGGTGACAGGACAGCAAAGAAACAGAGCTGTGTGTAAGGCTACGGACTGAGTATCTAATAGTGACAAGCATCGTCAAGAGCATTGTGGGTGATATAATTTTCAGTGCTGCTATCTGAAATGACTACTATGGAAAACCGTGATGACATATATTTTAATGGCATGAATTAAAATTTAATATAACATTTTTAATTTACACAATAAGAGAAAAATTTAGGTCAGATACTGGTGATTCTTGTGCCTCAGTATTTTCATTAAACTTATATAATCCAAGTTATTTTTGCTTTCCTGTTGTACTTGTGTAGTGTAAATAAAATATAATGTTCTTGTTACATTACAATTTGTGGCTGCCATAAAAGTGTTACTAAGACAGGTTTTCTAACTTTGTCCAGCACTACAGAGCAATTATTATGACTCTGGCATATAAACCCTAATTTCCTCTCAAAGAATTCCTGTCAGTTTCATTCATATGTGATAGCCCCCCTAAAATAGAACAGCATGAACCTTATAAGCAGGTTGCAACTCTTCCATCACTGAGGATATGGCAGGACATTATTTGGGACACGGTTGGGTTGGGATAGGTCAAAAGACAGCAGGTAAAGGGGGAAGCAGACACAACCACCAAAATTGGATTACAGAGATAAAACATAATTGTATATCTAGTATTTGCATTCCCATATACTAAACATAATTAACCAGAAGGGCCCTAATTCAATAGGATCTTAACTTAAGAAACTTCTTATTATCAGTCTCCTGGACAAAACCATGTTACAATGCAAGGGGTGCAAATTAGTATTCTGTTTTGCACATAAGTTAAATACTGACTGTTTTTTCATGTAGCACACAAATATCAACTTTAAATTTCAGTGTACAAATAAGCTATCAAGTATTTGTGTGCTACATGAAAAAACATTGTAACATGGTTTTGTCCAGGAGACTGAAATAAGAAGTTTCTTAAGTTAAGATCCTTAATGAATCAGGCCCAAGATTATTAACATTTGGAGTGCCTTTAGTGTTTTAATTTGAGATGTACACAATGGGTAATAAATATACCGTTCAGATGATCTGAACAACATGTGCCAAAACTAACTATGTAGATATAACACTATGTATTGCTCATGTCATGTTACAATACTTTCAAAGAGGTCCAGTTAGACTTTCACCTTAATTGCAGACACCATACAGCGCTCAGTAAAACAAAAGGTTAATGCAAGTTTTAATTACCCCTAAATGGTATAGTTCCTCCTGGTGAAATTGCTTATAATGAGAACATTTGGTATGTGCAGATTCTTATTAGTGAATTCACAGGGGGCAGCCATTTTGCTTCTGTGGAGACCTTATTTCAGATTGCTTTTTAAATTTGCATATTCAACAAAATAGGCTATACAACAGTTTATTTTTCATTTTATGGGGGAGGAAATCAATTTTTGAACAATGTATCAGTGCAAAGCATAAACAAAATATCAGATCATTGCACGTATAAGTATCAGACATTTTATATAACAATAAACAAAACACATAACACATATTAAACAAAACACATAATAATGTTCTGTATGCTACCCACCTACATTGAATTACCCTTGTAACATTATTTTGAATTTCATTGACTTCAAAATTATACTATACTGTACATATACAAATATAAACAAACATTATTTTTTAGTATCTTTTGTAAATAATTATGTCCTTAGCAGACAAGCATTGTTTAAAAATAAATTTGCCGTACAGTTGGCTGCTACTTGTTAATAGTACAGTAAAGAGTATTTACAGGGTACAGGATGTCCTAGTTTCTTCTTCAGTCATTGTTCTCTTGAATAAATCAGTGTGTTAGACCTGTAGGTTAAAGTCTTGCATTTTATTGATGGAATTTTAAATTAAAACACTTCATTTAATCCTTCAACATCTTGTCATAGTGACAGGGGACCTGCTGTATGGCCATTGGCACCTATATAGTCTTTCCAATGTCACTTCCAATTATCCAGTCAACTTAACAGATACATTATACATGCTGTATGTGTATTTTCTGATATGAGTTGTTTTACCATTTTCATTTTGTATATCCCTCACTATGATTATTATTGTTATTATTATTATGATTTTTACAAATCTGCTGTATAAGTGAAGGACATTGAGTATATTCAATGTCAATGTGATGTGTGTGGATGCTTTTTCTTGTTACTATGCAGGTGATGTTTTTCCATTTATGTCTATGTTTTGTCTTGCACTTTATTAATATACATTTATGTGGATCACTTGTAAAACATCAGAAATTGGAGCTGACTTTCGTACCAAAACTCCTGCCAGCATATCTTAATAATGACCCCCTTATCAGAGTCACTGACATACTAGCTATAATTATGTATAGTCACATTTGTACATCAATATAATACTAAAAATGCTAAAATTGTTACTTTGCATTACTCTTTCCATACCTCCTGTGTAGAATATATATTGGTCGTAACCTACGCCAGGAAAGCCGCTAGTTTCTATGTCAGTTGACTCTGCTGTTGTCAAGTCCATGGGCAGCATGATGCAATTAATGTGATTCTCTTGCATTGCCCCCATCCACCCAGCCCATAATTTCCATTTTATTTAATTAAAGTAAAATTACAATGTCCCTGACCTTCACTGTCAGCACAAGTGATTGGATGCTACTGTTCCTGACCAGGTTTCCTCTGGGCATTGATGAACCTTCCACTCTCTTCTGGAGCCCAGTGCCATACAATGGCCCCAAGAGCCATCAATCTATCTCTTTTGAAAAAAAGCAGCTATTACTGTGCATTTGCACAGCCACTTCTGGCAGAGGTGGAACTAGCGAACTGTGGGCCCCGGTGCAGGGAAGCAGGTGGGGGAGGGAAGACGGACATATAGGATATGTTTGCACTTGGCATAGTCTCAATCTTTGCTTTAATATTTTGTAGGTTTGTACTTAGACAAAATACATAGTATTATAGTAATACATAGTAGTTTTTTTTTTACAAAATGACACTTTTTGACACAAAACTTCAACAATGCACAAAAGTTGTATTTGGGGACTGTTTTGGTCATACACGTTGTACAAGGTACACATGGGCCTTTTAAAATTCATGTTAGTTTCAACATCTTGATTTAATTTGTTGAAAATCTTGAAAGTAATCCTGAACTTTCAAATCTTGAACATAATATACTGAAAATGAACTTGATATTATTTAAATATATACTTTATGACAAATTCTTTAATCAAGATATAAAATAAGTTGAAGTTAGATACAAATGTAAAGTTTAAGTTGCCTTGAATTGATGGGTTAAAAAAGCCAAATTAGCACACTAAACCATTTAAATGCCATTAATGCTAGTAAAAGATTGTAAATGTAAAACCAATAGAATTGAGTCCAATAGCTGCAGCTACATCTTAATAATCCCCGGTAGAGGGTTTCACCTGCAGACAAGGATAAAAATCACAACGTAGAGAGCTAATTAACAACTGAGGGTGGCCTCCCTTACCATTATGCAGCTACTTTTGTGATTCAAGGTTAGACGGAAGTGTTCCATGTCTGGGTTCTGGTTTCCTGTGTGTGCAGAGATCACCACTTTATCCACTGACCACCATTGCTGTTTACATCCAGATAAGGACCATCTATCCTTCTATCTATTTTGTAAATGTGTGTGTGTATATTTAGTCTGTAAGGAAGAATGGGATACGAGGGATGATGCTTAAGCTCATATATTTAAAAATCTTGAAAATCAGCATACAAGCAAAATTGTATGAATCTATGGGCAGCACAGTGGTGTAGTGGTTAGCACTTCTGCCTCACAGCACTGGGGTCATGAGTTCAAATCCCGACCATGGCCTTATCTGTGTGGAGTTTGTATGTTCTCCCCATGTTTGTGTGAGTTTCCTCCGGTTTCCTCTCACACTCCAAAAACATACAAGTAGGTTAATTGGCTGCTAGCAAAAATTGACCCTAGCCTCTCCCTCGCCGTCTGTCTGTCTGTGTGTGTGTCTATATTAGGGAATTTAGACTGTAAGCTCCAATGGGGCAGGGACTCATGTGAATGAGTTCTCTGTACAGCGCTGTGGAATTAGTGGCGCTATATAAATAAATGATGATGATGATGATGATGATGGGCCTTCTGGGAGAGACAGAGTTAGTTGGGTGTTATTTGCTTTGACAACTACCACCATGGCTTGCATTGTCCATCTATACAAGTCTGGTGAACATAATAAAAAAAACAGTATTTCTTTTACATTTATTATTTTATCTGTGATATCTCATGTCTCATAACTTCCTGAAATATTCACATATAGAATTGTTACAGACATTAATAGTTGTACTCTTATATAAGTTAATTTGTATTTTAGACTTCATTTTCAAAGTCATTTATCATTACCTGCGTAAAATTTTAACATCATTTTAGTTTGTTGAAATCATTTATGAATTTCTAACCATACTTGTATTTCAAAATGTATTTTTATTGTAACATTTAACCCGTTGTAAGGAGTCCTGTTGTGTGCTTTCTTAATCTGTTTTAGATTACAGACCTTTTGCAAAAGGATGTATAAGCAGAAAAACTTATTGTACTGTATTTTGAGGTATTATCTGCCTTTTAGCTTTGTGTGTGCAGTGACAATAGTGAATGTTAGATGCTTTGTCATAGGTGGATATTATGATAATCTGAATGCAGTACAGATTATTTAAAGTTCAGGGAACACTTACGGATTTTTCAACTCTTCTTTATCTTAGCACAGTTTCAGAATCTTAAGTAATTATTTTCTGAGTATATTTTGATTTACAGAACTAATGCTCCTGCAAACGAAGAACATAAACATCTGAGTACTGCAAACCTAGGGCCATAACACAGAACTAACTGCAATACATCAATTCATGGAAATATGTTTCAAAAATACAATGGGCCAGTTGTATACTTTAATGTGACTTTTAGTCAGTAGTGCAAGTTGTTGTAACGAAATTCTTGATCTACTTCCATCCTATTCCAATATATTGTTGGATCAAGTGTACCTATTACTTTGCCCGCAAAGTATAGACATACAGCCGCATCGCGTTCAGATATTGGATTGATTTGTTCCAGACCTTATAAATCAAGTGCACTTTGCTTTTGTATTTTTTAATTTTCATAATACAGTAGATACTAATGCAGCTGATGTAGGAGTCGGTGAGTTCAATGTAACTATTAATGTCACAGATAATATGGAGATGGATTATATCTGGGGGACACTTGATGGTTGCACTTGCAGATGAAATAAAGTCGCACGCATTGTTTCTATGGAAACAGAATTGATTACTATGCAACGTGACATTAAAAACAATTTTCTGAATTAGAGAAATTACTCAATAAAGAAACTAGACCCTGGGTAGATTTAACTAGTTTAAAGAAATATGTTTAACAAAGCATGAGCCATGTATTAAGAAAACACCCACTACTGTTTTATAATGAGGATTTTACCCTGGAGTGGAACTAGATCATGACTGATTGCTCCATTAAGCTGATGCAACTGATAATCACCAGACATGAAAAATTTCTCTTAGATCTAAGAGTTCAAATTAAACTATCAAAAGAATCATTGTTTCAATCTCTGAACAAGTTTAATGATCTTAATAAAAAAAGGGAAAATAAATAAATGCTGGATTGAAAAATATTATCATGCCAACTATTAATATGCAAACTATAATTATACTAAAGTTTACAACGGGCATAATAAAAAAGTACTACAAAATCGATTCTAAAAATGGTTTGTTGCACGGAAAAATTTAGTTGTACCGATTAGGATACAATCTTGAGTTTCAGTGAACCATCACTACAGATGCAAGTCTACACTTGGTTTATAGAGGGCTTTTTTTTTTTACTTGTGATTGACTACCAGAAGGCATTTAAATAAATGGTGTAATTTGAATTGATGCTCTCACAAGCTCAGATTTCACAGCAAGGTGAACTGTCTGAACAAGGAGAGGCAGGATTAAACATAAACTATGTCTTATACTCAGTGGGACAGAACAACCTAGAGAGATTTAAAACAATTAGTGTGATTACTCTGTTCTCTAAGACTCTGGCTATGGACCAGTTGAAGGTTTTGTCAAAAGAACTTTATATTTCTCTAACCTATCAATTTTTGAGGGCTGTTATGGATGTAAATCAGTTTGCTAGATCATTTACACTAAAGGAGGTAAACCAGGCCTGTCCAACCTGCGGCCCTCCAGATGTTGTGAAACTACAAGTCCCAGCATGCCCTTCCAGCTATCAACTGGTTGTCTACTGGCAAAGCATGCTGGGACTTGTAGTTTCACAAACACCTGGAGGGCCGCAGGTTGGACAGGCCTGAGGTAAACCATCAATTTGTTCAGGACAGTTTTGATGTAAATCACTTTGCTAGATATATTACACTAAAGAAGGTAGCCTGTCAGTTTGATCATGCTGATGCCTCAGTATGATATTGCAAAAAGAATGGTATTGGTGCAAGATTTCAATCATATGTTTTTGCTTAATTAAATATAATGCCTCTAAAGCTATTGAAATGATAGCGTCTGTTTGTCAGAACGCTTCCACAAGATGCCCTTTGACCTTTGCCAATCGTTACACTATTTGCAATTTATACATTGAATCTAACTTGAGTTTGCATTATGGTTCTTGCAAATATTTGAAGAGGTTTAAATCTAAATCTTATTTATGGGTTGATGGGAGGAGCTCTGCCTCGTTAGTGAGGAGAACCTCTTTAGAGAGGCCAGTGCATGCGTGTGTGTGCGTGTGTGTGTGTGTGTGTGTGTGTGTGTGTGTGTTACTAAACTTAGACTCTAAGCTCCAATAAGGCAGACACCACTCCGACTGTCTCAACAATGGCTTACTACTAAATGACAGTAGTCATCCTTCACACCATACTAGGGTCATTGTGGTGGGTCAATGTTTATTTCTTCATCAGAACTTTTCCACAATGAGTACCTTTGAAAAACAGATTTTGTTTGTCAGAAGAGTCTATAATAAAGCCACATTGAAGAGTAGGGCTGATCTCACCCAGGAACAATTTAGATCACATTAAAACTTCAAATCCTGAGTCGGATATGAGTGTAATCAAATTAGGAACACCATAACCAAATAATCTCCCTATGTTCTATGATTATCCAGCATTCTATTAGTTAATGAAAGATAGCTGCCATTTTGTAAGTCAGTAAGCATTTATTATCTCTTAATATCTGGCCTCTAGTCATTTTACAGATTTTGATGAGTAGTCTATGCCCACAAGGCTGACATTTAAAGGTTTGTTAAAGTGACCTGTAGATGTTGCTTTATACTGTGTCCATTTCCTTTGAAATGTAAGTTATCTGTTTAATGTTTTCCCACACAACAATACATGAAATGCAATACAGAATATGTTATTTATTTGATTACGTGTAGAACCTGTAATATTCTATATGTAGGGTGCACTATCAGGCGTGTAAAATACAGAATGCTGGAACACATTGAAGTTGTATAGAGTTCTTCAAATGCTTCTAAATATCTTTACATTTCTCCTTCATGTGTTATTACTAATTTTAGATTTCAGGATATAGAATTGATTATGCCATCAATAGTACCTATGATTAAGGCTTAAGGGAAATCATTAGACAAAATAATAGATTTTTCTTTTTATTGCCAACATTTTTATCTTCCATTATATTACATTATGGCTTTTATTATTTATTTATATATTGGAATCTGTGACTTGATATTCATATTAATATTTACACCATTGTGTGAAGACCTAAGACTTTTACTGTCTCTTTTGGATTAATTTCTAATGACAATGATTGTAAACTGTTTTGTCTGAATGGTTCTGAATGAGTAAGGCACTGGCCCGATGATTGCACGATAAAACCTCCAATCAGCCAACATCCGACTGTTTGGTCAGGTATCGTGTGAGTGAGTATAGTCAAATGATGATTTAAAGTCCTCCCAAAGTGCCGATCATTGTTTCATGTGGTTGGTCGTACTGTTTAATATTTTCCAACCAATCACCGACCGATCATATAGTGTATGCACTCATGCTCATGATCTCCATAGAGTTTACAGAGTCATGTTCTTTTCAGCTGATCCTCGCCGAATGTCCCGGTGAATAAATGTAGAGAGTGCTGTAGAAGGAATAATTCATTTGTTCGACCTGAGATAGATTGTTTCGTTTGAGAGTCAAAGATGCTAACGAAATTCGTTAGGGCATGTATATAGCTATAACAAGGCATTTTAATCAGTGTGACAATGTTACAACAATGAATGAACGAACGAATATTGTGCTGTAATTCTATGAAAACTAAAGGACCAGATGTAGGGCCATATTAAGAGCACGGATCTGAAGGTAAATTGTGTCAGTGTGGATGGATGAATCGCCAGACTGATCGGAACTTCAGTCGTAGGTACAATCGTTTAAGATAACAGCTCGGTTGGAAAATTCTTTAGTGTGTACCTAGCCTAAGTCCCACTAACCCAAGTCCCTATAGGGGCTATCCTGTGCTTTCCATTTAACATTTAGTTTTTACTCTTTACTAGAATTTATTTTTACATTATTTTTTCATATATATTTCATATTTTTATCATTAAGTTTTTACCATAGCATCACAGGTTATCAAAAAATAATTCAATCTGTAATAATTTTTTAATGCTATTTTTCATTATCTTAGCAAATGAATAACTGTAATAGTTTATTAGTATTTAATTCTCTTTACTTGTATCATGCTTTTATGGTTTAAGAGAGTTTAATATACTGTAGACTCCATTCCAATATATAATTTTATATATTTTACAAATTGTCACCATAGATGTAAAATCAATCTTGAGTCCTCAAAGTTGGGTAAAAAATACCAAAAAGAAACACAAATAGCAGATCTGATTGTAAGTCTTATGGGGATTAAGCCTAGAGAACATATGCAATTCACACAATGGCAGGCTACATACTAAACAGCCCCACCAAGGATTATTCAATATATAAATACATTTGTATTACTATAATATAATAAGTGATTTACTAATAAGAAAAAATATTAAGTTTGCCAATACAATATAAGATCTTTATCCTCCACCATATTCATCCATGTTATTTATAATATTACTACCCTCTGGTAGCTTAGCATTACACTTATATACATTTTCTTCACTGGTATTACCAAAACCTCTGCAATAATTGTCATACACTTTTGCTACATACATCTACACTACCATCATTATACTTAGATACTATCATTTTCTTTCTGCCTGTTTAGGGATGGGATGGTTCCACTGTACCCCTCCCCACTTTTTAATGGTTGCCCAACTGGAACGAAGAGACAGATTTTTAGGCCTGTCCCACCTGATGTAAGGCCACTACTATGTATATGCCTTCTCAGGTATGGGTGGCCACACCCCTAATGAAGTTGGGGATTCAATTGATTTTGAATACAGGCGATTGGGTGAAAGTGAATACCTCTCACAGAAGAGTAACATCCAGGTCTGATTGCTGTAGGACAAGCAGACTGGTTCAACACATTACACTACCAACCATCATTGTTCTTATGTGATAGTTTTTAATGTTTGTTAATAAAATTCACATAAGCTGCGTGTTGGGCCTCTGTTTATTTCTATCCATAGAGAGTTAATATTTGGAAACACGACCGCTCAAAGGAAAACTTGCCTATAGTCATAAACAGATAAGCAAATTATGGATTTTACTAAAAGTAAGCAGATTTGATAACAGTTGCACTCTCCTTTTGTACTTTTAGCGAGTTTTGCAGATCAGTCTGCTAGTTGAGGAATCAAAGTAAATAAACAGCTGCTCTTATTTAGCACATTTTTTTATTGCTTTTTATTTCATTGACTATTATTTTATCATTGTGGTTGTCTTTGTTTATTCATTATCACTTATTAGTTTTTGGTCGGTATTTGTCAGATGTTAGGTAATGATAAAAGTATTCCATCAATGTTTTCAGATATTTTGAGATTACCTTACCTTGATTTAATGCTTAACTGGTTGTAATTGTAATCAATTGTACTTATGATGATGATCTATAGTATCAGGTGCTATATGAATACATGCCTTTTTGGACCTTGGAGGGGAGGTCCGCATGACAAGTGCAAGGGGCTTAATGTCACGATTTGTGCAATTATTCACTGCACTGTCCCAGCCAGGGAGTCCAGGGGATCTCCCCCATAATTTGAGCGTCTCCTGGACACTCCTGTAGAGTAGGCAACTATGTTTATATGTCCAAAACATGTAAGTGGATCTGGCGGCTTCCTATGTGTTGGTGTATATTTGAATAAAGCTTGGCCTTTACCCTGAGTGAGTCTGCTGCTTCTCGTATATTTCTCTTTGCGGTGTCAGCCTTCCCTTTTGTCTGAAAGGGTTTACACTGAGTCTGTCATGTGAGCTGACTACCTGCACCAATGGACAAGGTTTACAGCAATTCTGTATATGAACACAAATAACAGCTACACTGCATTTATTTCATTGGAAAAATATTTTGATACTGATCATTCTAATTGCAAAATGATAAGCCAGAAATATGTTCTGCAGACCACTAGAGGTTAGTAATATGCCAAAAAAAAATTGTATATATTATATGGAGGTAGATTAAGTATAATACAGGCTTATAATGAAGATTAAAGTTGGTCTGTTTTTTTTCTTAATTCTCTCTCTCTCTATCTTTCTCTTATCTGACATTAAAAAATATTTGAAAATTTGTACAATATAATTGCACTTTATGCAGATTGCCAAATCAGCCACCTTCAGAGCATAACATTTAAAATACATGATACATTACCTCTCAATACAAAAGAAAATCAGGTTATACATAAATATAGCATATTTCTTCATGTGATTACTCCAATTCTCCAGCTTTCAGTAGATATCACATGGTGTGTATCTACAAATCTGCTTGTAGATGTACATCACAATAAACCGTCTGTACACTTACAAACTTGGTCAGCTGAAAACCTGAAAGCTGCACTCAATATCTCACTGAAAGGCCATGTGTTAGATTGGGTACACACTACAGTGTTTTCAGCCAATTATCGAGCCAATCGCCTGATAAACGACCATTCAGCCCGATATCGCATTAGTGTGTACACTTAGATGATGATGATGATCATCATTTATTCATATGCCGCCAACATAGTCCGTAGCACTTTACAATTGGGGACAAACACAGTAAACCAGTGGTTCCCAAACTTTTTCAGTTCGTGGCAACCTTAGAGTCTCCAAATTTTTTCAAGGCACGCCTCCAAAATAATTACTGAGCAGCCCTGTTTTAGAAGTAGTTCGGTCAAAAAATTGTAATAAGTATTTAGGTCAGGACAGAAATACTTATTTAGTTGTATGCAAAAATGCCCTCTCTGCCCCCTCTGCCCTCAGGCACGCTGCTCCCTCTGCAGCCCTCTGTCACGCTGCCCCCTCTGCAGTCCTCTGTCACGCTGCTCCCCTCTGCTGCCCTCTGTCACGCTGCTCCCCTCTGCTGCCCTCTGTCACGCTGACCCCTCTGCTGCCCTCTGTCACGCTGCCCCCTCTGCTGCCCTCTGTCATGCTACCCCCCTCTGCCACGCTGCCCCCCTCTGCTGCCCTCTGTCCCCCTCTGCTGCCTGCTGTCCCCCTCTGCTTTCACGCTGTCCCCCTCTGCTGTCCGTTGTCCCCCTCTGCTGTCACACTGTCCCCCTCTGCTGCCCCGCTGTCCCCCTCTGCTGAACCGCTGTCCCCCTCCTCTGCCCTGCTGTCCCCCTCTGCTGCCCCACTGTCTCCCTCTGCTGCCCCGCTGTCCTCTGCCGCTGTCACGCTGTCCCCCTCTGCTGTCACGCTGTCCCCCTCCGCTGTCACGATCCTTCTCACTCTGCCCCCCTCTGCTGCCCTGCTGTCCCCCTCCGCTGTCACGATCCTTCCCACTCTGCCCCGCGCCAGCCATAAAAAAAAGAAAGAACACAAAAACTTACCAATCCGCCCGGCGCCGGAACCCAGCAGCCTACTCTCTCCCACAGCTGTCACTGACGTCGATATAGTTTACAGAGTTATGATCTTTTCAGACAATGATTATGACAGTTGAAGAGCAAAGATCTGAGGGTAAACCTTTTAAAACATGAACAGTGTGCACAATGAATCACCTGTTGATCCGGACTTTTTTGTTTCTTTCAGCCATTAGTAAAATCATTTTAGATAACACATTGGTTGCAAAATTCTGCAGTGTGTACCCAGCCTTAGAATTTATACACACTATACAATTGATATTAAAAGTAAGACATTACATTTCTAAATATATACTGCTACATTAATCATTGATCATTATCTATCACATAGCAAGAAATCAGGTATTTGCTTTCATTGTCAACTTGAACTAAAAAAATAATAGCTAATTGCTGACTGGTTGCTGTAATTGATTCCGTGCACCTTAATGCAATGTTGGTAAATAAACCCTTATGTATTTAGTAAATATTACATGTGCAAATTAATAAATCAAACTCATGAAACCTGGATAAATCCTTTAAGACATTAATTTGACATTTCAGTTAGCACTAGAGTGACAGTTTTCTATTGTTGTTTTTTTTTTACAGGACTATACTCTCACAATGTATTTTCAGCAATCATGGAGAGACAAAAGACTGTCTTATTCAGGAATCCCTCTAAATCTTACATTGGACAACAGGGTTGCTGATCAGCTGTGGGTGCCTGATACATACTTTCTTAATGATAAAAGATCATTTGTTCATGGGGTTACTGTGAAAAACAGAATGATACGACTACATCCAGATGGGACTGTTCTTTATGGACTAAGGTAGGATATATTTTATTTGGCTAATAAATATATTTTGTTTTATTGTCAAAGACTATTGATACATTTTTCTCAAGCTTGAACTCTTTTTGAGAGCTAACAAAGGCTTTATGTGCAGTTGCTGAATTACGGTCTTTAAACTACAGAATATATTGATGCTGTAAGAAAAATGAAGGTAAACGACAAGTCTTCATAGTACTGATAATAGGTCATGTGACAGCTTTGCAAGATGCAAATTATGATTTGAGTTATGTACCAGCTGAAGTTGCAGAAGATAAATGCAATCAAATTCATTATAATTTGCATAGAGAAGTAAAGGAGGAAATCAAAAGTAAAAAGCATTAAGCATAATTTTCCCTGCCAATTTCAAGAGGTGCTTCAGCTAAAAAAAGAACTTATTTCTGTCTGCTATGAGACCAATGAATGTGTCCTCTTAATCAGTCAAATGCTTGTAACGTTAAAATTGTCAGCACGGTGCATCATGTAAGTGATTTAACATTATTTTCTTACGATGTTTTAAGATAGATGGGCTGCGCTGAAGTGGGGATAAGTATCTGATTTTAATTATCACAGAGTTGAGTACTTGATATTTACCAAAATAATGAAAATTGACATGAAAGAGAGGCGAAGGATGTCATTGTAACTCAACTCGAAGAGTTGTTGTAAAAGTTCATTTGCAACTTTTCAAACATATTATAACATTTGTTGGTTTATTTCAAGAATCAAGGACCTAGAAAGTTTTAGCTACCTGGTGAGTGTTGATTCACCTTTGTACCAAATATGAGGTGGGCTCCACCTTCCATGATATATGAACAACAGTGTCCCTTCCTCTATAATTTGGCAGCTCTGAGCAGAACAACGGACCTTAGATTTAGTCAGTGAGATATGACTTATCAAAGCCAAGTAGCAATGGTTCCTAAATTATTACTGTTGGAGCCTATGTTTTTGGTCCATTATCTGTAGACCTAAATACATGTAGTTCTTTCCTGATGTCTTTAATGTCTCTCACAATGTTTTATATCTCTGCATTTTTATGTACTTATTTGGCAGTCTTCATTATGAAGAGCAAACTTCAAATAGCTTGAAGTGTTATTGTTATATTACAGTAGTATGTTCTTTCAGAGGGAGTTTTGCTTCCTCTTAAAGTATACACCTAATGGGTGTAAATCTATTAGGGAACTTATGTGCATGGAAATTTAACTGTTGTATCAATTTTAATTTGTTCTCAAATAGCTCCATTTAGAATGTAGGCATTTATTAGTTTCAGCTTTATTCTCACTGGAAGCTGCTATTTTCCAACATTGTCCTGTACGTCAAGTCCATTGCCCAGTATGTCAAGTTGAGCATGTAAACTTCCCTGTCTGCAGCAACATGAATAGACTCATGCGCTACATGACCAATAATCTATAATATAGACATTGTTAATTAATGTGTTTCAGCTAGGAGAATAGCACAGTCATTTTATAAATGTTTTTCTTTTATTCAAACATGTCCACAGCTTTAGGTCAACCACTGGTTCCTCCAGAATAGTGTTGGGCAAGTACCCAACAATTGGTATGCTGCACGGTGGTTAACATTGCTATCTTACAGCACTAGAAGTTGTGAGTTTGATTCAGAACAGATTCTGTGTAGAGCTTGTATGTTCTCCCTGTATTTGGGTAGATTTTCTTCATGTACTCCGGTTCATTTTTCACAGTCCAAAACACATACTGGTAGGTTAACTGGCTCCTGACAAAATGGACCCAAGTTTGTGTGTGTATATATATGTGTGTTTCTGATAAGGAATTTAGATTGTAAGCTCCAGTGGGGCATTAACTGATGTAAATATATTACATCTCCCAACTACATATTGTGAGATTGGAAAAACAATATGAAATGACCACCTGCCTACACATTCAGTTAACCTATAGCTGGTTTACATATGGATTGGCGAGTCAAAAACAATTGCCAAGCAGTCATGAACTAACCTGTAATATAGAACATGTGAATGACTTGGCTCACTCAGTGACTTCAGACCCACTAAAAAGAGGACGGCAGAGGGGAAATTAATTACCAGAGTGGAGAAACTAACAATGGTTATAGTGCTGTATGTGAAGCCCCTGAGAGTCACATGCACCCCATGTTGTTCACCACTGGTTTTTAAACTTTAATGGTCCTTCCAAGACTAAGGGCTAGATTTACTAAGCTGCGGGTTTGAAAAGTAGGTATGTTGCCTATAACAACCAATCAGATTCTAGCTTTCATTTGTTTAGCACATTCTACAAAATGACAGCTAGAATCTGATTGGTTGCTATAGGCAACATCCCCACTTTTTCAATCCCGCAGCTTAGTAAATCTAGCCCTAAGTGTGTTTTACTATAGTAATGCAGATAAACATTATTTTTCAGCGCAGAGTTTTTTTTCTTCGTTGCCTAGTATACTTGTAATATTCTACAGAAATATGTTGGATTGACACAACATACAAAAGCCAGCATAAAATAATGAAACATTTGCCATTTGAAATGTTTGCCCTACTGATGAAATTGAACTTTTATTAAAACTGTTCAGTAAGCATTAATCAAACATGAATGCATAAATTAATTGCCAGTCTATAAATAAATTAGTTAATTACGGGAAGACAAAAGCACTGTTTTTCTGTGCTGTATCTTGTAAACAGACACAGTTGCCAGCAGGGCAGTGAGAATAATTTGAGGCACACAGCGTTGAAAGGGAAAATGCAAGAAGTAGGATTATGTAAGCTATGCTTTAACTTTCCTGCACTAAGCTTTTATTAAATTGACACAGAACAGAACTAGTGCATTCACTGAGCCATAATCAACAAGAGCGTTACTTTACCCTTGTGGCAGCTTGCAGTAGAGTTTTACATTCCTTAGCTTTCCCTTATGGGTAATGCTGCTGTGTGCAGGGTAGAGTATGTTCTCTTTATCCAAGACAGCATGTCCTCATATCCTCTCCTGCAGGTCATTCCTCTAATCAAGAGAATAGAATTAATATAATGTGTATGCACATTTTCTTTATCTCTTTTCAATGCATGATATTATCATTTTTAATCTGAAATAAATTCAAACTGTTTGTCTTATATAAAACTTACTGTTCTATTTTTATTATGATTTTTTTTTGTTTATAATTTGGTGATAGTTTAATATTACAATTTTTTATAAATGTATTCCAGTTTAATTTTAATCCATAAATACACCAAACACCCTGTCCAGGTCCTAAAAATGTTATTCAATTTCTAGTCTATTCCTCACACTAGTACTTCTCTGGAAGTCCCTCCCAACCATCTTTTAGTTTTTTAATTTCAGCAGGGTTCCAGTAATTAGGCTAGGTACACACTGGAGAATTTTCCGACGGATGTGTTATCTACAACGATTGCACCTACAGCTGAAGGTCCGATTGGTCAGGCGATTTATGCGTACACACTAGACACGTTTTTAATGATTTTTCGAAGTCCAACAATCCAGCCAGCGACTTTTGACATATGGGGTCCCTGCAGTGATACGACGAAGAAATTTAAATAAAGGGCTCCACATCACTTGCAAAATAAAGCACATAATTGCCATTTGACTGACGTGCAGACACCACAAGTCAGTGAAGAATTCATACACACTACATGATCAGGAGGTGATTGGAATGAGATTAAACAGTACGACCAACCAAATGAAATAACGATCGGCACTTTGGAACGACTGTCCTTCATCGTGTAAGTATACACACTAACGCGATATCGCATCCAATAGTCGTCAATGTGTACCTAGCCTTACTGTAAGGGGGGGTCAGCTGGTCAACTATATTGAACATATGTGAGCGCAAGCTTAGAAAGTCATCTGACTCATTAGCTAAGATAGGTTTCCAGTTTCTGATTGGTAGCTGACCATCAGATGTCTCTGGTAGTTGTAAGTACTGGCACCTTATTGAAGTGAGCTAACAGCACTGGTGACAGAGCAGGGACCTCCGTTAAAGCACTAGGGAGGAGAATTTTAAAAACTTAATTTAAGGTTGAAAATCAATTTTAGACTCTAATATATACTATAAATACAAATTTATGGAATGTTTCACCCTATAAAAAATAAATGAGAAACAACGTAAAGTTATTTCCCCAAGTAATCCATTTAAGATGCATTTAGTTTACAATGTATGTGAATAGCCTCAGGATTGGTGGGTCACCATGAAGGATTGACCTTTCTAAGATAATAACTCAGTTTCCCTATTTTGTTTCTTTTTAATGAAAACAACCTTGGAGACTATAATGCAACTAAGATTGGCGCTATAGGCGGATCAGATCGTTTTTCTCAGTGATAAAAATGCATATAAGAACACCCCCTCAGTTACTACAGGCCTTAAGGTCCCACCCGTAATAGATACTATGTAAATATGATGATCAGACAGGAATATCCTTTGCTGGTTGTCATTTAAAAAGTTAAGTAAGCTACATAGGGAAAAAAAACACAGTCCCTCCTGGGGGTAAATGTATGAATCTCCGGATTCTTCATCTCCGGCGTGTTCAGCCTCTTCAGCGGTTAAATTTAGAAAAATGTTTTCTTTTTTGCCAAATGGTTATTCCTATGTGAAACCAACATTCTGAAAATGTTTATGCAAAGTTTTTCCACATTTCCACTTTTAAAAAAAATGGAAGTCAACATGCACCTATATATGTGCAAGGTGTAAATTAATTGCACTGCATATATGCATATATATATAGCAATTAGCAAATGACTGATTACTGGGGGTTTTAAAAAAAAGTTGTGTTCAAATAGGCAGCACTCTACAGTAGCCAATTGGATATTTGCTTTCTTGGCACTGGAATTATCAAAAGTAATGTAATGGAGGAATGTATACTACAGTTTAGATGACCGTACATTTGCACTTGTTAGTAAAAAAAAACTCTGTCTAACATTAATGCAACATGCCAAAACAAATTCAATAAAACCCTTTAGTTATCATCAAGCCATGAACAAGACTAAAGGTAATGAAAAATTGTATGTTTACGCAGATGGTGACTCCGGCTTCATACATTATCCTGTCTGAAGAAAAATAGCACACATCCAGTGAAAGAGATGATCGAGGGGGAAGAATAAAACATTCATTAGCCTCACTCCACCTTAGCGTAATAAAGATTCTTATAGCTACTGGAAGGTTGCCAGAATTAAGATGTGCAGTCATTCAACTGGGACTCTGTGGTTATTTAGCAACTATGCTATGAATATATGAAAGCAGGTGCTATTCCTTTACAAATTTGGTGCAAAATATGGCAAGGTGCTTATTTTTAAATGCCATCCAATTAAATTGTGAAGGTTAATGAGATCTTAAACATTCTCCCAAACAAAGACTATCTACATAAGGTTAACAGGAGCATTTTCAATAGGCATTTATCTAGGTTGTAGTATGAAGGTTTAGATTGTTGTGATTATATACTCAGAATTCCCAGACTTTCGCCCCTTTTTGCAAAGTGATGTATTCTGTCAGATGATCTTTATTTGTTGATTGAAAAATCTACGTTATTTGCAAAAGTTATTCAAAAACCAGATATAAAGACATTACATTCAAGTGTACTGGGTCACAGAGCAGCCGAAACACAATACACCATTAAAAAAACGTTTGAAAAGTTCAATTCCATGAAGACGTTTTCCTGGTCACACAGGGACTTGAAACCTCAATCTTCTGATCCAAAGTTAGATGATCTTTATTAATTAATTAGACCTTTTATGTACCATGTAAAGTCATTATCGATCACCTGACTGAGATTATTGGTTATTTATTTTTATTAGTAGAGATACTGTGCGGAGAAGTTATCACATTTTCCCATATCTAGTGGTTCTTCACCTTGATTAGAAGCTTCTAAAGTAACATTCTTCATGTGTGTCATGTGTGTATATCTCTTACAGGTGGCACGGTCCAGTTCTTGCCTCCTTATCATGACTGACATTCTTTTACTTGAGGCCTTTTAGGGATTGCATAAAAGTGAGATGATTGCAAGATTAGATGTTCATTAAACAATACAAATGTGGTGGTAGTCACTTTAACTATGCTGTAAACACAGACAGTGTTTACAGCAACATAAATAATCCGAATGTAAACACAGCAACATGTTAAAAACACAGATTTACGTATACAAAGACTCAGCACAATTCGATTGTGAGGAAAGCCCCAACACTTTAAAATGACGTCACTTTGAAGCACGACTTGCATATTTAAAGCGGCAATGCAATGGACATGGCGTATGATCATGTAATGTAAGTATGAACTTTACCATACAAGGATTAGGGTTAGGGTTAGCGTTAGGGCTAGGGTTAAGGTTAGGGTTAGGTTTAGGATTAGGGTTAGGGTTAGGTTACTTACATTACATGATCGCACACCAGGGGGTAAATGTGTGAACATGCGGGTTCTTCAACACCCGCGTGTTCGGCGATTAAATTTCAAGCGGCGCCGCATTGTAAAGGGAAACTTCCCTTTACAATGCAGCGCCGCTTGAAATTTAATCGCCGAACATGCTGAACACGCGGGTGTTGAAGAACCCGCATGTTCATACATTTACCCCCAGGTCCGTTGCATTGCCACTTTAAATATGCAAGTCACAGTTCAAAGTGACGTCATTTAACAGTGTCAGGCTCTGCTCACATCGGAACTGTGCTGAGTCTGTGTATAAGTAAATCTGTGTTTTTAACATGTCGCTGTGTTTACATTCGGGATTATTTATGATGCTGTAAACACTATTGGTGGTTACAGCATCTTGAACACGTTCTATACCCATTCAAATGACCCATCATTTACCAGTCCCTAAACAGCCTAGACTGCCCAAATAAGGCGCATATCTTAATAAATTATTAATAGGAAAATATTAATAAAATATCTCTGAAATGACTGCACCATTTTAAACATTGAAAAGACTATTTTATTTCTTTACTAATAACTGTCTTTTTGTTTTATTTTTATTTATTTTACTGAAAATTACAAATTTGATACCAACTGTGTATATTGTATAAGTATGAAACATTTAATGTTATTTAAAATGAAAAACCTCTGTAAGCTTCTGTACCTTTCACTTAGCGCCATGTCGATGGTATGTTTATTTGATATGTTTCCAAGGAAACATGTTTTTCAGCTTTAAATATCTTTTGTTAGATCCCCTGGGTATCTAACACACTTCTAAAGGAGAAAGGAAACCCAGAGATACAATGACATGGTGAAGGACTTTTGTGTGTGAAGAACATCTGAATGTTTTAAATAATAAACATACTCCGATGGCAGGAACATCTAATGGAGTATAAGACGTTTAACATGCTGTGTGACCTAGAGAGAATTTGTTAAACACTGTCAAACAAGCTGTGCTTCTTCGTACTCAGGGCTTAGAGAAAAGAAAAATGCAAAAAAACTTAAAATAGCAAAAATTTGCATTTGTTTATGAATAAAAGTTGTAAATAATTAGGAAAAAAGTAGAACACTAGATTATAATAAAACAAAAGATGAAGACGCTTTGATAAAGAAGCCTAATGGCCGCTAAAAAGCTGCTGTTGGCCACAGACCCGTGATATTCAATAACAGGAGATCACATCATCTTCAGTAAGCAGAATTAATAGGGATAATTTATCACCCATGATGTTGCAAAATTGTCTCTAATGCACAATAATTTAAAAGGCTGTGTTCTTTTTGGAATTGATTTCCACATGCCTAAGGGTTTATAATCTGATAAGTAGCAACTGCTTTCTAATATGGGACACAGTCCAGCTCTTGCTGCAGGTTAAAGAGGAGGTACCAATGTAGGGACCACCACCTAATTATGATATGAAGTGAGCAGAACATATAGAGGGGGTTGTCTAATTTAATAGATCAGAATATAATAAATATATTTTATTGAATCCCCCTGTACTATGATATGCAGCAACTGCCTTCTGTTAAGCACACCAGGGAAGAGACCCTCACCTGGGGCTTGATGCAGAATTGGACACATATTAAATAAAAAACACAGATGTAAACCTGCGCCCCCCCCCCCCCCCCCAAAAAAAGCTGCAATTACAGGGTATACTGAGCTGCACGTAAAGCAAAACTACGTAAAATGTCAGGTAATATTTGCTATGCTGTCATTATTAACTTCAGCGTTTTTGGGAGTTTTCTTACTAAATGAATTAAAAAAATTAAAGTGTGGCCCCACTACCTGAGTGCTCATAGCTTAGGCTGGTAGCTGCAATTTTAGCGGTAAAAACAGCTAGGGGACACCAATAAAATGCCACTACCAGCATTAGGCTATGACAGAATGGGCTGGAGACAATATAATAGGGAAACCTGCAACGTGAATTCCCCCTGTCATAACATCAACCAACAGTAGCCTGTTTAGCATGGAACTGGATTCCCCAGGGAAAAAATGTGTGCAGTGGGTGTGGGGTAATAAAGAATTAATTTATTGGGCAGCATGGTGGCTTACTGGTTAGCACTTTTGCCTCACAGCACTGGGGACATGGGTTCGATTCCTGACCATGGCCTTATCTGTGTGGCGTTTGTATGTTCTACCCGTGTTTGCGTGGGTTTTACAAGCACCGGCATACTGTGTCAAACTTGGGGATCTTGACACAAGTGCCTGACTATCAAGCATTTTATGGCTGCCAGGGACCAGTATTACACCAGGAAAACATACATTTAAATACATTATCAGCAGCAGCTATTTATATACCGCCACTAATTCTGCATCGTTGTACAGAGAACTCATTCATATCAGTCCTTGCCCCATTGGAGCTTACAGTCTAAATTCCCAAACATACACAGAGATAGAGAGACTAGGGTCAATTTAATATCAGCCAATGAGCCTACTTGTAAGTTTTTTGGAATGTGGGAGGAAACCAGAGCACCCGGAGGAAACCCATCAAATACGGGGAGAACATACAAACTCCATACAGATAAGGCTATGGTCGAGAATCAAACTCATGACTTCAGTGCTGTGAGGCAGTAGTGCTAACCACTAAGCCACCGTGCTGCCTATAGTAGGTAACAATAAAAATTAAGGGGTTGATGGAGAGTGAATATGATGCCAGTTTGCGTATTGTATCTTGTGTGAAATCTCTCTGTACATATATAGAAAGTAGGCGCATGCATATACACCCACGAAGATTTGCATGTTTCTGCCACTTACGCCTTCTTGAACCTTGAAAGGCGGAATAGGGTGGGATGGAGGCATTCTAATGTGTACAGACCTAGTAGAGTAAGTCTGTTTTTGCACAATTGCGAACAGATGCAGACCAGAACAAAGACGCATATGCGTCTGAGAAAGTCGTATTATTTGCAGGTAATAAAGGGCAGGTGCAAATAAAGGATTATGATGATGACAACCCCCAGCACTAGTGAATTAGCTTGTGATTGGCTGAATGCAAATGCTTCACTTGTACTGATTTCTTTCTCATTCGGGCATATAATGTGCCTTTGTGTATGTGTTTAAGAAAACATTTCTTTTTCTGAAGTTGTTTCTGTTGTAATTGAGAGGTTTTAGCAGTTTTATTGATGCCTTACAGCAAATGTGCTTGTTGCAAATAAAATAAATGGTTAAAAACATGGCCACAAGTGTCATGTAAGTGTATGTGATGCGTGCCTGCTTGCCTGTGATGCTACTGTTGCTGACTGACACGCATCTTAATATTGTTGCAGCTTCACATATGGCCGCAATTGCGACTGTTTAATGAATGCAAATTACACCTGGGATTTGAGGCGCAATTCCGGAAAATCCTGCACCAGCCCCTAAATGCAATTTTGCAAAACTGATCACCCAAAAGCCAGTTGCTGTTATTTGGGCAATTGTGTCAACAGTAGACATGTCTGCCTCCTTCTTTCTTATTGGATTATAGTATCTCTTTCGACTGAGTCTAGTTTTGGTGGAGTATAATTAAAAAGGAGATTGTAGTAATAAACATTTCCTCCATTTGGTGTGACCAATCTGTTAAATCGTGTACACACTGGCATTCACGAGATGTTATGTCTGTGAAAAACTATTGCCTTATGTTGTCTTAGCATCTGTCTATCAAGACTATTCAAGCATGTAAGCCCCTATACCTGGGAGGTGAGTGCATCTGAATTTTAACTGCATTTTAATTAGAGATGAGCGGGCTCGGTTTCCTGAAAACCGAACCCACTCGAACTTCGGGGATCCGAGTACGGCTCGGTACTTTCAAGCTATTTCATATTCCAAAACGAGGCAAAACATCATTGTGATGTCATCGGATCTCGGATCTCACGAGTTGTGGAATCAGTAAATAATGCCCTCCACAGCAATCTAGCGCCATTTGAGAGAGGGATACAGAGGGGGTAGGATAGAGTGACAAAGCACAGAGCTCCATTGCTGAATTTGTCATTGTTGAAATACAAATACAAGTCCTTGCAGGCTTTTTGTTAGAATTTGCAGAAATAAGTGTAGGGTGTTCTATACACCCAAAGACAAGAACTCCATTGTTATTTTTGTCATTGCTGAAATACAAATATACAAGTCCTTGCAGGCTTATTTTCTGAATTTGCAGCAATAAATGTAGGGCGTTCTATACACCTGTCACGGGCACTAGGAGTCTTTACCCAGGGATCACCAGGTGATAGGCTTACCAGAGCAGTATAGGTGGTAATATGGTACTCTGGTAGCAGGGTGATCACGGAACAGGAAATAGCAGATGATGAGATGCTCAGGAAAGTCTATGACTAGCAGCACTGGCAATATGGAGGTAATAATACACGAGGAACTGTATGGACAAAGGACACGTGAAGGTAGTCAGTGGTCTGCGGTAGCAAGTTGTACCACTGCTATAGTGAGGAGGAATGTCCAACAGAAACGAGGAGGTGATGAGAGTCAGCGGTCTGCGGATAGCAAGTTGTACCGCTGTCTGAGTGAAGGAATGGAATCCAAGTGGAGGTATCCGGGGAGTCAGTGGTCTGCGTTTAGCAAGTTGTACCACTGCTATGTGAGAGGATACTGGAACAGGTGATACTGGAAACAGGGATCAGTGGTCTGCCACTAGCAAGTTGTACCACTGAATATATATGTGAGGAGGTGCACGGGGAGAGACTGCAACACAAGATAGACACGGGCACCTTAAACTTGATCCACAGTAATATGCACAATATATATATATATATGACTGAACAGCACTGCCATAATAGAAAGTCTCTTGAAGTAATCCGGCATGAGATAACACAGTCAATGATGGCAATAGACTCAGCGGATAGCAAACTCCAGAGGAGAACCAACACAGTCCAGCAAGATATGCAATACACCAGCACAGTCAATGAGAAGTATGCATACCGTGGTTCAGAAGCAGGCAGTCAGACAGGAGTGCAGAGATACCTGAACGGCCGGAGGCCGGCAGGATGCAAAGTCCCTGGATGGGTGAAGCGGTGGTCTAGTAGGTGCAGCGCACAGGTAGGTAGACCAGCAGGGAAACAAATATACAGGAATCAGTAGAGCGTGGAACTGGACTCCTGGAGGACCCTGGAGAATGGCGATGGTCTAGCAGAGGGGTAAGTAGAGAGACACGAATCCAATGCTGACAGGCGGGTAGAGACCAGCGGGAACACAGGAAGGCGTGGAGAGCGGATCAGCAGTAGATGGATGAGTAGAGCTGAGGAGTAGCAGCAGCAGGTCTCTGCGGACACACGGAGGTAGCCAATAGCAACCAGCAGGTGCAGTAACGATGGGACACGGGAGAGCAGAGTTGAACTGGAACTGTTGATCACGGAGAGTAGCGGATAGCAATAGTGGCAGCAGTCTCGAGGAAACACGGGAGAGTTGAGATGAACTGAAGACTGAAGCGCACAGAGGCAGCGGATAGGAATCAGCCAAACAGTCACGATGAAACATAGACGAGTTGCAGGGTGAAGACTGTAGTGCACAGAGGCAGCGGATAGGAATCAGCTAACAGTCACGATGAAACACAGACGAGTTGCAGGTTGAAGACTGTAGTGCACAGAGGCAGCGGATAGGAATCAGCTAACAGTCACGATGAAACACAGACGAGTTGCAGGTTGAAGACTGTAGTGCACGGAGGCAGCGGATAGGAATCAGCTAACAGTCACGATGATGAACAGGTGAGTGGATGTGGATTGAAGACTGTAGTGCACGGAGGCAGCGATAGGAATCAGCTAACAGTCACAATAATATATGGTAGAGTTGAAGTGGTTAGAAGACTGTAGTGCACGGAGGCAGCGGATAGGAATCAGCTAACAGTCACGATGATACACAGAAGGGTAGAAGTGGTATGGGAACCACAGTAGTAGAAGTGGTTTGGAAACCACAGAGGTAGAAGTGGTTTGGAAACCACAGGAATCAGCAGCGCTGAATAAACGAGGAAACACAGGAACACCTTCAGAGACTCATGGGGAATGAGACTCCAAGATCAGGCAACGTGGTGTTGACCACAGGTGCTTAATATAGGGAGTGTTGCCTGATCTGCCAATTAAGTTAAAGGAACATACACTGAAGGATTAGAAAGGGCTGCGCATGCGCAGTCCCTCAGGATGGAGGACGGCCACGGTTCCTAAATGTCCGGGAAGAAGCACTCACAGTCCGGTGAGTGACAACACCCAAATACAAGAACTCCATTGCTAAATTTGTCATTGCTGAAATACAAATATACTAGTCCTTGCAGGCTTTTTTTCTGAATTTGCACCAAAAAGTGTAGGGTGTTATCCAAATGGATTAACAGCAGTACACAGAAGAGCAGGAGCAGCAAGCAGATGCTGCCACCAGTCCTGATGATAGTTATCCCTGTACGTCATCTGGTAAAGCCTATGTAAAAGTACATAGTCTTTTGAAGTCAGGGAAAAAAACAAACAAAAAAACACCTTTTACTGTGTTAAAGAAAAAAAGAGCTGTAATACAGGAAAAGTTAACTGCCGATAAAATTTTTTGCCAACATGTCATTCTTTACACGCAGTGTGTTTGTGTCGTTGCTCTGTCGCTTAACATCCAGTCAGCTCGCTGCAGTATTTGGCTGAAAGTGTGTGAAAAGCATATTGTGACCTGTGAGATGGTAAAAATTGAATGGAAATCACTGGAATTTAGTATTAGTAAGGTTAATAATAATGTAGGTACAAATTAATACCAAAACTATGTGATTTTACCCCAAAAAATGGAATTTTGTAAAAAATAGCTAAACAAAACCAAAACATGCAAGGGCGGTTTTGGCAAAACCAAAACCCGAAGTTAATCCAGAACCAGAACCAAAACCAAAACACAGGGGTCAGTGAGCATCTCTAATTTTAATAACGTGTGAAGCATATAGGTCAATGTAGGACTTGCATATAATGAGGTACCCTTGATCGGTGGTAGTTAGCATATCGATGCTGACTACCCAGACAACACTTACCCCAACATCTTCACACTGAAGCGCTCCTTCCCGACAAGGCTTGAAGACGAAAGATGAGCAATCGGATGAATGAAGGAGCTGGCGCGACTTGATGACGTCACTTACATCCGCAACGCTGTTAATGCTGCTGTTAAGGGGGTAATGTAAGTATGCGCCCATGTACAATGTACTTTACAAAGCGTTGTACATTGTACATGGGCGCATGCTTCCAGTTGGTTGCCACATCAGTAGTCATCGAGCCTCGTCGGGTAGGGGCCCTTCGATGTGAAGATGTCGGGGTAAGTGTTGTCGGGGTAATCAGCATCATTATTCCGTACCCCACCCTCCTTGACGCTGGGATGCAGGCTTAAATGTTTTGACCAAAATATGAACCAATATTTCATTTTGCGAAATATATACAGATGTATAGTGTTAAGGATAAGCACTAACAAGTACAACAATTCTCTTTTTTGTTTGAAATTTCTACCTTAATATTTTATGTTTACATTTAGCCATACTGTTATTATTTCCTAATAGAAATAATAAAAATTATCATTTATAAGTTGACATTATCTCTGGCAATTGCTGCTCTGTAAACAGAGGCTTTGATTGCAATTTTGCAAACAGAAAATTATTATCTTATGGTGTTTAATACTGACAGTGTGCGGACCACCATAAACACACTGCAAGCGGCACAGCACATGACATGTGCGAAACATGGGAGAACCCACATGATTGCGTAACCACCTGATTCTAGGTAAGTAATCTTTTGAGACTGTGTTTTACTTATGCACGTTCTTAAGTGACCCTTCATAATTTATCCTGCTCCTAATACAGTGGTCTGTAAAATACTGGAAATTGCCATTCACATATTTATTTTGTTTGTGAGTAAACAAAGTAAAATCTATAAATATCATGTTTTATTGCAAAAAAAAAGAAAACTATGAAAATAATTTAATTAACACCAAGACTTACTAAAAAAAGGCCACAAACGATAAAGAAGATGTTGTACAGAAATTAAAAAAAACAAAAAACTAAATTCAATAAATCATACTTATTTTCTCATTGCCATATGCTTTCACGTATTTAACAAGTGAACCAAGAAATGCCTGGTAATTAGGTCAATATGGAACTCATGTCAATTATTCTTCATCATTGGAAACAAAAACTGAATGTAAATCTATTAAAAACAAACCTGGCTAGCCGCAAGAGAAGTGGTAGAGTGAAAACATCCTTATGTCAGAAGCCAGTATTCAGGTAAGTATTGCACACATCGGTTCTGTTGCAGCCTGCTAGCTACAGTACATATATAAGCTATTAGAGAAAGATAAAATCACACAGGGCATAATGTAGAGTTGGACACATTTGTGTGCAAACTGTGCACAAAATGTGTGCTGCAAAGATAGCGCATTTACATGTTTATTTTGAGTTGCACGTATCTTAAGAAATGTGCAACTCAGCATAGTGCATTAAATGCATCTGCATGAAAATATGTTTAAAGTTTTAAGTGTATCTTAATGCTACATGCTAGAGATACCAGTCATCATCATCATTACCGTTTTAATTTATATTAAAAATAAATAAATATATTTATACAAATATTATTTAAATAAACATATGTTCCTTATTATTTTTATTATTATTATTATTATTATTATTATTATTATTATTATTATTTTATCATTGTTATATTTTATAGGTTTTAGTAGAGCAGTAAAAAAAGAAACGGAAAGTAGGGTGAGAGAATTTGTGAAGAGCAGAAGTAGCAAGTGAAAGGGTAGGGGTCAGAAAGAGCCAGAGTTGAGCAGCTGGATGGTGAGAGCAAAGCTGGGAAATAAAAAGAGAATCCAGAGACATTATTACAAGCAGCTAGGCCTGTATTCAACAAGAAGAGGATCTTAAGAAACTTTTCTAGTTGTTTACGGGTGTAAATACGTTCTGTCTATATAGCACTTGCTGTTTGCAGACAGACACCAAGACACTACAGAATATAAAGTCCCATCGGAACGCAGAGAAAAAAAATAAAAAAATTAACACCTGGTAATATATAATCATTCATGAAAAACATTAAAAAATATATATATATATATTTTTTAGCCGTGTAACCCATGTTAATGGTAATGTTTATTTATATTACCAGTGTGACTGAAAGTGTTTTAATAATGTTAACAAAAATGTTGACATTAGAAATGTGTTTTGATAAAGAGTGGGAAGAAATATGATTAGAAATGAAAAAAAGATAAGGGTCAGGTGACAGGGAGCATGATAAGGTAAGAAAGATGAGTGGAGGAAAACAAGAGAGAAGGGGGAGGACATGTGAGAGACAAGGAAAAGGAATGTTGATGAAAATTTATCAATATAGTATATTAAATAAGATTACTGTGACTAAGAAGATAGTGATCAATACAAATGGAGGATGAGCTATAAAGAAACATTAGACCACAAGGATTAGAATCTGTGTGCCAGGACATGTCAGTTATGAGAAATAAGTGTATCCACCCACAGTCCAGTAGTAAACAGTGTTATTTGCATACAGAGGTTTATATAACTGAGCTACAGCAGTTTCCCTTTCTCTAAAAAAAATTATTTAATTCAGTGATCAGACCAAGGTTTTACTTCAAGAAGATGCAGTTAAATTACCTCACTCACTGCAGTAAGATAATGAACACATAAATATATAGTGTCCTGTAGGCATCTTTCCGCAGACTTTTGTATTATCAGTCATTTATGAAACAATAAATATTACGATTCATCAACAACATCTTGCAAATTAAAAGAAGCAAAATTAGGATTGAAATAATATGGTTTATAGATTGTGGTGGAGGCACTAACCATTCAATAATACCTACTAAAAGGGTGCTACACATGAAACACATTTATCAGTATGTTATGAATGTCTACTTTACATAAAATGCATTTTTACAGTTGCTCTTGATTGCAAACACATGTTCTAGCATGTATACGTGACCATCTTTACTATCAGCATTACACCTGTTCTGTAGCCGGTGCAAGTGATATGGCTGAGAATCACATATCTGAGAGCTGGAATCGGATGGATGGCATCTGCTCAACCTTGGCACGGCCTTGCTATATATTGACTACGTACATACACCTCTTCCTTCACCCTGTTTCGCCCTAGAAATCGTAGGCTGTTGGAAGAGCTCTTTGCATTTGAAGATGAATTGCATACACTTGCGCTCACTGGCAAATAGTCCATTTCCGAGCATGCGCAAAGCACATTTACACAATACAAAACATGTCTCAGCATTTCTGTTCCTGAATGAATCCGGTTCTATGTATATAAATCAAAAATCTCCATGGCATTCCACAAAAGGGTCTTAATTGGAGGGCTAAAATGAAGAAGTTCTGGTTAAAAACAACAATGTAGTTGGCGGAAAAAAGGTTGAAAAATACTATTTTGAAGATTTGGTTGAGATGTTGCACAAACACTTGTGGTCTAATAGGACTAAAGTGGAATTTTTCGGCTTAGATGAGAGGAATGTATGGCTCATATCAAACACTCCACACCAGCCAGGTAACACCATCCCTACCGTGAAGTATGGTGGTGATAGCATCATGCTATGGGAAAGCTTTTCAGTGGCCAGGACTGGATGATTGGGAAGATGACAGACAAATCCTGGCAATAATCTGTAAGAACAACACTAGAGTGGCTTAAAATTAATAAAATAGATGTAACTGCGAAGCCCAGCCAGACAGCTCTCATTGTGACATGACATTAAACCTGCTGTCATTCACTGTTCCCCAAATATTGTGACCCAATTGGAGAAATATTATAGGGGGGAATAGGCATAAATTCTCTGTGTTTAAAGTTATTAGAGACGTATTTATAAAGGCTACTGACTGTAATATCTGCCAGATGCGGTTCAACTAAGTACTGACTGTGAGGTAATGAGGTGACTGCGGACAATCAAACATATACTTTTTTTAGCCCTCTGGTTCGCTCATATTTGTCAGTCATATTTAAGCTTGTGTATATTCTGTTTTAAAGTAACTGCCAGTTGGTATCATTAACATGCAGACTAGTCCATTGTTTCAGTCTAGGCAAAAAGGGTTATTGTCCACCAGTCCTGTATGAATGGACATCACACCAGGGGGTCTCCTGTCTTCCTTTAGCTTTGATCTATGTGTGCTAGCATAGGAAATGGGTCTACAGAAAGAGCTCTAGTTTTAAATACAGAGCAAGGCATTGTGTATTTAAATGTAAAGGTGTCTGGATCCTGATCTCTGTTTAAACAAACGTTGCTGTATAGCCACAGAACAATACCTGTTCCTAATTAAATCAGGAGTGATGCATCTGCTATCTCCTGGTCTGTATGTTTACCTGTGAAAAGGTAAAGAAAGGAAAGGACCAATCAGGCCGGTCCTGGAATTACTGATGAGGACATTTCTGGGTTTAAAAGAGAGCTCTAGAGGACAGCAAATTGGCATTCACTTAAGAGTGATAGCTGAGGTCAGGATGGCGTTGAGATATATTAATCTCTGCCCCTGACAGGAAAGGGACAATCGCTCCCTGGAGTACTGCCGTGTCCTGATCTACCTCTCCAGGTCTTGGGGAGCTGTGTGTCCGCCGAAAGCGGAGTGACAGTTACTTTGGGCCACTAAGTTTGCTGGTAGTCTTAAAGGAGAGAGCATCTGTCCCTGAAAGTAACAAGGATACTGGTGAGGTGTTTTTATTATACCCTAGTTGTTGTTGTCTATGCCAGACTGTAGTGATATTTGTTGCAAGTTATTATTATTTACATCTGCCGTTGCTGTTTTGTGCTACCATTTTCTTAAATAAAATTATTTGTGTTATTTTGGATATTTGCCTGGGTGATTTTGAACCTTGGATAGGTACCAGGTAGGCCAGCTGTGCGGTCCAGAAGGTTACGTTGAACCCGGTATCCTTACACTGATCAAAGGAGATAAATACCTTATTCAATGATGATATTTCAGTTGTTTAAATTTTATTACTTATGGTTTATGGTGGAAAGCACTGTAAGGATGAATGTGTGAATAATGGAGCTGAAAATAAGGCCCTATATAATTAAGTAAACAATGTGGCTTGCAACCTTTAATCAACTGCTTCTGTATTATTTTAGCCAGTGGTGGTCTATTGCTTTACATTTAGTATGTAATGCTACTAGAGATGAGCGCACTCAGATTTTGTGAATCCGATAATCCCACTGTCGGATCTCGCGATACTCGGATCCTATAAATTCCCCGCTAGTCGCCGCCATCTTCACTCGGGCATTAATCAGGGTAGAGGGAGGGTGTGTTAGGTGGTCCTCTGTCCTGGTAGATCTCGTGCTGTGCTGTTTAGTTCTGTGCTGTGCTGTTTAGTTCTGTGCTGTGCTGTGCTGTGTTCTGCAGTATCAGTCCAGTGGTGCTGTGTGCTGTGCTCTGTCAATTTTGAGTTCAGTGGTGCTGCTGGGTCCTGTGCTGTGTCCTGTTCAGTCCATTGGTGCTGTGTCCTGTGCTCTGTGCTTCTAAGGGCATAGTTATTTCCCCATTATTCCCAAGTGTTTTAAAAAATAAAAAAAAGTTATAAAAAAAAATACAAAAAAATAATTTAAAAAAAAATTAATTACAACAAAATTTGCAAAACCAATCCTGCAGTATAAGCCCATTGGTACTGCAATATTATATTACCAAGTTCACTGATTCAGCAGTATAAGTCCAGTGGTACTGCTATTACAAAGTTCACTGATTCAGCAGTATAAGTCCAGTGGTACTGTATTTACAAAGTTCACTGATTCAGCAGTATAAGTCCAGTGCTACTCTCTTGTGCCGCATATAATTTTTAAAGGCTTTGCCGAGTGTGTGTGGCTTAGGGGTACGCTCTCTTGTGCTACATATAATGGAAAACCAAAATTTGGAGGATAAAGTAGGGAAAGATCAAGACCCACTTCCTCCTAATGCTGAAGCTGCTGCCACTAGTCATGACATAGACGATGAAATGCCATCAACGTCGTCTGGTAAGCCCGATGCCCGATGCCCAATCTCCTAGTACAGGGCATGTAAAATCCAAAAAGCCCAAGTTCTCAAAAAGTAGTAAAAAGAGAAACTTAAAATCATCTGAGGAGAAACGTAAAGTTGGCAATATGCCATTTACGGTCCATCACTGTACGGGAAGAGGTGACTCCATCCAGCATTTGCAGCACACCCTCTGCATATGCTGGAAGGATCACCCACAGTCCAGTTACAGATTTGGCTAATGAAGGTGTGAATGTTGTACACCGGGAGGAGGATATTGATGTAGCTGGCGCTGAGGAGGATGTTGATGATTATGATGCAGACAAATACCAAATTTCCTTTCTCAATTTCTATTTATATTCTAGATTATATAACGGCTGAATAGTTTTCTGTTTTACTCCTAGTGGAGAGGGGATCTGATGCAGTCAGATACCAAACTGCCTTTGTCCATTTCTTTGTATATTTGAATTTCTAGTTCTACAGTCTATGCAGGCTGCTTTATTTATATTCAACTACAAGTGTAGGGCGGGGGGGGGGGGGCATAGATAGCCACCAAAGTAACGTGGTCCATTTAATTTCACTTTCTAGCTCCACAGTCTGTGCAGCCTGCTTTTTTATCTTCAAAGTATTTATATTTACAAGCCTTGCAATCTAAATTAACTAAAGGTAGTGACGTGGTAGAACTCCAAAAGGCAGTTTGGAAGCCCCTGTACAAACTGGCTATATTTTTTAACTGAGTTGTCCCCCCTCCAGTGTGTACTCGGAAAGAGTTTTTAGTGCAGCAGGGAACCTGGTCAGTGAGCGGCGAAGGAGGTTGCTTCCTCACAACGTTGAAAAAATTATGTTTATAAAAATGAATAATCAATTCCTCAATGAAGTACAGCACTGCCCTCCAGACAGTACAGAGGGACCTGTGGTTGTGGAGTCCAGCGGGGACGAATTGATAATGTGTGAGGAGGAGAAAGTACACACTGTAGGGGGAGAGGAATCAGAGGTTGAGGATGAGGACGACATCTTTCCTCAGTAGAGCCTGTTTAGTTTGTACAGGGAGAGATGAATTGTTTTATTGGTGTGGGGGCCCAAACAAACCAATCATTTCAGCCACAGCTGTTTGGTAGGCCCTGTCGCTGAAATGATTGGTTTGTTAAAGTGTGCATGTCCTATTTCAACAACATAAATGGGGGTGGGAGGGCCCAAGGACAATTCCATCTTGCAACTATTTTTTTGGCATTATGTGACCATTCAACAATCGTTTGCCATGTTCAAAAAGTAAAAGAAAATGCCAACAAATTCAATATATTAAATCAAAAGTTAAATGCCCTGTCATTATTTAAAACAAGAGGTTTTGACGTGCTAGAATTAGTGTAGTGTTAAGATGTTATAAACACTACACTTGGAACTTGGAGGAGGTATTGTGGCCCCGGTATCAAATTGGGTACCGGGGCCACCCCACTACGCAGTCCAGATACTTGTTTGGTGGAATTCTGACCAGTTGAGGGTGTATTTATTTTATTGTGGCCCCGGTATCAAATTGGGTACCGGAGCCACCCCTCTACACAGTCCAGATACTTGTTTGGTGGAATTCTGACCAGTTGAGGGTGTATTTATTTTATTGTGGCCCCATATTCAAATTGGGTACCGGGGCCACCCCACTACGCAGTCCAGATACTTGTTTGGTGGAATTCTGACCAGTTGAAGGTTTTATTATTATATTGTGGGGACCACTCTATACCACACTACCACTCTATACCACTCTATTTAATACTTTAATTCTATTTAATACTTTAATTCTATTACTAATTCCCATAAAGAGGAACTGCTGCTTCTATTTAATACTTTAATTCTATTAGTAGTTACCATAAAGAGGAACAAATTAAACAAATTTTACCAAAAGTATAATATGACTTACAAACACTACACTTGAAAGATGGTGCCTTTAAATGAAAAAGTCAGTCTTCATTGCACGACTATGTGCAACAGGGACAGTTTTTTGGTTTACAAAGTCAACCAATAACACTTCGACCCTGTCTGTCTTTAACATACTTGATGGGATCTCAATGATGAATGGTCTGTACCATGGTTGGAGGAGGTATTGTGGCCCCGGTACCAAATTGGGTACTGGGGCCACTCCACTATGCAGTCCAGATAGAGGTGTATCAGATATTAAACAACGTTGACTGTTGCTGCAAAATTTTTAAATAATATTGTGGGGAACACTACACTACGCAGTCCATAAACTTTTTGGGTGTAATTCAGACCCGTGTAGGGTTTTTTAATAATATTGTGGTCCCGGTAAAAAATTGTGTACCGGGGCCACCCCACTAGGCAGTCCAGAACCTTTTTTTTGGGAATTCAGACCTGTGGAGGGTTTTTTAATTATATTGTGGTGACCCACTCCTCTACGCAGTCCAGGTACATTATTCGGTGCGATTCATACCAGTTGATGGTTTTCTTATTATATATATTGTGGTGACCCACTCCTCTACGCAGTCCAGGTACATTATTGGTGCGAATCATACAAATTCAGGGTTTTTAATTTATATTGTGGTGACCCACTCCTCTACGCAGTCCATGTACATTATTCGGTGCGATTCATACCAGTTGATGGTTTTCTTATTATATATATTGTGGTGACCCACTCCTCTATGCAGTCCAGGTACATTATTGGTGCGAATCATACAAGTTCAGGGTTTTTAATTTATATTGTGGTGACCCACTCCTCTACGCAGTCCAGGTACATTATTGGTGCGAATCATACAAGTTCAGGGTTTTTAATTTATATTGTGGTGACCCACTCCTCTACGCAGTCCAGGTACATTTTTTGGTGCGATTAAGACCAGTTGATGGTTCTCTTATTATATTGTGGGGACCACTCCACTACGCAGTCCAGAAAGATACCTCGTTGCAACGTTTTGGACTAATAACTATATTGTGAGGTGTTCAGAATACATGGTAAATTAGTGGAAATGCTTGTTATTGAATGTTATTGAGGTTAATAATAGCGTAGGAGTGAAAATAAGCCCAAAAACTTGATTTTTGAACTTTTTATGCTTTTTTCAAAAAAAATCTAATTCCAAAACCTTAAATCCGAACCAAAACCTTTCGGCAGGTGTTTTGCGAAACAAATCCGAACCCAAAACATCACGGAAATCCGAATCCAAAACACAAAACACGAGACACCAAAAGTCGCCGGTGCACATCTCTAAATGCTACCCACATTTGAGCTGAGCATACTCAGGTTTCAATGCATGGAAATGCAATACAAAAATGCATATGTCTTTTTGATGCAGTTGTTCAGTCAAGCTAGATTCCCATTGTATAAATGGTACCCACATGTACTAATGTTTAGCAGGATTGGTGTTGGTGAGTCTAGTGCTAAGCCTCTTGCCATAGAAATGGCCTCCACCATCAGGATCCTACCTCTTTCCCATGCTGTCATCTATCAGTGTGGAGTGGACCAAATTAGTCAGAACATATTCAGGTATCCAGAGTGAGTGCAGAGACTCTGTTGCCTGGCTGAGTTAGTTGAAGAAGAGGGACCCTAGTTTTGCAGCAAACAAAAGAGCCAGACTGCTACAGAGACCAATGCCCAGGAAGAAACCAACATGACCAGCAACCCTACTCAACTGTCTATACCATACCCCTGGTGAAGTCCAATAATATTAAATGTGCTGTCTAGTGATGCAAATTGACACATGTTAATGTATGTATATAGATATGTATATATGTATATATATATATATATATATATATATATATATATGATTAAGGGTATATCAACCTTCTCATGCCAACTCATGGTTGATCTTGTAAGAACATCCAGTCCAGTGAATGGATGTACTAAATGTGAAATTTGTAAGCATAAAGTGACAATTAACACAGTCTGCGCCCCTGATGGCTCCAGTTTTGAAACTTAGCCTACTGTCCATATATGGTAGTAGTTTGGGCATGCTGTTATCAGATGATCGCACAAACTCCATCCCAGATGGTAGCAGAGCATTGGTTGTTCTATAAGTACCTTTGAGAGTGCTGGGTACAATGATATAGTGTGCCAATTTCTAGGAATAGCCTCTTTACAGTCTTTTGAGTGAATATTGTATGTTATGGAAACATAACACCCTTGTTCTTTGAATCAATACCTGTTCTCTCTTCAATTTCATACAGTCAGTAATCACTTAATTAACCTCAGCTGTATAATTTCCCCTGGAGATGATGGATAAAGTTGCTTCTGCTACCTTACAACCTGAGGAGGTTGTCAGTGGGAACTGAATCTCGGGATAGCCTTCTTCCCTGGTATCATGACAGCTCTAAATGCATATGTGGGTGTAAAATGATGTACAAAAGTTGGATTTTATGAAGCTACATAAATTTGTCTTCTATTATTCTTAATTTTGGGTCAAAAGTTGCAAATTGTGACAAAACATTTATTTTTTTTAAATTCTGCTTCCAAGTCACAGAATTCCCTAGATTCGCTCCACCCATATCCTATCAACCATCTACAGTCCCCATGGGAGAAGCAGCAGATCAACACAGTGCATGAAAGCTAGGGAGGTTGCTTAAAAGTTACACATTTTGGTGTTTCTTATAAAGCATGGACAGCTGTGCTTTACATAATAATACTAACTAGGTACTTGCCATCTCAGGTCTGCAAACATGTTTCCTACATGTTCCTTTAAGGAGAGTCCTCCAGGATGTGTTCTGTGTACTTTTTCCCCTCCATCTAATTCTTACTGCAGTGATGGTTGGTGGCCATAGCTGGGGCTGGTCTGAAATTTACCTCTGGAATTATTGCAGATGTTAAGTGACTATGACTGAGAACTTACAGGTTGTACACAATTGTCATTAGGTGAAGCAGCAACAATGTTAGATGTACAACTAACATTCTATTTTTGGAACTGCCATCTGGTTTGCCAAGTCTTAAATGTTTCTTCCGAAGGAGACAACAATGCCTTTCCATATGTTGTCGTACCGTGTAATTGACCACTGCCATTTTATTTATGTCACTATGAAAAATTGGTTTTTTTCTGTGCGCTTGTTTGTAAGGTTGCAGATGATGGAAAACTGGTATTGCATCAGTTATGGTATATTACACTTTCCTTCTTAGTATAGTGTTTTTGTCAGAGGTGGGGGCTGGGGGAGGATGGTTGTGTTGATAGAGCACCTATATTTATATAACTGTAAATTTATTCCCACCTCCACCACCAGTTATGTGGAGGTACACTGTTGGCCAGGGGTTATAAAAATAAGTTGTCATATTGGCACTAGCAGTGTTTCTTTTCTTGAATGAAGTACTTGGTGATGTGGGATTATTTGAGCAGATTGAAGCTTATCTCTTAGTGGAAAATGTTCATCCTCATCTGACCGCCTTTGAGCAATGGATGACAGTAAATGGTCATCCACATTATTGCTCTGAGGATAGCTAGCACATCGTAGTACTGCTTCCTCATGATACTCGTGCTCAAACTTCTCAGAATAGTGACTGATACCTAATTGTTATTTTAGATCTACATTGTTTTTGCTGCTCCTACGACCTAACAAATTGTCCTTAATGGCCATAAAATTGTGACTAAATAAAAAAGCTCTGTGTAATGGTTTGTTAAAATTAATTTTACAATTAATTTTATATTGTGGTTTTGAAACACAATAAGAGTGGCATTTATATTGTATAGACAGACAGACTAGTGATATTAACAAGTGTAGGAGAACATAGGGTTCTTTGCACCAGTAACTTTGTTGTAAAAAATAGACCAGCTGAGATTCCAAACAGTGTATTGCCTGGATATTTGAACATTGATATGAGTAATAACAAGTACAGAACCATTGGGTTTGAAAGTATTACAGTACTGATTGTGATGATATGGGCAATTTGTACACTGCAAAAAAAATCGACACAAATCTATTGGACTCCAATGGATTTTAAGTCACTATAAGACTAACGAGAAGGATGTATAATAAAAACATAGACTAATTAGTCTGTGCTGTTTTGTACCAAGTGTGTACCTAACAGAAGTGAAGATGAAGATTAGAATAATAACTCGCCAGGCTACTTATAAGTCACAACTCATACAGATCATAAATAGTTGCATTCACATATGTTTTACACCAGAATAATCCAGGAACAATAAGTGTCAGAGGGAATGTAAGCTCCTTTTGGCAAGGCTATAAAGAAACCTCCAATAATGCTATAGCATTCCCCATGACCGTTTCTATCAATATCTCCAGCTATGTCACCTCTACAGCTCTATCCCCACATTTAAGCTGATCTATAAACTTACGCTTATAGAATCTTTCTGTATGAGAAAATCCCTCCCAAATGACTTAATCTGCACCTTTTACTGTCTCTTGGTGGCATTTCATCAACCTGCCAAGGATCGCTATGAGATAAAATGGGAAGAAGACCTAAGTGAGGAACTTGAAATAGATGACTTGTCCAAGATCAATACACGAGTTACTAAGCGCTCTATCTGTGTGTGCACCAAAGAGAATTCATAGAATTTACTTTTCAGATAGTACATTTCACATGTGATGTCTTATTTCACCAAATCTGGTGGTCATGCCCAAAGATCATGAGGTTCTTGCAAAGTGTTCACACCCTGATTCGCAGAGTTTCCTTCATGCTGCTATCTTCTAGTCCCTATTATTGCCTCCTACACAGACCTGTGGCTGACACTGACACAATTGCGCTTGCGGGCCACATATTCAAGGATCTGGCAGACATACTGCTATGAATGTATCACAAGTATCATTAATGACCGCCCCAACAAATGTCATGCCATTTGGAGCCCTTGGCGTTTCTATCACAGAACTGATGTATTGTTACTCTCTCGTCATAGAGGTTGATGACGTTAGCATCACCGATAGACCACACACTTGGTATTTGATGCTTTCTGTGGAGCTAGACCGGGCATTCACCCCTTCCTTATACCTCCACTCTCCCCCTCCCCTCGCCACTAATCCATCCTCCCCTCCTTCCCACTCTTATCATCTCGCTCCTACCCCTAATGGCCTCCTTTCATCTTCTCACCTTCTATTCTATCTCTTTTCCTTTCCATGTTTTTTTACACATTGCTGAATTGTTGATTGTTCATTATGACTAATTCTACCATTTTCATGGCCAAACTTTGTTGCATTACATAAAATCAAACACAATATGCATGTGAAACCGCAAAATGGAATTCGTATTATTGTTTTTACACATCATTGTGGGAAAAAATATAGTGAAGTATATTAGATGGTTGCACACACTTTGTTAGCCTTTATTAGTAATCTATCTTGCATAATTTTTTAAACACAATTTTCTTTTTGTGAGGTTGAAATAGTTGCTAATATTATACAAGTCCACATGAGTGTACACTATATACTATTTTGTTCTCTCTCTACCTTTCCTGTCCATGTACAAAGATTGTCTACATTCTTTAAGCAACAGTGACTACATTCACAAAAATGATTGGCAGTTAAATGCTGTAAACTGTCATTTCTGCCACCGCTGTGCGATCAAACCACTGTGAGGCAATATGCTACATCTGTACATTCAGGTATTGGGAGTCAGGATGACAAAATATGTTGTGCCACAGATAAATGCATTTTTTAAAAGCTGTCTTATTCAGTTATACATGATTGTAGTGTCTAGTCAAATTAGTTTTCTGATGGACATGTCAAAGAATATATATATATATATATATATATATATATATATTGTGGCCAAGAGGCATATTTGTCACAGTTCCCCTGTTAAATTTTCCCTGGGATCCTCTTTCAGCACATACACACACAGGTGTTCCACATGGGTGTAATTGGTTTGCTTTGCTGTGATTTGTTTGTAGTGCTTGGGTGGAGGATAAAGTCACTGTTACTGATGCCAGTAAGTGGCCGGCTAGTAGTCAGGGAACTATTGTTTAGCCAGATGTAGGTGGTGGGAGATTTTGTGATGTGGATATGACTGCTGTACCATCGCTGAAACTGTTTAGCCATCCTGACAACTGTTAATAAACAGGGAAATGGATCAGCAAACCTGTGTGAGGCTCCAGTAAATGCAGTAATTTACCACAATATATGAATATATATATATATATATATATATATATATATATATATATATAGATGTATGCAGTCACAGAGTTTAATTTAATGAATATATTCTATGGGCCTGAGTCATTAAGGAAAGTAAGGCAAAAAAAGGAGTAAATGTTCTCCAGGACAAACCATATTACAATGCAAGGGGTGCAAATTAGTTTATTATTTTGCAGATAAGTTAAATATTGGCTCTTTTTACATCTAACATACAAATACTTGATAGCTTTATTTTTACACTGAAATTTACAGTTGATCTAGGACATGCCCTATCCTAACTATAAATCTGTCCCCACATTTGAAATTTACCTCCCCCTCCAATGCACAATGCAACATGGTTTTGTCCAAAGTTACTCCTTTTTTATGCTTTGCTTTCCTTAATGACTGGCTCTATATGTCTAAATATGCACCACATATGATCATTCTCTGCTCTTTGTTACCCTATTCCATGGATTTTAGTGGATGAGTAGGCAGCTGGCACAGACCACATACAAAGAAAGCAAAGCAAAGAATAAAAGAGCTTAGAGAAGCATCAAAAATAATCATACCCTTAATGGCATGTGACCAAAGTAATGTAGTAAATATGTGTAACATTAGCTCACCTTTAGCCAGACCCAGCAGAATGCAGTAAGCCCCGTAAGCCTGGCAGGAGAACACCATGCTCCTGGGACGACCTGCCAGCACGCCTGCTCCGAAAAATAAAAATAAATTGCAGCCCAGGCAGGTTGGCGGATGCCCTTTCACCTTCTGAGTCCCGTGGTCTGCACTCACACAGCTTAGAAGCAAGGGTGGATGTAGTGGTTAGCAGCACATGTAGGGGTGAGCAAATGCCACTTCCATGCATACAGTGGGGGGGAGCAATGCAACCAAGCACTAGCCCTGCGTTTAGCTCAATCATTTGGTCATGGTAACCTGAACAATAATTTAGTGTGAGTTACATACAGTTATGTGAAACCATCTTTATTTTCTATTTCATCATCATATTTTATTTAGTTGCATCATTATTCTCTCAATATACAGCGCGGCGTTACTGTTTTATAAATGAAGGAGAACAATGCTAAGAAATGCAAATTAAAAGCTTTGATCACATTTTGCTGAACTTCTTTTTAATGTTATGCATCTGCTTTTTTCCTGTTTAATACAGCTACTGTACTAATTTGGTTGTGGCCAAGTTTCAAGTCAATGTTTAGCTGCCAAAAGCCGAATGTCATGTTTTTTTGCTTCTCTTGGCATCTGTAAAATGTGCAGATGTCTTTGTTTTCAGATGAATTTGAATTTTTTGCAGGAAAATTATAAAAAAAAAGTATTAAAAACATAGATGAACATAAGTACATTTATGACATTTCTGATCCTAATTATATTAGTAATGTAAATGTAAATTAGGTTTTGATGATTATTTTTGCACACATTTTTGGCTGTTTAACCTTTTATGGTCATCACCAAATGCACTCGACCTGTAGATATGTTTCCACACTCGTTCTCTTACTGCACTTGCTATTCTAACATGGAATATGTATTTTTTTTATTCTAACTTGTACTTTTACTAGACAAGACTAGTCAATACAAATATCTGATTGGTTATTGTGGTTTTTCATGCTCAAAGGATACTACTACTGATCTGTTTTGAATGGGGTTGGAATTCCCAGGAGGAAACAGCAGAGGCTAGGAAAGAAATAAGAAATAGCAGGAAGCAAATTACAGAATTGGTGTTCAATTAAACCTATAATCAGAAGCAGGAGTGGAATTATTTAAAAAAGTTAGAGAGGAAACGCAAGTAGAAAAGGATTCAATCAAAATGGATCATGCTCACCAGAATTAAGGAGGCAATCCCAATATCCAAAGTCACATTTGATGTCTCTGTACCTACTCAGAATCCAAGTTCAAGTTCAGGCAGTAAACATCAGACAGGAAAGTTCTAAATCGGAACTCAAAAAATAGTAAATATCCAAAGCAGAGGTCAGGGCAGGCAACACTTAGGTAAGGGCAGTTAACAGGGTCAGTACACAGATAAATTTACAGTGAAGTCGTATATAAAGAAAATCTATTGCAGGCGATGTTTGAACAGCTGGCCTGTTCTTATATATGTGCACCATGTATATATACAGATCAGAGAACATTATGGAGCACATGGATATCCTGTGACTTAATTTGATTTGCAAAGCAATAAATGTGGGCAACTGCAGGTCAATTTACTGTAACTTTCAACTTGTGACCAGTCAGTTTCATCATAATCTGATGAGATCTCCACAGAGTAGAACTCTACAGTGCTGGGTGCTTGTTTCCAGCTGCAAAGGGTTCTGGTCATTCTGTAATGGTGTGGGGCACATTTTCCTGGTGTGGTTTTGGAGCAGTCATGCCTTTAGAAGTCATGGTCACTGCTAATAGTTACTTAATGGTTCCACCTTCACCACATGTTGATGGAAAACAGGATGACATTCACAGAGCATATGTGGTCACTCAATGGATTGATGAGCATAACACTGATGTTATGGCTTCTCAACAACCAGGCCTGAACCTAAAAAAGCATTTATGGGTATTCTGGATGAACACCCTAGACTTTGTTTTCCACTCCCAAGTGTCTGTTGAGTGATTTTTTTTTTTTTAGGAAGAATGGTGCTGCATCCCTGACATTCATAGTCTCAATGCCATGGTGCATACAGTGCACACTAGTTTCGTGTGGGGATCCAATACCTTTTACTTTATGACTTTATATTGGTGTTTCCATTTGTGTCCACTATTTGTATATGTATTTCTCATTACAGTAAAAAAACTGCCACGATTAATTCTTCTGGTGGAGGAGAATTTGGAATTTCAGTGCTAAGTATCTTTGCAACATACTATCTAGGTGGCCATTGCTAACTAAAGTTCTTGCCTAAAAATCGCATCCTAAGTAAATAATAAATACAATATAATATTTTAATAAAAAGTAATATTTGTTTCAGTTTCATAAACTTTTATTCAGCTTCAGGCATTGCAGATATATCTTTCCCTACCCAAAAATGTACCCATATACTTGCTACCTTTGTCCTACTACAAACAAACAAAGATAAGCAAAAATGTTTAAACTGTTAGCAAAATAATTGCCTCATTCCACATTTGGCCCTAAGATTTCTCACATTGTGTCTCTGAAGTTTGGCCTTAAGTGCCCATAGTCCAACCAAACCACATAGAATTAATCGATTGATTGTCTTCACTGCATCTCTATTCATTCCGTGAAATGTAAATTTACAAATACTCTGCAGATAAGTGTTCTGAGAAATCGCGAATCAAAAGCGGAACATAAAGATTGTATCTACACAACTTAACACCACCGAAACCGTGTGTCTGCTTCAAAACTAGTCATGTGTCATACATACATTAAATATTTGTGTAACATACTGTCTGTGCTTCCTGAATCAATTTTTTCAAAATCCAGTGATGTTTCATATCAGCCCACTTCTATTTCACACTACACTTTCATTATGGAGAATGTTGTGTACTATTTACTTAAATCCGTGTGTTAATGCAACACCTCCCATTGTTGTCATACATTTTACAGGAACATCATATTGAAAATGTATCCCTTTAATATTATGTCCTTGTTACATGTTAAGTGCAATGGATGTTGTATCCTTTTAGAAAGATATTGAATTTTAAATGGTGTGAAATCCCAAGCAATATGTTCAACATTTTTCTAGGATTAGGTCATGGTCATGATTGCAATCATTATCTAATACTTTGAATTTACTCTTTGTGTAATTATGCCTATGGCATTCAAGTCTATGTTATTGCATGCTAGCACAGCTTACAGTTAATCAAAAAAAATAAAGTAGTAAATTGATAAATACAGTATGACAGGTAAAAAAGTTTAAACATGCACGATTTACACTGAAACACATAAATCGATCAGAAATTAGCATTTATCTCTCTAATGCAAGACAGTAAAAACAATTGTCTGATTGATTCTGTGGTTTAGTGCAAATCTTGCACACAAATGCAATATTAGAATATGAGGCTTAAAGACACACCCTGAAGTGATTTACATATAAATGTTATTACATCTTAGAACATACACTAAACTTCCAAAAAAAACTAGACATGTTTGGTACCATCAAATCTCAGAATTAAGTAAAGGGCATATTTCATAGGATGAACTATTTTAGCAAAAGTAGCTAAAAAAAATTCACAATAAATTGAATTTCTTAAAATGTTTCCCCTTTTAATGTCCGTTACTTAAAATATATTTACTTGACTATTGTAAGAAAGGGTAGGACATTGTGAGGTAATAGAGAGCAGATGAGAGAGAAGTGTTGTGCACATGTGCATGGTAAGAAAGATGTGGGGGTGGTATGGAGACTATAGCAGTAGGGAAGGTTATTAGATACATTTTAGACGTGTTGAGTTTTAAGTGTATTGGTAAATCCATGAAGAGATTGCAGAGACATTGTTGAACATGCAAGAAAGAAGGGAAGGACAGAGGTTGGGGAAGGAGAGATACATTTGGGTGTCATCAGTGTAGAGGTGATGCTGAAGATCGGACAAGTTGATTAGATCGCTAAGGGAGGAAGTGTACAGTAAGAAGAGCACAGCACAAAGCCTTGTGGGAAGAGGAGCTGAACATAGAAACAGAAAAGGAGATGTGGAAATTAACCAGGACAGAACAATCTCACCAAGGCCAGTGGAATGTCAGGTGTGCAGGAGAATTATTAACTGTGTCAAAAGTGGCAGAGATGACTGGGAAGATAAGTATGCAGAGGACCCTTAGACTTTGCAGTGAGAAGTTCATTGATGACTTAAGTGAGGGCAATCTCTGTACAGTGATGGCATTGGAAATCCAATTAGGGAGGGTCGAAGAGGGTGAGGGAAGAGAGAAAGTTTGTGAGGCAGTTATAATGAGTAGTATTGTAGTTGGAGAGAGAGAGGGAGGGATAAGACAAGGGATTTTGAGGGTAAATGAACCAAGATCATTCTTAAAGAATGAAGGGAAGATGCCGGTGAAGAGGGACAAAATGAAGAGGTTTGCTAGGTGCAGTTGGGAATTGGGGTAGAGGAAATCGAGAAGGATAGAAGTGAATTGTCTTAGAGGGCAGATGGAGGGACATAAGAGCGTATAACCTGTCATCAGAGATAGGGGGCAAATGATGGGTAGGGAAGGAAGGAGTGATATGGGTGTGGTAAAACAGATGAGGCCTTGCAGGAGGAAATATCTTGATGGATCGTGTCAATTTTGGTGGTGAAGTGTGTGACAAAGTTAAGGGCCGTAAGGGAGGAAGACATGAGCAGAGTAAAGGCTGTAACAAGATGAATCGGATAACTGACTGTAAAAAATAATAGGCTTAAAGTAGATTTGTTTACAGAGAGAGAGGACAGAGCTATAAAACGAAAGAATAGAATGATAAAGAATATCAAGTCAATGGAACAGAGCACAATCTGGGCATGTTAGAGAGAAAACACCGGATATCATATAATAGTTGAGAGAGCAATGACTAGATGAACAGTGAATCATGACAGAGCTAGAGCTACGTATGAGGGAAGAAGATTGAATTGTGTGTGTGAAGTGTGTAGGTCAGAGAGTGAGATGAGTGCAGAGAGCAGAACAGTTCATGAGTGCAGTCAAACAAGATAGAAAGTAGAGGTGGAAATAGTAATGGCAGAGGGAGAAATTAGATGTTGAAGAGAGGAGCCTTTTGCAAAGAACTGTGGTAGATGTGGATAGGAGAACTTCAGAAGGTAAATTAAGCAGCACATGGTGGAATTATGCGAGATATGTGCATGAATGTTGGTTTAATGGGATAAGTAACAAGAGAGTGGAGAGCAACAGTTGATTCAGGTGGTGCAGAGCAGCGGAGGCGCAGTGGCTTGACACTTGGTTTTGCCCTTGGAAAATACATACTGTGGGTCAAAGATCAGTCCTTATCCAGTTCAACCTTTAGGGCTAGATTTACTAAGCTGCGGGTTTGAGAAAGTGGGGATGTTGCCTATGGCAACCAATCAGATTCTAGCTGTCATTTTGTAGAAGGTACTAAATAAATGAAAGCTAGAATCTGATTGGTTGCTATAGGCAACATCCCCCCTTTTTAAACCCGCAGCTTAGTAAATCTAGCCCTTAGTGTTCAAACTTGGAGTTCCCAATATGAGCAATCTGTGTGCATGGTGCATTTTAGAAAAATAGTCACAAAATCGACACAGTGATGCCATTAACAATATTGTTCATTCGAATATAAGCACTAAAAATGTTATCATGAAAGCATAAAATTAAACTAGACATTATTTGTAAAGAAGATTCTATTTATATGCTTATTTAAGTAAGCCCGATAGCCCTGTAATGTTAAATTTGGCTGTGTCACCTGAATAAAAAAGGGACAGCCAACGGGTTAATGATAAATATATACTAATAGTTGTATAGATTTAAAAAAAATGAGTTACATGAAATAACCCATTAGCATAATGTAATTGATAAAAAATTAAATACATATAATATCCTACTTCTATTTATAGAAATACCAAAGCACACAAGATTATGATTTCAAAAAACCTTAATATGTATTAAACCTATGTAATGCTTCTCTCATACTATGATTTTATATGGATAGAACAATGACAAATTACAAGTAATTGGCAGGTGAGACGTCATTTGTTGAGCTTTATCTTCTGTGCAGAAGTGATATGTCAGTTGTAAATCTTTATTACCAATGATAATGCAGTAAGGGTTTACATAACAGCAGACAATTTCTGCCTAGAGATAGCCATTACATCAAGTTGCAGCATACAATGAATTAAAGGCAACAGAACACAAAAGAATCACAGAACTGAGGTGTAGCATATTATATATGCATGTGCGGCCCTCTAACCTTCAAAAGGGCCACACATTAACTTTAGTATCAGGAATAAGTTAAAACAACACATATAATCAAAGAAGGATAACAATCTGTAATAACATATCAGCGCATTTAAACATAAGACAAATAAGTGTTACAAGCTATAACAACCAAATCAAAGTTCAGTGTGATGTCAGGGTCACAATATTATTCACCAGCTTGTGAAAGTTAAGTGTAAGCATGGAAAAGGCACAACACAATTCTCCACGGGGGTTTAACAGCGTTGACCTGTTGCTCTTGTTTTTAATGTAACATGATTGAGAATGTCTTTGGAACCGAAAATAGATAAAACATTGGCAGCACACTTGTGTGTAACAGAGCCTGCCTAAATGCCAATCTTTCTTTTAATGAAGTAAGCAGGAAACAGGGGAAGGAGGGAGATTATGTGGTGCAGACGGCATCTTTGATCTCAGATGTGCTGCTGGCAATCTGTGACCTCCGCACGTTGTGTTGAGGAGGTTACATGATCTGGAAGTTGGCTGCTCCAGGCAAAGAATAACTTTTAGTTCAGTCTTATTTTCTGTCTTATGACCCGCTGAGCTTCACTCACTGCCCAACGCTTATTTAATAAGAGCTGGGGCTGCAGGATAAGCTCAGTGGGACATAAAGAAAGGTAAAAGGGCCGTAGGTAAAGCCTCTAGGGCCATCTGTTGCCCATCATTGTTCTGAAAGCTTGTATAAAGATCACAATTAGCAGCTAACTTGACAAACTGCAAAATGGTTTTATCTTATGACTTATTTTTTTACTTCTGCACACAAAAAAAAATCACAAATCTGTCTTAAATGATTATATTTGCGTGTCAGATACAGCTCTGCTACATGAAACTGAACATTGATTCTTGCAGTAAATAGGAATACCAAGACATCAGATTTGTTCTCCAAAGTATATGATAATGGCACCGTCATTCTGACACCTAATGTAATACCGAAAATAAAAACAATATTGGAAACAGGATAATTTACTTGTCAAAGCAATTGAATGTCCCACAGAAGGAAAGCCTATTGGTCAAAATGATAGAGCTTTAACTAGAATGTTGCGTCATAATGTTCAAGTGGAGAAGCACGGCCAGATTCAGTGTCATGTTCAACGCTCTTATGGAAAAGTTCTGTAGCTGTAATACTACAATATTTAAAAATATAGTGGCAGTTCCATGGAATTATTTTTATGCATTATTAAATAAATGTACATTGTTACACAGAAAAATGTTGTTAATATTATTGACCAGGATCTAAAGCTTGCAAAAGTTGCAAAAATACTGTATGGAATATAAAGATGAAAGGGTTTATGTATAATACATAAATATATAGAGTCGCAGCAGAAGAGCTGTTATTTCCTGCATTACGAAGTCATGCACCAATCTTTACTTTGTTACTCCAGTTTGTAAGGACATGCACATGGATTAGCGTGGGTACATGGTGGTGACTGCTGTCAGAGCAAGTTTCTGCAACTTATGATTGAAGGAATTGATCAGATATGGACTGATGGAAGCATCGCAAAGAAAAATATGGGATATCTGCAATAATGCTTCTAAATAAAGTGATGGAAACTGTGCATATTTGTAGGCAATCAAGATTTAGCTTGAGCCTACACAGCCCTTTTAGCCATGGAAATGGCAATATCTTTAGACCATGTGCTGGTAATAAGAACCTGCCTGGCATGCACACAGAAACTTATTTAAATAAAAGCTTTAGAATAAAACTGTGATACTTGAAACAAAGGCAGACCCAAAGGCATACATACCAAGTCTCCCAGAATGGAGAGGAGACTCCCAGCTGTATGATGATGCAAAATGTTTTGTCATGCAATGGTAGAGGTCTACATAGATGCATATCTCATATGACACTCATCCCACCAATAATCAATGAAGCGATTCACATAATCTAGTATATTTGTTGGGTTGGTTTGATACCGGCAGTCCACGATGATGCAAATCGCATCACCCCTTCTCCCAAGGGCAGGTCTAAATATGCCCAAAGTGCACTTACTGACTTGCATTATTTAAGGCATAACTGAGATCAGTGTCGTAGGAGAAAAAGGAAAAGTACAAATTATTTACGGTGCAGTGTGCACTCTGCAGTCTGCAACAATCTTTTAGATTGTATTTGGTACATTAAGAATTATTTCCATCTAGTAACATTTAAAACATGATATAAATCTGTATTGAATTGTTTTCACTTCTTTCATACAGTTAGAATGCTGTGGTAGTTGGGACCATTGAGAGCTAAGGAACTGAGAATGGGGAAGTTTGGGAAAGCACAGGAAAATGTCCTAGTCCACAAAATATGTTCTCAGTATTTATATACAGAAATGCTCAAAATTGTTTCAAAGTGATTTTTAGACCAGTTCATTGAGCAGGTTCTAAATATAAATAAATTGTCTAAAAGAAGTAAATTCCAGCAAGGCAAATGGGTTGAACTGTATTGGAACCATTTTGAGCATGTTACAACCTACATGGGCTACATTGCATAGTTTTAACATTTTTTCTTTGCAAACTTTGAACTCAAACATAGTAATATTCGCTGTTCAAATGTATAAATTTTAAGAGAGCAAAAAAATACTGTAAAGTGTAGCTTTTTAACATCAAACAGGCAGAAAAGGCAACATTTTATTGTTTATTTTTAAAAAAAATGCTATTTGTGAATGCAATATTCAAATATGAGTTAAAATAAATATAATTTTTTTATATGACATGATGACTATTTAAAGCAAAATTACTCTCAATAGAACAACTCTTTAAAATACACACTATGGTAGTTGAATTTTGTTATTTTAGATATTGGTTCAACTAAAACATTGAATTCATCAAACTGGGCCGGTTTGTTAGAATTTGGAACTAGCTCAAATAAATTGAGCATCTATATATTAACATACTCTGAGTTTAATTTGTTACATGTTTAATTAATAGTCTTTAGTCTTTTACACTTCATTGATTAATTGTTTCATGTAGTGGAGGAGTAATATTTGCTTGAAGAGTAACTTTTGGTCATCCTCTGCTGTTTAGGGACAACCCTCCTTGTAATCTTTTAGTGAAATTAACATTTACTAGAGATACAATATTTAATTTGAACATTTTTACATCAATTCATGCTCTCTTTTGTAAACTTTTTTCCTGCCACATAAATGTCGATTTTTATATAATTAAGAGGTCAGGAAATTTGGTTTTATATTTGGAAGATTGAAATATACTACATGTCTATACCTCACAGGCAAGAATTTCTTAAATTGTCACTTAAGTAGTTGACATACTTATTTTTCATTTATTAATTATAAAGATCTTATTCTTTGCAATAAATATGTAGAATTAAGCAACAAACAGAAAACTTTATTTAGTGAGCGTCTCAAAAAGACTTCTGTAGTGAAAAATTTATGGAATAGGACTGATATGCATCCATGGTGGGAATAGATGTACAGGTCTTGAACAAAGGGAGAAGTATTGCATTTATTAACTTAATACCATAATATCATGGTGATACACAGTGACACCAATTTAATTAGTTTTTGTACCTAATGTTAATTTTAGTGTTTATGTAGGTTTTGATATTTTTATGGAACATTAGCACATACATGTATTCTTTATGGGGGGGTCAGAGCTAATTAATTTACATTAATTCAAGTATTCTAATGTCATATTTATTGTGGTTTTTGTTTTCTCATTATTCTAAATTGAAAGTTTTAACAGATGTCACTGGTTGAATATTGACCACATTGAATAACGACAATTTTAAGTATATAACTAAGTTTCATATACTGTATACATATAGTTCACATGCATTTATTATTATTATTATTATTATTATTATTATTATTATATTATTATCATTGTGCTTTTTATGTCTACTTAGGGATTATGAATTGACTGTAATAGGAAATGTTTTTGGATTTTTTTTTCAGTGAACACAGCACAGAGTTTTGGATGTATAACTGGCCATGAGTACTTTCTCTTAATTTGGTAACAAATAATAAAACAAAACAACATATATTTTTAAATAAATCACCCGTTAAAATCTTAGCAGCATATTCATAGGATATCCCTTTTGGAATTTTGTGCTCCTGCATTGCATTGAAAGTAATGGTAATATGATTTATTGCAATACCTATTGGCCCTGATTCATTAAGGAAAGGAAAATAAAAAAAAATTAGTAACTTTGCACCTTGGCAAAACCATGTTGCGTTGGAGGTGGAGGTAAACTTAAAATGTGGGGACAGATTTATAGATGGAATAGGGCATATTCTAGATCAACTTTAAATTGCAGTATAAAAATAAAAATAAAGCTATCAAGTATTTGTGTGCTACATAAAAAAGCCAGTATTTAACTTGTGTGAAAAATAATAAACTAATTTGCACTACTTGCATTTTAACAGAGAACCTTACTCATTTTTTTGCCTTACTTTCCTCAATAAATCAGGCCTATTTCCTCCTAATATGCACAAAGAGAGAACAAAAGATGCCCTTACTTGAATGTTATGGGCATTTGTTCATTGTTTTCTTTTGTTTTTTTATATTTTTCGTATCTGGAACATGATGACTATTTAAAGCAAAATTAGTCTCAATAAGAACAACTCTTTAAATAACAAATTATATTAAATTATAATAATAAATAAGAAGAGTTGTAATGTTCCTATGTTATCACCAGCTGATGATTTGCCCAGTGGACATTGCAGTGTTCAACGCAATCCTTTGGCCTGTCCCTGATCATGATTCTGTGTAACTTGTCCTCAAGTTTTGTTAGTTTTACTGGGTTAATAGGTGATGTGCCTAGTTGGCCTAACCCTGTCCTAAGGAGGATTTCAGAACATTGGAGAGCTATTTAGAAAACCAACTATCATCCAATATAAAATCTTCCTGTGCAGCATTGTCAGTTCAGAATTACAATTCCCTTCCACACGCTGATGATACACTAAAATGCATTTGTTCTAACTGTATATGATATGCTTATTCTTTTCATTTTTCATCTTCTCTGCATGCATGACTACGTACTGCTCTTGCAAATCATGTACTGAAATATCCAATCTACATACATACATATATACATACATTATATTATATATGCGTGAGACGTGTCTGTGTGTTGTGTGTGTGTGTGTGTGTGTGTGTATTTACACACACGCACATACACATATACAACATGCACAACACGACATGTATATACAATTTAGATAAACACAGCCATGAAGAAATCTTCAGAGGGTTTCAGCTGAAAGAGAAAATTACAGTTTAAAGAGAAATGGGAACGATTGTCGTAAAATGTTCTGAAAGGGAATGAGTTGCTTCCCAGCAGATATGACTAAAATTAATTTTTAAAGATCTGCCAAGTGTACAATGCTGTAAATGCAATGAAGTTTTAAATATATCCCCAAATGGTAGAAGATAATGAAGTTGCTGTTAAATATTTATCAATGAATGTAAAATCTCTCGGTGTATCCTGGGAGCCCCCTGCTGGGAAGCTGCCTTAAGGTACAAGCTATGATACAAGCAGGGGCACAGCTATAGTTCTCACATTCCTCTGCATTGTGACAATTTACAATGTAATGCTGAATTAATGTCATTTTTTTTCTACTCTAAAGTTATCTTTGTACATATATAATGTGATTTTCCCATAGCAAGCTACAGAAATGTAATTAATGTGGCATTCTGTACCAAATTTAAATGCATATATGCATAGGGAAAAGCTTGAAAAACAAAAGGGTATGCTACAGGCAAAAGTGCCCAATGAGAATTAGGACATGACCGGCATCTACACTATGGATGTATATTTATATTTGTATTAGGCAACACAATTTATCTATTGACGTACAATATACAAAATCAACGATTTGTGAATTTCAGTGTAAACATTTGACTATAATATAATGTTAGGAATGAGCTTCCTGCCGCAAACTGTTTATAATTTCTTAATAGGAGACACCGGTACCACCACTAGGCTCTGCCAGCCAGGGTTGGTGGCACTATAGTGGGGAAACCCGCATCATGGGGTTCTCCTGCCATGGTGCCAATCCAGCCCTAGGCCATTCAGCATGAGGCTGGTTTGCCTAAATAGAATTAGGGCTATTTCCAAAACCCTGGAGCAGTGGGTGCACCACAGGGAGAATGGTTAATTAAGTCTTTATTATTGACCGTTACCCCACACCTACTGCTCCAGTGGTGTGGGAATACCGGTAGTGTTTTTCAGCATGGGCTGGTTATACCTCAGGAGACGGAGGGGCGTCATTTTGTTTGAGGCCGCAACTCCCATAGGCAATCCAGCAGCGTACTGACTGTTTTGGCAGTATGGCAGGGCAGTCCCACACTGTGGTTTTCTCTGTTATAGTGCCACCAACCCTGGCTGGCAAAGCCTAGGACTGGTACTGATAAATTTGTGGGGAGCCCCACACTTTCTATCCCTTCTGAAATGGATCAAGCTGTGATTTGTTAAAACCAACGCTTTTCAGCAAGTTTTCTGGGCAGTTTGCAAACTGCAGATGTATGACAGGGGAAACTGATAGGAAACTGCTGTTTTCAAAAGCATATCATTACAAATCACCTTCCTGTACTTTAGCCATTATAAAAATACAAATCTGGAGATTTATTGAGCAGTAGTTTTACAAACTGACAAAAAAAACACCCCAAAAGGTAAGATTGCTCAAACTGTAGGTGGTTTAAACTATCCTGCTGATATGCTTGTGAAAAAAAAATATGAAAAACAACCCCAATCAACCCATCCCTCCACTTCTTTAACCGGCTGTGCTACTTAGCATCAGTCCCAGTCCCCTGGGAGGGGGGCATCCAAACATTCAGGCTGCAGCATCTAGGGATGGCCACCCCAATGCTAGGTAAGGATTGGGCTGCACCCCTGTGTTTAGTGCCCCCTTAGATATTATTAATAAGATATAGTGTCTCCTTATATTTATATTATTAATAAGCTATAATGCTCCCTTATAGATATAAATAATAAGATATAGTGCCCTCTTATAGGTAATAAATATATCTGCCGGGTTATAGGGCCCCTAATATTTTCTGTAGTGTAGTGGTATTATTTAATGCTTACCTACAATCTTCTTCTTGTCTTGTTCTGCTGTAGTCCTTTGGAAGGAAAAAAGAAAACCATATTAGCAAGATGAACTTCTTCTGAGGAGCTCCCATTGATGAGCTAATGTCCAGTATGGCCACCTACTTCATAGACGGGCAGCCAATCAGAAATGGTCTCTAATCTGTCAGAACGAGAATGAACTCTCCGGTGATTTGTGGCCATTTTGAAAGCAGCAAAATACGTCAACACACACACACACACACACACAATATTTTTTATTATAGAGGGAAATGTTTTGAAATGAGAAAAGAGATGTTTGGGTTATATGAAGAGGTAAGAGCTGAGATATAAGAAATTGTAGCTTTGTGGATTGGCTAAGAAGAAGAACTTCATTTTAAGTTGTAATAATAATGATCAGCCATGAGAGAGATTGAACTGAATTAAAAGGGCAGAGCATTTTGAGAAATAATTATAGGTTTAAGCTTTACTGTAGAACAGAAAGAAGGGAATTAGGTAAACCAGTTGGCAAGAGATTGCAGCAGTCATGGCTTGGAAGTATGTGGGCATACATGCAAACTTTAGTAGTGACTCTAGATAAAAAGTGGAAATTTTGGTAGTAATATTTTAGCTGCAGTGCTTATATGCAGTATCAAGATGAGTGAGATCCATGCAACAGCTTTATCTCAAATGCCTAAAGAGTAAAGTATTATAAGGAGAAAAGAGCGGTCAACAGAGTCAAAAGCAGTAAAGATATCAGCTAGGATGTGACAAGAAAGTGACCTTCACATTTAGCTACTTGAAGGTTATTAGCAAATCTACAGGATATTTTTAGTTGAATTAACTTAACCTCTTATGTAGATTTGTAGGGAGATTTCATAGGAAACTGAAATTATACATTGTATATAGATACTGTTGAATTTTGTATGGCACAGCTTTGGCAATGCATGGGGCAGTGACAATGGAGCTACAGCTATGTTTTTTGATTGGACAACAACATAACCATACTATGTAGGGTTAAAAAATAAATGGTTGTTAAATAACCACCATCGGCTTGTGTTGTAATCTTCCCACTGTCCTAGTGAAGCCAGAAGTTATCTGGCCACTAGGCCTGAGCTCTGAACAGCTTGATCTCACCCATTCTATTGCTTGCTTGACAAGCAGCATAATCAACCCACATGCAGCCAACTTTTCCTTGAGACTCTACAACTATTTTTCTAATTAAAGAGAATTAAGTAAATCTTATACATTTGTTATAAGTTGGCCACACATGCTTCAGTATTATCAGCGATATCAGACAAAAGGCATATTGTGCCCCCAAATCTAACCCAATAGAAAATAATACAAGGATCAAAATAGAGCAGATATTATGGGACATTTTGGTAAATCCAGTTGAAAGATGACCACTACTGGACTGTGTGTGCAATCATCTTCTGATAGTACTATCAGGTCCCAGTGCCGCTTAAAGAGATCTGACATCATTACAAATTTAAGACTTTGATTGAAAAAAGGGGATTGCAGCAATGCATGGGAGCCCAATCCATAAACTGATCTTCTGTATCATTTCCAATTTGGCTGCCTATGTGTGTGACCAAAGTCGACACTGATGTTGTTGCTCGACACTCTGATCAAACCGTAGGGTCGGCCTGTGTGTGGACAGCATTACATGAGACTTGCTTCTGCAGCATTTTTTAAAGTTTCAACAGCTCAGAACATTCTTACAAGTCCTTATGACACCACACACAGGCTGATTCTGGTGGTTGCTCTGAGCACTGAGCAATGTCCAATTTGGCCTCACAAGTATTTGGACAAACTGGATAAGATCCGGCAGTTCGGTGGATGGTATGACTCCCATTTGTCACAGTATTTCTAAGACTTTCCCTTTTTTAGCAAAACATCTTTAATTTGTAATGCTTGTACATTAACAGAATAAGCGATAGAGATGAGTAAAATATTGCCCTGTTTAGTGGCAGAACAGGCTATTTCACAGAGGTGCGATGTTCCAGCAATGCAATCGTAGAGTTTGCCTTTGTTGCACCATCCTGCAGAATGCCGTTCGGCGCTGTAATTGTAAATTCATATTTCCTATGTATGATCTGTGAATAAAGCTGTGAAGACAATGGTCAGTTTAGTCTTGTGTGTTGGTGCTTGGGTAGGATTCGGAACACTTTATGCCAAGTTCTGCTGATGAAACATGCAAAATTGTGCAGCCTAATGTAGAATAAAGACAACTAATTTGTGAAAAAGCTTTGAACTTCTGTCATCTTTAATTAAGGGATATAGGTTCCTATTATTATTTTAGAAATTTAAAATCAATAAAAAGTAGTGGTGGAATTTATGGTCTAAGTAAGGTTCCAATCCTATGGGTGTCCTAGGCTTTAAGATAAAAACTATGAGAGCTGTATGCATAAACCTAATAACTGGTTCTCTCCTGGCGTCACTAGGGCCTTTGGAAGATGACCGCACACACAAGCTGAGAGCAGTTATCTACAATCTGCATTTCATGTGTTGATGAACTGATCAATTTCAATTAGATCAGTTTGGACTTGTTTTGGAACCATATGCACTGCATAGCATATTAGTTGCCTAGTATTGTAGCCAATATCGCATGATGATTCCCTCTCCTCCAAAATTTATATCTACTCAGAGAAGACCACCCATGTTTCCTTTATGGAGAAGGACCAAGTAATGACAATCATGTTGTCACACAAACATAATTACAAGATTCCTTACAGTCGGCTTAAAATCCAGGTTAACCTTCAAAATAAAATAAAGGTTATAATAATAAAATATATATATATATATATATATATATATATAATAATAGACATAAATAAATGATTTGTGGAATCTACTGGCCGCCACATCATAGCAATACAGAGCTATATATTTGTGTATCTGCCACTCTGCAGTACATATATGCCTCATTGTGTTAAATTTGAACATTTTCTAAATTTCCCTTTTGTCAACATTGAGGGATCTGTTTACTAAAGAGCAACGGCTCCATCTCACTTAGCTGATACTACTCTCTATTCCATTTACTAAACTACATCAGGGAGTTCTTCCCTTTGGTAAGATGCAGGTCATCACTTCCAAAAATTCATTATGCTTATATCACTATTGTGTGCAGAATGACTACACTACAAGATCTGATGTAATCCCAAAAATTGTTTCCACAATTTAGCCTTTTCTTTGTAAGGGTCAACATTACCACTGCTGCTTAATTTTGTAGGCAGAAAGTGTAGGACCCTATTAGCAATGCCCAAGGCCCTGTTCCCTTCTCTTTACCAATGCACTTTTAAAAACACATTCTGAGCCAATGAGATACTTTAGATTCAGAAAAGCTGTCATAGGTTCAAAGAAATGTGCATCAGAATGATACATCTTATTGTTGGTAATCATGACAAACAGTTGAGAAGGGGCTGCATATTCTCTACTCAATATTGTGCATGCACCTAATGTTTCCCAATTTTTGTGGGCCATCTTGCGTGGATAAGTGGCTCCTCTGTAAGCAAAACCTGTATACGTTCCATGTATTCTATGTGCAAAGTCATGCTTAAGCACAGCCAACTCCCCTTAGCAATATACCATTATCTTAGTCATACCTGTTAACTTGCAGATACTATAATTCGGTGATGACTGTGATAGTCACATTATTTTCATTATTAAGGTACTTTTGGGCTTGGTATGAGCAACCGGCCAGATACTTTATCTGTTTTGGAATGACATGTGCCAGGTACACCAAGAAAACTTCCCTAATTCCCCCAAGGCTTGATCTCAAATCCCCATGTCTATGTCCCTTTTGGCCTTGGAAAATTGGGTCTGTCCAATGAAAAATGGAACTGGTGGGGGTAAGGGCCAATCTCAGTCGTGTTTTTTTTTTTAACATTTCAACACTGTATCATTGTGCAAACACACAACTTCTGCTTACCAAAAAGACAAATCGTCTTAATTAATATTTTTTCTCTAGAATAAGAATATAAGATTTTAAAATCTAAGTTGTCGAACATGCCCAGTTCATTGCCACTTTCAAACAGCTAGAAATGTTCATGGCATTTAAATGATTTATCACATCAATAAACATTTCTACCAAATATAGATACAACAGAAAAGGTTAAACTGATTAAAATTATGTAGGCATTTCATGAGCAAGACTAACATAACTCACATGTGAATATGTCTTTTGTTCATTTAATCTCCTTTTCTCTCATATTTTTTGCTACTTCATGGTGTGTTTGCAAATTATTCACAGTGGGTAAGCTGAAAAATTATTTACAGATGACTAGCATTAGGAATGTGTTCAGAACCAGTTTTACTTTTAGCATTAACCCATCTGCTGTTGAACGATATTAGATACACTCAATATACAGTATCGTATAACGTTGAAGACCATGTAGATGTTCATAATATTTTAAGTTGGTAAGGTAATTTACTAAAGCAAAATATACCAACTTGCACCACATTCCATTTTTAGCACATCTATTTAGCTATCCCCACATACCTAGGAGCACACCCACTATTTGCTTTGGGTAGTGCCCCCAGGGCTGCCATCAGAAACTGTGGGGCCCAGTACTAATTAATCTGGCAGGGCCCCCCTCCCCATACATGCGCCCCCCTCCCCATACATGGGCAGGGCCCTCTTCGCCATACATACGCCCCCAATCCCTCATCACAGTAAAGGTCCCCCTCCCCCCAATCACAGTTAATGTCCCCCTCTCCCTCCCCCCAATCACAGTTAATGTCCCCCTTTCCCTTCCCAAATCACAGTTAATGTCCCCCACTCCCTTCCCCAATCACAGTTAATGTCCCCACCCCCACAGTTAATGTAACCCTCCCCCCTCCCAGGCACAGTTAATGTTCCCTCTTCTATCCGCCACTCTCCTATAAGATGAATACCTAATAAACTTACCTTCTCCTCCGCGATGCTGTAGCTCCCGGTCACTGATACACTGGGAGCACGGCACACAGTGATGACATCACCGTGCCGCACTCCCAGCCTATCAGTGCCTGGGAGGCGGAGCTGCAGCATCGTGGAAAGAAGGGGCAGCAAGGTCAGTCAGACTGAAGGGCCCCGACAGTCCAGGGAGCCCAGGCAGATGGAGAGGTCTGTGCAGGCCACCTAGTCTGTCCGGGCCCCTCACAACAGTACTGGCCATACTCCCCTGAGTGCCCCCATGCAATTACATGTATGTGGGTGCAATTAAAATACATTACTGTCCTTAGACCATATTCATTTAGTAATGCTGCAATCTAGCCGGCTACTTCAATCAGAGGCTACAACCTTCTTCGCTCCCCTAGATGGTCTCCATGTTATTTCTGTACAACAGCTGCAATTATGCAAAAGTACGGGCATATAATTCCACAAAATGGCATAAGTGCCACGATTCTTCAATTTTTTAATCATAAATTATTTTTTGTCTCTAAAACCAAAGAGATACAGTCTTAATAAAAATGCCGATGTCTAGTTAAATATGAAGTTAAGAATTAATTAGCATCTTATTATCCTTGAGCTGCTGCTATTTTCTCTGTCATACATTAAAATCCTTGATGGGTTATTGCTAAACATTTCTGTTTTAAATCAAATTTTGTTTTACGTAGCATAAGAAGTTTTTATCTGCGCTCCCTATAAATTAGTGTGTCCGATGTTGCCCAATGGGAAATTTGTTATCATGTGTGATAATAAGCTCAGGGATAACCAATCCCTCAGGGGCACACTCTGGACCTGATTCATGTCGGGGGTAATTTCTGTTTTTAATAAAGAGTACGCAGCTTTTGTTTAGTTCTGACCGTATTCACATTGAAGCATTTCATAAGATACGGTACGAGGTGAATAGGAGAGGAAATACTCTGCATAAACGGTGTATACTTTCCATATGCGTAGACACACATACGGGCTGAAGTAGTTTTTAGGAGCATTTGCACTATTTTTCCTACATGTGTGTTTACAATGAAGTCTCATCAGAATGCACATTACTTTTATATGATCATATATTAAAATAACAACTGCTACCAATTTAATAACAAACCAAATAGAAAAAACAACAAATTTAACTAGAATATTTTCAATATAATCCATATATTTGAGAATTAAAAATAAAATCAAGCAAATAAATAAATCTTTATTGCATACAGTTGTTCTGTGCTAGTCACTGAGACGCATGCATCCAAAGCAATAAACAAAGACAATGACGTGTTTTTCATCACCTTTATCAGACAATTACACCTGTCCAGCACCAGGTACAAAAGATACAGCGAACAACATTTGTGTGTGTGTGTATATATATATATATATATATATATATTAGAGATGAGCGGGCTCGGATTCCGCTAATCCGAGCCCACCCGAACAGTGCGGATCCGAACGGGATCTGAGCACTGTTCGGATATTTCCGGCGGGCAAAAAATTGAAAACGAGGCTCTGTCGTCCAAGTCTTGCGTCGAATCTCGCGAGGGGTGGGAAGGAGGGCCCAGAACAATTCCATCTTGTATCTCTTTTTTTTTTGGCATTATGTGCTCAAGCTACCTCGGTGCAACCTTTTGGTCTAAAAACAATAATGTGAGGTGTTCAGAATAGACTGGAAATTAGTGGAAATGATTGTTATTGAACGTAATTGAGGTTAATAATAGCGTAGGAGTGAAAAAAAAACCACAAAACTGGTTTTTAGCACTTTTTATGCTTTTTTAAAAATAAATCAGAACCAAAACCTTTCGTCGGATGTTTTGGCAAAACAAATCAGAACCCAAAACCTCAAGCTAATCAGAACCCAAAACCCAAAACACTAAAAGTGGCCAGTGCACACCCTTAATATATATATATATAAGTATAGAGGAAAAATATTTCCATTGACGATTTTTAAAAAAACAATGCTTCTTTTTCTGTCATTGTCACCCTGAGCTGGTGATCCTTGAACTTTAGCTGTGTCCCTTTGATAGATAGGAGATTGGGCTTGTCTCTTCTTGATAAATAGGTTTGTATGTACTACAAACAATCAATGGATCCAATTATATTGCGATATCTTATATAGTTATATTTTCTGCTGAGAACAATGTCCATGGCTCTTAAGGTGTATTATACGATGCCATATATAAACCACAATTCAATGTTTAAAACAACACCAATTGAATTCTCTTTTTTACAATACTTCCCCACAACGCTTCTGTCACATGATAGGTGTGTCACAGGAGATATCCTTATCACCACTAGAGCAGCTACGGCGCAAGAGGGGAGAGACCCTTCCCCACTACAATTATCTAAAATAAAAGCGAAAATTGGAGTTTTGAGATAGAACAGTAAGGCTAGAATAATCCACATCAGTGTCATCTTCACAAGTCAAACGGCATACTTGACACGTGTTTAGTACTGAGATAGATGTCCATTAGAAAAATGCAGATTAATAAGTGGATGATCAGCAATCTCTTGTGTATTACAGTAGTACTTTCATTCATCACCCCTCACTCTTTTTCTGTACCCAGCCCCCAGCCCCCAACCCCACTCCCCCTTTTTTTTTCTGTACCCTGTATCTGATTTTAAAAGCACCATGTATTTTTTATAGAGACAGCATGGGATTATCTCTGTATCAATCAGACGCTTATGAAATACCATGGATGGGGCATCTGAAGATGAGCAGTAGGTACACTTAATGACAAATTCACCGAGACACATAGAGCCAACAGCAAGCTGCAGCAATGTTCTGAAAACAAGTTAGCATTTAGAAGAACAAGTTCAAAGCAAAGTAACCACAGTGCTCACTGTATCAGTCAATTTACAGCTTCTGACACAACCACTTCCACTGAGCTCTTGTGTGATCTTGTAGGATCACATGCCGGGCGTACAAAAGTTGCCCTTTGATGTTTCTTAGTTTAGGAAATATTTGTAGAAGCTGCAACAGATTGTGGTGCTAAAATTCTAGCGTGGATTGATCTTCTTGCCTATGTGTGACTTACATGCCTGGGGCGTTTGCTATTTCTCAGGACATCAGGCTAATTGCTGTAAAAAGTGCAATAGCTCAATTAAATACATGCGGCAACCGCTGTGGTTGATATCATGGCTAATAATGACAATAATTATATTTTATTTTTTGTGTAGTGATTGCTGCTTACACATTTGCTGGTTTTATTAAACTGTTTAGAGGCAGATGCATGCTGGTTTCTTAGAAAAAGACTATGGACATGATATAACCCATTTTTATAAGTAGGGATTCTTTTCTGTTAAAGCACTAGTAGCAATTAGAATAGATGATATAAGTGTGCTTCCCTGCTGGGTGAAGCAAAAAGAAAGACGTCTAAGTCTATATTCCTGATGACGACTGTCGTTTAGTTAAAGCTGCACTAACATATTTTACTATAGTGCCCCTCCTACTTACCCCCTGTGCAGACACACAGCCATGTTCACCTTGGCTCCCCCTTCCTTTCTCCATTACTCTCCCTGTTCCTCTCTCCATTCATCTTACAGCTCCAACCTAATACCAGGGGTGAATGAGTTGTGGCTTGTGATTTTTTTCTTCTTTTCACACCCTCATCTGCCACCATTTAAAAGTAGCAAATTAAATAGATTTGCCAGTTCTGTACTACAGAACCAGCAGGAGGGATATGTTACTAATTTCAGTAGGTGGTGGTAAGGGGCAGGCTGTGTTGAGGGGCAGAGGGGGCATCTGCCCCCCAGGCTAGTTTCATAGTGGGCTACCTTGGGCTGGGTCGGTGGGCCACCTGCATTTTTTTCCCATTAAAATAGGATGATCAGTCGAGTCTTGCCCCCCGGGCTAAAAATTGCCAGCCCTCCCCTGGGTGGTGGTGCAGCTTTAAAGTGGTTGATGCACTTGACAATTGAATTGGCCAGCATTACTTTGTTTATTTGTGTAACGAGGACCTTTAGGCTATTGAAGGTGTAAAGGGATTTTGGTGTCAGATGGATCACTTAACTAATGGAATGGTGAATGTGATAAAAGTACAGTTTAAATTAGTATTAATTAATTCCAGATTTCACAGGAATGGTTCTACACCTATCTGTGGTCAGGGGCGGATTTGTAATAGGCCTTACCAGGAATTTTCC